>NC_045128.1:36479073-37134678 GCF_007655135.1 Punica granatum | reverse complement strand
AAATCATGGGTCATTTTAGGTAAAAACCAATTTCTAAAACCCTAAACTCATGGTTTATCAATTTTTGAAGTACTCAACTAATGAATTCGTGACGAGAAAATTTGCATGCGTATATTTTAATGTAGAATTATTTTTTAAATTTCAGTTAAATAAATATTTAATATATTTTATTTCTATTATATCGGAAAAAAGTCATTTTTGATCATCAACCTTTGTTTACATTTTCATTTTCGTCATAAACCTTTTTTGTGTTCAAAATCATCCTTAACATTTCACTTTTTGTTAGTTTTAGTCCTATCGTCCAATATTCCATTCAAAAAATACTTTTTTGTCCAAAAAATATTTATCAAAAATATTTTATAAAATATAAATATTGAACAAAATTAAAAAAAGAAAAAAGAAAGGAAGGAGATCGGAGAAGGGTAGATGCCACCAGCTACCTCGGAAGGGGAGGGGTGGCCACTAGCAAGGCCCTCTTCCCTGGAATCGAGGGACCTAGATTCGGAAATCTAGGAACCCTCGATTTCGGGGACAGGGTGCCTTGTCGGCGGTCACCCCTTCCCCTCCGAGGTCCCTGGCATGGTCCGACGTCCCTTCCCCTTCTCCGATCTCCCTCCTTTCTTCTTCTTCTTCTCCTTCTTCTTCTTCGAATTTTTAATTTGTTCAAAAATATTTTTGATAAAAAATAATTTTTAAAAATATCTTTTGGACAGAAAAGTACTTTTTGAACGAAATATTAGATGTAAGACTAAAACTAACAAAACGTGAAACATTAAGGATGATTTTGAACACAAAAAAAGGTTTAAGACGAAAAAGAAACTAAAGATTGAGGACCAAAAATGGCTTTTTCCCTATTATATTCAACGGACTTTAGAGATTAGCTCCATGTTGATCACAATTAATTAAATGCATTTGCACTATATACTGTTCAAGCTATATCCAAAGATATTCGTCCATGTTATAGGAATGTAGTAACATACCATGAAAGAAGTTTTTGAAAAACTAAAAAGTTCTCTTAACAATTGAAAAAAAGTTCATAGAGATTTGTGACTTTATCCAACTTCAATGTGCTAAATATCATATAAATAGAAGACCGAGAAATACATTTTACATATAATCTACCAATTCACTATAATTTTTCTGACACCCTGACAATGCATGACATCCACCACTCTTCGTATGCAAATGTACATATTACAAGATCATTATCTCTCAATATATTTGTTATTTGCATTTTCATAAGACTCGCATGAGTAGTTACGATGATTTTCACTTATTTGACTCTCCCACACAATTTGTAATTTTATTATATCTATACTTTTCGGAAAATAATATTTATTATATCTATTCGGTATAAAGTTTCTAAAATCTTTTTTTTTCCTCCATCTATATTAATCGTTTGATTTCATATTTACCCTCATGCAGTTGATAAAAGATTACTAAGTAATGGGCGAGTATCAACTAGTTTTATGCTTATGAGCAGGACACGGGTAGTTACCACTAACGAAATTCAAACATGGCATTTGCATCGTTTAGTTTTTAGACGAGATCACGTGTCACTGTACCACATCCTCATTCTCTTCCGATATTATTATTTCATCAATATGGCAACTTGTGTCAAAGAATTAACAGGCCACAGATTGAATGCCAACTCTTGGGCCGCCTGGGCCCAAGTTCGTCAATGAACTGGCAGATGGCCGAAGCCCAATTTTATAATTGACTAGGCATTAGGCCCATAAATAGTAGTCCGTTTCACCTTCGGCCGGTGCCCCGACCCGTACGGAGCTCCGGATGGCTATAAATGGTGTCCGTCCTCCGCAAAACCCTAACTCGTCCTTGGCTTATCACACTCTCTCACTCGCTGGTCTCTTGTTCTCTGAGACACGATCTGTTTCTGAAGGTCAGTAATTCTTCCCAATGAGCTTCCGTGATCGATTCTCATCCTATGATTTCGCCGTTTCTATGTCGAATCTCCTCTCTCTTTGCTGTGGAAGCCGCATCGTTGGCTGTCTTGATTGTTTGGAGCTCCAATGGATTTGCTGACATGTGTCGTGCTTTTTTGCTCATTTCAGATCTAAAAATCAGAGATACAAGCACATCCGATAAGCCATGGCGCTGGTGAGTTGGATCGTCCCTGTTACCTCGACAGTAGCTTAGGATCAATCCGTCATTTTTCCGATTTTGTTCTCGACGCGGTTCCTTTCTGTGCGCGTGGGATGTCGATATTCTGTTTTCCTGATTGATGCCGACATATTTTTCGTTACCTCGTGTTCTACTGTTGAATTGTTCCTTTATTAGCTTGGATCCCAATTGGAGGAAATAGATGTGATACCCTCTGCGTTTTTCCGTTCGCTGATCCGAGTGTAGTTTTTCGATTTCCGTTTATGTCGTCTGTTTATCAAGTGCATGTGTTATTTTCCGTGCAGGTGCTGCATGCAGGAAAAACAAACAAAAATGTGTATAAGGCGCTCATTGCTGCAGAGTACTCTGGGGTGAAAGTGGAATTGGTCCCAGAATTTGAGATGGGGGTTTCCAACAAGACTCCCGAGTTTATCAAGATGAATCCCATCGGGAAGGTAATTTATCCGCAGTGGCATTTACATCTTTTACGCCAGATGGATAAGACACCTTCTGCATTGGCCAAGTCTAGTTAAATACCATGAGCCAGCTTTATGCGCTGAGCAAAGAAACTGCGGCCTGTTTGATTGCATTTTCTGACTTTTTTAGTATAATGCACTGAGTTTCTTTTTCTTTTAATAGGTTCCTGTATTGCAAACTCCTGATGGACCTGTCTTTGAGAGCAACGCCATAGCACGTTATGGTAAGAATTCATACAAAGATGCTCACACTTGTCACAGTCGATGCTTCCGGCAGGCTCTGATGTTTCTAATTATACCCTTTCTGGGCACTTGTAATACTTCGAACTATTCTTTTGTGCAGTTGCTCGTTCCAAGGCTGACAACCCTTTGTATGGATCATCTCTAATTGATTATGTAAGAACATATGCCCTCTATCATCCATTTTCAGTACTTATTTTCTCACTTTGTTTCGACTCGTAAAGACTCAGTAACTTATTACACCTTTTTTGTATCTTCTTGATTGTAGGCTCACGTTGAACAATGGATAGACTTTGCATCCCTAGAGGTTGATGTTAATCTCGTGAATTGGTTCAGACCAAGAATTGGGCGTGCTGTGTACCTTCCTCCTGTAAGTCTGATCCTGATTACTGTGTTATATAATTGAGAAGAAACAAATATACTGGCACAGGAGGTGTTGGATGTGCCCTTCTTTTTCTTGCGATCTGGGGTCCTTTTCCGAACAAGTCATTAAGCCGAGCAGAATATTGTTGTAATACTGTTTTCTATTTCACGACAGGCCGAGGAAGCTACTATCTCTGCTTTGAAGAGAGCACTGGATGCTTTGAACACCCACCTTGCTTCCAACACGTTCTTGGTTGGGCACTCGGTTACATTGGCTGACATTGTCATGACATGCAATCTGTACCTGGGATTCACCCATCTTATGCCAAAGAAGTTTACCTCAGAGTTCCCTCATGTTGAGAGATACTTCTGGACTATGGTTAATCAGCCAAATTTCAAAAAGTTTCTGGGGGAGGTGAAGCAGACTGATGCCACTCCCGCTGTTGCGAAGAAACCTGCCCAGCCGAAAGAGGCAGCTAAGCCGAAGAAGGAAGAACCCAAGAAGGAGGCACCCAAGCCCAAGCCAGCACCTGCTGAGGAGGAGGAAGAGGCACCCAAGCCCAAGCCAAAGAACCCTCTCGATCTGTTGCCTCCCAGTAAGATGGTTCTGGATGATTGGAAGAGGCTTTACTCTAACACCAAGACAAACTTCCGTGAAGTTGCAATTAAAGGTAATTCGGCACCTATTGCTTTTATATGTTTAAACCAGCTCTAGTATGTTTGTCAATAACATATACTCATTCTTATGGTTTTGTCTGAAGCGAACAACCTTTCAATCTTTGTTGTGCTTACTCTTTGCAGGGTTTTGGGACATGTATGATCCCGAGGGCTACTCACTGTGGTTCTGTGATTACAAGTACAATGAAGAGAACACCGTTACATTTGTCACCATGAACAAGGTTGGTGGGTTCCTGCAGCGTATGGATCTGGCCCGCAAGTATGCCTTCGGTAAGATGCTTGTGACTGGCTCCAACCCGCCCTACAAGGTGCAGGGCTTGTGGCTCTTCCGGGGTACAGAGATCCCCAAGTTTGTACTTGACGAGTGCTACGACATGGAGCTCTATGAGTGGAGGAAGGCGGACATCAACGACGAGGCACAAAAGGAGCGCGTCAGTCAGATGATCGAGGAGGTGGAGCCCTTTGAGGGAGAGCCTATTCTGGACGCCAAGTGTTTCAAGTGAGGTGTGGCTGAAGCTGTTTCGGCCTATAGCCCGTTTAAATTTTGTCTTGGGTGGTTTCTCTTTCAGGTCTTTGAACGGTCAAGGGTGTTGGGGAAAGTATCTGGTCGAGTTGATGTCCTGTCTGAACAACACAGATATAACCTTGAGTTGAGTCTACTGTTACTGTTATTGTAGCAAGTCATAACTTATTTATCATTGATTTTGGTTTTGACAATGTTAGCTTTTTCTTATATGTTTTGGAAAACCTCTTTATAGAATTTTCTTGTGACAGTTATGCTATTTTCTTAGTAAAGTTTCCTTTTTTTTTTTGGAGATATTTCAGTTCCATTTTCTTTTGGTTTTATTTATGATCATTTTGTCGATATAGAATTCTGGTATTTCATCACATAGCTTGGTGACAACCACCGGGGACCAAACGGAAGATTTCAAGGTGGCGATTGGTGTATTATTATTTGAGATCGCTGTAATTTAAGTTTTATTGTTATTTGAGATTGCTGTAATTAAAATTCTCGCTGAAGGGGTAATTTAAATTATTATATTTACTATTGAAATTATTGGTAATTTTCATATCATGTTTAATATGGACGATAATACCATATGGCACTGGTAAATTTTGTATAAATTAAATATGATGATAATAATATACGGTACTGGTAAATTTTGAATAAATATATATTTGATGAGTGATGATTCTCATTGGCAATCAAAAGTATAGATACCAATTTTAAATAAATTGAATATGATGAATTATCAAGATGTTCATTACCATGTTTAGCACGGATTAATAATGTTATATATTACTGGTAAATTGTGAATAAATTGAATATGATGATCATCAGCAGGTCGAAACTGGTTTTAATCCCCTTTTTAAGTACAATTTTCCTTTTTTACTTTAATCCTCGTCCATTCTTTTCCCTTCCCTTTTTATCCTCCATTCCTATTCCATCAATAAACTGGCCGAAAGGAATAAACGGGGTACTGATTTCACTTCCTTTTCATTTTGGTCCTTATACTTCTACTTTGTCTCGTATTAGTCCAAATTCGTATGAGAAGTTGTATATGCTAATGCTATGGGCTGCTGAAAGAAGAGATGTACGAAATTTGACTGGATTTAACAAAGCTTTAAGTAATATTTTTTTTCTTCTCGATGCGACCGCAGCCCCAACAATAATTCTCGTACTTTATAGAGACAGGCGGTTTTGCTTGGTGGACAGTAGTTAGCGAGAGAAGAAGAAGAAGAAGAAGAGGAAGAAGAGAGAGATAGAGAGACATCTCTCCCGACACACCATTTTAGAGAGAGAGAGAGAGAGAGAGAGAGAGAGAGAGGATCGAGATGAGAGAGATCGTCAGAAGTCTCAGATCGCCCCGTCGTCGTCTTCTTCTCCTGGCCTTGGCTTCAATCTCCGTCCAAGCAATCGCAGGTTCGTCGTCGTCCCACATTATTATCATCCGCCCTCGAGCTCTTCGATCGGGGTAGATCATTTCCATTATCTTATCATATGTAAAAAAAAAAATGCGAAGCTTCCTGCTGGTGCCGTTGTTTTCCGTCGTCAATCAGGTTGGTTAATCGATCTTAGGTCTCCGTGGCCTGTCATCGATTGCATCGCGTAATCTTTCTGAAGCTGAGCTGGTCCAGTTCGGCTGAAGCTTAGATTGTCGCGTGTAGTAATTAATTGGCAATTCGGGAGAATGTTTTGGGATCTGAGAGTATTCTTAGGGTTTGAAAATTCTTAGGATTGACCGCCTCCGAAGAATATGACGATTTCGGGATTTTGAATTCATGCGATTGCGCATGAATAGCTCGGAATTCGTCAGCTCCATCAGGCGAGTTTCTTTTGCCTCGGAGTCGGTTTGATCTCTTGTTTGGTTCAGAAGGAGCTCTTAGAATTGCTGCATGCATCATCTACTCTAAGTTGCTCTTACTAAGGAAATAATGTCAATTAATGAACCAACGAAGAAAGTGTTAGATCAAATTTTATTGCTTAGCACTTCTCCAACGTGGTCAGACTGTCGATGGCGATTGCATGGAACTAATGAAGTGGAAGGCACATGCATTGCAACCGATACTAGAGCCCTTGTACCGTTTTGAAAGTTGTGGCTGGCTGGTACGAGTTAGGGGCTGGATGCTCTCAAGAGATGGGTAGCTTGTTTGTGGGAATTACTTATAATGATTTATAAACAACTGATATGCCTCGTTTTGTTTTTTGTTTTTCCACCGTCTGGTATTAAGCATGTAATTCAATTATAGCTTTATAATTGTGCAATATCTGGTCTTTGGTGGTTCATATTGTTCTCACTACTGAGGTCTTGATGCCTCTTTTTGAAAATTGACTCCTTTATCTTTGCTGATCATTCACTTTCTTTTGCTCCTTTGTTATTCGATCATTAATCATAAGTATCTTCTTTGCTGTGAACTTTCAGGTGATGACCCATCGAATTCTAAAAATGATGCGAAGAAAGAGGCTCATGGCGCATCAAGTAGTAGCAGCGGATCCATGGTGGTGGGAGTGCTGCTTGTAATAGTGGTCGTCATATTGGTTTCTTATTTCCTATACAAGCTTTGGCAAAAGAAGAAGAGAGAAGAGCAATACGCTCGCCTTCTTAAGTTGTTTGAAGAGGATGATGAGCTCGAGGTCGAACTAGGCCTAAGAGACTGAGTTTGTTTCAAGTATGCAGTTCGTAGGTAAGACGAATTCTCTTGCTACATGGTTGTTTATGAAAGGTCTTATGATTTAACTGACTCCTGGTCATATTCAGTAAGCGGTTGAAAATCTGCTGATGCTTGCCTGCATTTTTACTTGAAGCCATTAGCAGCTACGTTGTTAGCAAGTTAAAGAAAGTAAAAACAATAACGATGTCATGAACCAGTGCAATTGCATTGCACTTCAGGTTGCACAAAGTTTCTTAATAGCATTTCTTGATCTTGGGCTGAATTACAGTGTTTCTGAGATCACAATCGGATGTTTGAAAATGATCATTCAGATCAAGTTTGTAGTATTGTCTCATTTGATCTAGTGTCCGCACATTCGTTGCAGGATCACTTTTGTTGTTTCTTTACTACCATGTCAAATCACATATTAGAAACTAGCTTGATTTAATGGTCCAATGTGTATTTGCATCCGGTTTAGCTCAACTGTTTGTTATCTGCTTTAACTTTTCGATGTCCACATTGAAGTTATGTATTTGCATCTGTTTTAGCTGCAGACCTAGTTGCATTTAAAATTGAAATGACATATTTGCATCTGTTTTTGCTGCAGACCTAGTTGGATCTCAACGGGCGTAGATATTTGTTTGCAGTTTCAAATTGTACTCTTGTGTATTCATGTGCACAAAGGTTAGAAATACAAGGAATTTTTTCCTTTTGGCCTGTATGATTATGATGGAATCATTCAGTTTTGTATGAGATACTTTGAAGGGTAACCCCAATTTGTATAACTGAGTATATGTCATCAATTGGTGATTGACCTCCACCTCTCATGATGGAAATCCTTATTCATCGCTTTACAGTACATTTACAGCTTAAAAGTCCTTTTTGGTACAATGGTTGTGGCTGTCATGTACAAAATCCAGGTGCCAAAAATCAGCTCAAGTTTCGTATGTTGCAGCTGGGAAACCTATTGCAGTTTTCTCCCTTACCCGTGTTCGATAGCAGTTGTTTGTAGTGGGCACATATATCTGTCACAAGGATATCACTTATGTACATGACCCGAGATTGATTGTAGCGGACACATATCTTTGTCACAAGGATATCACTTATGTACATGACCCGAGGATCAAGCTTTATCAGAAAACTAGAAGAAAAGGTGAGGCTTCATCCACAACAGTCAATATGCTCTGATACTCTTAACATCACAGCGCTAGCTTGAAACTATAACTATTCCAGGCTTTATTTTCGCAAAAACACTACATCTGGTACTGTCGTTTATTGGACACAACCATGTCTTACAGATTGAAATCAGCAACACGCATAACAGACAGGTCACAGACTGTCAGGTAAAGAATTATAAGAATACTATGTGGCCCATAAATAACTAATTAGTCGTCCAAAGGAAAAAAGAATTACAGTCACAATAGACAGGAAAGCATACCGAAAAATAATGAGTTGGTCGGTCCTAGGTGAGAAACCGACCCTCCTAATAAATCTCCCACCCGGGAATTCTTCTTCTTTCTCCCTTCTTAAGGTTGTTGGGAACAGGGTTGCTGTCAGATACCTCGGGTTATTGTTGCTGATAGCAGCGATCCATCAGTTGGAATAGTCAGCAAAGAGAGTAATGATCCATTGAATTGCTTGAGTTACTATCTTCCCGTCTTGGCCCGCTTCATCCCTGTGCTGTTAAAGGGAGACATGCTTGGGCTCATGCTGGGGCTCATACTCGGGCTTTCTTCTCTAAGAGTACCATTCAACATAGCTAATTCCCTCAGCTGCTGCTTCTTATAGTGATCGAATGATTCGTCCTGTGTTTATTAGGGAATAGAAAATGATTAGCACTTAGGAATAAAATGGATGAACCATAAAGATAGAAAATGCCAATGCAATGGGAAATCGAGAAACCTTGTCCAGTTTCCATTCATTTGTCTGAAAAAAAGAAAAAGAAGAAAAAAAAAAAGGAAAACAATGCGATCCGTGAAGATAGTAGTATTTTCCATAACCAAATGGAACAAAAAAAGTTTGCTCATCTCTTACCACAGGCTTCAAGAGGTTTTCGAGTATTCCCACTGCGAGCTCCAATTGGGCATTTATTTCTTCCTCCCGGAACTCAGCTTCCACTAATATATGTAAAGGTTCATTGAGATGCTCATATCCAGGTTTATCCTTTAGCTTCTCTTCCTACAAATGTCATCGATCAGCATCAGACGAGAGAGAGAGAGTTATTGAGCAGAACTCCGTAAGTATCAATTGTAGATATGGTCAACAAAAGTCTCCTAACCAGGCATATGTTACCGGCAAAAGTTTAGACATGAGAAATTAGTTGAGATAAGACTTGACTCTAGAAGAAAAAAACCAAAGGAAATGTCTACATATTGGTCCAGTAAGGCCTAGAAATTTCAAAGAGAGCAAATATACATACTCTCAAGAACTAATAAATTACCAATAAAAAAAAACTGTAACTCATAAATTCATTGACTCAATTGCAGATAACGGGAAGTTATACTGAGGAGGAGGGATAGAAATGTAAATTCTAGTGATACCTTCACAGAATCCTTTACTGATCCCTTGCCTCTTATGTACACCCTACACCCTGTCGCGGTTTCCACTCTTTTAAGGGAGTTTCCACGTGGCCCCAGGATTCGTCCAACAAAATTGTACTGCCAAACCTCAGTCAGGTGCAACAGAAAAGTTACTTTGCATATCGTACAAGAAGTTACCATTTTACTAAAATGGAGGAGAAGATGGGTTTAGAAAAATACTGGCAATAGCTAGTCTTAACTCACATTTGGATAATTATCAACGGGAACATCAAGTCGAATCACTTTCTTGACAAAAGGAGTAGTTGGCACGCCCATTGCACCGGGCGCCCAACCCGCTGCAGCAGAATGAAATGGAGGAATTTTCTGCATATGCCCTTCTTCCTGAAGGAACAAATCAAACGTGGTACTGTGATAATTTTGATTAGGTAGCTAAAAGAATATAAGAAAAATTACAAAAGGAGCTTTTTGTTACCTCCATCTGCATCATCGACCACCTGTCCCGATCTAATGGCCTTCCATTTGGGTGTAAATTTAATGCCCTGTGTGGACTCCCATGTTCAAGTCGTTCGTGCTCCCCAAAGCTTGCACCATAAGCTGATAACCGTCTAATTTCTGCAGACGCAAAATGAAATGAAAGAAGCTTATAACATCTGTATGACAGAAACATTCTTATCCACTATAAAATTGTACGGGACTTTCATGAATATCTTGTTCCAGTATGACACTACAAACTCAAAACTTATGATTGACACGCGGGAGAAATATGTGAAAATGCAACGACCAAGAAGCTAGCTGTCTAGAAAAAGTGACAGCTGCGGAACACATAGACAGATAAATTATTTTATCAGTAATGATACATGATAAGAGGACCTTGATTTATTAGCATGCTGCAATGGGGCAGAAGCTGCAAAAAAGGACCCAATTTGTGCTTCTCCGCCACTAATTCAGCCAGATATCTGCATCAAACCAATAAACAAAATCATCAGAGAGCACCATTTCCATAACACAAAGGCTTGTTGATGTTATGCCACACGTGGTTCAAAATGAAATCACTATTTTTAGAGAACCCGCTCCATAACACTTCCATCGCATCGATGCAAATGAGACTGTAAAGCTCAAGTCGGCGGCAAGTAGTGAAACTCAAAGGTCAATTTTACTGAAGCGAGAAGCATGCGATACCATGATTAGCAATAGCATTATTTAGAACAGACACATTCCGACAAGAACCAAAGAGCATCACTTTGGCCAACCAGCAATCCAAACAGCAATGAGGAGAAAAACGTTATGACCATTCAATTAACCCTGAGCGACGATTGCATCTGATGATATCCTACAGGAACGGATTGGAGAAACTGACCTGTCTCGATCGGCGGCGAGAGAGGATGACCGGTGAGGAGAGGCATGGGGCCCGGAAGGAGGGTACTGGAAGTAGCTCCCTGCTGGGATTCTCTCTCCCATCACCCCCTCCCAGCAATCAATCTCTCAGCTGCAGGAAGAATTAAATCCAAGAACAAGAAAATCAGCTAAAACCCATCAAGCGAATCATCAAATGGAAACAACAATACTCCACAAATCAAGAACCCCATCTACCAAAATCAAATCTTTAAAGGAATCACGACACAGAGAAGATGAGAGAATTGTAGAGAGAGATAGACAGACACACACTCACAGGGGTGAAGATGGGGGCACGGAGAGAGAGAGATTAAGGGAGGGAGGGAGGCTGCAGTCTCTCTCTCACATACATACACATACACTGCAGCTGTGGCTGCTGCCTTTCTTGCCCTGCTGATGGGGAAGGGGAAGGGGAAGAACAGTGGATGGTGGTGTGGAGTGTGGGGAGACCAACAAAAAAGCCCTATTGAGGAGGAGGAGGAGGGGTTGAGATTTGCTTTGCTGTAAATTCAGAGTACTCATTCACAGACAAAATTTCGGTCCATCAATAGTTTCCATTTTTTTTCTTTTTCTTTCCTTTTTTTCCTTTTCCTTTTCCATTTTCTCCTCCTATCAAATCAAGAAGGAAAATTAACATATTTATATTGAAAAATATTATGTATGTTTATTGAATTGGAAGTTTGTTGGTAGCCTTTTTTCTCAGCTGTCTTCGATGTGGCATTGATAAATATCCACTGATCCAGCCTTTTGCTTCCCAAATTGGACATGGTCTACTTGAATTTCTTACCCAAATTATGAATTTGTATTCTAAGTCCATTTTCATGAAAAATAATTCAGAATATGATAAGTTCATAATCAAGAACGAATATCAGGATTTTCTTATAAGACATCATTTAAAATGTGTTTAAAAGAAAATTTTTGCTGACAAAGAGATCGGTACTCCTCAAATTATTATACAAACCAGATAAAGGTCCGCGCATATGTACTGGGATCAAGAAAATGATTGTTGACTGATATTAGAAATGATAAATAGTAAACAAAATATTTTTCTTGGGATCTTTATGGACCAAAATAGAAAAAAAAGAAGGAAAGTGGAGGAAGTAATAAATCACTTCCCCCGTGAATTATATTACTCTCAAATGGACTTACACTACAATTATGTCAAGAAGTAAATTAATATTTGTTCGAATAATGTAAACCATGTGTATTTGTTCACAATTGGCTATATTATAATTTTTTAAAAATATGGACTTCCAAATTGAAAAACTTTTATTTGCGTTTTTGCTTGCTGATGTACCTTCCAAGAACAATCAAACTATTATGAGATTGTAAAATACATGGAAATTTTAAGGTGTTATAATAACATAATATTATTATTTTTATAGATAGATGAAAGATCCACAGCCTTACTGTTCCTATCGAGTTCCATTACTTGGAGTTTAGTCCAAAACGTTCTCAATCATTTCTGGAGTCTTACTGAATGCAAACTACGCAAGCAAACATCTATATTGACAGTGATTAAAAAGGATACAAAGTCAAGACTTTAATTCAACAAACAAATAAATATTTCCAATATCTACACATATTTCAATAAATATTTCCAATACCTGTGCAATGGTATGTACTAACATGAATGCCTCCTATACAAAAATTGGAATTCTAGTGCATTTATGCTGGGCATTTAGATGTCAGAACCACTTTTCGTACATCGTGCCTTCATCAATGGCCTCCAAATATGAAAGCTTGGCCACACCAATGCTTAACCCAACTTTTATATGATCTTTTGTTTTCTCATAATATGAGATTAATGGTCTTCTATCCTTTCTACTTTCATAGCGATGTGATAGTATAATATTGCACCACCTGTTCCATTCTTATTGGTAATGACGGGAAAAGTCACGCAATGAAAATCTTTCCAAGTCCTATATGGCATCACCCTATGCTTTGTTCCAGTTTTTATATATGTATAGATAGATAGATAGATATGTTAGCTGATAGATTCGCCCATAATTAATTAGAGATAATCTACTAAAGTTTCCCACTGAAATTACAAACATGCGTTTTGAGTTCCTTTTTTATTGAGATAATTCAAAACGTTATTATTCATATTCCATAATAAATGAAGTTCGATGAAGTGGAATATAGGATAACATAAAATATTATATTTCATAAAATCTAATAAAAAATCGGCTGACATATGATGAAATTCGGTTGATATACAATATCGTATTTATAACATTGTTAATCTCATACAAATTATTTGCGTGACACACAGCAAATGATGCATATCTTTTGTAACAAAAAAAAAAAAACTAGGCAGTAGCCATGATCGAAGATGATCTATTTGTATAACAAAGATATATTTAGAAGATAGCCTAATTAATTTTAGATATATATGATAACATGTGCCTTATAATCTTATTTAGCTAAATCTATATAAAGTCCACTGCTTACTTTAGTTCTGCGTTGTTCAGCTTAATTTTTCTGCATTCCAATTCAGAGTTTTGCAGTGTGTTTGGTTTTAGAGTTAAGTAAAGTTGAGTTTTGATTTTAATTTAGTTATAATGATTATATTGTTGAATTATGAGGAAAATATGAAAAAGTAATGAATAGTTTAGATCATTTAGTATTAAAAATTGAATTGAATTATTAAAAAATTGAAGAAAATGAAAAAAGTAATAATTGTGTTGTTAACTTTTATTGTGTAGAGAGTACAGTTAAAAAGTTAAAATTTTAAAAACCAACTCTAAAACCAAATTTTAGGAAGCTAATTCATTGCTAAATATAGGTATCAAATTTTATTTTATTTTCCTTTTTGATAAGTACTTGTACATACTCTATTAGTTCTATTAGTTCATAATATCTTTTTTCTAACACTATTTTAGTTTGTACTGATATTATTCCATAAATCGAATAGAGAGAACTGCCCAATATTCAAATTTAGGCATTTGACCGTAATATGAGATATACAAAAATAATGACCAGAGATATTATTATGTGTAAGGCATTTGCGTGTTGATTTAGGATAAAGATGATTGTTCGTATTTTAATTATGCATTTACTAACGTACGAGATTCCTCCAGTTTTTGTCTTTTTTTCTATTCACTTTTATTATCTTTCTTTCATTTTAATAGCAAGAGAGACTCGAATTGATAAAAAGATTAAAATAAATGAATAAAAGATATGCATAAAATTTGTTGAGAATCAAATTCAAATCTTATTTATTATAGACAGAAATGTGTGTTACTGCATTTCGTCCTCTTTTTATAGCTATCGAGTTTTTTTTTTGTTTGTTTGCAAACGATGGAAGTTTCAGCAACGATGGACTGACTTATTTATAATCCGTTGGTTGATCAATTAAAGTTGTGCGCACCTTGTTTGTTTCCGTATCATTACTGGTTGAGATGTGTCCACTTCATGAATTAAATTAATACCATTAAGGCAACCATTTCCATGATGTAGTAATTGGAGCACCTATGCCGTTCCATCACGACTCACTTGTCGATCTCTCTCGCTCGGTACAGTTTGCCGTTCATGAGAGATCGGTACAGTTTGCTGTTCATGCGCCACGCGCAGAATACCTGTGGCTTGATATGACCCACATTGCCGACTTCTGCACAGTCGGGGCACATACGTGCAGATTCGGGACACATGCTAGGATAGCATAACAATGTTGCAGCGAAACTGCACCAACTGCAGACGACGTAGGTCCGTGAATTCGAAGCCGAGGCGTTTCCGACCGGACGATCAGTTGCATCGTGGGCAGGGAATTATCCGGCAATCCCATTGGGCCCTGTTTTCAATTGGGCCGGTCCGAGGGGATCCGGTCGGCCCAGCTTCTGCCGGCCTCGATGATTCCAACGGGGCAGCCGGGCAAGGCTCAGCGGACCGACCACAAAGCCTGCCCGGGAATGCAAGAACGGGCAGCCCCGTGCGGCTGCCGTAAACCCTCACTCTCCCCTTGAACCCTCTCTCTTACCTTCAACCTCCATTCCCCTCCCCCCGCCTTCTTCTCACCGAACCACAGCTCTGGAACTGCGGGAAGGAGTCTGCCTCTCCTCTTCGAAGGCTTTGGGGGGTTCGGTCGTCGTCTCGTTCTTCCCTCTTATCAACCGCAGAAGCCCACTGCCTTCGAGAGGGTCCATTTCTCGATTGCTGGTTCCGTTTCCTCGTAATCTTGACCTGAATTCCCCGGCTTTTCTCGGAGAAGATGGCGTCTTGCACGGCTCAAATCCATTTCCTTGGTCTAACCGGAGCTGGATCATTCAAGCTGTCCAATACCAACTCCTGCAACTGCAGGTTTTCAGCTGCTCTGTTCTCTGCTTCTGGTGATTTCTCCGCCGGACATCCCATCAGTCGGAGCTCCGGGGATGGTCTCCTCAGTGTTCGTCGATGCTCTTTGGCAGCTCGTCGTTTTAGAGCTCTCCCACATTGCGTTGCGCAGAAAGCCGACCCCTCAGTCTCCGTTCATTCACAGTCAAGCAATGGCGCATCTTCCGGTAAGAATTGCCGAAACTAAGCTGTTGATTAGTATTAATGATTAGAATTTGCATTCCTAGTTCGGGTTCAAGGTTAAGCCTTTCATCAAATGAGAAAGGATAGTAATGTGCTTCCACTAAGAAACTTAGCAAACAAGAGTATTGCCATAGATGCGAATTCCTATTGATACGGTTTATTTAGAATGTGGGAAGCAGCTGACATTACTTGACATTACTTATGGCGGTAAATTCGTGTATAAATCAAGTGTTTCGTGAGCTCCTGTAGTATGAACGGACAGTTTATCGAATTCAGAAGTTTTTGCTGGGCAAAGTTTTGAGCGAGCTTCTTCCCCGGGATGAGAGTAGAAATAGTTAGCTAATTGTCGGCTTTCTTTGTCTTGATGTGACATAGGAAACTTCGATCCCTATGTGGAATAGAGGGTATTGTCGGAACATTTTTCATTTTACTTCCTCGTGTCCCCGTTCGTTTTGTTTTCATTGCAACGTGAAGGATCTATACCTTTAAATTTCCTGATATGTGGAGTAGAGGGTATTGGTAGTGGGGTTTTTCATTGATGTAATTACCCTAAGGTTTGCTTCTTTGGCTGATTTCATTCTTTCATTCTTGTTGCACAAGAGAGGGTGGTAGTGCTGGTCATAGGTGGAGGAGGAAGGGAACATGCATTATGTTATGCCTTGAAGCGATCTCCATCTTGTGATGCCGTTTTATGTGCGCCTGGAAATGCTGGTATTTCCAGCTCGGGAGATGCGACGTGCATTCCAGACCTTGATATTTCTGAAAGTGCTGCTGTTATCTCTTTCTGTCGTGAGAGGGGAATCGGACTTGTCGTCGTGGGGCCAGAGGCTCCTCTAGTTTCAGGTCTTGCAAATGATCTAGGTAAGGCTGGGATCCCTACTTTTGGGCCTTCATCAGAAGCAGCTGCTTTGGAGGGTTCTAAGAACTTCATGAAGAGCTTATGCGATAAATACGACATTCCCACAGCTAAGGTAGCTTTCTCTCTTCTTTGTTAGAAGAAGATGTGATACTCTCAACATATGCAACTTATCTTGAAAGCTATGGTTTCTCTTTTCTCCTTGGAAGCTGTTTATAAGAGCACTGTCCTTATATATATTTAAAATTGCTGATGCAGTATAAAACATTTGTCGACACATCTGAAGCAAAGCAGTATATTAAGGAGCAAGGGGCTCCAATCGTTATCAAAGCTGATGGATTGGCCGCTGGAAAAGGAGTCACTGTTGCTATGACACTCGAGGATGCCTATGAAGCTGTTGACTCCATGCTCATTAAGGGTGTTTTCGGGTCTGCTGGTTGCAAGGTCATAGTTGAGGAGTACCTCGAAGGGGAGGAAGCATCTTTCTTCGCCTTGGTGGATGGAGAGAATGCGATTGCCCTAGAGTCTGCCCAGGACCATAAACGAGTCGGTGACGGTGATACTGGCCCTAACACTGGTGGAATGGGAGCATACTCTCCTGCACCAGTCCTAACCAAAGAATTACAATCTATAGTCATGGAGTCCATAATCCTCCCCACCGTCAAGGGAATGGCAGCCGAAGGTTGCAAATTTGTCGGTGTTCTCTATGCTGGTCTTATGATAGAGAAAAAGTCGGGGCTGCCTAAACTGATCGAGTACAATGTGCGCTTTGGAGATCCTGAGTGTCAGGTTTGTCAATGGATCTCTAACCAACAGCCCATTTACTCCACTAATAAATGTATATGCATAATTTTATGTTCTGTGCTTGAGACGTTCTCTGTGTGGAATGCAGGTATTGATGGTTCGTTTGGAGTCAGATCTGGTGCAAGTTTTGCTGGCAGCTTGTAGAGGTGAGTTAAGTGATGTGACGCTCGATTGGTCTCCAGGATCTGCTATGGTGGTGGTAATGGCTAGTAACGGCTACCCTGGGGACTACAAGAAGGGCAGTGTCATTCAGAATCTCGAGGAAGCTGAACTCATTGCTCCATCTGTCAAGATATTCCATGCAGGGACTGCTACGGACTCAGACGGTAATTTCATAGCCACAGGTGGCCGTGTTCTTGGTGTAACTGCCAAGGGAGGAGATCTGGAGGAAGCACGGGATCGAGCTTATCAAGCAGTGGAAGCGATCAACTGGCCCGGTGGGTTCTACAGGAGGGATATTGGGTGGAGGGCTCTTCCCAAGAAGCAAACCGCCGCGAAATGATTTAAATTAAGCTGATGATCGATATATACCTCATAGGAGAAAGAGTGTTCTAACATCGCGCAAGAGAATCCGCCTTACGAGATGGACTTCTAGAAGAGGGAATTGCAAGGTAAATAGAGTCTGGTAATTTGTAGTTTTACCACAGAAATGTGTGCTAATAAGGTCCATGTACTATTATTGCAAAGGTGTACCGATGATTCATTAATATATCTATTTGTGGAATCATCAATGCGTTGTCTTTGAAATTGGTCTTCGACGTATTACTTCCAGGGGGGGTGAAATTCTATCTCCCTGCAGAACATAAAACAGGGTAATGTGTTCCGACGTGGCAGGACGCGTTAATATACAGAGTTTGATCTCATGTCGCAGATTTACTTTCTGAATCAATGGCTTCCTTTGCCTTAAAAGGGACTCTCTTACGAATTTATACTTGGAAATAATTGTTTTCAGTCTGCTGAATCCCTTCAGTAACGACTTGATACAAATCACAAATTGATTTACATGAAATAAAAAAAAAAAAGTATCAATTTACTATTAATTTAATCTGAATACCGACACGGCATCATTGTCATGGAAGCGTCATACGTTAGTTAGGAAGTCCGTTGGAGGCTGATTCAACCTCTTGACTTTTGATCTTGTGATGAAGTTAGAGGCTGACCTTTTCATATATGTAATGTCTGCTCCTGCCCCTGCAGGAACTGATGGCAAGTTTTCAGGCTCAACAGATGTTGAAGCTATAGAAATGTCCGGGTTTTGCATTAAAAGCTCGTAAAAGCAACGGAGGAGAAGCAGAATTGATCTCTGCTCACTCGGTATCCAAAATCTTCCTCCTCCTTTCTAACCTGATGATCATTTGCTCGGGAATGATATTGTCTTGGATATAACTATGTGCTGAAACCACTGGACCTGTGTTG
Organism: Punica granatum; assembly: GCF_007655135.1. Classification (NCBI taxonomy): domain Eukaryota; kingdom Viridiplantae; phylum Streptophyta; class Magnoliopsida; order Myrtales; family Lythraceae; genus Punica; species Punica granatum. The sequence continues at coordinate 37,116,124 of NC_045128.1, read as the reverse complement.
CTGGTGAGGCTGTTGGGAAGTTGGGTGTAGGGTTGTTCAAAAATTGACACTATGAACCTCATCGGATATGTTCGTATAAAAGATTTTCATGTTCCTCTCAGTCCTTACCAAAGATTAGATGGGTTCTTTTCTACTTCATAACTGTATTTTTTAGCAGTTGGATTTTGGTGCAGATTCAGTGGAGGAAATGGGACATTCACCTTTGTTCAAATCTTGATAAAGGTCATAGTATCGCGGAACTGTCGGTGTCTTGGGGTGGTTTTAGGATACTTGGGGAATCCTCGGAGGTCTAGTCATGGTTAGAATCAGTAAATCTCGACTTGCTTCCAAGATCGAGCATTAAGAGGAAATTCCACATAGAGAAGAGATCGAAGAAAGCACGAACAAATGCAGGCTCAATTTCGGCCTATCCGTTAACATTATCGGAGCCTCTACCTTTCTCAGTTTATAAAAGACACTCGACAGTAAAGTGGACTGGTTGTCTGCATAGGGCAAGCCCAAATCCTCTTTCGTTTTGTTTGATGCATAGATAAACCAATTCTGCTAGACATACATTATAATATTCAGCATATAAAATCAAGAATAGGCAAAGTAATATATACTTTTTCCTTAGTGATATACATTTTTTTTCGGCGTTGACCTAACATTCAAAATCTCAATGAACTCCAACTAATTTAGTTTGATCCTCATCGGCTTATTAAGGGAAGCATGGATTTTCTCCATTCACAAAATTCGAACTCCAGACCTTTGAACAAGTACCAAATCATATGAAACAATCTACGTTGGTTGTAACATATATATTTTAGTTAATGCAAAAATCTTTATAATAATGTTGTTTAGTTTGGGTAGTTTGGCATCTACTTAGAAAATCAACGATCGTGAGAGTTTTGCACTTTAATGGGTTGACTTGGCTCAATTAGTTGGAATTCATTGCGCTTTCGGATATTAACGGATACAGGAATTTTTTTTAATCAAATCTTTTTTTAAGTATAAGACTTTAGCTGGACGGCCAGCTCTTGTCCAAAGAGAGGTCATGACAACTTGTGCATTTATTTTTTAATACTCATTTGGACTTTCTGTTTTCGTTTATATTATAGAAAAAAGGAATGGAATCTTCTCGGTGAAGGGGGAAATATGGAAGGAAGATAAAATGTTAAGGAGACTTCTTCCTCTTTCAATAATGAGCATGACTTAGACCTGTCAGCAATTGTTGTGTAGGCTTTTCCTTGTTTCCAGCACATAGTGGTTACATATTAACGAGGAAAATCTGTGATTCACATATAAAACTGGCCAGTTCTGACTGTATTAACTAAAGATGTGTGGGTCGATATGAATCCGTAACTCTTGTCGGGATGAAACTCGTGATATGTTGCATGGAAGTAATTTACTTCATCAGGGCATGCATTATGATATTGTTTTGTGCAAAATGATATGATTCATCATGGAGCTGGAGATTCTCAAATTTTTTAGAACTGGAGAGCAACTTTTTCTCCATATCTACCTAGTTAGTAGAGCGTCAATAATAGAAAGGTCGGCATTATGCCCCTTTCAACCTTTAGGTATTGCTTGACTGACAAGACTTGGGGCAGGAAAAAGTGGGTGGAGTTTCTTTGAATGAAAGTTACCTCTCTGACTCAGAAAAGATTTAATGAAAGAAAAGGAAAGAACTTTTTGCCCAAGTTGGGTTAACTTCTTTTATTTTTATTTTTATAAATAAGGTCAGGTCAAACAAAAAAGGATAAATGGAAGAGAAGAATTGATCTATACAAATTTTGACAGAAGAATGGCTCTGATAAATTCATGAATCATGCTCTTTCAATTGGCACTATAGTACCCTGCTGGTAGAGTTAAAAACTCGAACTTCGCTCTCTCTCGTTTTCAGCAGATTTATGTACATCTTGGTGAAAACAAGCCAATGTAACAGCAGAAGCAGAGGATGTTGATTAACAGCACAAGAACAAGAAATATGTCTAAATTCTTTATTGGTTAAGACTTAGGAGCTAAACCAAAGGAAAGAAAAGAAATGACCATTAAGCAATAATGCTATAAGCTTTCTCAGACATTAACATCACACTTCTGCATCAGCTGATACTTGATGGCGTTGTTACCGACCGAAGTTCCTTTGCTCCTGCTCCCAAAGGTGATATATGCAGGGCAGGTAACGAAGATGTGGTAACTGCCCGATATGAAGGTCCCGACTTTCCACCTCACCCGTCCGTCGACCTTGATCATGATCATCACGTACCCGTTCGCCTGGTCCTGGCTCAGGGTCACTGAATTGTACGGGGCGATCGGGACCGAGTTCCCGTATATGAAGGGGGACCACACGTCCACGTCCTTGTGCCCCTCGTATGACTTGGGGATTCGGGTCCTCACCGTAATCTGCTGGTCCCTGTAAGTGGCATAAATGTCCAGCCTGTCGTAGTAGATGCCAATCTTGTCATTGGGGTTGCGGGATGAGATAGTGGCCTGGAACGTGGAGGTGAGGAGGCTCGGGTTGGAGGAGACATTGAAGGCGTAGAGGGTCGTGTCCTGGAGGACGAACCGGGGCTTGTGGGGGTGGAGGATGGCCCACGTGATCAACACGATGATGAGGAGGATTAAGAGGATGATCGAGCCGTACTTGAGCACCCGCCACCAGAACTTGCGCCACTTGTGGCTGTGCTCGGGGCAGCTCTTCGTCATTCGAGCCGGTTCCAGCGGTAGTTGGGGGGCTTCTTGGACAGTACTGGTGGTCGTTGGTGGAAGGAGAAGGTGGAAAGTAGAGTTTGATTGCTGGCAAAGACTTGGCAAAGGGAAGGATATGATAAATTTATAGATGAAGTTTTGAGTGTGCTGTTTGTATATTTTAGTGACGATAGATATTATTATGTGTAAGGCATTTGCGTGTTGAATTAGGATAAAGATGATTGTTTGTATTTTAATTATGCCTTTACTGACGTAGGAGATTCCTCGAGTTTTGTTTTTTTTTTGATAAATGGGAAAACTTCATTAGTAGCAAAGTGTCTTTACATCAAAAAAACCATTTACCCCCGTACAATTCTTACAAACTAAGAAACCCCAAAAGTCTACCCCAAAAGTGCACAAATTAACTGTGAGCAATATCAAAAGGGTGAAACATATGCATCGCTAAGACAGAATGTACAATCTTAAATGAGACTCGGGAATGAACATATAATTTCACTTGCATATCCGCAAAGATCTTCCGAACTATAGTCGCCGATGACGAGACTTGCTTTTGATAGATCATAGCGTTTTTCTCCATCCATATGCAGCATATGTAATGAGTCCATGGAAGTTTTAGACAAATAATATCGAGCTTCTTACCACGAAGAGAAGAGATCCAGCAGAACTCCGTATTTTAATCTACGATGGATCTGTGCAAGCCAACTCGAGCCAGTAGATTTATTCAAATTCCTTGAATAACTGGACATTCAAAAAAGAGATGGTCTCGAATCTCCAATTGCATACTGCAAAATTCACATTCAGCTGCAACAAACGAAATCCTCCATTTTAGTAACCGGTCCTTTGTATCCAACTTATTATGCACACAAAGCCAACTAATAAAAGAAGATCGAGCAAGCTGTCCATCAAACCAAACTGCATTCCTCCATTCCATTTTCGACCTCTGGTTCTTAAACACTTCAAGGCATTGGCTATAGAAAATTGTCCAAATATGCGAGGTGTCTATATAGAAAATTGACCTCGAGTTTTTATCTTTTCAATTATTCACTTTTATTATCTTTCATTGTTTTTTTTTCATGGGCGAAATTATTATTTTTCTTTCTAATTGTAAGGGAGACTCGAATTAAATAAAATGTTAAAAGAAACGAATAAAATATATACATAAAAATTTATTAAGAATCAAATTCGAATTTTATTTATTATAAACAAAAATGCGTGTTATTGCATTCTCGTCACCTTTCTATAACTACCGAATTTTTGTTTGTTTGTAAACATTGGAAGTTTTAGTAACGATGGACGGACTTATTTTTTATAATCCGGGTGGTTGATCAATTAAAGTTGTGCGCTTCTTGTTTGTTTCCTTATAATAATTGGTTGATTCTACGTGTTCCCACTTCATGAATTATATTAATAGCACTAAGGCAGCCATTTCCATAATGCATAGTAATTGGAGCATCCTATGCTGGTCCATCACGACTCACTTGTCGATCTTTCTCCCTCGGTACAATTCGCAGTTCATGGGCCGCGCACAGAATACCTGTTACTTGATGCGATCCACATTATCGTCATGAAATTGTGAATGGACGTGCAGGGGCAGAGCCAATGAAGGAGTAGGGGGGCAATTGCCCCTCCTGAATTTTGAAATTTTACTTCAAAAGTATGTGTTTCTTTATGTAAAATTAGTACTTTGCCTCCCTGAACATTAAAATTTTTAAATTTTACTCAAAAAGTATAAGTTTGCCCCCCTTAAATAAAAATCTTGCCTTCGCCCCTGTGGACGTGCAATCCGACTTCTGCACAGTCGGGGCTCATACGTGCAGATTCGGGACACATGCTAGGATAGCATAACAATGTTGCAGCGAAACTGCACCAACTGCAGACGACGTAGGTCCGTGAATTCGAAGCCGAGAAGTTTCCGACCGGACGATCAGTTGCATCGTGGGCAGGGAATTATCCGGCAATCCCATTGGGCCCTGTTTTCAATTGGGCCGGGCCGAGGGAATCCTGTCGGCCCAACTTCTGCCCTCCTCGATGATTCCAACGGGGCAGCCGGGCAAGGCTCAGCGGACCGACCACAAAGGCTGCCCGGGAATGCAAGAACGAGGCCGCCATGGACCATTCTAGAATCGTGCCACGTGGCACCACCTAACCCTCACTCTCCCCATAAACCCTTTCTCTTATCTTCAACCGCCATTCTCCTCCCCCCGCCTTCTTCTCACCGAACCACAGCTCTGCAACTGCGGGAAGGAGTCTGCCTCTCCTCTTCGAAGGCTTTGGGGAGTTCGGTCGTCGTCTCGTTCTTCTCTCTTACCAATCGTAGAAGCCCACTGCCTTCGAGAGGGTCCGTTTCTCGATTGCTGGTTCTGTTTCTTTGTAATCTTGGCCTGAATTTCCCGGCCTTTCTCCGAGAAGATGGCGTCTTGCACGGCTCAAATCCATTTCCTGGGTCTAACCGGAGCTGGGTCATCCTCTAAGATTCCGAAATCGGGGCGGCCCTCGCAGTCGCTGTTCTTTGGCCAAACCCTAAATTCATCCAAGACGGCGCCGTTCTTGAAGCTCAACACCCGGGGAACGAGGTCGAGGAGGTATGCGGTTGGCCCTGTCAGGGTAGTCAACGAGAAGGTGGTGGGCATTGACTTGGGGACCACGAACTCGGCGGTGGCGGCTATGGAGGGAGGGAAGCCTACCATAGTGACCAACGCCGAGGGGCAGAGGACCACTCCCTCGGTTGTGGCTTACACCAAGAACGGCGACAGGCTGGTGGGGCAGATTGCTAAGCGGCAGGCCGTCGTTAACCCCGAGAACACCTTCTTCTCGGTGAAGAGGTTCATTGGGAGGAAAATGTCCGAGGTGGATGAGGAGTCCAAGCAGGTGTCTTACAGGGTTGTGAGGGATGAGAATGGCAATGTGAAGCTCGAGTGCCCTGCTATTGGCAAGCAGTTTGCTGCTGAGGAGATTTCCGCACAGGTATTGATTAGTATTTTGCCTCTCTTTCTTTCTCCGCTCATACTGGGTTTGGTTTATTGCATATTCTTGAAGAATTCTTGGCATTTGTGTTCTTGATGTTTGTGCTTCAAATGGTCCGTCTTGTTCTTTGTTTTGTCGGACATTTGATTTCTGTGTTTAGTTGTATTGAGGGGGCTATTGAATATCGTCGGATAGGCTAGTCTGTACTCGTAAAACCAAGTAATGTCCATCAATTCCAGGTTTACTGGAGCTGGATTAGGAGCTTAGAAACGATACGAGGTGTACGTTAAGAGTGTGTAGATGCTTATGGTGCTTATGGTGCGTTTGGTATCAGAGTTAAAAGTAACTTTGATATTGATTATGGAAAAGGACAAATGATTGTGTAGTGTGTTCAGATAAAGTTAAGAGTGTGTTTGGATTGAGAGATGAGTTGAGTTGAGTTTTGGTTTTAATTAGTTTGTAATGATTGTATTGTTGAATTATGAGAGAAAGTGTGAAAAAATAATAAATAATTGAGAGAAAATAATGATTAAGTAATGATTGTATTGTTGAATTGTGAAAAAGTAATGAATAGTTGAGAGAATTTAATATTAAAAATTGAATTGAATGGATAAAAAAAATTTTAAAATAAAAAAGTAATGATTGTGATGCTGAATTGAAGGTAAGTGGAGTTGAGTTGAGTTGAGTTGAACATTGTTGGAAAAACAAACACACCCTAAAAGTAAAAAATTTTCACTTGAGAAATGTGTATTTTTATTGTGTAATTGGTAGAGTTAAAATTAAAGTTAAAATTTTTGTGATTTTAACTGCGAAACCAAACGTAGCATTATATTCCGTTTGTTTTCGCAATCGAATTTTAAGATTTTAACTTTAACTTTACTCACTACACAATAAAAATTAACTCTTCAAAGTAAAAAAAGTGAGTCCCATACATAAATTCACATACAATTTCATTATACTCAATTAAATTTTTAATTTTAAATTCTATCAACTATTCATTATTTTTCTCACCTTTTCTCATAATTCAATAATACAATCATTACAACCCAATTAAAATGAATATACAACTCTACTCAACTCTAAAACCAAACACACCATTAGTGATGGAATTCTTGATGTTGCCAATGCAGGTGTTGAGGAAGCTGGTGGATGATGCATCAAAGTTCTTGAATGACAAGGTGACCAAAGCTGTCGTGACTGTGCCTGCCTACTTCAATGACTCCCAGAGGACAGCTACTAAGGATGCTGGCCGTATCGCTGGTCTAGAAGTTCTTCGTATAATCAATGAGCCGACTGCAGCATCACTGGCGTATGGTTTCGAAAAGAAGAACAATGAGACCATTCTTGTGTTTGACCTTGGAGGTGGTACCTTTGATGTCTCAGGTACTCTCACTGAACTGCTAGAGGAGTCATTTTCCTATCCTCATGTGTGGCTAGCTTTTGCTGACAGTAGACAGTGGTTGTTGCATTGCAGTGCTTGAGGTTGGTGATGGAGTGTTTGAGGTGCTTTCCACTTCTGGAGATACCCACCTTGGTGGTGATGACTTTGATAAGGTCAGGCATTGTTTCCATGATAGGCCACCCCACTTTACTGCTTTAGTGATGATTGCTCGGTGCTCTTATCTTCGTAAGTAAAGTCATGGAAGCAATTGTGAAGCTGAGTTCTAAATACTCGTGTTCAATCATTCTATTCAGAGAGTTGTTGATTGGCTTGCTGGAAACTTTAAGAAGGATGAGGGCATTGACCTTTTGAAGGATAAGCAAGCCCTTCAGAGGTTGACTGAGACAGCTGAGAAAGCCAAAATGGAACTCTCATCTTTGACTCAGACAAACATCAGGTATGTTCCTTGATTGGGAATGATGCACTCAAAACTAATTTGTTTCTTGGAAGTCATTATGGCATGTATTAATTTTTTCCCTGGATGATGGTTCACTATTCTTGCAGTCTGCCCTTCATCACTGCCACTGCTGATGGCCCCAAGCATATTGAAACTACTCTTACAAGAGCCAAATTCGAGGAATTGTGTTCAGACCTCCTTGACAGGTATCCAGTTGCATAACTTTTCTGCGTGTTCACACCTACGGCCTTGCTTCTGCCTTCATTTCTTGCATATTTTCATGGAAGATGCACCTTTCAATCAATCTATCATATTTACCTTCTCAGGCTGAGAACGCCAGTAGAGAATTCCTTGAGAGATGCAAAGCTCACTTTCAAAGACTTGGATGAGGTTATCCTTGTCGGTGGTTCTACCCGTATCCCAGCTGTTCAGGAGCTCGTCAAGAAGATGACAGGGAAGGATCCTAATGTCACGGTTAACCCTGATGAAGTTGTTGCTCTTGGAGCAGCCGTACAGGTTGGTCAACATCTGTTTCATATGATCCTAAGGCTTCATTCCGTGCATGTCGGTTTTAATAATTTTAAAAAATTATATGGATGGTCTCCTTTGCTGCAGGCTGGTGTTCTTTCTGGTGATGTGAGTGACATTGTGCTTCTGGATGTGACCCCGTTATCTCTTGGGTTGGAGACTCTTGGCGGTGTGATGACCAAGATTATCCCGAGGAACACTACCTTGCCCACTTCAAAGTCCGAGGTTTTCTCAACTGCTGCTGATGGTCAGACAAGTGTTGAGATTAATGTCCTTCAGGGCGAGAGAGAGTTTGTCAGGGACAACAAGTCTCTTGGAAGTTTCCGGTTGGATGGTATTCCCCCGGCGCCTCGTGGCGTACCACAGATTGAAGTGAAATTCGATATTGATGCCAATGGTATCCTCTCCGTTACTGCCGTTGACAAGGGTACTGGAAAGAAGCAAGATATCACCATAACTGGTGCTAGCACCTTGCCTGGTGATGAGGTATGCATTCTTTTGGTTCATTAATGAAGTGATCTATGTTTTACCTACTTGTCTGGACGGCAGGCTGGACTAATCTGTTCAGTCTGTTGGCATGAAAACTTTTAGTAGGTTGTGAGTTCTCGACATAGAGAATAGTATTGGCCTGTTCTTTATTATCAAGAATGTGGAAACTATATAATTATCACATTACAATAGTAAATTTGGCAGAAATAGTACCACTGAGGAAACACCAGCCTAGCCATTAAGTTAATGCATGTGTGTTGAAACGATTGCAGGTGGAGAGGATGGTGAAGGAGGCTGAGAGGTTCGCAAAGGAGGACAAGGAGAAGAGAGATGCCATTGACACCAAGAACCAGGCCGACTCCGTTGTATACCAGACAGAGAAGCAGCTGAAGGAGCTCGGAGACAAGGTCCCTGCAGCCGTGAAGGAGAAGGTCGAGGCCAAGCTCGGAGAGCTTAAGGAAGCGATCTCAGGTGGCTCAACCCAGGTCATGAAGGATGCGATGGCTGCCCTGAACCAGGAGGTAATGCAGCTCGGCCAGTCACTTTACAACCAACCAGGTGCACCGGGTGCAGGCGGGGCTGCTCCTGGCGGCTCAGCTGATCCCACAGAGTCATCCAGCGACAAGGGTCCAGAAGGAGATGTCATCGATGCTGACTTCAGTGACAGCAAGTAAGCGGAATGACAGTATCTTTGGGTAGGGATTTTTTTGGTTTGCCCTCTTTCGTTTACCTTCATCTGATTCCTTGAAGGTGTTATAGGCAATGAATTTTGAGAGAGAGATACGGTATTGTGTGTTGAAAGAGTCTGCTTGAATTAATGAGCCTGTCCTCGTTATTATTCTTGGGGGAAAAGGATACAAAGAGAGGTTATCAGTTACTAGTTGGCAGGGACGATGAAAAAGCTTGTTAACATGTGATGTCCAAGATTATGATTGTCATCTTAGTGGTAAAGTCTCATTCAAACTTTATGTCTTCGTGTAATGATCAAAGCTGCCGCATTTTGTTCATTCGGGATTTTGTGAATCTTAAGTGGGCTCTGCCTGATTCAGTTGACAAACTATATTGAACGATGCTCGACCCCACTTGGGCTGACCTGATTGGAACTCAATTATTGTGCTGATCATTTGCGCACAGCCGTGGAGAGAAAGGGACTGACTCAGTGTTTGTTATGGTGGTTCGGATGTCACGTCTTTTGAAATTGAAGCTTTTCCCATGAACCCGACCAAAAGTGAATACATTATAGCAGAAGCATTGGTCCTAGATCAACTACTTCTGGAAAGCGAAGTGACACAAAATGAAGAAAAATCAAGAACAAACTTCTCGGTCTTTTCCGTCTTTTTTCTTGGATTGCCCGACTAGTTTGGTTCCTAGCGAGCTGCTTTCCGAAGCGGGATTATTTCTGGGAATTCGGGATGGAGACTAGTTTGGCTCAACAAATTTTGAACTCGGAAGTATCATATCTTATGGAAGGTAAAAGTCGGCATGTAAGAGCAGGAGCAGGACATCAGTTATTTCTGTTTGCTGCATAAAGGGGAAAAAGCAGACGGCAGCAGTAAGATGGTATCGGTGATGACACAGTCGGAGGAGATTTAGAGGCCAAGGAATCTCTTGCAGGCTTTAATGATCTTCCCTCCCCTGTTCTTGTTCCTGCTCTTCTTGTTCTTCATCGATCCAGCCATGTTCAGGCCATCATCTTCTTCTTCCTCGTAGTCGATGTGCGTCGTGGACTGGACATGGATCCTACAGTACCTCCCCGACACCGAGGATGACCTTCTCATGGAGAATGCCCTCTTCACGGCAGAGCACTGAGCTCCTATGTTCTGCCCCTCGAGCCGGCGGCGGAACCTCTTCGACGCCGTGGAGCAGCTCCGGCTCAGGACCATCCCGAAGCTCTCTCCTCCTCTTGTCTCCGGCTTCTCTCGCCCCGAGCTTGAATCACGGAGACCCTGGTCGCTGAGGTCGGCACTCCGTCCAGCATCGCTCTTGATGCGGATCGCGTCTCGGGTCCCTTCCGTGCCGTGCTCTCTCCTGGGAGTCTCTGTATCTGATGGGAAGTGCAGCAAATCGGACAAGTCCACAGATCTTGACTTGTGGGTTGACCTCATCTTGGAATAATGGCCATTCATTATTCCCGAGCCTCGTCTAGAGCTCAGTTCGAAACTTCGGGTAGCCAATCGTGGCAGAGCAGAAGGCGGCTCGCTGCTGAAACTGAAGAGCAGAGAAGAGCGAGAGGCTATGAGAAAAGAAGACGAGAGAGCAAATGCAGGGATGACGAGGAGGAGAAGGTTAGACTTGGAGGTGGAGACATGAAAGTATTGTAGGAACCCCGTCTGTAATTTTATGGTAGAAAATTGTGGAGATTTATATGTCCTTTACTGTCATGACAAAGGATTAGTCAATCATTGGGTCCTACTCATACACACACATCTTGAAAATTATTATCACATGATTTCAATCTAATAATTTACAATATTATATTATCAATTCGTACCGATTCGAGTTGATTCGGTTATCACGTTAAAAAAAGAAAAGGGCAAAAAACTATCTCGTCATCTGAACCTTCCTCTGATCAGATATCGGTGCGTAAATTAAGAGAGTGGCGTTTTGCTTCTCGACAAAGAGAGCACAATCTTAAACCGATGATTCCTTTTTCATGACTATATGCATATACGGTGAACGGGGTATTTCACCTTGGCAATGGCAGCAAAGACCCACCCCACCCTTTGTTTCCCATTCTGGGCTGAGAGCTTGCATGGGCCTCCAAATGGCCCAATGTCGGCCCATCTGGCCCATGATTAGATTATTTCTTCCCCCTTTGGGCTTATATATAAGCACCAACTATACTAGATTCCGAGCACGCGCATAGTGCGAAGCTAAACATTTGCTCATGGTTATCGACTGCTCAAGTTTGCCTATCGTCATTCCGGTAGCACATATTATCATGGAATTTTGTCACATAATAATTCTGTTTAAAGAAGTTCCGTTGAGTATGTTTCGATAAATCTTTATTAAATGGTAAGAGGAGAAGACGGAAAAGGGATTTGTCAAGAGATCTGTCTCATAAGTGGTCAAAGTTGGATAACGAAGACTTACAGTGTTTTCTTAGTAATTATCCATTTTGGGCAATGTTGAAAATAAGATATTTTTACCAAAAATGTCCCTGAAGGGGTCGCTGCTTTTTACAATGTAGTGTGAACTTGCCTTCAATTCACATCTTACTTGCAACGATGTCAATAGGGATTAATTCGGAATCTCATGTCAAATCAGAAGATTCAGGAAATCTTAAATGGTTATTTTTTTAAAGTAGATAATCGACAATTTTTTTTTTTGCTAGTAGTTATAGAAAATTACATCTGCTATTTGTGATTCGTAGAGTGCGTTTGAATTCAGAGTTAAAATAAATTTAATTTTGATTTTGATTTTGATTGTGAAAAATGACAAATGAGATGTGATTATAAATTTGGCTTGAGAAATGTGTATTTTTTGTTGTATAACGTGTTAAGTTAAAGTTAAAATTTTTGACTTGAGGAATATGTATTTTTGTTATAGTTAAAGTTAAAATTTGATATTTGGAAATCCAAATAGGCTCTTAATACCGAGTAGCGCGAAGTAGGATCCCGAAGTTACGTGGAGTTGAATAATAATAATAATAATTCGTGAAGATCAAGTGGGTTCGGGCACGTGAAATTATCAGAAATTCCGCCGTTGAAAAACCAAATTTGTTTTTCCTGCCCAAATCTCTCAGTTTAGTCCCTGTCCGTCTGTCCGTCTGTCTCTCTCATCGCATTTATAAATATTTAATTTTCTTTTTCTGGTCAAACCAATTTTTACTCTCACTGCAAAAAAAAAAAACATTTAATTCCGAAAAACAAGAGACATCTCTCTCTCTCTCTCAGCTCTGCTTTTCCAGCAGCTGCCGCTGCTACTGCTAGGGTTTTCTTTGGCATTAATTGGGGAGTGGGACTGGACTGTGGCGCTTCTGCCGTGATCCCCGTCGACCGTCGGCTTCTCGCCTCAGCTGAATCGGCTCGGGATTGAGCTCAAATTGACTCCCGCGCCCAGCTTACATGACAAATACGTTGAAGCCGCGATCCTGTCGCGTGAGCGGGAAATACTGTACGGAACTTAGTCCCGTTCTCTGAGTTGAATTCTACTTCCCGCTTGGCCGTCTGTGTTCATTCGGTGTGGTTTGCGCCCCAAGCTTGACGTTTTCTGAGCTGATTCTGTGATTGCCTGCCGTCGGATGCTCATTCATTTGACGTGCGACTGAGTTTGGCGCAGTGTTGTCGTGTTGTACTAGGCTTTTGAAATGAATGTGGTTGTTGGATCTTGACGTGATTTTGACGCAATGTGAGCTGTTGAAGTGGGCTGGCTTCACTCCGAGGATTGACTAATATTGTTTATCATTTTCGGGTGAAATGGATCGGCGGTTTGCACTGAACTTGACGGACATTTCTCGATTTGTCGACTGTATGCGGCTTTTGGATCTGCTGTCCGATGAAATCTATTAGCTTTTACGTATCTCTGACGATGACATACTCGTTTGAAGTTCGGAGTCAGCTGGTGTACTTGTCCTTGTGTTAAATCTGCGATAAGTTGATTGAGTGAAAGAAGAAAAAATTATTTCGCTTTCCTTTAGCTGAATTTTGTCTTCATTTCTGCCCCCGTGTAGAGCTCGGATCCATCCTTGGGGAGCGTGTGATGCTCTGAGCAATGGCTCTCAAGGTTTCAGCCAGAGAAGCGGCACAGATTGCTATCGGATCGATTGGGCGTGGTTATGATATATCGATAGATCTGAGGCTCAAATACTGCAAAGGGGATTCAATTTATTCACGTTTGATTGAGATTGGTGAGGAAGGAGGACGTGAGATTGTTCTACCTGGTGGAATTTCGATCAAGTATGTGCCTAAGTCCATAAATTGTGACAAAGGAGAGCGAACAAGGTTTAGGTCCGATGTTCTCTCTTTCCAACAGGTGCTGTGTTTGCTCTTTCCCCGTGCTCTTTGGCCTTCCTACATTTTTCACGTTTCATGACTTCCTCTTTTTGACTATAAGTTCAAAAAAACTCAAGTGTACTGCTGTCCATTTCATTTCTCTACTCATCAACTATTCAGCCCATTTTGGTTGTCTTGTCATATAAGATCAATGCTGATTATTGCTCTTAACAGTTTCTCTGATGCTTTTCCAGTTTTTTCTGTTATCTCAATTTGCTGTTACGGTATATAAAGAAGTTCACGGGAAGATTTATTAGCCATACACTGGGTTAAGTCAAATGAGCTATTTTCACTCTTCCCTCCTCTCCCTAAGCCAGTCGTGTGTAGAGTAGGCATGTTCGCTGTTTATGTCTATATACGGCTAATAAAAGTCAAATGAACTATCTTATCAAAAAATTCTTATAGTTGGTTTCTATGAATAGGGTATCACTGTTTTTCTGCCTTCTGGTAATGCATTGTGGTTGTCAAAGATTAAATTTTATCATTGCTCACAGTTATTACACTGGAGAAGATTTATTCTTTTTAATAAAATTCGGAAGAGGCATTGCCTTGTTGACTGATGACACAGGCAAGTCTGTAAGTGTTGGACTCCTAAAAAGGGTGTGTTTCCAGTTGATATTTGCTACATATGTGACTGGAGAAACTTTATTTCACTTGTTCCTTCTTGGCATCTTCCCTATTGCTATGGACTTGCCTATATGGTTGCTAAAACAGCTATGTTTTCTACTTTGACTATGTTTAGATGCAGCGCGATTTCAATAAGCAATTATTTGGGGGGGCATATGTTTGTTTCTCCAGGAGTTTGTGTTGTTTCTACCTTCCCTTCTGTCATTTTCTTTCATGTTTTCTACTTGATTGGCACATCTTCCTGTGCTGTTTGAATAAGACTGCATATACGCAGATTCCTGAATTTTTCTTACTTTCTTCTTGCAGATGTCGGAACAGTTCAACCAGGAGATGTCCCTAACAGGAAAAATTCCTTCAGGCCTCTTCAATTCAATGTTCGAATTGTCAGGAAGTTGGCAGAAAGATGCAGCGAACACTAAGACGCTTGCATTTGATGGAGTTTTTATTACACTCTACACTGTTGCACTTGAAAAGTCTCATGTTGTCCTCTGCAACCATGTGAAGAGCGCTGTCCCATCATCGTGGGAGCCTGCTGCATTAGCAAGGTAAGCTAAGATGCTTTTAGAATTCTTTTGCCTTCAATTAGAAATATCAAGTCCGGGTTTTTTTAAAATCTAAATTGCATATTAAATGCTTAACTATATAAAATATGCTCGATGATCCTTATTCCTAAAAGTCATATACTTGGCATGTTACAGTTCTCTCAAATAGAGAATCGTCCTTAAATCCTTTGCAGCTAGAATATCCGTCCCTGATTCTTGAGTATTAGCTAGCTCAATCATTTTGGTCGGTTGAAATTTCTTTGGATCATACATGCCTTGGTCAATATTATGGAATAGCCTGTACTTGAGCTCCTTTGATATTTTTTATTGGCATCCTTTAGGCTTCAAAAGGGGATATTGTCCTCTTTTGGTGAATGATATGCATCATCATTACCATTAAGAAAAGGATTTTCAATAAATTGATTAATGTGCAGAAGTACAAAAAGAGTTGGGTAACAAAAGGAACTTTTTCATCAGTTTTGCTGAGTAATATGTTTATCAGTTTGATATGGGGGTTTAGAGTTGAGGGTTTGTGGCCTTAGCACTCATACCTCCATCTTTGCATTGTGTGCCTGTGAAATGTCAACTCTCATTATATAATACTCTAGTCTCTCACTTTCTTTGATGATGGTATTTAATCTGATGTTTTGAAATTAAGCTTAGTAGTGATGGAAAAGCTGATATGGGACTTCAGGTTCATTGAGACATTTGGAACTCATATAATCGTTGGTATAAAAATGGGAGGGAAGGATGTAATATATATGAAGCAGCAGCATTCCTCAACTCTTCAGCCTGCTGAAGTACAAAAGAGACTGAAGGAGATGGCAGATAAGAGGTTTCTAGACAGCAATGGACAATATAACGTGGTTCCTGAACAAGTTTACCGGAATGAGAAGGTTGGTGAAGAATATACATAGTTCTTTTCATCATCTTGTTTCCAACTAGACATTTTTCTTTCATGTGTTGCGGATTTAAAAGGACTTAGAAGTGACCCGCGCATAAGTTATTCAATCTTATTAATGGGAGAAATAAGGATATATTCTATGGGGATTTCGCGTTTAGAACCATCATCTTATGGCAAGAGATTGTTATTTAATTCTTAATGTATAGTATAGAATGCATCATTGCAATGCTAAAGATGAAAAATATGAAGTCCACTTGAAAGCGTAAATTATGAAGTCTAGTCCATTTGAGTTTATTGCATATCCTGCGTAGAAATAGAGTTGATATTTGCTCTTCCATCTCTGGTGTTTATTGATGATGGTATATGTTTCAGGTTGATATCAGGGACCAACGGCTACGGTTTGCAGATGCCAGTTCGTCAAGTTCTTATCTACTCAAAGAGGTGTGCTTAGTAATGAGTTTGCTTCCGGTCTTCCTTTATGAAAGGTTGCAGCAAATTATAATCTCATGACTTAAAATGCAGGACATCGTGACTATTTGCAAGAGAAGAGGTGGAAGTGATAATAGAAACTTCTCCCACAATGACTGGTTAAACACAGTACAGTTAGAGCCTGATGTAATTTCGATGACCTTCATTCCAATTACCTCACTGTTGAGTGGAGTTCCCGGAAGTGGCTTTCTAAGCCATGCCATTAATCTGTATCTAAGATGTGAGTAGGGTTTTCATTCATTGGCCACATTTTTTCCACTGTAAAATGTTCCAGTTAATGTTTTTATTCCTTCATATTTTTCATCTTTGTAATTTACGCTCTCTAGATAAACCACCGATTGAAGAGCTCCAGCAGTTTCTCGAATTTCAGCTCCCGAGACAGTGGGCCCCAGTATTCAGTGAACTTCCCCTTGGCCCTCAGCGGAAGCGACAGAGCACAGGTTCATTGAGGTTCAGCTTGCTGGGTCCTAAGCTGTACGTGAACACCACTCAGGTAATGCGTCTTCGCTTCTCATGTTAGGTTTGCTTCTGATTTCATGATCATTGGCAGTATAGTTCCACTTATCTGAAATTTCTGGTCCAATGATAAAGTAGATAGGATTTTCTGATTTCCACTTCATGATATTGGATTTTACTATACAAAGTTGCCGAGCTTTATATTGGTTATTCACGAATTTCTACAACAGGTTGATGTGGGGAAGAGGCCAGTTACAGGAATGAGGCTGTACTTGGAGGGCAAAAGGAGCGACCGCTTGGCAATTCATTTACAGCATCTCTCCACCCTTCCAAAATCATTCCAGCTGATCGATGACCCAAGTGGAAACTTCACTCAGGAATCCTATGACCGCAGGTATTACGAGAAAGTCCAGTGGAAGAACTGTTCTCACGTGTGCACTGCCCCAGTAGAGACGGATGAGGATCTCTCAATTGTCACGGGGGCCCAGCTTCAGGTTGAAAATTACGGGATGAAGAACATTTTATTCTTACGGCTCCGATTCTCAACTCTATTGGGAGCGATCGCTGTGAAACGGCCCGTGTGGGATGGGTCACCTGGATTATCACCCAAGTCAGGGATTATATCAACCCTCATAAGCCATCACTTCTCAACAGTACAAAAACCACCACCAAGGCCCGCCGATGTGAATATAAACTCGGCTGTTTACCCAGGTGGACCGCCGGTGCCAGTCCAAGCGCCGAAGCTTCTGAAGTTTGTTGATACAACGGAGATGACTCGTGGGCCAGAGGAAACTCCCGGGTACTGGGTGGTCTCGGGGGCAAAACTGGCGGTCGAGAAGGGTAGGATCTCTCTCCGGGTCAAGTACTCTCTGCTGACTGCTGTGTTGCCTGATGAAGAGCTAGAACCCATGGGAGAACCCTAATGGGCCATGTCTGCTTACTCTCTCCGGAAGGAGAAAATTGAGTTTGAGTGGGGAGTCCGATACGGATAGGGTCGGGTCGGGTTGCCGAGGTTGCGCAGGGGTTGTGGAGTGTGGAGGCTTGATGTTGATGCTTTGTTCCATATAATCTGCATTGTGTATGTAATATTTATTCATCTTTGATTAGCGATGTGATTTTTCTTCCATAAATCATCTCTCTGTGCTTAAACTTCCCAGCCCATTTCCCTACGCACACAGAGAAGCTAAGATAATTTTCTCCCTTTTCATAAGTAACATCATGATTGTTATTATTATTTTAACACGGGCTGTCCCCGTTACACCCGACTAATTCCCGTTCTCCCCTGCACACCGTACGAGCCCATAGGACAATAATTCTAGCATAGGCCGTGCGTGTTGCTAATAGAGTTTTTCCCAACATAATTGCACGGTGATTAACCAATCCCTTTTATCGTGATGGTTGAGCTGGAATAACTTCGATTATATGATTGAATATTTTTCAGGCCCAATTATCCGATCGAATTAAATTGGCCATCCTGAGGAAAATGTACATATATATATATAGCCTCAGTGGCACTTCAATGCCAAAACGAAAAGAAAAGGCTAAAAAACAAAAGGGAAGGCTATGTAACGGAGTGCGCAAAATCATGGTCATGAGGAGGAAAATGGATGCCTTCTCTAGGGCAAAGGAGAGGAGCAGGTTGAGCAATGAAGGTCGGATAATCTTGTCCCGGCATCATCACCGAGAAATCAGCTGCATACGATGTCGAAACCTGCAAAAAATATAGATAAATATCAAAACCAAGAAAAAAGAAATAGTTACTAGAGAATCATCTTCAATGTAGTTGGTCCGCAGAAAATTGGCGAAGAATAGTAGAGTTACATGGTGCGGATTCCCGAGCTTATCCGCCATCCCTGCCTCCAGGGATCTTCCAGCCAATGCTTCCGGCGAAGTGAAGCTGGGACTGGGCCTGAACAGATGCTCAAAGATGGCCATGATGAGGAACAAAGATATCAGAATGGCCGTGGCCACAAAGCCAAATGATATAGCATTAACCGATGCTCCGAAGCCTTTCCAAGGTGCTTCGGCTTCTCTATCTGCTGCTGCTTGGGACGGACTTGGGTCCAAGCTCGTGTATATATTCCAAGTGTTCGATCTTCCCGGACCAAAGTCACTCATGCTTACACGTCCGCTTCTTCTTGGAATTAATCCCTGTTATCTGCTGCTGTCCGGCTCAAGTATAGTCTAATTGCTGCTACAACTCTACTGACAATCGCACACTTCTGTAGGTCACTACTTTAGACTCATCATTTGCCGAGCCATTGAATGGAACAATTTTCTCTCCAGTGTTTCTGCAGAAAGAGTTCAAGAAAATAACGAATTGTTATCTGCAAGGAACTGCAGAGGAGTTTAGAAACTGACGAGAGTTCAACTCTTCACACCAAAACGAGGTCTTTTTCAGTCACAGCAAGTTTCCAGTTTTCCGGCTTCATTTTGCCGATGCACGGGAACATTTTCAAAAAAAATTGCATAGCTGCACCCTCATTTTCCGATTCTTAGAAAAGCTGGAAACAGAAAAGCATAATTCTCTTTTTCCTGTCGCTGGTTGAATAGAGGAAGTTAGTGAAACTTCATGAACAATTCACTGTATGCAGTTCCTGGAAATAAAAATCGCACATCATCTCCCAGAACTATGGTAGATTTTCCATCTTTAGAGTATACACACTCAAAAGCCATCCATTGGATTTGTAGCAAATGCCAATGATGACATGAAGTTGATAATAAGTCGAAGAAAATGAGGAGTTGTTAAAGCGGGACAAGAGAGGGAAGCCTACAAGAATGCCCGTCCCAGAATAAGGATTTAACCGGAAAATGAGCAGCATATATGCCTGTCCCAGATCAAAGGGAAAATCAACTAGAATGCTGACGAAAACAGAAGGATTCAAAACTGTTTTTCGAGGAAACTGTTAAAAATGTAAAATGAGAAGGGTTTCAAAAACCAATGGAGAAATCATAGTATGACTGTCACCAATCTGAACTTACCTGATCTTTGGAGAAGCTCCAAGGCCCGTTGCAGATCAGAAGTAGCACTGTAGCAGCTTTCTTTCTTAGTTGTTTCGATTTTCGGTTAATATCACCTGGAGAGGTAAAACAAGACAGTCCATGTCCTCACAATCAATTAATGCTCCAAGTCATCTACTTTTATACCCAAAAGATAGAAATGTAAAGGCACAGATATCTCCAAGCTAAAAGAAAATGGAAAATGAAAATAAAAGGGAGAAACAGCCCTTTTTCTTTAATGCCTTGATGTTCATTATCAGGATGCCTAACTTGATGAATACTATACCTTTGTCTGGGAGATTCAAAAAGGCCATCAAAACAGACGGGGCCTTCCCCTGTCTGAGGGAGCTGTCACAGATGTGGGAGGATGGCCCTATTGGCTTTTGCTCCTTTTCAAGTATTTCTCACTAAAAAAATTGCACGTGAATAGAATAATGATCTTCCCTAACTCTGAGTTTCGAAGTTAATTACGCATGAAAACAGAGAATTTAAACCGATATTCGCAACCCGGAAGGACCACAATGGCATATGATGATTATGATGCAAGAACTAAAGTTGATGCTTTGATGAGGAAAAGAACCACAAGGGTTTTGTTGATAATATAAATCAGAGGTGAGAGATTGGATAATTGCTCATAAGAATGGTAATTAAGTATTATCTAACCGACGGATTAAAAGAATGCCTGCATGATGGTAATAATGCGGAATCCAAATTCAAATCTGCATAACCACTCTGTTGAAATAATGGAGAAATAAAGGTGAGATATCTCATCATAATAATAACCTCCCACTAAATAAAGAAACCAGATGGTTGAAACAAATATTAAAGGCTGCTATTGCTAGAGAGTGTACATATATATGTGTGTGATGTGTGTGCGCGTGTGTATATATATATGTATAGATTAGCTTCTAGGAATAAAAATCACCAAAGCTGCAGCGAGCAATAAGAAATTGAGCAAGAAAGAAGCATTTTGCAATTGTTTGTTTGTGAACAAAAGTGGAAGTAATGGGCATGTCATATCTTTCCTTTACACCTCTCAATCTGTTCTCTCTGTTAACTGTTATCTCTTTATAGGGTTTAAAGGAGAATAGATGTTGGGCACCTTACAGCTATGCAGGACCAGAAATGCCATGATTTAGGAGAAGAAATGTACATACATACATGTATGTATGTATGTATGTATGTATATATATGGGTGGAGTGGGTGATGCAGAGCACAGACCATTTATTCCTCCGCTTTCCCTTTACATATGTTGCTTTGCATCAGACAAGAAGCCTCATCCTCTTTTCCTTAAAGATCAGTAACATGGACATAGTATTCTCGAAGGATTTATACAAAAGGACCTATTCCGGAAAGCCAAACATCAATATGGGCGTATCTCTCATACAAGACTTCCCTAAGGTACATTGTAGTAGGAGACAACAGTGGTAGTGTCACAACGTAACATTTGAGGATCAGTCGATTCATTAAAAGCAGAAATATCTTATTAGATTACCGAAAGGAAGAAAAAAACTAGAGAGGAAAGGAATAATAATGACAGAGATATGATTTAGTACTGTGAGAGAGAGAGAGAGAGAGAGAGAGCGAGCTGCTGGAAATGCCATGAATTAGGGTCTTTTTGTCAACCAGGTAATCACAATGTCTTGGAACATATGGAAGCAAAGCAGGTCCTCTCTCTCTCTCTCTCTCTCTCTCTCTCTCTCTCTCTCTGTGTGAGAGTGTCACTCCCATCGAATTAATTTCATCTAAATCAAGACCAAAGTCACATCTAAATAAGATGTTTCTCCACCTAATTCACAATTTGCAGTACATAATAAAGTGGAAGAAGGATAAAAACTTTTTAACTTATGCTAATGGTAACTTGAGTTGAGCAACATTGCAACAGAACATGCCTAGTGCAAATGTAACATTTACAAAAGGACAATGATGTCTCTTTTCCATATAAGACATTTTTCTAAAGGAGGAGGGAAGGTTTTATAGGACCCATTTGGCAAGAACAAAATTAAAGCATACTAACAACAACAGAATTTCTCTCCTTCTTTTTTTTTTTCTTTTTTACCTCCCTCTTTCCCCTGTCCCTGTCAAAAACCCTACTCCCCATCCATCTCAAGCAATCCCTTTTTACTTTCATTAGCCTTCGCTTTTGTCTCTGCCTTTCGGCCAAAATCAAGCACTTTGAAGGCGGGAGATCAAAACCTTCGGGTGGTAAATAATCTTAAACCATGTTCAGATTAAGCAAATGGTCTTTCTCTTTAGCGTTTAGAATGACCAGATTCAAAAGTTACTACAATTTTGGATGAATTCGAGGTTTCAACCACAGCCTAATGATACATGGCAAACATAGTTATTCCCATAAATTTCGACAAACTCTGATACAAAGTTCAACCATCACGATCGAACCAAACTAAGATGCCAAAATTTTCATGTCAAATGTCATAAAAAGTAGCATAAGGTACTAGTAAACTATAAATAGATGCTTCTCTCCTCTCATTTGGGCTTTCTTCATATCTAAATCTAATCAGGCCTTGAGCCTTCCATAGAACTTGGCCTTCTCCTGAGTGGTCTGGAACCTGCCATGGCCAAACTTGGATGACGTATCTATGAACTTGAGCTTGATATCCTCCAGAGCAACCCGAGAAGTCTGCTTCAACAAAGACTGCCGCAAGGTTACAACCCTCTTCTTTGGTCCAACGCAGCAGCCCTTTATCAGCAGGTAGTCCTGGTTCACCACACCATAGTGCGGGAATCCTCCCATTGGGGTAATATCCTTCTCGGTCCTATAATAAACAATTCCAATAAATCACTTTTAGAGTTGCAAAAGGTCCCAGTCTTCTTGTTAAGAGAATCAGACTTATCACATACCATGCATATGCTTTGCTTTCATACGTTCATTTTCTTTGCCAATCATGTTGTCCATTTTATCATTTTTTCGCCTAATCCAGAGAAATCCATTCCTCCATACTGTAAAACAGCAAATAGGAAGGGAAGCAGGAAGACAAACCTGTCAAACTCAGTCATGGCGGAATGGGATTCCTCACCAGCCTTCCCAATCTTATAGATCTTCTTGTTCATCTCAGTACGATGATGGTACCCATTCTGACCAGCCCTAGCAACTGTGAACGAAACCCTAGCAGGATGCCAAGCCCCAATACAGGCAACCTTCCGGAGCCCACGATGGGTCTTGCGAGGGAGACGGGTCACGCCCCACCTGGTTACCACTCCCTCATATCCCTTACCCTTGGTCACCCCAATGATGTCAATCATCTCATCCTTCTGGAACACTGCTTCAATTGGGATCTGCTTCTCAAAGAAACCGTAAGCAAAGTCCACCTTCTGGGCAACAGTCCCACCATTCACCTGAATCTCCATCAGATGTGCTTTCTTTTGCTTCAGTCCCTTCATTTTCCGAATCTGTAAATTCAGAAAATTCAACAATTAAGTTATGCAAGAATCAGGAAAGAGTGTGCATTAAGATCATACACGTAGGCAACTGATTATCATTGGAGATGGTCTTTGTATCAAGTGAAGTACCTGGGTGTGAGCCAATACTCGAATCACAGTGCAATATTTCTTCAACTTCTCCAATTGGGATTGAATATCCTTCTTCCCCTCATCAGACTCGAACTTCTTGGAGTACTTGGTAAAAGCCTTCTTTTTAGACTTGGCCCAGTTTTTGTAGAATCTCCTCCTCACCTCCTCACTAAGATGCTGTGCCCACACAGTGTGCAGGCTGCGCAGGCCCTTGGGTGTCTTGATGTAACCCACAACACCAACCACCACCATGGGCGGGGCTTCTATAATAGTCACAGCCTCACAAGTCTCCTTCTTGTGAAGTTCTGAAGAAATTGAATGCCATCAGCAAAAGCCAACATTATTTATTTCAAAATATATATGAAATGGAGGATTCCCAAGTATTACATATTATCGTTTCCTTTACAAAGCCAAACTACACTACAGGTTATTGGCACTTTCATGATTTAGAGCAAGTAGAATACCATCCAGAGGAACTTACTCGATCCAGGTTTTTCAACTTCTCTCACAATATGGGTCATCCCTGCCTTGTACCCAATGAAAGCAGTTAATTTGCATGGTTTTGACAGGTCATCCTTGGGGAACGCCTTCACTGTAATATATGACAAATCAGCGCGAGAAAGTACCTTCCAAGTTCGATAGAAAATTATTCCGTGTATTATATGACTACTACTTTAGAAGGAAACGTTAGAAGAAACAGGACTACAGTAACTCTGAAGCTATACATTTTCTTCATATTTAAGTAAGATAATTCTTAATGGTCAAAAACAACCCAGGGACAATTAAAAAGTACATGGAAACCTTCTCTTGAAGGTGAGACACAGTCAAAATAAAAGGAAATGTGAAATAATGCATGGCATAATATAAGAGTTAAAGATGCTTTGCAAATTACAAATCTATTGTTTTTTATTGCATAACTGTGTCCATACACAAATTCAAAAGCATCATCTACCTTTCCCTCGGTGGCGAGAGGCCCTCTTCCTTGGAAGGAATCCTAAGGAACCATGCCTTGGATGTTCAAATTTACGGTGAGACATGCTTACAGCCTAATAGTATCCTCTGCAAAACCTCAAGGAAATTATCACTAAATTTCTTTTTTTTTAAAATGGAATATTGCAGCAATCGGCAAAACAAAATATACAGACACCATCAAGTGACTATTTCAACAACGGCCAATTATTATTCACACGTGACCATATGCACAAACCTAGACAAGTAGGCATCACAATTCACATTAAAGAATTTCATAAACATTTTGCAAGGACATAGAAAATTAACATAGGGATCGACTGACCAATATATGCCGTGAGCAATAAAATCATTAAGTACAACAAGAGGCATAAACATCACAATTTGAATACAGAAAAGAATCCTCCCGATCTAGAATAATACAGATCCAACATAAGAATCTTTAAATCATCGAATTTGAATTGAGCAAAGAAGCATGTCTTAGCATCAACCATGTCCCAACAAATGATAGAAAATGCTCCCCAACCAAAGGCCTATGGCATTAAACAATGCCAATTCTCCGGCTCAGTTGTATTTCTTTCCAATCACCCGATACACGGGTCTTGGCAAAGAGCCCCTCCGAGACTCCGGCCTTGATTAATCAGCGTACTATTTTAGGGGATCATTTTAACCATTGCTAGGAATGGCGAAACAAGAACATGCTCAAATCATAGACTCAGCAGCTTCCATCGAGCATAGAACCATAAGCTGAATCAACCACCAAATCAAGCATTTCAAAATGGTTCAAATCACAAACAGACGGTGAGAAAATCCATCTCAATCAGCTACAGCTGACACAATACTAATAAGCAGTGATCTTGACGCTAAAAGATGAATCCCAACATCGATTTTGGATCGCAGAACACAAATCCTCCATGATCAAAAGCAAAGCTCAGCTCAAATTCACTACGTATGCATACAAATATGCTCAACACTGCACGGAGGAGCGAACGATAGTACCTCTGACGCTACAATGGCGGCTGTTCCCTCCTCTGACAAATGGGGTAACCCTAGCGAGCCGCGAGCTTGTGCTTTTATAGTGGCTGGCCGTGAGATTCAATGGCTAAGATTGATTCCCGTCGCTCGACGCTGACCGTCGGATCTCACTCCCGACGTTCATTCCCGAAATTAGGGTTTCAGTTGGCTGCGCAGGTCTGCGGAACAAGTCTGCAACGGCCCAAAATGAACAGAGCCCACAGTAGTTGGGTTTTTCTTGTGGGCCGGCCCGTGATTGGGCTTCTGACGGGAAGACTGAGTTGGGCTGATATGCTATCTTGGGCTAGGCTGCACTTCCCTTCGCATGACAGGAGGGACTACCTAGCTACATAGTCCCTCGCCATTGATGCTTTCATGTGCATTAGGTACAACACGGTTACTTGGGACCGTATAGTTATCATGCGTCTGTCGGCTGGGTCGGTTCGGATTGCCACACCGTCCTCATTCTAGGAGCGGGCATCGGTATTGCAGTGTTCATTTATCTTTTCGCCACATTTCGTTCTATTTTGTACTTAACTAACAAGTTATCATTTCTGTTGAAAAATGGTTAACTTGTCACCAAAAGTCTATGTACTTTGCTATGTGGAGGTAATATTCAAGCCAGCATCAACTTCATGATTATAATCATTATTGTCATGATCACCACCAAGATCATCATCATCATTTTTGCTGAGAGTATTATGCTTCCATTCTAAAAAAGGGTCCAGAACAAGTCAATGTCAATATCCTATTTATATATATTCATTATTGCGGAGATTCATGAGTTTAATACAAGAATATAAAATACTTAAAAAAGTGTATAGATAATTTTACGATGAGAATCGAACATAAAATATTTAAATTATCAAGTGAGAGCATTTGTCGCTATTATGCACCGTCTTTTTTTTTTTTTTCAAATCTCGTATACTTAATTATGACAGAGAGATGTGGGGTAAAACGAATTTGAACATTTTTCAAAGTTTAATAATTGAAATAATTGAAAGGGAAAGAATCTCTCTTTTGCGCAAAGATTACGCTTTTTTTTCCCTGCATGAAGAACCCACTAATACTTACGCTGTATCCCGATACAATCTTAGTTTAGATTTTCGACAAGATCTCATCATGCTCTCAGCTTAACAGTAGTTAATCTTTTTAGACAGGTAGAGACAAAATTGTTTCGTAAATAACGAGGTTTTAATAATAATAAAAATTGGTGGACTCTCCCTTTTATATCTTTTAATTAATTTTATGGGTTCAATGTCAGAGGGAGGTTTGCAAGGAATTTGAGAAGTTCAATAAGAATTATATACTTTCACAGATTACAAGTTACAACGTGTGGGAATGGAGCTAAAACTGCTTTACTGACGACATATATATCACCACTAAGATGAAGTTTTTATCCTGATTTGCGCCTTAAGATATAAATATATATATATATATATATATATATATGGATAATAAGAATTCGTTTACGAGTGAAGAACAAAGTACACGGGCGGTATGCAAAGTGTCTCATCATAAATGAGTTGAAAGAAAGAAGAGAACAAAGAAAAAGAAGAAAACACGAGCCCTAATTAAGTATACAAATCATATAATAAAGGGGAGATTCCGTGAATAGAAAAAACCCATTGAGACCAAGTTGAAGTAAAGGCATGAAGCAGAGTAGAGACCGAATTCTCAAGGTCCTCAAAAGTCATTTGGTTCCTCTTCGACTAAATTGTCCAAACGATGAAAAAGAGATGACACTCCACAGCATCTTGTGAGAAATACCTTGGACAAATGAAATTCCAGCTTTTAAGGATGTTCTACGGGAAGCAAGCACTTACACCAGCGGCCTTCAAAATATTACTTCAAAGGATAGAGGTAAAGTTGCAATGAAATAAGAGATGATCAACAGATTCTCCATCGAGTGTACACATGCAACACCAATTGACGATGTGGAAACCTCTTTTTCTCAGGTTATCTAAAGTCAGAATCCTTCCAAGACATGCCAACCAGGCAAAAAAAAGCAATTATCGGAGGTACTTTACTCCTCCAAATAATTCTCCACAGGAAAAAAAGAGGTTACCTGAATTAACTAGCTTGTCATAAACTGATTTAACAGAAAATTCGCCGCTTTTCGTCACTTTTCACTCCGTGTTATTTGGTCCCTCGCTGCTCTTAAAATCTGAATAAATCTTGGAGAATAAGGAAGAAACTGACTGAAGTTCGAAGCCATAGAAGTTCCTGCTAGAAGATAGATTCCAAACACCACGGGAGAAACAGAAAATATCACCGATTTTGACCTCCTTATTCATAGAAATCTGAAACAAAGAAGGAAATTGGATCCCCAGAGACTGATCACCACACTAACAATCATTCCAGAAGTTAATCCTGCTGCCATCCCTCTCGCCAACATTGAATTTCACTTGCATCTCATGTGTTTGGGTATTTTATTAAGTATTAATTAATAAAATGTTTAGTTATTTAATATAAGTTTAACCTTTTTGGACAATCTTATATGATCATCTTGAAAGTTTCACATCTTTCTCAACATGTTCCATGAAATATCTTCAGATTCGACACTCTGTGTAAACTATTTTGATTCATAGTTGCCATTTCTTTTCTCTTCGATCAGTTCGTTTCCCCATATATTATGTACGCCAATGTACACGAATCTTCTCGTAAAGAATTCATTTCCCTTCCAAATAAGCTTATATCTAACAATTTCAACATTCATCTTTCATGACAAAGCCAATCGATCCATATGACCTCTTGATATCATGGTTACGAGCGGAGATAGTGCGCTATTGCCCTAACTCTTGCCTGAAATTATATTTTTATATATGATCACAATACTCGAATTATTATTACCGGGTGGATAAGTATTACTGACAAGTGAAGATGATATCTCCTTGCCTTCATTGTGATTTGTGGGCACTTTCTTCTTGCAAGTTCTAGTAAGCTTTTCACTAATAAAATTTTCCAATCAAATCAACGCGTCAATTTCACACTGAAATCATAATATAATACGACGAAAACCCACTCTCAATCTATAGATTGATCGATCTTAATATATAATGAATCACGGACCCATATTATGCTAATAAAGAAGCATCATCATTTGCTAGCCACATTAATAATTAGAGCAAATCTCAAGTTCGAGCCCATTGACCATGTCAAGATTTGCTCTTTAAATTCTTAAATAGCCAATACTCACAAAAGTAGTTTAGTGGAATTTGCTTCCACGGGGGCAAATAATTGATGCCAAGTAAAACTGACATCATTTCTTGAGTAATTCCACGTGTGCCTCCATATTTCCCCATTCCAATCCTAGCTAGTCGTTCCCAAAAAAAAAAAAAAAAAAAGGAAATCCTAGCTAGCACATACATATGGGCCATAAACTTTGAAGCTGTGGTTCAGATATTTTCAAGAGGTTCATAATTCTATGCTTTATAAATATACGGTACATATCGAACAAAATTGCCAAGTTAGATACCGTGGAAATTAACTAAGTTGATTTTGATACCGAGATTAATGCATCTGCCTTCCACATTTTGAAAGCATAATAACGGAAAGCATTACTAGCAAACTCATCGATTTGAGTACAAGTAGAATAGGACACTGTTCATGGAGTCATATATGTATACGTTTGTGTGTGTGTAGTGTATATATACACACCGAGATACATGAAGATGGGGAAGACAAATGAAAGAGGCAATGGTGTATACGTATATGGACACAATGATATATGCATGTGTTGTATCGACATGGAAAAGACAGAGGAGTTGACAAGTTAATGACTTGGATTTCCACCAGTGCATGGTTGTTTAGGAACCCCACACAGACACAACCGAAGTCAATCCCATGTATAATTATAAATTGGGACACTTGCAATCATTATGTACACATCCCTCTTCTCGGCCCCGGCCGGTCCCCCCCTCTCATGTATATGTTTACTTGCGTACTACCAGCTAGCTGGGGCTTCTGATCAGTTCTCAGCAGAAACCCTAGCTAACCAGCTGATCTACTGAAGGTTCATCTGTTTCGCTTCTATCAACATTCGACCAGACGTCCTATAGCTTTTAGTACGTAACTCGATTACCGTATGTCTGATCCCATTCTATCTCAAGCTACTGAAACCTTTATATGCACGTGTATGGATACGGAAAGGCTAGTTCAGTTCCCGTCTTTCAGTAGTGATCCTTTTATGTATGCTATATTTATGGCTAATCAAGAACATCAAACGAGACGAAATAATTGTGCATTTAATACTTGATGAAGGAGCCTAATGATGATGGATTAAGATAAGTAGCCGTGTGAATGGGAGAAAGATACGAGAGGGCTACGTTGTTCATGATTGTTCTTTTTTGACTATCTAGGGCTCGATCGGCTCATAATATCTTATTTGTGCCAAGTAAAATTTAAGTTCTTGGTCGAAAATATTTGAGATGGGGCCCAAAGCAACGAGCTTTATTAGCTGAAAGAGAGATAGACAGAGGGCTGCCTTTGGAAGGTGTCATCAGTGTATATATGGTCCACTCTCGATATTGCATCGATTCTTTACATCAAAGCAATAAAGAGGGGGGCAAAAAAGAGAGAGTTGATGATCCAAATTGAGGCCCTTTGAATTTTTCTCATGTTCTATCTCAATCAATGAAGTAACTATTCATGAGGGCTGCTGCAACCTCTTATTAAGTACATGCTCGAGATTCGCATCGCCGGCCAGTCGGAAAAACAATCCCTCTCGATAAGATGTGTGAAAATGAAATTTAAAATCACATCTTCTTTTGCAAATATGACTAGTGCAATATATAATAATGGTTCTCTATCTCAATATACGTTTACTAGGTATATTGTGCACGTCGAGAGTGACTACCAGCCATGTACGCATCTCTCTTGAATTTGGGGAAAACTTGAATTCAGGTTTCGAGAATTTTGATGTGAAATATCCAGACCCAACATGTTGGTATTAAAGCAAATTAATGTATATCACAATAGCCTACCGAATATATATAAATATATATATATATATATCACAATAATTTGAAATGATATAATTAAGACATGGTTGTTTGACCAACCACATGGATTGGTCTAGGTAGTTCCACACTTGTTCCCTTTAAAAAAGATTTCGAATTTAAGTCTTATAAATGGAGAGAATTTATGATTGTGCGAGTTTTATCTCTACTGACCGACTCGACACAAACCCGGATTAGTTACGACTGATTGAGTTTCCGAATACCAAAGATGGTGCAGATCGATACATAGAAAAATGTGGATATTTGATTGTGTTTCAACCAAAAAGAAATATGCGTATTTGACAAAGAGAATTTGATGCAATGATATCGCATTTGACTTGAAATCAAGAGATGTTGAGCATTTTAATTCTTATTAGTTGGACTCGCAGTGTCCATTAATTTCCTTTCTTTACCCTCTTTTAGGCTTTATAGACCTCTTTAATATGTAGTTAGAAAAAAAAAATTACTATGGATATCTGAATTAAAATTGTGATGGTATGATGACATTGGAGTGAAGTGGGCTTCGTGAAAAAGAAGAATTGGGGTCTATACTATCTATAGGAAGAAGACTAGCGATTAAAGTGATTTGCTGCGGCTTAGTGCGCACAAACTCCTCAACAAAAGCGACCCCTCTGACTGCTCACTGAAAGATGAGTGCACATCTCCCTGGTATGATATATATATATATATATATATATATAACAGCATGTTACCCACACATATATATGAAGAAAATTAATCTTCGAATTATAAACAACTTTATATATACTCAAAACAATCGAAACCAAAATCTCTTTAATTTAGATTTGGATCGCGCATTCTCCTTTACCAGAGATTGCATATACCTAATTTATGAAGTATAAGCATAAGAGTTCGAATAATTAAAAACTTGATTTCTGAAAAAGAAAAGCATGATGAATTTGGTATATGATTAAGTTCTGACCAGCTGCAGCTGATGTTGTATATCACAGCTTCAGCATTTTCAGGGAGGGATGCATTTATAACGTGCCCTTTTCTGAGAGGTATCATATGATGTCTCAAATCACGGTAAGTCGACTAGCCTACATATTGAATATAGACCATGCAGGATTAGTACCATTCATAAAAATATTCTTACCAACTCGCTGATCATTCATATTTCAGTCCCTGAAAATATTCGGTCAGTTGAAGACTGCATATAAAATACGTGCAAATTCACATAAAAGACATGAGCGTGACCTCGATAATGATATGAATCTCATCTGAATGAATCTCTAGTTTGTTCATTACACCACGCATCAACGTAATAATGTCATGTCACCTAACGTTAAATATTTAATTAATATTTGTTAGGAGGGAAAATAATCTAAAATAATCCTTTTTGGAATTGCGAGAATAATCTGTTTCATAAATTTTTCAATCAGAAAAAAAAAAATCGATCCAAGAGAGACCACTCAATCACGTGTATGTGCAGTATCCAATACAACATGTAAACCCAAAAAGGATAGTACCCTACAACATGAACTCTGTCAATTCATATTCATCCAATGAAAAGTATATTAATAATGGTGCGAGCTGTCCTCTCCTCTTCACTTGCCCCCCGTTATGGTTTTTATGGTCCCTTGTCACTCTTGAATAATTCTTTTATGAAAATTATACATATATATGGTTTCTTTTTTTTTTTTTGGGGGAGGGGGGGAGGTGGGGTAGGAGGGTTTTTTTTCCCCCAGAAATATACCTATTAATAATAATTACCTTTTTTCTGACGCCATATGTATAAGACCATTGACACCATTGGCCGTGTAAGGCAATATACATGCACACATAAAGTTTTTTAGACTTAAGCTGCTGGAGGGACATGCATGCGTGCATATATATGGAAGATGAAAATCAATGCACGATTGGCTGTTTTCTTCCGCCATCATCTTATTATTTGCAAATCTAAGCAATGCAAGTCCTGTCACTTTCGATATTCTGTCGATTTTGCAGCTAGCTTATAACGTATATACGTGACATCGAGTGATAGATTTTTAGTTATGCGTCCTGTTGTGGCATACTAATTATATATATTTGTACCTATATATTGTATGCACGTTTTTGGATGTGCATACTAATTATAAACATTAGTTATTTTTTGCTGATAATCTTTACTCGTGTTGAATGGCTTCAACGGCTCGATCATAATGATTATAATTCATTATTATATTATAAATACAACAAACAATTCATGAAAATATCAAATAAATTATTGGAAAAAGCTATCTTGAGAAAGAAAGATCCTCTAAATAAACTGATTTTTTTTTCATGATCGTGGAATGTATTGAATTTTATTAATTTTTCATTGACCCTTGAATCCTTGATTTAGACCCAATTAAAATTTCATGTCATGGGAGTGAGCTCAAAATGGAGGTGTTTTTGTTATCCCCACAAGGAAAGAGACAGTGACCCTTCAAAAGGGCAGACCTGGCCACTATGCATATGGTGAGATAGGGACTTGTCATATGTGTCCGACCATATCACCATCCCATTTTCCAGGTAGTCCTCTGTCAACAAAAAGCACATCCAAACCACCCTAAACAGTCTAAACTTAACACCCCCCTTCAAAAAAAAAAAACTCTGTTAATTTTGGATTGAATTACTAGATACATGCCTTTCAGATCTAAACATGATACGTAGGATATCCGGCAAGTCGAGCACAAAGGTTAGGTTGATTTTTTTCCAGCCCTTGCTCAATTGCTTGGAACCTACTACTGTGGTCCTTCCCCCCAAAAGAGAAGAATATGTGTCCGCTTATCGATCTTCGCCTCTTTGGCCAAAATAGATCCAATTAAGGCATTAGTGTGCTTGTTGAACCTCCTTGAGCCCAAAGCTACTAGAATTTAGCTAAACTTCTGTACACTGACCCTCCATACTGAGATTGCCGGATCGCACGAGGATCAATCGGGGGAGGTTAAGATCAGGTTTACTCCTAGGGAGTTCTAGTTAGTGATATGGCAGAAAAATATGAGCACTCTTTTCATCATCCAAAGAAAAAAAAGAAAGAAAGAGCACTCTTTTCCATGTGATTTAATTTATTTATATTTTGTGAAGTGGGATGGATGAAAGAAAGCAAATTATGCCTTCTGCTTTTTACTTTTTTTTTTTTTTTTGAGCACTCTCTTTAAGACTATTCCCTCTCCATCTTTTGCGAAAGCTCTCCATCCATCCCTCCCATATAGATTAGAGTTGGTCCCTCAGTGCAGTAGGGGCAAGGCAAAGAAGCTGCTGATGCTGAAGAAGAAGAAGAAGAAGAAGAACTAAAGTGGAAGCAAAAAATGCAAAAAAATAAAAAAGTAAAATAAAATAAAAAGCCTTTTTATTCAATGCATGCAGGCCTTTGATACCTTCTGCACCAGAAAAAAATACACATATATTTTTCGGGAAGAATTATATGTATATATATATTGATCACTCATCACATTGTAATGATTTATTAATAATTAACCATCATCTCTTCCTTCCTTTGGCAGCTACACTGTCTGCCCTCTGTTGCAGAACTCTCATTCACTGGTCCCTTCGTTGCTTTCTGCCAAAGAGTGGTGCATATAAGCATACAAATATAACCATGCATACAACACTCCAATATTTTCATGTCAACCCCAATTAATTTTGTTCTCTTATTATAACTGTTTCAAGTCCATTGAATGATTCA
Source organism: Punica granatum (assembly GCF_007655135.1). Classification (NCBI taxonomy): domain Eukaryota; kingdom Viridiplantae; phylum Streptophyta; class Magnoliopsida; order Myrtales; family Lythraceae; genus Punica; species Punica granatum. The sequence continues at coordinate 37,082,420 of NC_045128.1, read as the reverse complement.
CAATTCCTTCATCATATATATCTAGCCTTTTGTTCGAAACCGTACATGCGAGTGAGATATATGATTGATTCTGTACAAAAGAACTGACCGTGACTTGTGGGCTCATATAGGCTTTTGTATGCAGTTTTATTTGTCGATAATCATGGAAGTTTTGAGTTAAAAGAATTCCTAAAGGCACAGCGAATGGGATTCTCCGCGAGTTGATGGATTTCTCCTCCCCTATTTTGGAAAACTCGTCTCCTAAAAATTAACTAATAAAGATATTAAACGGAAACATCTCATGGTCATGGTTAACTAGCTAAATAGACTGATGAGCACGCCGTGATCTTTCTTCAAAAAAAAACTGAAGCCATTTTAGCAAAAGTATGAGGACAGATCTGCCATTTCACAGGAATCAAAGTGCAACTCCATCCATCTTTTGTTCAAAGCAATAAAGAGCCCCTGTTGATTAAAGCTAAATGGGCATTTTTGCTTTTCATTCCCTCCTTATCAGAACTTTATATTTCTGTTATGTTATAGGCAGCTCCCCTTTTTCTTTTTTCTTTTTTCTTTTTTTTCTTTTTCCTTTTTTTTTTTCACGTTAGAACTTCTTCTTTTTTCCCTTTCTTTCTTTCTCTTCTCATGCTTTGCCTTTAGGCTCAGGAAGGACAGAGAGGGGCTCTCAGACATATAACAATGGAAGAATAAGGCCATTTCCAAGCTCAGTCTCTCCCACCTCTTCTCTTCAAAATCATACCCAAAGAGATCAAAATAAAGGCAAAAGGGGATGCTCATCTTCTTCCTTCCTTGTATATGAAGTCTCTTTACATGAAATGTGAAAGATGCTTCATCAAGCTTCTCAGATTCCCTTTGCTTTCCTCCCCTTTCCCGGAAAATTGAAACCCGCTTTTACCCGTGTGCTTAAATCCTCTCGCCTTCCATCCTAGCGTTTCCTATCAGTATTCCATCCAAAAGACACTCTCTTGAAGGTTTAGCATGTTACCCTTCATCGTCCTTGCGATTTATTTTCTTCTGAGTCCGCCTTGCTTGTCTTCTCCAGTGAGCGACTTCGATGCCTTGGTTGCACTGAGACAAGGATTCCAGTTCCCGGAACCCGCTTTAATCAGCTGGAACACCTCCAATCCGAGCTCGGTCTGTTTGTGGGCCGGGGTTCGGTGCTTGAAGGGTCGGGTCATCTCACTCGACTTGACGGACTTGAATCTCTATGGTTCTGTGTCACCGCTGGTATTGAGACTGGACCATCTAGTCGAGCTGTCCCTTGCAGGCAACAACTTCACTGGCACGATCAGGATTGAGAATCTGGTCAGTCTTCGGTTTCTGAACATCTCAAACAATCAGTTCAGTGGTGATTTGGATTGGAACTACTCGAGCATCCCGAGCTTGGAGGTGTTCGATGCTTATAACAACAACTTCACGGCTGCCCTTCCAACTGGGGTCCTCGGTTTGAGTGGCCTCAGGCTCTTGAACCTCGGGGGAAATTACTTCTATGGGGAAATCCCGGAAAGCTACGGGAATCTGGTGGGCTTGGAGTACCTTTCTCTTGCAGGTAACGACCTCCGGGGGAAAATCCCAGGGGAATTGGGAAACTTGACGAACCTTCGAGAGATCTACTTGGGCTATTACAACGTCTTCGATGGTGGGATTCCGAAGGAGTTCGGGAAATTGGTTAATCTTGTCCACATGGACCTCTCGTCCTGTGACTTGGACGGGCCAATCCCGCATGAGCTGGGGAACCTGAGAGCCCTTGACACGCTCTACCTGCATATCAACCGCCTTTCTGGAGCAATCCCAAAGCAGCTCGGCAACTTGACGAGCTTGGTGAACTTGGACCTTTCCAATAATGCGCTGACTGGAGAAATCCCGCTCGAGTTCGTGAACCTCAAGAGGCTCAAGCTCTTCAACCTTTTCATGAACCGGTTACATGGATCGATCCCTGAGTTTATTGCAGATCTCCCGAGCCTGGAAACTCTAGCCCTGTGGATGAACAACTTCACGGGTGAGATTCCTAGGAACCTCGGGCAGAATGGGAGGATTCAGCTGTTCGACTTGTCATCGAACAAGCTCACTGGGACGATTCCCCCTGATCTATGCTTACAAAACCAGCTTGAGATACTCATATTGCTCAAGAATTTCCTGTTCGGACAGATCCCCGAAGAGCTCGGGAAGTGCACGAGTCTAGTTCGTGTGAGGCTGGGGCAGAACTACTTAAATGGGACCATTCCTGGTGGCTTCATCTACCTTCCTCAGCTGAAACTCATGGAGCTGCACAACAATTACCTCTCGGGGACAGTGTCCGAGAATACCAATTCGACGTTCAAGCCCATCAATCTGGGTCAGCTCAATCTGGCTAACAATCAGCTCTCCGGTCCTTTACCATCTTCTCTATCGAACTTCTCTTCCCTCCAAATCCTTCTCTTGAGTGGCAACCAATTCTCGGGTCCAATCCCGCCATCTCTAGGGGAGCTCCACCAGGTGCTAAAGATCGATCTTAGTCAGAGCTCGCTCTCAGGTGAGATTCCACCTGAGATCGGAAACTGCGACCATCTTACGTTCCTCGACTTGAGCCAGAACAATCTCTCCGGGTCAATCCCATCCGAAATCTCGAACATTCGTATCTTGAATTACTTGAATGTGTCCAGAAACCATCTCAACGAGACGGTGCCCAAGTCAATCGGTACCATGAAGAGCCTCACGACTGTTGATTTCTCCTTCAACGATCTCTCAGGCAAACTTCCGGAGTCGGGGCAATTCGCTTTCTTCAACGCATCTTCCTTTGCCGGCAACCCTCGGCTGTGCGGGTCCCTCATTAGCAACCCGTGCAATTTCACTGCGATCCCGAGTGGCCCCCATAAGAACTCCTCGAACTTTAAGCTCATATTCGCACTTGGGCTCCTCCTCTGCTCTCTAGTATTCGCGGCAGCTGCAATAATTAAGGCCAAGTCGTTTAAGAGGAGCGGTCCCACCAGTTCATGGAAGATGACGGCCTTCCAGAAGCTCGATTTCACGGTCTCGGACATCCTCGAATGCGTGAAAGACGGGAATGTGATTGGCAGAGGCGGAGCAGGGATCGTCTATCACGGGAAAATGCCAAACGGAGTGGAGATCGCCGTCAAGAAACTTCTCGGGTTTGGGACAAACAGCCACGACCACGGGTTCCGGGCAGAGATCCAGACGCTAGGCAACATCAGGCACCGGAACATTGTGAGGCTGCTGGCATTCTGCTCGAACAAGGAGACGAATCTCCTCGTGTACGAGTACATGAGGAATGGGAGCTTAGGGGAGGCGCTACACGGGAAGAAGGGCGGGTTCCTAGGATGGAACCTGAGGTACAAGATCGCCATCGAGGCCGCGAAGGGCCTCTGCTACCTCCACCACGACTGTTCTCCGCTGATTGTCCACCGTGACGTGAAGTCCAACAACATACTCCTGAACTCGAGCTTCGAGGCCCACGTAGCAGATTTCGGGCTCGCGAAATTCCTGGTGGACGGGGGTGCTTCGGAGTGCATGTCCGCGATCGCAGGATCATACGGCTACATTGCTCCAGGTACATGATTCCATATCCATCTCTTTCCTTTTCCCAGTTGAGTAGAATATTCCCCGGCCATCCAAGCCGTTGGATCGAACAGGGAGAGCACACGTCATTCGATCCGACGGCTCCAATGATCACACCCAGGCCCACACAAGACATCTTAGGCTAGGCTCTAAATATCGAGAAAATATTAAATGAATAATACACACTCAAATTTTTGCGTAAAAATCCATTCAAGAATAACAAAGGTGTCACTAGACAACTTTCTCTTTCTTACTTTACATATGCCATTCAAGAATAGGATTTTACACGGCGCTTGATTACGTATTATTTACCCAATATTTTTTCCTAAATACCTGACTTGAGTCGTACCACCGGAGACTAAGAATGTGTTTGAATTTAGAGTTAAGTTTTGATTTTAATTAATTTGTAATGATTGTACCTAAGACATGATGTTTTGTGTCCACTCTACTCCACTGTTTTAGTTAACTAACTTGTCCTGGGGCCAGTCCAACTTGTGGGCCATCTCGAAAGCTGGACCGTCAGATTGTCTTCGCCCGGCCCCACCAATAGAATCTTTACCATCCGTAATAACAACCTGTCTTAAATCAAACGGTCAGAAAAGGAGAACTCAAAACCTTCCTCCTCTCCCGGGCTCATCATCATGGCTGTAGGGAATAAGAATAACAAAGACAATCCCCGCTGTGCTCCAATCATTAGCACTCATTAAGCCCCGCTAGATGCTTTGAAATCAAACCCCATGATGAAAGAAGAAAGCAAAACCTTTCTCCATTTAGAAACTAGGTCGATCTTCTCGATCCCGAGATTTTGTCGATTTTTTTTATCGCATCGTCTACAGTAATAATGTCTGAAACCCGTATTTTGTTTGCTCCGGGCCGATCTTAATCGTTTGGGAATGTGTACCGAATCTCATAGGTCACATCATGCAAACCCAGAAGGCTTCCCATGACTTTCGCAATACAAACGATATTATGGTTGGGTCAGAGAGCATAATTTTTTGGATAAACTAAAAACAAAGGGGGAGAGAAAAAAAAAAAGAGAGTAGATTATCATTGTCGCCCATCACTTATGTCATTGTCACCGTTTTTGTCCCATAAATATTTTTGCTACCCCTTAGCCTCAAATGTTAACATTGCATCTAACATTTATATCCTTCTATAACGAAAAAAGTAACATGGTATATAACGTTGTCCATAAATTTTTCATCACGAATGTTAACGGAAAAGTATAAATATTAGACATAATGTCAACGTTTAGAGCTCAGTGATGGTAAAAATATGTCATGAGTAAAAACGGTGACAATAACATAAGTGGATGGCGACAGTGATAATCTACTCGAAAAAAAAATTATGCTTTAGTGTTGGCCAACTCTGCATTAGTCCGATAGAAGCCGTGGGCCCACACGGTCTGATCTTAGAATCCAATGGGTCAAAATCTGACACCCAAAACCCCTGACCAACACGGTCCAACGTAGCAAAGGCTTCGATGGTCGTGAAAGCTTAACATATATTTTTCCTTTTTTCGTTTTTTCTTTTTTTATTAAATTCACTTTAATTTTTTTGTTTTAATTTAATTAAAAGTTGTGAAATGAGGTTGAATGGCTTTCCTGCCTTTTGTTTGGACCATTGATGTTTGGGTCCTTACGTGTAAAGGGCTGTCTTCTTCCCGCCCGCAACCCACTTTTGGCCCCCAAGTGGGCCCACTTGATTGTAGTATCCATAACTTTGTTCATTTTTCTCAAGTGCAGAGTACGCGTACACGCTACGGGTCGATGAGAAGAGCGATGTCTACAGCTTCGGAGTTGTCCTCTTGGAGCTCCTGACGGGTCGACGGCCCGTGGGGGACTTCGGCGAGGGCGTGGACATCGTCCAATGGAGCAAACGAGCGACCGGGTGCAGGAAGGAAGAGGCAGACCGCATCGTCGACCCCAGGCTGACCCTGGTGCCAAGGGATGAGGCCGAGCATCTCTTCTTCATCGCCATGCTCTGCGTCCAGGACAACAGCGTGGAGCGACCCAATATGAGGGAGGTCGTCCAGATGTTGTCAGAGTACCCCAAAAACGTCTCCCCAGACCACAGCGGCCACCAGTCGTCCTCGTCCTCGGCCTCTCGGACCACGAAACAGGCCCAAAGCAATGGCCCGGAAAAGGAACAAAGCCATCTAAACTCCAAACAACAAGTTCTTTTGGTTTAAAACATAAATAATCCGAGGTTTTCTCTAGAGTAATTTACAAACGGGGTGTCTTTATAACGGGGTTTAAATTTCTTAATTTCCTTTTAAAACTAATATTATCTTCTTCTTCTTTTTTCTTGTGAATCTTTTTGTTTTTGTTTCTTTTAGGGTTCTTTTGTGGGAACAAGCGAAAGTAGAGACGTAGGAATGATATATAATATATATATATTTTTTTAGAGAGTTGGGTGGGTGCACTTCTTTTTAAGGGGGAATTTCTCTTTTTTGGCACGTAGAAGGGCTTTGCATATATGGCTTTTAATGAGGGCCATACAAATTGTACGCTTACTTTGTGTATTACATTTCCAATCAATACATGTTAATTATATTGGTAATGGCAATGCAGGAGTTGCTTCATACTCTAACTCGATTTTGGGCCATTGGCTTTCGATTTGATCGATTAAATTATTGTACATAAAATACTTCTCGCAAGTCTTGCCAGATTAGAAATTCCAAGTGAATTAAGTGATCGTAAACCATTAATCAATAGCATTGCTTCGAATATTAAGGTAGGTGTTCCGATGCAAAAACAATTATATAATCTTGTTGGTTCTTTTCTTTACGAGCACGTCCATATATTTATCTATATAAATGTAAGATGAGGCATCGATCAATATGAGCGCTCTAATGCCATTTAACCAAAAGCTAAAGAAATATATGCAATTGCAAATCTAACAATACGCACAAAGCTATCTATCAACCAATCCATACGGGCATCGCTCTCTCTTTCAGTGCCATTAAAGTCGACCGATCAATCTCGGCTTACCCAGGAGCGATCAATATGAGTGCTCTAATGCCATTTACCCGGAAGCTAAAGAAATATGCAATTGCTTTATGATTGGCTTCCAAAAGAATTGGACTTCGGGAGATTTTCCCAAATTGGAATTGTATAGAAAATCGGTAATTCCCGCTAAAATGGAAACGGATCTGGCGAAACGGGTCAAGTTTCCCTTCCCCGCCCGGAACCTAACTTCCGGCCCCCTAAACCCTACGGCTTGCCTGGCGTTTGAACGCCGGGAAACTGAGAGTGGAAATCAATGAGAAAATGACGGAAAGCACGGAACGCTCGATCGGAACTCCGTCTGAGAGTCCCCAGAGGCCTTCAAAGATTGCAAAGATCGAGTCTTGCAGCGACGAAGAAGTAGAACCGAGCGACTCTGCCCAACCCATGAGCCACAAGCCTGGAATCCAAAGGTATCTGGTGGCGATTGAATACATTGGGACTCGGTTCTCTGGGTCCCAGCAGCAGCCCAATTGCAGAACAGCGGTCGGCGTTCTCGAGGTACTTGAAAGATGAGCTCTTCTAGCTAAGTCAATGGAGAGAATATGAAGGAAAGCGGAAGAAGCTCGAGAAGTTCTGATTTTTGCTAATTCCGTAGTATGTTATGATAGCGTCAGAGAATACCCATTAGAGTTCAGCTGCCATTGATTAGGTTTGAGTGTTGTTCTCGATCACGGAGTGAGCAGCTTAGTATATTATCCACGTACTTTCTAGCTAAGTGCAACAGAGGATATGAAGGAGAACGGACAGTGGTGGAGAACTTCTGATTTACTAAATGCGTAGTATGTTATGACAGTATAAAAGAATGCCTATTAGAGCTCAGCTACCATTGCTTAGCTTGGAATCTTGTTGTCAATCACAGAGTGAGCAGCATAGTATCGCTTAGAGTGTCAGATGGCCTCTGAATAACGATACCGTGGAAGTAGAAATCTATCTCGATGATTCCTCTATATCTGTCTCCTAAAGTCCTGGAGAAATTCCGGATTCTAGAGTTTCCTTCTCCATTTGGGTGTAATGATTTGTCCATCCTCATTTTCCATGCTTTTCTGCTGAGATCAGGGCAAGTTTCTAATGGTGACTGATCAACATGTTATCTTTTCATGGTTGCAGGAAGCTTTTCTGAAATTTGTGGGGCAGCCTGTCTCGATTTTCTGCTCCAGTCGTACTGTAAGTCAATTTTCTACTTTACATTATTTGCTTATACAATTTGTGTGATCCTGTTGATGAATCTATATGGCTCACGTCTTCTTGGAGCTTATTACAAAAAACCATTATATCATGCGAACAACTGTGCAGAAACAGATACAGTAGTCTTTCCTCTTAGGATACAAGCTTCATGGAGTGGTCAGGTAGAGAGCATAACATAAAAGTATAAGAACAGTTTAGTAAGGTTTAAAACTTGAAGGGCCATTATAAATATGTTGAATTTTAAAGAAAGGAGAAGGTTATGCAGGTTCAGTCGTGCTTGTTGAATGTGCTCGCTAAAAATAAGTTCATGGTTTAGGCCTGCATTTGGCAATTCCATGTCTGATGTGAAAGTTTTATTTCCAGTTGCTTTTGCATTCCTCTGAAATTTGTAGATTCTTTTTTTGGGCAAATTTTTAGGATGCAGGAGTTCATGCCTTATCAAATGTTTGTCATGTTGATGTGGAACGCATCAGTAAACGAAAGCCTGGTGAAGTGGTATGTCATCTTCAGTACGTGAAGTATGCTATTAAAGATTAGTTTAAGATAGTGTAATCTTTTGAATTTTTCATGTTACTATTTTATATCTTCTCTCACATTTTATGTTTATTTTTTCTCCATAAGTGCTAAAAAATAAACAAGCTGGAGATATTTCCTCTGATTACTTCTGCTTGGTTTATTATGCAGTTACCACCTCATGAACCTGCAGTGGTGAGAAGAGCTGTTAACCATTTCTTACAGGTTTGTTTTTTTTCCTTTTTTTCCCCACCCCCCCCCTTGCCCCCCCCCCCCCCCCCCCCCCCCCCCCCCCCCCCCCCTCACTTTTTTCGGTGTCATCTAGAGAAAAATGCTGAGGAAAATTTTCCCTATTTTGCTTTTAAACATCTGTTAAGAAGCTTGTTCGGCAAAGTAGCGACCTTCCGAGGCATGCTATATAGGTCTAAGCTGGTTCGATTTGAGGAGACCCTGAACTACATTTCATTTTCCTATGCCAGAAGGTTGAAGGAGATATAATGGTAACTGACGTTCGATGTGTTCCGGCTGATTTTCATGCCAGATATAAAGCTCGTGAAAGAACGTAGGTATTGAACTTTTAATTATCATATAACCATCATACACTGGCACTCTAGGCACTACAAATGCGAACAACTGAATGGTTTGGCTTCTTTTCCGGTGTTAATACAAATTGAATTAATTATATTGGTCTTACCCAAAAATAAACTTCCATTCAAGTATGTCATTATTTTGAGTTTTTGGCTTGACATTTCTTTGTTCTTGTTGCATGTGATATAGTTTGTGTAGTGTACCTAAATGTGAAAAACATATCATAGAGTTTATCCTATCACCAAGTTGTTTGTTTACTATTCTCTTGAATATTGATGTCCATTGTTATTGAAATTTCAGCCCTTACTGAAGAAATTATAACTGACATCATTGAGAACTTCCTCAGATATTTCTATCGTTTGCTATCGGGGTCAGAGCCTCTCTCAACTTTTGAGAAAGACCGAGCATGGCATGTACCAGAAGTGTTAGATGTCTGCGCTATGCAGGTTAGAATTAGAAGTTGGAATCATGATATTTTGGTAATTGCTTCAGCTATTTTATTCAGGATATTATAAGGTCCGAAACAATTATTTGCAGGAAGCTTGCAAAGTTCTTGTTGGGCACCATGATTTCAGTTCCTTCAGAGCAGCAGGTTGCCAGGTAGTTTTCCACATAATGGCATTTACAGCTTTTCTATTCTTGCTTGCTTTTAGATAATAGGTTTGTGATACTTTCCAGAGTTCAGCAAAAGATGAAGAAATGTTGTCCAGATAATTATTTAGGTCTTGTTTTGAGTTATTTATAGCAATAAATGCAGATTGGCTAAGAGACAGTAAACTTGTCTTGAGCACTCAATTAGTATGGCCCTGATCATTTACAGGCAAACTCGCCTATCAGGACATTAGACGAATTTAATGTTACTGAGGTGGTTCCATCTCCTTATTTTCCTTCAATTGCGGATAGAAGAGAAGAAGATCTAGGGAATGAAGATCCTCGCATAGGTTCAGATAAGTCAGAGGCTGGGTTGACTGGTGAAAGAGTTGAAAGCACCACTAAGCTGACTGATCTTGGATTTGGGATAAGAAAAAAGCATCGATGCTTTGTGGTAACTGCACGTGCTCGCTCTTTTCTATACCACCAGGTTCGGCATTTGTTTTGCTTTAGGTTTCTATTGTTTCTTTTTTTCATTCATTCTTTCTTTCTTTCTATTTTTCTTTCTTTTTCTAATGAAATTTTGCGCTCTTATATTTTGAAAATCAAATATAGCCCATTCAGTAGTAGAAGATTTCAGTACTAGACTAGTGGTGGAGTTTATTGCTTGCTCAAGTAGGAAGCCCTGCATACACGTTCTATAATTGTTCAATGATTTCCTTTCCCTCCTTTTTGAGTATATACATTCATGCTGAGAAGCTTGTATGAATTGTTGTCAAACGATGATCATATTGAAAAGTTTTCTTCGCACATATAGTTTTCATATGATGAAATACTGATTGAGGTCCTGCCTCTCCTCTCTCAGGTTAGACTGCTTGTTGGTGTTCTAAAAGCTGTAGGTACTGGAGATTTGACAACTTCTGATGGTAAGTTTGCCTCCTTTTAAATTTTTGCTAAGAAATAGGGGGGAAGAAATTCTTGCTCGTGATTAGGTACACCAGTTCAAGGCCATGACAAAGATCTTAAACATTCTAGTCCATATTATGTTCTCTTAAGAATATTGGTAATCTTTGGAAAATTCTTTGTTTATGTGATCCGTTGCCTGTCGAGCTCATAACTTGGAGAAAAGTGATAAAGATTATTTAGGTCTGTTTTGGTCACTGAATCACTGTTATTGTGATGGATAAATTTTCAGTGAAAAGAATTTTGGATGCGAAGGATGTGACTAAGGCAAGTCCGATGGCTCCTGCTTGTGGTCTCTACCTCGGGCACGTCAGATATGATCTCTCTGGGCTCTGATCTACAAAATACCCACTACTATTGAAGAACGTCCTGCCAAAGTTAATCCCTGTGTCAAACCCATTCTTAGGTGGATCCAGACGATATCGATACTCAACATTGGGTCCCAAAATATCCCAAGTTATCGATGTGGAGTAGGCGAGAACTTATCGTAATGCATGCAGCCTGATTTTAGCATGATACAGGCTGCCTGTTCCCTCATTTATAGTCTTCATCCTTTGTATTCAAATGATGGAACTTGCTTGCATATCAGCGTCAGCTGTTAAAGTTGTACTTTGCTACGAGCTTAATCATAACCTTGCTTCATTATGAAATTCTTTCCGTTTACAATGTTAGTCATATGAAAAGCAAATTACATACACCGAAAGATTGTACATCAACACTACCTGCCCATATTCATCAAAAAAAAAAAAGAAAAGAAAAAACTCTGCCCTGCCCACATGGTGGTAAGAAAATGCTTAAAATGGTAATCGGGCCACTACTTCATAAATGATTCGATAGCTGCGAGGATGGAAGAAGACTGAGATGGTCGTCGTCGCAGAACCAGTGAATGCGGCCCACTCCAAACAGAATTCGGATCCTCAGGGAACAGACTTCCGCATAGACTAAGAACTGTAGGATTTTCGCTGTACAAGCTCTTGTACAACTGGGCTTTATGCTTCTTCTCCCGTGCCTCCTGCAAAACATTTTCGGAAGTTACTCGACAATCTTTCTCAACTATCACTGGCTCCGAATTCCCTTGTGCTATATTACATATTCACAGGAGGCCGCAATCAGTGATAGCTGTTTGTGCTGCCAGCTTATAGTATCATACGATAGAAGTAGAGCAGGAGAATACCTTCATCTTCTGATGCTGCACTGCGGCATTTTCCTCGAGCTTTTCCAACGCAATTTCTTTCTGACTACTTTCTTGAACTCCGCTGGACTCAGGCCCCTTCACCTGCTGTTTGGTAGCAGTTTCCACTCCTAAACTATCGGTATCTTGGGACTTATCAGGAGGTTGAGTTTGGCTGTCATCACTCTGACGAGTCTCCGTCTCATCATCTCCTCGATCCTTCTCGTCCTCACCACGCTCTTTCTGATTACGAGGGCTGTGTTGCTGCTGCTGAGAGGGCTCCAACTTCACCTCTTCTCCTTTATCTTCCATGTCGGCATCTGCATCGCGGTCCTGTGAATCCTCGGAATTCGATGATGATCCCTCACCATATGGACTCCCTAGATTTAATGGCTCCTGAACATAAGAAAGGAGCATTGAACATTCATTAAGCATTCACAAGCAGTTTTACTCCAAAAACAACGCACTTTCTCTCCTATAAGACATTGTCCATCACAAGTGTAACTAAAAATCCTTAGCAAAGCTTCTAATGTACCTCTTGCTTCAGTTCCTCAGCAACCTGACCTCGCTCCATTCTCTCCCTCTCCTCGCGTTCCTTTCTTTTGCGCTTCAGAACACATATTGCACATAAGCAATTGCTTTTATGGCGTCTGAATCTGCAATAATATGAAAGAAAGTTAAAAGAACACCCAATGAATCATTAGAGAAAACAGCTTTGTTTTGAGCTGCTGATAATATAAATTTTACAAAGGAATCGAGCAATGGTATATATACCCATGACGCTTTTTCCCTTTGGGTTTGAAACCACCTTTACCAGAACCATTCTCTCCAGCACTCTCACTGCCTGTAAAAAGAACAGGTAATATTCAAATTCCTGCTAAGCGTCCTTTTAGACAATGATTACGAGGCAAATATCAAAAGAACGCAAGCAATCAAGTGATCAATGTGACCATATTCACATATCCAAAACAGGAAGACGGCAGCAGATGCAATTCACATGCCTAACTAAAGTTTCTCTACAAAATAAACCAAACACTAACTTTATTCGGTTTGCAATTAAAAGGCTGAATTTCGTGCAGATTTTCTTTCAAAACGCCAAAGTTGCTAATCAGCATTATCTTTTGAGGTAGAGTTGAATACGTTATTGAAGTACATGTAGGCATGTTTCTTCTAATCGGATTCCCCCATGGATTAGTTATACCAGTTCACAGCATTACCATGAGTCGGCACACAGCTACGTCAACCTTGATTTTAAAGATACGGGTCACAAACTCACATGCCAAATTCGAAACCGACATAAAAATGCATGAAGGCAAGAAAGGCAGTAGAAGCCAAAAGGATGCTGATAATAATAATCTTACCACTGTATAAACCAGCTGCTGTCCAATACTTCATAAAATTCTTCTTCACTCGCCTCATTAGATCTAAAATGTAGTCTCCCTTATTGTTATACTTGTAACAGTTCCCCCAGATGTATTGTACATCATTGAAGACATCCTCAGAATTCCTATACTTCTCACCATTTTCGAGATTGGTGCATATTGTTCCGAAATCCATAGGAGTATCGATCACATCAAAGTAATCCTAGGTAGTAACAAGAGGAGTCCCGCCAGAATGACGCAAATAAAATAATGTCAATTTACACACATAAGTACCTAACATATATCAATATGCAATTAAAACTTAGTTTGAACAGAAGTTCCATTAATACACTTACAGGTATTCCCAATGCAATTGGATCCACTGGGACATTGAAGGGTTCAGCTGCTTCCATCTTCATAACCTTCCTAATGACCTGCAAGTAGGCGAAGGAAACAAAATACAATGAACATGTATGGACAGCGACCACAGAATAGAAAGGTGATACTTAGATATTAAAAAACTATATCTCTTGGATGACTTATTACCATCAGGGCGGAATCTAACTCTTGCTTATTGTGTTGGGAATTTCGCACAGCTTCCTTTGGTTCCTTTTGTTGCACACTCTCCTTTGGTTCCTCTTGCTGCACCTGCATGCTCTCCACTTCCCCTCCAACTGCATTATCAGCCTGGTTACTCAAAGAGGCCAAAGCCTTTGGAGTCTTAATCCTGATGCTTGCAGCTTTCTTTGAAGGATTCTCTGAAGTACCAGCATTCGTTTCAGGCACTGAATCGATACTATCTTCCTTCTTATCCACATCTGTAACTTGCTTGTCCACGTCCATCTTTTGGCTGCTCTTATCGGTATCGCTCTGAGTGGGGGCATCCGAGGAATTGTGCTGAGAGTCCAAAATCTTAGATGTCTTCAGCTTCACTTTAACACGGCCTACTGGTTTCTTGCTCGTTTTCTCAATCGACCCATCGGGATTGATGCTTGCCACATTGGAGGGTTGGTCAGTACCAGATGAAGAAGGCGTATTAGCCTCCATCCTCAAGTCCGGCTCATCATGAGCAGCCTGATCATTAGCAGAATCATTCTCGACGTTTTCACTTGGAACAGGTTTAGGTGCCTCGCTCACCCGAGCTGCCTTGCTGGCTTTCGACTTGCCTTTCTTATGTCCACGCTTCCGTTTCATGTTTGCACAGTAATTAAACTATACCTCCAAATCTTTTCAATCCCGGCTAAGATATAGTAGGACAAGTAATAGCCTGCAATTCTCATCGAGCGAGAAAGATTATCAGGCGAGGCCACAGAACTCAGCAATTCAATCATCTCTACCGATGCCGAGGACACTATGCTATTACAAAGCACACGCTTCCACATCGCAGCAGGACAATTTTCGTCCTTCTTGAAAAAGATGGATGATTTCCAAAAGGGTTAGAAGAAGGGTCCCATCTAACTCACCCCAAGACAGAGTATTGTGAAAATTTAACAGAGAAACAGACAGGGGTCATGGATTCAGTGTTCTAGATGAGAAGATGAATTCTTGAAACCGACGACAGAGCCCAAAGATCGAAACTTTAGAAGCCCCCAACAGCGGGAGAAGCTCCGGGCTTGTAGGAATAGAAGCATTGACATGGATAGAAGAATATGAAACGACAGCGGGCGAGAAGGCTGCTTACTTTCAATTTGTTACTACGGGCGGCCCGGCGAAGGGGCTTCTTCGGAGAGCGAGCCGGCCGCTGCGGGAGGAGGCAGATCTGGGCTCGGACAGCGTCGCCGGCCAGGAACCAGCGAGAATCTTCAAACTGTGTCGTTTCTGGCGCGGATTTGCGCTGCTTCATTGCTTTTATGGTTCTCCCCCTCTTATTTTCTGTCCTTTCTATTTCAGTCCTCAATGTTTTATACCCCTTTTTCTTTGGCTCCGGATAAAATTAAAATTCGATCCTATTTTCCGTTAAATATTGTTATATGATTGAGATGATACATTTCATATATTAAATCACGACTCTACAATATCTCGTTTCTCCTATTTTTGAAATCGATTCCAACATTCTCTATAATTGACATATTATCACCTGATCGTTGACAAAGATGAAGTGGCATGATAGAAGTCGGGTAGTACAATGGATCGTGGAGGACCACAAATTTGACATGTTATTCATGATGAAATCTTAAGGTTTTAAAAATATGATATCCTTTTTAACAGTGACAAAAATACGATATCCTTTTTATTTTATGAGATAATATAATATAATATAATATAATACATAAATAAAAGGCTCTCTAGATTCTTTTGGATATGTTGGCCAAAAAAAGAAAGATTCTTTAGTTGGATACAAAATCGGCCGGTTCAATGGAGGCTGCTTTTCTACGAGACAGTTCGGTCTTGGCAACCACCCGGCTCGGTTTGGTCTGGTCCCCTCCTGGCCCAAATGAGTTTGCAGAGGCCGAAGAGGACCTTCCAAGTCCAATGGGCTTTCTTCCACGGTTTTAGTTTTCCCATGTTTGAGTTAAGCTTAGGATTTAGGTTGTAATCTTGTCTTCAAATTCTCCAATTAAGGGATAAAAATATTTCCCTGGACACTGTTCGAGCTCGATCATATAAACCTATGCGGTAGAGGCGTCGTCGGACAATATTAAAGCCCTATATGGGTAATGGTCTTGTTCAGATAAGAACTTTACAAATTCCTTTAAAATTCAAAATGTTTCCTACCATTTGGAGTTAATATTCGATGCAGACTCGATAAACGAATCCGTCGGATCTGTGTTAGTACTGCTTTGTCCGATTTCTTCTAAGATGGAACCTTCTTTCTTCAATGCAAGAGAGTTGGCATTCCCGTTGTCTTGGTCTCGATCTAGATGATCGAAGTTGACATGCTTGGTGCCCACGTTTACCTTAATGTGGACACACATTTAACTAATCAATTGGACCCAGTCTTAGGTTGGAAAAGATTTATTAGTTCCTATTTTGTAATAATATGGTTTGTCATATTTGGTCAATCCAAGTCTAGAATATGCAACTTGGCCAATTAATCAAACCATGCCAACTATGTATATCACCCACAACAGCTTAACAACTTCATAGACCAAAATCAGATGGGTCTTGGTCGTCTAAGAAAATGTCAAATTACATGAATTCACCTATAATTCACCCCATAAAGTTAGTCAAGCGTATGAAAAAATGGGACGAGCTTTTTTCTTTTTCTTTTTCTTTTTTTGGTCAGGATAAAAAGAAGGAAGATAGAAGAGAAAAGTCGGAACATCTATGTGAGTAAGCTGTCAAAACAGGAAATTTCTTAAACTTGCAGGGAACTCCACAAAAATCCTATTAAGCAAGCAAGCAAAGCCTTACGCATAGAGAACACGAGCGAGGCTCTTCGAGCTTGGCAGCTACGTGAAGATTAATACTTCCTCCACACAAGATATGTATGCAGTATATATATGCGAACTATATGAGCCGTTGAGCATTATAATTCCACATGAAAAATATGAAAGAGCAGCCATTGATTTATATGAAACTTGGATACTACCACTTATTAGCTTGAACTTTTAAGTGTAAATGAGCTCAAGTCCATATAAGTTCAATAAATTAAGGATATTTCGTGATTTTATTAAAAAAAAAAAAGTTAACAAGAGAAATTCTATGAAAATGATACACTCACTTTCCAAGACAAATTGTATTTAGACCTAATTAATTAATCAAATCAAATAAAATTATAATTATATAGTTTTAGCATGACATGACCAAACTCTATTATGAAATATAATATATGTTTTAATAATGATACATACACGTTATATCGTCATTGTTGTTATCTGTCCAAGTATAAAGTAATGTTCACATTTTTCTTCCATAACAACTCATGACTTTGTCCTAACACGCAAAACAAGCTCCATAAATTTGGAAACCTCTCCACAAAACAATTGTTTTTTAATCCATTTCCTCCTCCTCCCCCACCACCTCCGATCCACCGTCTCAGCCTGTTGCAAGCAGCCACCGCCACCTCTGACCCGCCTTCTCAACCTGTCGCCAGCAGCCACCCCGACCACCTAAATATGTCTAGTCTCAGGTCAAGGAGCGCAGCTACTACCGCCCCAGGTCCCGATACAAGTGAGACCTCTTCGTTGAGAAGCGGTGACCATTCTCACGAGGTGGATCAGCCGGAGACCCCGAAGAGCAGCGATGGGCCCCTCCTCCATAGGCCACCGTCGATGTCCCAGAGGGCCTTATCACAGACACTGACGGGGACTGCAAACCTGGCTAACCTGCTCCCAACGGGGACCCTCTTGGCTTTCCAGCTGTTGACGCCCATTTTCACCAGTAACGGCACATGCGATGCCGCCACGAGGCCCATGACGATCATCCTACTCGGCATACTCGCCATCTCCTGCTTCCTCGCATGCTTCACCGACAGCGTTCAGACCTCAGACGGGCAGGTCTGTGTAATATATGTGAAGGATACTAATTTGATGTACATTTATTCATTTCCTTTTATTTATTCCTAAATAATTTTTTTCCCTCAAAATTGCTTGTTCACATGTATAACAGGTCTACTATGGATTTGCAACCTCAAAGGGGATGTTCCTATTCGACACTGCTGCAACTGCCGCCACGGCTAGCCTGCCGGACTTGACAAAAAACCGGCGGACGTTCATCGACTGGGTCCATGCTATACTGTCCGTACTTGTGTTTGGAGCTGTGGCTCTGAGGGACAGGAACGTGGTGAGCTGCCTCTACCCTGCGCCCGGGCATGAGGTCCAAGAGGTGCTCGACATAGTTCCTATCGGGATTGGACTCATATGCAGCTTGCTCTTCATGGTCTTCCCCACGAGGAGGCACGGGATCGGTTACCCCGTCACCCCTGGCAAATAATGGACCCGAAATGGCCGATTAATGTGACAAAGATGTAATCAACAGCAATAGCTCTCTCTAGATAGCGCCAATTTTTTACGTGCCTGATATTTTTCTTTCCATTCGCTTATCCGTTTAGATTTCCTTTATTTCGAAGTGTACAGAGAGAGATTGCAGTGATTTACAGATGACTTCCATTTATTCATAGGAAGATATATACTGATTCAGATTACATTGATTTGATCTTTAACTCAAGAATTACAAGGGACTTTTTTGTTATGTTGTGCCTCTTTAACTTAATATTATGATTGATCTTTTGCTCCCTGTAGTTTGTTCATTTTTGTTGGATAACCCATTGAATGGTCAACTTTGGACCAAATAAGGATATTGATCATGAGATTTCAGATTTGATTATCGTTAGTGAAACTTCGTACCATTTTTATTTAGTTTTACCATCTTATACTACGCCATAAACCTCCCTTATAATTGGAAAAAAGAAATTTTGATTAAATTTTGCTACAAGCTTTTTTTTTTTTTTTGTAATTGAGAAAAAGGAATATCGATTAAGTTTTGCTACAAGCATTGTTATTAGATCTGGACCGGACCGGCCGGTTCGACCGGTCTGACCGAGAACGGCACCATATCCAATCCGGTTCGCAAGAAAACCGAAATTGCAGTTTTGAACCGTCGAACCCATTGAACCGGCCAATTTTAAGTAAAATTTCATTGAACCGGCTGATTCTATGGGTTTTATGAGTTTCCTATTTAATGTAAAAATTGGTTGGTTGTATAAGGATTTGAACTCATGATCTCTTGTTTCTCATACTAGCATACTACCAACCAAGCTACCACCACTTTTTTGTTCTTTTAACTCTACTTTTAAATACTTATTAAAATAAAATATTTATTTTGAAATAAGAAATATTAAATATAGATACTTTCTTATACTATTATTATATTTCTTTAAAATCAGCATACTTTTATCTTAATTATCATAATTTTTTTAATAATATGAATATTTATTTTATTTTAAATAAACGTGCGGTTCGACCCATCGAACTCCCGGTTGGACCCATAAACCCATGAACCTGTACCTCTTCCGGTTCATCATCCGGTCCGGTTCTGATAACACTGGCTACAACCACTTTTTTTGTTGGGAATAAGTTTGCTAATGGTTACAGGATGTTGTTGTTTAACGATCTATATATTATGTAAGACCAACTTAAAAGTAATAAATGCTTCACAATAAACGATGGATTATTAATGGAACAAAAAAGTATTAAAATAATTTATTGAAATAAATATTTTAGCTAACATAATAAATATTAGAATGAATGTTATAATTATTCTAATTATAGTCAATGCCTAATGAAAGAACAAAAAAAAACCCTAATTATAATTAATTTCAAAAATTTGATAATGAAAACAATAAGGCCCCATTTGGAAAATAAAACTTGTTCAACTCAACTCAACTTATTTGTAAAAAAGGACAAAACATGTGGAAATAAGTTTCCATGGGGGCCTCATAACTGGTCAAATTCCTTCCAAGGCCATAGCAAGCACAGTTGCCGTGGCCTGTGAGGGCTCTTTTTCAATTTTTTTTTTAAGGACAAAACATGTCCTCTGCTTGCCCTCGAAAGCACACGCTGGAGAAAAAAATAAAATAAATAATTTAAGACAAATCCTACTAATTGTACTGCTGGGTCCTACCATCTTGAAAAATCTCAGCCTCACTTGTCGGGTAGTAAACATAATTAACTAGAGTTGGGAAATGTTCACTTTCCAAACACACTCTAATATTTGCTATAAGAAATTGGTGAAAGAAATGTAAAGACTTATTGATGTTTATTGGAAGCCTAAATATTCAATTAGGATATAAGAAACAGTTAAAATAATTTTTCTCTTATGTATAGATACATATAGAAAAATGACCTACACTTTACGGTAATAGGATCATATCATATAGGATTACAATAGTCAATTTATATTTAGATAATAATGTTAACTACACTCAACAATAAATATTGTTTATATTGTAATAAAACCTATATTATAAAATTCACAAAAAAATTATATTATGAAAGATAGATTCATATTGGTACAATAAATAAGTATTAAAATGATTATTATAACAATTGCTATAAGAACCATATTAAATTTCAAATTGAAACATTGAACATATTTGAAATTGATATTGTATAAAACATCAAATTAAACATTGAAAATATTTTATTGTGGTAAGAGACAAATATGTGATAGAAATATTAGACAAATTGTCATAAAAAATGATATATAAACGATAAAATAATATAATTAGTACATACAATTAATAAAATAAATAATACAAACGATAAAATAATCAATAGAAGTGATAAAATAAATAATACAATGCTTACTAATTGAGATCATTGCAATATATTTATTGAATCAAGCAGAATAATCTAATTTTATTAATTAATATTATATAAAACTTCAAAGTAAAAATTGAAAATCTTTTATTGTGCTAAGAAGCAAATATGTTCAAAAAAAAATTAGATCAATTGCTATAACAAATGTTATATAAATGTGTTAAATGAATATATACAACGCAAAGAACATAAACTACAAAAAAAGTAAAAATTTATGCAAAGGACATAAACTATAAAATCTAATTGATCTTATAGATAACTTATTAAAAAAAGTTATGCTCCTATAAAAGAAAAAAAAATTATGATAATACACTATGCACTTAAACTCATAAATAAAATAAAAGATGAAACTTAAATATATTATGCATATATTAATTGAATGAAGAAAAGGAATTTTTAGTCTAATTACTAAACTTGGTATATTTGACATATCTAATCAACAGTTATCTCAAATATATGATGCATGTTAATGGAAACAATTACTTTCAATTTTTTATTATAATAATTAACTTACTCCTATATGTTAAGTGATTTTGAAGATTTTTATTTGACAAATTAAATTAACAAATGGAATTATTATTATTTTTATAAGAAAATTAGTGCTTCAAAATGTGAATTTGTACATTAAAAATGATATTTAGTTTTATGAAAAACAAACCTGCGTAATGTACGGGACAAAAAGACTATAAATAATATAATAGACAAATAAGAAAATAAATATTATAACGATTTATACTAAAAAATGATTAAGCACATCTATAAATTATCGAAACACACTAACTATATAAAATTACTAGAATATTAAAAAAAATTAATGTGTGAAAATAAGGATTTTGAATAGAACTATCTCAAACAATGTCTATAACGCATATCCAAATGATATATTTTTAATATATATTAGAATTATATTGATTAGCTAAATATATAAACAAGGCATATTAAATAAAACTAGTATATTAGAATATATTTCGGGATTCCTACCCTGGTTACGAGATACACGTACCATGTATATAAATTTACCTTGTAATTATGAGGTTATAAATACACAAAGAGCCAATCTTATTGGGTAAGGCATTGATTGCTCACATGGTATCAGAGCGGAAATATTGAGCTGCCCATCTTTTGTCTTGTCTGCTAATCTTTTTTTTTCGTCGACAGCTCATCCTACCCACGTTTCCTTGCCCCACCTATTCATCTCACCTATCAATGGCATTAGAAGAAGTCAACATCTCCTATTCAGTCGAACTTTTGGATACGGTCGGTAGCTTTTTAGATCGCCAGGAGATCAAGTTTGGTCCAACAAACACAGCATAGCCAGTTGTTGACTGTCGAGTATCTGGGCAACTAGCCTAATCAGCATCGGTATAAGCAGTGATCCGAGTGTTGGTATAGCTCTAGCTTCATTATCACTTACCTTTTCTGACACGAGAAATATCGAAAGCTCAAAAATTTTCTTTTTATGGAATTGGTGGTTTCAATAAAGAATTCTTACAAAACGAGAATTGATAGAATTGCTAATGCTCCAAGATTCATCCTTTTTGTCCAAGCTACCGAAACGTGATAGTTAGTATATACACATAATTATTCACTTAAGATTTGAAAGGAAAAAAATATTTCATAGTTTTCTCTCTTTAGAGAGAGATTTAAAACTGACTTTCTTCATAAAAAATAAAATCCGACAACAGATCCGAAAAAAATTTGTTTACGTAAACAATAACATTTTGATATTGGAAAATGCTTTTTCGTCCGAAAAGCGCGTCCTCCAAATTCTGCGAATAAGATGCAAAAGAAAAGTGCCTCTCATGTTGTAATTAATTACACTTGTACACCACTGTCTCATTCGGAGGCTCAATTCAATAGCATCTCTTCCAAGATATTTTGTGACATGGAATTGGAAGGTTGAGTGACTTCTTGAATGGACAGGTTTAGATCGTCAGATTTCCCCGTTAGCACAATAGTTGTCCTCCAGTTCAGACAAGCTCCTCGGTGTACGCGGGACCCACATGTCCTGTCCCTGTCAGTCCCAAGACTTTTCCGTCTACCCTTCGGACAGGCAAGCTACTCGAAGCTTGATCCCTCGGGCTCGAGCTCTAGCTCTAGCTCTACTGTTGCATATCACCGTCATCTGTCGGAGACAAAGCCAATATGTCTCTGTCCCTTA
Source organism: Punica granatum (assembly GCF_007655135.1). Lineage (NCBI taxonomy): Eukaryota > Viridiplantae > Streptophyta > Magnoliopsida > Myrtales > Lythraceae > Punica > Punica granatum. Next base: position 37,060,062 of record NC_045128.1, on the reverse strand, counting down.
AGCTCACTCTTTCTTCCCCGGCAACCCCTCAAACTCATCATCAAGCCCAGAGAATCAACAACCTTCCAAGGCTCGACTCCTTCAGATCCATCTCCCGTCGGCCGTCAAGATCGAACCTTGCGCCCGTTGCGAGGTCCGTGGGCGAGGGGTTCGACCGCCTACCTGCCGCCGAAGCCAAGGACAGGTGGGAGAGCTGGCTCTCTACGGCGGCTAGCCTGTACCCTGTCTATGTGACCGTCGGTGGGGTTGTGGCCTGCTTGAAGCCGTCGACTTTCTCATGGTTTGTGGAGCGTGGCCCCACTTCTTACAGCTTGTCCCTTGGGCTCATCATGCTGTCTATGGGGCTGACATTGGAGCTCAAGGACCTGTTCGCTCTGTTCATGCAGAGGCCCCTCTCGGTGAGTTCATCAGCTCAGTCGTTTGCTGACCTTAATAGTTGGCTTTTGGTTGCTGATGGGTAAATCACAATTGCTGCTGCATCTGTGGTTGGTTGGCGCATTGTAATCTGAGGAATGATTCATCCCGTCATATGGATTATAATGTACTGCATTGGGATGGGATCACATTGCGAGCCGCCCAATTCGATGTTTTCCATTTATACGACGAATTTGTGAAATGGGTGTTCTTGCTACTTGGATCACGTGCTTGTTCATCAGGAAAAATCCTCATAGTTAAGTTTTCTGAATCAATGTCTCCTTCAGTCCTACTCAATATCGTTCTCTCCTTTCAGCGTGGCAACAGAAGTATATGACAGAATTTATCTCGATATGTCTAACTCATTTTTCAAGTAAAAGAGTGATTGCTTCCTGCATTATTAAGACTGAGGAGAATTCAGAGAATAGCCTAAGATAAATGTCATTGTTGAGTCTGGAAGCTTCTCCTGCAGCTGCACAGCGGTCCGCAATCTCCGTTTTCTGAGTTAGAATTTGACTAATTGGTGTGTGAATCTGATTACGACACCTGCAGTGCTTTTACTCTAAGCTCTGCATTTTTAATTCTTTGCCTCCCTATGGTTCTCAATTGTGAAAGTTTCTTTTATCTAGCTTCTGTCTTGTGCTCTTATGTGCTTATTCCATAGTAATAATTGTAGTTCTGTAAATCAGATACTCTTCGGATGCGCTGCTCAGTATACAATTATGCCACTTCTAGGAACGGCCATTAGTAGATTATTGGGGCTTCCACCTTTGCTCTCGGTCGGCCTGATATTACTAGCTTGCTGCCCTGGTGGTACTGCCTCCAACGTGGTAAGATGATCTTCAAGCATAACATCATCTTTTGCACCGATAAATAACCTGTTACGATAAGCTATTCCATCTATCACCTTGGATTCTAGGTTTCCATCGGGCATAATATATTTAGAAGGTTTTTAGTTTTACCATTACGATAGTTCTGTTGATGTAAATTTCCTTGGTAAGTTTGAGTGGATGCTGCAAATCTGAATGGGCACTGCTCCGAGTTATTTTTATTCATTTTCTATCATCTGAAATAGTGTTTCAGGTGACTTTAATTGCTCGAGGCGATGTTCCTCTGTCTATCATAATGACCGTGTGCACCACTTTTGGAGCAGTACTCCTCACTCCTTTGCTGACCAAGATCTTGGCAGGAACTTATGTTCCTGTCGATGCCTTTAAACTCTCGATGAGCACATTACAGGTAGTTGCGCGCTTCGTCCTTATTGGTTTATCATACCTCGAAATTTTTGACAAATAGATTCGATTACTTGTCCACAACTTTTTGTTTGACTTTTATCTGCATGTGTAGGTAGTTGTTGCTCCAATTCTCTTGGGGTCTTATTTACAGAGTACCTTTCCCCGGGCAGTGGAAGCGGTGATTCCTTTCGCTCCTCTGTTTGCTGTTTTGTTATCCTCATTGCTCGCATGCAGGTAAAATGTTGACTTGACAGTCAAGTAATTTTCAAGTGTAAATACTGTGTATCAAGACTCACAATCACTATTTCCTTTTATGGTATAAACAGTGTCTTCTCAGAGAATATTATCCGACTTAAATCCATGTTCGTTGGTGCTTCGTTGGCGTCTGATCTCTCTCCATTGCGTCGAATTACGTCTTTGTTATATGGAGAAGTAGGCTCGGTGATCCTTTCGGTGCTCCTATTACACTTTGGCGGATTCTTTGTAGGGTAAGATTTGGCCTTCTACTGATATTTTTCTGGAGTTTTGTTATGATTAGTCGGAGAAACTGGTAGATTACTTGGGGTTCCTTGTTTCCTTGGTCTTGCTTGCAGCTATATGTCTTCGGCCATTTGCAGGTTCAAAGAACCACAGCGACGAGCAATATCAATCGAGGTAATTAAATATGAAGTGTGTTGAGACTCTTGAATTCCTAATCAATATGTTTAACTTTACCTTTGTATATGTTAATTTCAATGCAGGTGGGCATGCAAAATTCTTCACTGGGAGTGGTCCTCGCAACTTCACATTTCACCTCGCCTTTGGTCACACTGCCAGCTGCTGTATCAGCTGTCATCATGAACATCATGGGCAGCAGCTTAGGTTTCTTCTGGAGATACATCGACCCATCTGATCCAAATAAGAACACCCTTGAGCCCGACAAGACCCGGCCATAAAAAATGCCAATCGTCTTGGTCCGAGATTGAGGCCAAACCTTAAAATTCTCCTCCTCGGAGTGTAATGTTTCTAGGTTGTGCTATGTGAAGTTCTTGAACTGCTCAATTCTATAAAGAAACCATGGTTCCATTTCTTATCCCTCCTATGTTCTTGTTAGTGAGAGCTTTGGGATGGCCGGCGTGAGCGAACATCTTGCTGGTTGTCTTCACACATAATCTTTTGTTTAAACAAGGCAGTGATCAATCATTGCATTCTCCTATAGAAGAAAGCAACCAATAACTTCTGGTCTCCCTCCTTGATTTCTTCTCCATATAAAATTATGGAACATGATAAAAACATGGGCAACTGCAAATAAAATATTGAACATTGCCCCCACATTTCTAATCATTTGATTGCTTGGGCTAAACATTTTGACCTGGCGAGTTTCTACCGGGCGCCTAATGGATAGTTCCAATCTCTTGTATGTCGTTGGATTAACTATTCATGATTGGATTAAAATTATAAAAAGTTGATCCGATGGTATAAAAAGTTTGGGAACTTTTCCTTCGGTGGAAGTACGCTTCTATAGAATGGAAAGTGACGCAAATATTGAGTGGCTAATTGATCCATAGGAAAGCATGAAACCTGAGGTATGTCCAACATTAGAATATTCCTCCTTAAAGCCTGCAAAAGGCGAGATTTCCCATCTCTATCTCCCTCTTTATATTCTATATATTCCCTCTGTTGCAATAAATCAAGACAGCAGCTGAGAGGAGATCTGCAGGAGTTGCTGAAACTTCTTCCACTGCTCAGGTACACTCTCTTCTGATGATCGACGTAATTGAAAAAGCGATCAAGTCAATCTCTCGATCTCCGTCAGTTCTTCTATGCCTGGAAACTAGTCGTGTTTTCTGACGGTAGTTGATTCGAAGCTATTTATTAGACACATCCTTGATAGTCTAGCTGGTGGCACACGTTGTGTTCATGTGTTTTGAAGTAGTTTGCACCAAGTTTAATCATGTCAGTGACAAAGCTTTTCTATATTGAGCAAACCAAGGGATGATTTGTTAAACGTGTTTTCTCAGGGTGGACTGGGCAAGATATGGGTTGTAGCTCTCCAGAAACAAAGGATTTCATGGCGAAGATTGGAGAGTCGGTCTCAGACTGTGGTCTTATGCATACGACCGTTGCACTGAGGAATCAGTCGTCGGAAATGTCCGGCAATGATGATCATGGTGGGAAGCCGAGGTCGGAGAATGACGATGTATCCGGCCAACGAGGAACTGTCCATTTCCTGCAAGAAGACCTGCCCAGAGAAGCTCAAACCAAGATTCCGGCATCCCCAGGAAAGAAAACAAGTACTACTGAAGAAGATCGACTCTCAAGGCATGGCGGCATAAATACGAGGACTCGGCCTCCTTCTTTGCTTGAGCAAGGTTTACTCCCAGAATTCAGGTCGCAGAACAGAGCTAATTAAAACTGATTGTTGATTATTTGAAGCTATGGATGCAGTTTTTCGAATTTGGATCTATCTCAACAGAACAAAAGAAATGCAACTTATGAAGTTGTCTTTTAATTAATTTGCAGGAAGGGACCAAGCCCATTTAGCTTCTCCGCATCCTTACAGCTGACAATATTCTATGCTGGCACTGTTCATGTCTACGATAATGTTTCATTTGATAAGGTTCTCTTCAACTCAGCGCTTCATAGCTAACTGTATCCAAAACTGCTACATGTATTATAACACGTAGATGACCCTTATTTTACCTTCGCATAAGGATTTATGTTTTATGCAATCACCCTGCCCTACCTAGATGTTGATAATTATCATGAGAGACTGTAAACATCGATTTGTTCGGCTGTACAAATTATAACTTGTTGGCCAGCCCCATCCAAATTCTTATATGTGCAATTTTGTTTGAGCTCCAAGAACATACAGTGACTACTTTTTGATTTATAGGCCCAAGCCATTGCGCTTCTTGCTGGTGAAAGCTCTTCTCCCAAGTGTGGTTTTGTTCCTCGATCAGAAGAAACCGAGAAAAGGATTCATATATCTCAACCTCATCTACCGTCGATGTTCAAATTAGAAGCAGGTATCTAAATTCCCCCTATTGTCGATTAACATACTTTCTTCATGCAGAACTCGTTCTTCAAAATTTTACGACACTTATTAATCTTTGCCATGCTTAGTTTATCCTTTCCCATCTGATGGGGTTTCACATCTCTTGGGTTCAGATCTGCCAGTCGCGAGGAAGAACTCACTTCGCCGTTTTCTTGTTTTCTTGAAAAGCGTCATCACAGGTAATTAGTCACAATGCATTAGCTCACTAGAACAATCTCGTGATTGCTTATCTGATTTTGGGTTGTCCTGCTTTGGTTTTTGCAGGATAACAAACAAGACACCATATGCTGCTGCAAAATCGGACCATCCCCCTGAAGTTCAGGCAACGTCAACAGACGCCAAGGCTCCGAGTGCGAATGCCAACTCCTCTCTTTCACCCTTCCCTTGCCATCTATGATACTTCTCTCCCGTACCAACTGCTAAGGGTTCTCAATAAGAAAAACATCCTATTTTTCTACGTGGCAGTTGTTTCCATGCGAGTTAACGAACCTCTCCGGTGTATCCAACCTTAAATATAGTATTACGTTTTGCTACTCCAGTTATCACTCATCGAAATCATAGCGAAACTCATTTCAGTGGGCTGGAGTCATCAACTTTGTACATGCTCCAAGCCAACGGTCTAGCACGAGGACAATGTAACTTAGCGGATGCAGCTGGCAATGTATGTTAATATTATATTGGTGATCTATCGAGTGCAAGATACTATTACAAACAACTTACCAAGTGGTACTCTGTACGAGGAGCAAGAGCAAATCGATCTCGACGGCGTCTAGAAGATTAAAAGATTTGTAACATGCCATTGGGGACTCGTTGTGCATTTGTCGTCGATGCAGATTAGTATCTCTATCCATGTAAGGTGTACTAGATTTCATTCTTTAGTAGCTATAATAAAAGAAGTAATTGAAAAAAAAAAAAAGACACTTCATATGTTCTTGGAGCGGCAGTAACTGTAAAAACGACTAACGACCAGGGGAACAAAAAACCGTAAGGTAACGGCTGTCCAAAAAGGGAAAGAGTGACGGTGAAGTAACGGACGTTACGGGGCCATCTAAAGCGCGAATCTTATAGCAGCAGCAGCGGCGGCGGCGACATTCCTCCACGAGCTGCGCACTTGCCAATTGGCCTGTGGGCCCCACGCAGGTGTCTGATCTGATGGGGATCGTCGCATCGGGACCGTCCGTTTCTCGTCCCGACACGGACCCTCCCGCCACGCCTTAGATCAACGGCTCGGATTCACCCAACCTTCTCCCTCCTCCCACCATGAACACTCATCACTGACGTCTTCGAAGCTCTGCAAAAGCGGAATACTCGCTGTTACTGAGCTGAAGAATGCAGAAGAGCAGTGAGGGCTCACCGGGGCAGGCTCCGACGCCGGACCTGGCCAAACCGGAGAGGCCGCCGTTGCTGAAGAAGCCGAAGACGATAGAAGACGCCACCCCTCACTTCCCCGGTCCTCTCTTCCCGGCCGTCCGCCGCACCGCCACCGCCCCGCCCTCCCGGGCCTCCCCCGCCAGCTCGTTCCCGGACCTCCGAATCTCCACGGGCAAGGATGACAGCTCCTCGGAGCTGGGGATTGGCTCGTTCTCCGATCGCGACTGGGTCTACCCTTCCTTCCTCGGGGCGTACCCAGCCAAGGCTCGAGTGTCCATCAAAGGCAAAGCCTCCAAGTCGCGGGAGGATGACAAGTCGCTTGGCACCAGTGGCCGTTTGATTGATGCCAAGGGGAAAATCGTGAGCGGGAAGCAGTGGATCGATTCCCACCCGGCAGTTGCATTAAAGCCGAAGCGGGAGGAGAGGGAAGTTAACTCTGTGGTGAGTCAGGCTACGGTGACCCAGTCGAGTACGGCGTCTGCCCATTCGGCTTCGAGGAGAATTCAGGAGCTCAGGCATTCTTTGGTTATTTATTTGGTAATTTACAATTTCCCCTCTTCCACCAATTTAAAAATTACTGCTTGATTGTAAAGGAGAGATTTTTCGTGATGCTTATCGATCTTCCAATCTATTGACTGCTGCTCGTTATTGCTACGTTGATTGTCCTGTGGATACCTCCGCGAGCCACTTTGTGTAATCAGACCATTTGCCTCAACTTTGATTCAATACGTTTGTTTTGTTGTTTCAAATTGTCGCAGCTAACATGGATAATGGGAGCATGAATTATGTTGAATATTTGCGTTAGCTTAAGTTGGTCTTTCTAGCTTTAATCTTTTCCACTCCATGTGTTTTTCACATTTTTTAGTGATTGTTGCTTGCTATGATTCGTGCAGCTTTCTTTCGTTTGTATAGTAACTGTAACTTATGGATTATATCTTCAAAGAATAGTCACCAGGCTTCAGGTATGTGCTCGATATCCGGTTCAATTTTTGTTTGTTCTTCCTTTTCTCTTTATGGGTTTATACAAAAAGTGCATTATTAGTAAGCATCATTTTCGTGCAGGAGGAGAATGATAAACTTCACCGAGTATGTAATTCTAGTCTCGTCATTAGTGAGAATTCCAAGGTTTTCCGGAATGAAGATGTAGAATCGGCCTCGTACTGGCAGAAAACTGACAGTAGAACTGTTGCTCTGTACACTGTGGTCTGTACACTCTTGATGCCATTCATATTGTATAAGTATCTCGACCATCTCCCACATCTAAATAAACTTTCGACGAGAATGAAGAATAACCAAGAGGAGGTTCCCATGAAAAAGAGAATTGCTTATATGGTGGATGTCTGTTTCTCTGTTTACCCCTATGCGAAGCTCCTCGCACTTCTTTTTGCGACTATATTTCTGATTGGATTTGGAGGGTTGGCATTGTACGCAGTAAGTGATGGTAGCTTTGCTGAGGCTCTATGGCTCTCATGGACATTTATTGCTGACTCGGGAAATCATGCTGATCGAGTTGGCGTGGGGCCACGGATTGTGTCTGTATCTATAAGCTCTGGAGGTATGCTGATATTTGCAATGATGCTCGGGCTTGTTTCGGATGCTATATCTGAGAAGGTGGATTCTCTGCGGAAAGGGAAAAGTGAAGTCATTGAGAGGAATCACATATTGATTCTTGGATGGAGCGACAAATTGGTAATTAACCTTTCATCAAGTTCTCGTGGACCAATGTCTTGGAATGGCTTCATATTCATGAACTTTGAGTTCCCTTAAACTCTGCGTCTGTTGGTATTTGCAATTGATTGTCATGCATCATGCTATTGAGAAGTGCACGAATTACAATTAATGGTAGAGGTAAAGGAAAGGAGTCTGACAAGATGGAGATTGCAGGGTTCACTGTTGAAGCAGCTAGCAATAGCTAATAAGAGTGTCGGTGGTGGTGTCGTTGTTGTACTAGCTGAAAGGGACAAGGAAGAAATGGAAATGGACATCGCGAAGCTAGAATTTGATTTCATGGGTACTTCAGTTATATGCAGGAGTGGCAGCCCTCTCATTTTGGCTGACTTAAAAAAGGTAACTTTTGACTCTCTTTTTTTGGGTTAAAATGTATCTCTTCTAACCACTTTCCTTGTTTTTACTTTTTCTTTCTTCTGATTTTCCTTGTTTGCTTCAAAGGTCTCAGTTTCAAAGGCAAAGGCAATCATTGTACTGGCTTCCGATGAGAATGCGGACCAGGTTTTCTTATTTCCTCTTCCATTGTTTGAACTTGCCGTGCTTTAAAGTGACTTTACAAGCTCTCCGAGCAACAATATTGCTTACACTTCCTTGTGATTCTCGACAGAGTGATGCTCGTGCGTTGAGGGTTGTGCTCAGCCTCACTGGCGTTAAAGAGGGTTTGAGGGGTCATGTGGTGGTAGAGATGAGTGACCTTGACAACGAGCCTCTAGTCAAGCTTGTTGGGGGAGAACTCATCGAAACAGTTGTGGCACATGATGTGATTGGGCGGTTGATGATACAATGTGCCCTACAACCTGGGCTCGCACAGGTTGCTGCATTAGCTCATCTGGGACATAGTTGGTTTGATCCGTTCCTCGGAGTTGTATTTCTTATGCTATATTCAACATGCTGTTTTCACAGATATGGGAAGATATATTGGGGTTTGAGAATGATGAATTCTACATCAAACGCTGGCCTCAACTTGATGGTCTTCGGTTCGAGGATGTTCTCATTTCATTCCCTGATGCGATTCCTTGTGGAATTAAGGTTGCTGCTGAGGGCGGGAAGATAATATTAAATCCCGATGATAATTATGTCTTAAGGGAAGGCGATGAAGTTCTTGTTATTGCCGAGGATGATGATACCTATGCTCCAGGTTCCCTTCCAGAGGTCAACTTTCTAATTCCATCTGCTGATAATTGGATTTTCAATTTTCAAGTTAGCGAACTTTCTCTTATGGAAACTTAAATAAACCCTATGTTCTGTAATGGTCCATTTTAGTATCTTCACCTATGTCTTCCCTGGTTGCTTAGTTATTGCGTGAGGAATCTGCAAATTTTACAATCTATTTGAGTTACATAATTCTTTATCCATCTGCTGTTTCCTGTGATGTACTTCAGATCCTTTTCTATGCTGTTGTTTGGTTGCAGGTACGAAGGGTAGTTTTTCCTAAAACATTCGATCATCCGAAATACCCAGAGAAGATACTTTTCTGTGGATGGCGCCGTGACATTGACGATATGATTATGGTATTATACTCACAAGCAAGAATATTCATTTTGTATCATGTTGAACATTTAAAAAAAAGAAAAAGAAAAGACAAGAATAAAATTTAAGATCATTTAAAATACTATATGAAAAAAAAGAGAGTATGAAATTGGATGAAGATATGATGGTCATGGAGTGTCCCTCCTAAAAACTAGTTTTCATAATATTAAGAATGTAATACGATTCAGACTCGAGAAAGAAGTTTCCTTTGTGATATTCTTATTGAACATGAAAGTAGTGCAACAGCAGAAATGTATTAGAGAAATCAAGAACATAGGCAAATTCTTCTGAGGATGACTATGTCGCATCATTCCTTTTCATGTTACCTACTTGACCACAGCATTACCTTTTGTCATCTGTGTTATTTATTTCATGGAAGTTATAAGAAATTTACATTTCGGGATCGTTTTCTCAGGTCTTGGAGGCATTCCTGGCTCCAGGTTCTGAACTCTGGATTTTTAGCGAGGTACTAGAAAAGGACAGAGAGAGGAAGCTCACTGAGGGTGGGCTGGATGTCTTTGCGTTAGAGAACATAACTCTTGTTCACCGTGAGGGAAATGCTGTCATTAGACGCCACCTGGAGAGTCTCCCTCTGGAAACTTTTGATTCTGTAAGTCTCTTATGTTTTACGAACTCTTTCACATTAAGAAAAGTATCTCCTCCTGACTGGGGGCAGCAAGTTGCCATTGCTTGCTTTATGGAGACAAGACTGTGTGAGCGACTACTAACTCTAAACGGACAGATACTAATTCTTGCAGATGAATCGCTAGAAGACTCCATAGTACATTCTGATTCAAGATCTCTGGCCACTCTTCTCCTTATTCGAGATATACAGGTATATCTAATTAGTTGAAAGAATTACCCTTCTTCCCGTAACTGAAAGTTAGACAAAGATAGATGTCAAGCCACCAAACAAGGAAGATCGTATGGATATTTTATTAGCAATAAAGAAAAATGAAGAATTAAAAATCAGTCAGGCTATTTATCTGTTCCTGTGTTTCTCTACTCATATTTCTATGCTCCTGGAGCAGTCGAAGCGGCTTCCTTACAAGGACGCAAAGTCGACTTCTTTGCGACTATCTGGGTATTCCCACAGTTCCTGGATCAGTGAGATGCAGGAGGCTTCAGACAAATCTATTATCATCAGTGAGATCCTGGACTCTAGAACCAGAAACTTGGTGTCTGTGTCGAGAATCAGTGACTATGTTCTCTCAAATGAGTTGGTCAGCATGGCTCTTGCCATGGTGGCCGAAGACAAGCAGATCAACCGTGTACTCGAGGAACTCTTTGCGGAGGAGGTAAATATTGTCTTTTGTTCACCTGGTATTTGGACCACTCCTTCAAGACAAGACGACAGTATGCGATGTAAAATAAAAATCATATGTATTGGACAGGCAGTTTACACACTACAACACATATTGATGTTTCCTTTGCTTTGTTTATCTTTGGTTTCCCAGGGGAATGAGATGTGCATCAAACCAGCCGAATTCTATTTATTCGACCAGGAAGAGCTGTCTTTCTATGACATAATGATAAGGGGTCGTCAGAGACAAGAGATTGTGATAGGCTACCGGCTTGCGAATACCGAACGTGCCATTATTAATCCGTCAAAGAAATCAGAACCCAGGAAGTGGTCCCTCGATGATGTCTTTGTCGTCATATCCTCCGACGAATGAAGAGTCTCGTTGGCAACCATATCTGCTAATCCGTCCTCCTAATTGGTATTTAACAGATCATCTTCGAAGATTCAGTCTCCTGCTTGGAATCGGCATGCATTGACTCTGTTCATTTGGGCTAAGACGAGTTCCTTTAAAATGGGTCAATGACAGGTTAGCATCGTTAACACGTAGCTTAAAGGAGACGAAGCTCCACATCGTCTGTTCAGACACATCTATATAATTGTTAAGAGGTTAGGTTGTGCTGAAAATGAAGAGCACATTAGCCGGGGAATTCACCATTGATAAGCTTCTTGTATTCGTTCCAGTTACTTGCTAAGTGGTTCAGTTTCTTATGCAATTCCCCATCAATAAGCTTTCAAACAATTGTTCATGTTGAGGATTAAAATGGGATAAATCCCACGTCGGAAAAGAAAAGGAAAATTCATGAGTTAGTACATGGCTTTTGTACTACCGGTATCAGCTTGAGCTTTTAATTGGAAATGAGTTCAAGCCCGTGTATATACGCCCACACCATGCCAAGCCTCTCGTGTAAGTCCCTCCTCACCCGAGCACGGAAGAAGAGCCTTGAGGGCGGGCTCACTTATTAACTTGAGTTTTTAATTAAAAATGAGTCCAAATCCGTATAAGTTCATCGAAATTTAATAGTTCATGTAATTGATCGAGGAAAATGTAGACATTCTGAATACGGTCTTCTGGTATTGATGCGTAAAAAGCTTAAGCTTGATCACTCTTTACAGGTGCGGACTTAGATGAATCGCATTAAACAATTCCAATAGGGAGACTGATAAAACACAACTACAGAAACTGCAGGAATACAGTACATAAGCAAAACATAACCGAAAAGTAATACCAAAGAATGAATCATAATTCCATAACATTTGCTTCCCCGTTCTTGCCTTTACAACCCTGTTTACATAAATCAATCCGATGGCCGGAACCTGCCTGGCTCTCCTTGTTGGGACCACTCAGATGAAGATGGTCATCATGTTCTTGAACAAGTTTTCCATCATCTGGGCCGTGGCTTCACGAGCAGAATGATTCTCCAAGCTCTCATTCCCTGCAAGAAGACCTCACCATCAGCAGGGAAACATTTACTCATGGGACAACGCACAGTTGAGGACGGTCAAACTTACCGAGGTGGGAGAGAGGGGAAGCAAACTCGATAGTCTTGGGGAGCCTGACAGGGCATGAAGAGGAAAGAGGGAGGATAGGGATGTTCTGGCAGTTGCAGATCTCGATCATATGTCCATCGGGATCGTGGAAGAAGACCTGATCAACGGTGATGCCGCCATCCTTCACCACGGCTGTCACGTACTCGATGTTCATCTCCCCCAATCTCTGCATCAGAACGTCCATGTTGGAACACTGGAAAGAAATGTGGCAGTCCTTTGGGTTGATAGCGTCTTTCTTGGGTGGCAAGTTATCTGACTCTATCAAGTGAATCCCTATTCCATGGTTGAACAGCCTGTAGGAAGAAGAAGAAAGAGGAAGTGGAAGAAGTCTTCTTTAGTCCATGGTGCTAATAACAACTCCCATATTGGAAGTACTATACAAAACTAACAATCGTGCAGTGACATGTCGGATTGCATTTGTTTGCAACTATACTCATCGGCGACTACAGTCTGGGAATAACGATATGTTAGGAAGTCTTATGGAATGGAAAAGGAAATGGAATGGATCATGTTTTCTGCTGAAGGCTTTAAGTTATTGGTTAGTAAAGCATCATAGGAGGGAGGGCTGTACCAGGCGCCTTCGAAGGAGAAGGAGGAAGGACGTTTGATGAGGACGAAGCCGAGCACGTCCTGGTAGAACCTCATGGACTCCTTCACCGACCTGCATGAGTATGACACGTGATTCAACGACAGCAGAGGAAACTCCTCCTCCGCCGCCACTGCCCCAGGAGCTCCCCAGCTCTCCATGTCGGACTCCGCTCTCTCCACCACCTCTCTCCCCATTTCGACTCTCCCTCTCTTTGATAAACAGAATGAAATGAATGCTATAGCTATGGCAGAAGGATTAAGGTAGGAAGATATTGAGAGCTAGCTAAGGTTAAGAATACTGCAGAGGAGAAGGTTGTCTCCCCATTTTATAGCATTTGAACACCAAATATGCCTCATTTACAATAATGAACAAAATCCAAACGTTGAATGACTCTCATTATTTACCAATATATCTATTGAAAAATTTCAATACCGGCTTCTTTCTTGTCAGAAACTTAGAAAGCTCTTTTCAATAGTCTATTTTGCGGTTATAACATTGACATTAATCAATAATTATCGGGCGGGTCGATGAAGACTTGACTATTTTCGAATTTCGCCGATTAGGTTATTGGAATGATTTGTCCTCCCTTTGAAGAGACTAATGCGGAAACGGGTTGAAAAGTCTCCAGCCTACCCAATATGAATCAAGAAAGGAGATCAAATGATGGCTCATATCAAAATAATCTATCCCTAGTCCTACAATCAAAATTGAAAAAATAAATAAATTTACAAAGGAAAAAATAAAAAGCTGGGAAAATAGAAAGAGGTCATGGAGAAAAAAACAACCTTAATTATTGGAAATTAATTAAAGAGGCCATATCCAGTGTATAAGCTCGCTCAATCATAAGTTATCCACCCATTGACTATTTCCAATTTAATTCTTCCATTCTCATTTGGCTCATAGATCCCTCCATGATCTCTCTCTATACCGTCCAACTCACAATTAGGTTGAGTTCTCATGAACGCGAGATCCACGTTTTTCCCATATTTTTATGATGCGACAATATACAAGTTCCTCACATATGTAGATCGATATTCACGTTTGTTTCCGCATTCCCGAACTCAACTTGGGTTATAAGTTTGGAACCGAGGACGATGACTTTAAAACGAGAACAGAAGTCAGGCAACTGGTGAATTAGGACAATGCTGTCGCTATTCGGATAATCTTGCCTTTTCTTGATAGGAAAGCGCCTTGCCAAGGATAAGAAGATCGATGTCGAGAAATTAATTAAGGTCTGGCGAAGAAGTTGAGTTCTAGTGATTTGTTCTTAATAAAAATTTTCAATATGATCATCTATCACCGTCAGGCACGACCGTTTAAGGAATTCTCATTTGAAAGGGGCCCCCTATTTTTTATTTTTTATTTGGGTGAAAGATTTGAAAGGGCCTTTTCGGATTGATTATTCAATTTACCCACACAACCGAGTATAGTCAAATGCAGCGATTACTTAAACTATGACATGAAATTATCAGAATTTCCTTTTTTTTTTTTTATAACTTATCAGAATTTCTATGATTCGATTAAACACGTCTTGTACAGGTAGTTATTACCTTACAGCATAATAAATATATAAAAATAAAATAAAAAACAATGGCAATACATAAATGACCACATTTTTAAACTTATTAATGACAAATGACTTTCTGGTCATTATATTGTCTGGACACGTTTTTGCATGGTCCGAATATAGTATGTTTTACTACTTCTAATTTGATATACACTCCAAGTCCAATGTATGACCTCTACAATTTATTGATCCGGCTTATTAGAGTCTCAAGAACGAAACACATTCACTCGTCTCATAAATTCTAGATGATCCTCGAACTAAAAAACCGAGGAAATTATAACCTGCAACTGCATATTCTGATACATATTTTCCGAATTCGTATATATATGATCACATATGATTGACATGTCTCGAGAATTAAACAAGCATGTACCCAAAGAACAGAAATCCTCCTGAGATATGTAAGGGCAAGCGACATCTGATCATGTCGACACGGAGCTGAGAATCACCGGCATTGATGTGAACAATTTGAGTCAAATGAGCTAGCAAGTGGATGATAAAGATATCGGAGGCATCTTTGCTGGTCCAACTTTCTGAACTCTGGATTTTTGGCACAATTAAAACCGTGGCTACGGGCATCCGAGAAATTTAACCGGTGAGGCTATGAATGTGCGTCCGTAACCCGTAATTTTTCTCTGCACATTCGTTACTCCTGGAACAGTCGAAGCGTCTTCCTTCCGAGGACTCAAGGTCAGCTTCTTCGCTTCCATCCGGGTTTTCCCACAGATCTTTGATGCAGCAAGCTTAATACAATCAGTACAATCTTGGACTGTAGGGCCCGAAACTTGGTATCAGGCACCAAGAATCAGTGACTATGTTCTATTGAGTGAGTTGGTTTGCATTGCCATGCTGGTCGATTCGGACAGTCTACAGTCTACAAGACATATTGATCTGGGGAATGAGATGAGCGTCAAACCAGCAGAACTCTATTCATTCGACCAGGAAGACCTGTCTTTATATGACACGACACCAGGACGTTGTCAGAGGCAAGAGACTGTGATAGGCATCCGTTCTTGCAAATCCTGAGCCTACCGTTGTTATAATCCGTCAAAGACATCAGAACCTAGGAAGTGGTCTCTTCTTGTATCCGTTCGGGTTACCTTATGAGTAGTTCAGTTTCTTAGGCCAAGTCGTGGAGTCTTTTGAACCTCTGTTGACAGAGAATTGCTCGAAAAGATATGGATATCTTGAATTTGGCATATTGGTATTGATGAAAGAAAAAGCTTGAATTAAATCAAATTCTGTCAAGAGGCATGAACTCAATCATTCATCTAGAGCAATTCCGAATACGGTTTTATTTTCTTGTGCAGAAAGTATGACAGTGACAAAAAGCAAAGCACTACAATGGACCAGAAGCACATCTACAGAACTGCAGGAAAACAATCATGATGAACACAGAACCGAAAAAAATTAAATACATATATATATATATATCGCGAAAAATGAATCCTAATTCCATGACATTTGCTTCCTCGTGTTCTTACAACCCCATTTGCATACATCAATCCGATAGCCGGAGGCTGCTCCAACTCTCAATGTTGGACCACTCAGATCGAGATGTCCATAATACTCTTCAAAAAGTTTTCCATCATCAGGGCTGCGACTTCTCCGGCACAGGGTGCCACCAAGCTCCGATTACCTGCAAGAAGACCTCACCTCAGTAATTTTTTAGATAAATCAACAGAGAAACATTTACTCTTGGGAATGGGCACAATTGCAAGAGCTTGGACTTACCCAAGAGGGAGAGGTTGGGAGCAAACTCGATAGTTTTGGGGAGCCTGACAGGGCATGAAGAGGAAAGAGGGAGGATGGGGATGTTCTGGCAGTTGCAAATCTCGACCATGTACCCATCAGGGTCGTGGAAGAAGACTTGATCTACGGCGATGCCGCCATCCTTCACTATGGCAGTCACGTACTTGATGTTCATCTGATCCAACCTCTGCATCAGAACGTCCATATTAGAGCACTGGAATGAGATGTGGCAGTCCTTCGGATTGATCACATCTTTCTTCGGTGGCAAGTTATCCGACTCTATCAAATGGATCCCTATTCCATGGTTGAACAGCCTGAAGGAAGAGGAAGAAAGAGGAGGTGGAATAAGCCATTGTCAGTCCATGGTGCAAACTTGACTTCCATAGTGAAAGTTATCTATGACGATACTGATCATGCAACGACATGTCGGATTACATTGCTTGAAACTATACTCGTTGGCAACTACAGTCTAATGGGTGGAATAAGGATAGGTCATATATTCTACTGAAGGCTTGGAAGCTATTAAAAGCTCTCGAGACTAGGAATGTACCAGGCGCCTTCGAAGTCGAAGGAAGAAGGGCGTTTGATGAGGACGAAGCCGAGCACTTCCTCGTAGAACCTAATGGACTCCTTCACCGACCTGCACGAGAACGACACATGATTCAGTGACAGCAG
Source organism: Punica granatum (assembly GCF_007655135.1). Classification (NCBI taxonomy): domain Eukaryota; kingdom Viridiplantae; phylum Streptophyta; class Magnoliopsida; order Myrtales; family Lythraceae; genus Punica; species Punica granatum. The sequence goes on along the minus strand of NC_045128.1, from coordinate 37,043,313 downwards.
AGGCAGCTCCTCTTTGCTGCCGGCCAGCTCTCCATGTCGGACCCGGCTCTCTCCACCTCTCTCCCCATTTCAACTCTCTCCCTCTTTGACAAATAGAAGGATGTGGAAGATTGAAAGCTAGCTAGCTCAGTTTCTCCTTTTCTTATGGATTGATGAGCTCAGCTTAGCTTAGCTTAGCTTTCAATGAGAATACAGAGAAGGGTGTCTCCCCATTTTATAGTACTGGAAGACTCAACAGCCCTCATAAAGTCTCGGTGTATAGAATAATGTACGAAATCTGTACATTATGTTCCATGCCGATTAAACTATTTCAACTTTTTAGCAAAAAAAATAAAAAAAAACTACTTCAACTGGCTCGTCGTAGTATGCCGATTCTTTTTTAAATGATTTATTAGTACATTTTACTCTCGACCGTCTTTCCGTAATGACGTTAATTTAAGCGGTACGATAGTCAGTTTCAAGAATCTCTAGTGCAAAATCTTATTAGAAGTTCGACGGGAGATATCCTTTGGCTATGTGAAAATGATTAGTTTAGCACCATCCTCTATGATGTCAATAATCAGCATAGTTGGTTAGTATGATTGTACAAGCATTTAACGATCTCTTAATATATAATCTACGTCGACTGGATAAATACACAACCGATGACCACTTTTCGCGTTTTGCGGATTTTGAAAAGAGACTAATGTAAACGAAGGGGTTGAAAAATCTCCAGCCTCTACTCTGCCCAAGGCGAATCTAGAAAAAAAGATCAAAACATGGCAAAATCAAGATCCATCCTACAACTTTAATAATTGTCCACTAATTAAGGTGGAAAAAGAAACCAAAAAAAAAAAAAGAAAAAGAAAAAAAGAGACAAGATGAAGGGGAGATAGATTATTCATGAAGAAAGAGAAAAACAACCTTAATTAATTATGGGAAAGCAATTAATTAAGAGGTCCTATCAAGTGTAGTGCAGGGAGCCATGTGAGTAAGCTTAATGATAGCTTATCTATCCATTGACTATTAACCTAACTCTTCCATTCTCATTTCGCTCATATCCCTCCATATATTGTCCAACTCATGAGGTTGACATTTCGATTATCTCCATATGAACACGAGATCCATGCTTTAGCCAGGAATTATTCCTGTGGTTTATTCTGGTGTTGCCGGATTCGGGTCGAAGTTTGGAACCAACAGGAAAACCTCAAAAAACAAGATATGGGGCAACGCCATTCCGGGATCGCTTCGAAAGATCGAGCTGTTATGGTTAGCTAGGCTTTGTTAATTAATATCTATCAGTGCCATCAATAGAGACCAGCCAATCTGAACTGGCCATTTTCACATGTAAGCCCATCTAACCCACCGGTCAAATTGAGCAAGGACTGAAGCTAAATTAATAACGACTGGAAATTTTACTACCCAAAAACAAAAAAAACTGAAATTAAAAATGTTTCTTATTAGTTTATCAAAGATCAAACACTATTTCCTGGGCATCATATTGTCTTACACATACATATATAATGATATATGTTGCATCTCACTTAATCATCAAAAGTATATATATATATTGCTTGAATTAGTTATATTCCACTAATGTGCATTCTATTAGATCATAATGATATAATTATATCAGTTAGTTGGCTAATTCCATATTTATATGCATCTCTTCATGTCCATAGCTGGTTTGAATCTATGGTGTCATTCCCTTTTTTTTTTAAAGGAATATATGAGATTAGGTTTTCTTTTCTTAAAAGTCCTAGCAAAAAATGTTTATGCAGAATGTATATTGATTCCTATGTATGCCCTTCAATATTTATTGATTATTAGATTCCTCATCTGCAGATTTTCATATTAATCTAGCTTATTAGGATGTACGGGTCAGATATATATATATATATATCTATTCGCCCAAAAAAAAAAAGGATGCACACTATGAATAACGTGCAAATATGTATATTTATAATCACGAGGGCAGGACATGTCTTGGGAATTAGAACATGCATAATCGGGTGAGTGAACATATATAAAATCATCACTGGTATATGTAATGTAATGGCAAGCAGTTTTTGATCCCATTCACATGGATTTGAGAATGTTCACGGTGACCTTCTACTTGAACTCAAATGTGCAAGTGGAGACAATAGTTGTTGATGGAAGCAACTAATTCATTTTTATTTTTATTTTTGGTCCCACGACCTAACCATTCTTTCCTCGGACATTCCACTCTTAGTAATTAGTTATAAAAAAAATTGTGAAACGTTGTTAAGAGCTAGCTGGTGTGGAATGGAAGTAGTTGATAGAACGACCCGGCGGCGACAACAAGACAAAGTAGACGGAACGTGCCTTTCTCGACGTTTTGGTTAAAGGTAATTAGAGATGACTGCTCGGTAAGTCGATACGACAATGTGATGGCGTTGTCAAGGCCATCGACCTGTGTTGATAAGAGGCTTGCCTTATTCTATCAATCCAAGAGGCATGTGCTCCAATAATGCGATGTTTAGGGCATTGTTTGATTTCATAGTGTTATTTTAAAATCACAATTTTAACTTAATTCTACTCACTACAAAACAAAATAACTCATACAAAGTCAAAAAGTAGGTCTCATTTATACAACTTTTTTTCGCAACAAAATAACATAACTCATACAAAGTCAAATGGTGAACTCTATTTATATCATTCTTTTTCAAAATTAAATTCTGATTTTAAAATTATACTATGAAACCAAACGCAACATAGATGAATCCGGGACGTGAGTTAGAGCCACTCCAAGCTGACACCTCGCAATCGTACTGACGACACTCGGTCCAGATCAAGGGCAGTATCTAAGGATTCATGTTTCGTAACAAGATAAATCTGTCAAGAGTACATTTATCTGCTGTACTTTGAGGGAGATCTGCTCATGTTCGTACAAGAAACTGCGGGAAAAGAACCATCGGAGGCAGCATTCGCATGTTTCGATCATCAAGAACCTTCGACTCTGCCTCTCATTTGAATGTTATGGATCGAATGCAGATCCATGGCCACATCTGATAATGCTGAGGCTCTGATCATTGAATTTCGCGACCCAGCCGAACAACAGTCCTCGCTCATCCTGTTGAGGGATAACATACTGCAACCAAGGCTTCCCGGGCATAATTCGGCATGGTCTCGAGTAATCATAACTACTGAAGAAGCTATCTTATGATCACAAATCTCAACCTCAAGGTTCAATGGGAACTCGTCTTGCAATTACTAGGTTGTCATAATTCAGGTCGAATTTGCCCCTTGATCCGATCATCCTTGTGAGCTTCCTCAACTTCACTATCTGGAAGCAGTCCCGTATCTCTACCATGGGTCAGACCACCTCTATTGCTCACCCTTCTCCTTCCACCAGGAAACCTTGATCTCTTCCTTGCACGGGAATCGGGACCGGACTCTACTCGTTTTGGCCACTTATTCATGAGGTGGATATACCTATGCCTCATGCCCTCTAGTGGATGCTTCTCCGCCAAGAAATCCTTCCTGTAAGCCTCCCGGAGCACGACCGTCTGGGTCCTGAGCTTGTTTGATGTGTAAAATATCCCGGGGTGATGAACCAGCGCCTTCCTGAACCTAGTCCCGAACCCCAGAATCTCCCCAATGGCGAGCAGGTTCCTCCTCTCCGTCTTCTTCGACACGAGGATCCACAGCAGCTCGTGGAGGACTGCTACAGTGTACTTCTCTGCCTGGTCGCTGCTCGGAGCCAAGTGGAACGCGTCCTCGTATGGCGAAATGTAGGGCAACTCCTGCCACTTCTCGACCCAATCCCTCACCCTCTTCTGTAAGGCGAACCCATTCGGGAAATTCATCGAATATCTAATGCGCACTGCTCTTCTCTCGCCAGAATCGCCGTTCTCCCTCTCTCTCCTCACCAGCTCAGACACTGCTAGCTCATCTCTCCACGAAACGAGCTCCAAGCAGAGCATTTCCTTGCCGGTCGACTGATCTTTCATGCCGCAGACATTGAAGTAATCAGGATAGTCGCAGAGCAGGGAGGTCACATAATCATGGGCCAGACCCAAATCCCACTTGAGCTCATCAATGACGCTCAAAGGCAGCTTCATGCCCCTCGTGAGCATCAGGAGCTTAGCCAGCCTGTCGACCGTGTCCCGCCTGCGGGAGCTGTGAATGGAAAGCTCCTCCTTGTTGAGGATGCCGGCCAGCGGGGTGAGGGCAACGAGGAGGGGAGGCCGGGGCCGGGCTGGAAGACCCGGAAGACCGAGGGGTACTTCTGGGAGAAACCGAGGGCGGTGGTGGGGAGGCCGAGCTGGGGCTTGAGGAGGGCCGCGGAGGACAGAGGGAGGTTCTTGGAGGGAGAGGACAAAATCTGGTTCTTGAGTGAGATGATGGGCTTGAGGTGCTTCTCTTTCAAGATCGCCTTGTCGAGGTACGGGTCGCGGACCCACTTGATGCGGGCGTTGATGAATGTGCGGCAGCGTTGGTGGCCGCCGAGGTGCCGGAGATTGGCGCGCAGTGGCCGCAGGGCTGCCGCTGCCATTTCTGTGGAAGGTGAAGGAAGAAGAAGAAGAAGCCGAGGAGGAGGAGGACACTACACAATAGTCAAAGAAATGGGGATCGAACACAAATCTCCTAAACTATAGGGGGTTCTGTGATATTTAGTGAAAGAAGTATTTAGCAAGCGATCCCTCTCCTTTTGAAATATTACGAATGCCCCTCCTTCTTTGATATTTTCTTGTTCAAGGTCCCCAACAGTTCAATTTATTTTTGAAATACCCTTTGGCAATATTTGGCAGTTGATTTACGCAGCATGTTATGGTTTATGGTCCTAGTTTTATGGTAAAAGAGAATATATATAAACATATATATATATATATGGGCAAGCCAATCCCAATTACCAAGTGGGGAGCTAATAGTAGTCTTGCCTTGCCGGTACCTCCCAAAGCTACATTAAAAGCTCTAATTTTGTCTTACAAAGATAGTCCGATAGGTGTTTGTATCGATTACAATTTTATTTTAAATGAAGATTGAACATATAACATTTACTAGTACATTTGTTAACAAAATTAAATTTAACTTAATTTTTCTCTTAATTCAACTACACAGATCCATTACTTTTTTTTTTCAAATTCTCTCACTTACTTTTTCATATATATATTATAATTAATTTTTTAATATTAAATTCTTTCCATTATTCAAAACTTTTTTTTTCAATTTCAACACTCTTTCCTCAATTCAATAACACAATCATTACTTTTTTATCTTCTTTTTAAAATTTTTTTACATACATGTCCCAACTACTTTTATCTTCGTCTTCTTAAATCAAATTTAATTTCGTTAGTTAACGCAATGTAATTCTCGACAATCTTCTGTGTATATTAATTCGTATTACAATCATTCATGCATGAGGATTCTCTCCTTTTGCAATTCTCATGCATGCATGTTTAATCTAATTAATAGCACGCAGCAGTAAATGAAGAATACATTTGAAATCATATGAATGGACATAAAAAACAAAGCTTCATTACAAAGAAGGACATTAACAATATACGATTGAGCGAAAAAAAAAAAAACATTAACAATATACACCGGCACTCACAACTCAACAGATATAAAAAGAATGCAAGCGTGGTTTCCAAAATTCCAACAGCATCACAACAAATTAAAACTTCCCAAATCACATAAAAAGAAAAGATCTGATCAAATCCTCAGGTGATATATATATATATATATATATATATATGTATGTATGTATGTATAAAATCATTTGAAGAAACGAGGTGAAGAGTAGAGAGGGCTAGGGAAAGAAGAATTTGTTGCCTTCTTTCTCCATGAGAACAAGAGGTCTCCCACAAGTGGAACAATAGGCTTCTCTTTCTGCACACTCTTATAATTATAGCTTCTCTTTGGACCACTCATGATTGCTCCATAGCAGCCTGGTTGCTTCTTCTTCTTCTTCTTGTTCTTCTGATCATCGGCGATGCTCAGTATCTGAGCCAAAGTCGGGAAGTAGCTCCTGTGTCTGTCGATAACGCGATCACTATCTGCATGAGGTCGTTGCTGGATCCGGAAATCAGCCATTGAGGTTGAGTCTGACCTCGTTGTCATGGCCACGGCCTTCGCCTTGGCTTCCATTGCTTCCACCTTGGCCAGCCTCGACATGTTCTTGTGGAGCTCGGCGTTGAGAGCCGCCAAGGCGATTTCCGTCTCGGACTCTCTCTCCTTGAGAATCCTCAGCTCCTTCTTAGTCTCCTTGAGCTCGGCCTCCAGTTTCTTTAGCCCATCACTGAGACTCTGATCCTCTTTAGCATTACTTCTTGCTCTTTTTTCTTCTTCTTCTTCTTCTTGTCTAGGCGGCTCACTCACAGGGTTGAAGATCTCCGTTTCGGGCTCTATCTCCGCGACAACCCTCAACTCCTTGGCCTCCTCGTGCATGGTTTCCAGCTTTTGCAGCCCATCATTGAGTCCCTCCTCTTTGTCATTATTTTCCGCTTCTTGTTCTTCTTCTTGTCTCATCGGCCTACTCATGGGGTGAGAGATCTCTATCTCGGGCGCTCTCTCATTGACAATCCTCAGCTCTTTCTTTGTCTTCTCAAGCTCGGCCTCCAGCTTCTTCCACTCGTCGCCATTGCCCTGATCATCCCCCTCATTTTCTTCCTCTTGATCTTCCTCTTGTCTCACTGGTTCACTCGCCATAACATCCAAGTTCTCTCCTCTCACGCTCATTATGACGGGCGGCTTCACCAGCGGAGACATGGACATCATGATCTCCCCATTGAGAAACCGCTCCCCCAGGATGGCCACGGCTTCCTTCACGGAGCGAAAGGGCCGTGAGGTGTCGACATTCGAGTGGTAGTCCACCACCGGTGAGTCTTCATGGGCTTCCATGGGCAATGTATGAGAAGGTGTTTGGAGTTTCTTGATGGAATGATAGGAAGGAAATATTAATGGGGAAGAGGGGGCGTGGGATTATTTTGATGATTAAGTTTGTTAGGGTTTCGATTCGTTTTCTTTGCTTCTACTTCAATAATGATGTTGAAGGAGAAGGAAACATTAGAGATGAGCAAATGGGAGAATGTTGTTTCAAGGGTAAGACAAGATCAATATATGGTATATCAATGAGGTTGACTATTCATCTACTTATCGTTTCTTTCTTGAATATGCACCTATCTTCTCTTGAGACCCCCCTATATATATTCTTAATCCAAACCCTGAACCCTACCTCTTGTTAATAATTGGGTATTAGCTCTAGCATATAGAATATATACAAATTCACAGGCGATCGTGTTTTTCTTCGTTTATGCGGGCTTTTTTCTTTTCGATTGATCGGTCGATATGCTTTTGTCTCATAACTAGGATGATGATAACTGATCAGCGAAAACCATGTAATCATAGAAGAGCTCGGAAGAAAGCCAGGATGGGGTTTGCTATGATAGCTAATTGGAGTTCTCTACTTGGAGTGGTTTCTATATATCTAAGGCTTTCGAGGAGATTATCATTGGGAAGGGTGAAGTTGGTGAATGTATTAAGTTTGCTAAGCTGGTGAATGGATTAGGTGAGGCAATATGAGAGCTAGAAAACGATCCTTTTTGTGTGTTGAAGCCAATGTGTTGAGGCTAAGCAAAAGCAAGCACTAGAAAGTAGTAAGCTTGCGTTTGGTTTTCGAGTTGGATAATGATCAAACTCAACTTAATTTTGAGCAATGATTGCAACTGTTAACAAATTTATTAATGTGTAAGAACATATATATGTATGTATACATAAACGTGAAAGTTAATGAAAAATTTATTATTAAAAAATTGATATGTATATAGATGTGAAAGTAGATTGAGAATTTATTGTTGAAAATTAATTATAAAAATTATTAGAAAAAAGTATGTGAAATAATTTATTATTAAATTAGAAAAAAAATAAAAAAAGTAATGATTGTGTTGTCATTAAGAAAAAATAAGATTGAATTAAGTTAAGTAAGATTGTCATTGGGAAAATAAATGAAGTCAAGCAACCAAATATGCCCCCTCAAGGATCTTATCTCGAGTCAGAATCTGATCGACTTTACGTGAACATTACATTGGCGATCCATTCGTTTGTACTTCATATGATGCTTTGGCACTAGGAATGCAGCTCATCGAGATGATGAGGTGGAGCTGGAGCAGGAGCCAGTCTTAGCCATTTTAACATAATCACTGAGCATCGAGCATTATATTAATGTGGTACATCACGCGATGAACAACTTTTGTTCCGGTTTAAGCAAGGTAAATAGGCACAAGTACTTTCTTTATCTCATGGCATATAATGACTGCAATTCTAATTTTCATTTTATCGGGACAAAATACTCATCATTAGTAAAATTGTTAAGGTTATTTAGTAGCAATTATGATCTATCTAATCATATTGAAGTTGAGTGCAAGTTTTGCTCCAATTTTCCATTAGGTTTAATTATGTTAACAAATTTGGTGTTGTTTTGAGAAGTAACAAATTTATAGTGTTGCTACTAATGTAGATTGGTTCAAGTGATTCGGTACTTATTACACCTAAACAAGGTTTCAGACTCGAATCCATATGAATATAAAAAATTTACATTGGGAAAATTTTACCTTTTAATGAATCAATCTGGCTCGACTGGATTAGTTGGAATCCAATTGGACTTCCGGATATCGGGTTTATGCCAAAAAAAATTATAGTATTGCTTGCTTAATTTTCTCCACCTAATTTTCAATCAATTTATATTTTCCCATTTCAAAATTATGTACAAATATTAACGTTATGCTTTTTTTTCAAAAAATAAATCACTGAAACTCGTAGATATTTCCAAAAATGGAATTTTCAATTGCCCTTTTTTCTTTTACTAAAAATAATTAACTAACAATTAATTAATTTGGATTTTACATGAAGCCATCTCACTCGATTTGCAAAGCCGATCAATCGGTCGTCAGTCGCCTCCACCGTTTCCTCCTCCTCCTCCCCGATCATCATTCTCACCGCCATGGCCAAGCCGCCGCGGCCGTCCGCCTCTCCGTCGCACCTCCTCTATCTCCTCTCCCTTCTCTCTCTTCTCATCATCCATCTCTCTACCACTTGCGTCCTCGCGGACTCCCACTTCGAAGGCTTTGAGGCCGACGATGAGGACGAGGCCCTCGACTCCGCCGACTCCCTCCAATTCTCCAACCTCCGATCTCCTCCCGTGAGCCAATCCGAGTCGCCTCCCGCCACCACCAAGCTCACTCCGTCCGAGCCCGACACTGCGACCGCAGATCCAACCCAATCCGGGACTCCCGACCACCCCCCCACGTCGCCCGATCTGTCGAAACCCTCATCGACTGGGTTCGATTACTGGGACGAAGATGAATTCGAAGGCCTGCCGTTCTTAGAGCAGCACCAGCAACAGCCGTCGGAACCATCCAAAGCGGCTGAGGATGCCGTTGGACCTCAGGATCCGAGTCCGGACCCGAAATCAACTCCGGCAGCAAGCCCAGCTAAGAGATCTTACATGGTTGAGATTGTGTGCGGGAGTTTCTTGATCATGTTTGCGATTAATTACTTCACCGGGAAGCGCGAGAATGAGAACATAGCACTCGCTTGGGCAGCTAAGTTCGCAACCAAAGAATCCATTTTTGAGAAGAATTTCAGCTTGCTGGGCGTTGGAGAGGGAGAGGACTCGCCTCTGCTGCTAAAAGAAGGCCAGAATGTGTTCAAATTCTATGCCAGTGGGCGTAGATATTGCCAAGGTGTTTTTTTTTTTTGGTTCTGCTTTTTGATTGTTCATTGCTCAAGCAAGTAGCAATCTTTGACGTTCTAATATGTTGGGGGGGGGGGGGGGGGGGGGGATGTATCCTGTCTTATTCGTTGTCTAATGAGCGTTCCTTTTATGCAACAATCACGAGCTCTCAGTTCATGAGGCAATTAAAGTTGTTGAAATTTTATGATCACATTTTGGCTAATGTGAGCATGTATTATAGGTCTATTGGCTACAATGGAGTTGAAGAGCAGGCACGATTTGATATCAAGAATATACAATCTGATAGTCCCGTGCAAAGATGAGATCAGTTTTGAGGTCTATATGAATGATGATGCAATGGACAATGTGATTTTCGCTGTTGCAAAGAAGAAAGCGGCAAAGGGGATGCAGAAGGAGTTGAGGGATCTGCAGAGATTTGCAGGGCTGCTGCCACCTCCCGGCGGAAGGAAATGGGTTGCTGAGGAGTTGTCTGTTATCTCAGAATCTAAGGAGGTTGCTGGAGACATGATTACAGAGGCTGTGCTTGATCAGGTTGGTCACGCCTTCTTGTCAATAATTTAAAATTCTATTGCTGGCATCTTTTTCCTATGTTATGTGGTAAGCTCCTCAGTCGTGTATTATAATGTCTGAGGCTAGGCTGAAGAAATATGGTCTGTTTACAAGCATGTCACACTTTCCTTTAGAGTTGGGATTCCAGTGCTGGGGTAGTGGCATAAGTTCTTGGTGCTCTTATTTTCTGGACCATAAGTAATGCTTAGCTATCAGTTATATTAGATTGAAACTTTTGTCTGGTTTGTGCTTCAGCTGTGCCCAAAAAGAGCTTTTGTCAGCTAGTTATTGAACTGTCGCAGGGGCTGCAAATTATGTGCTGACTGCCACTTGGGTGCCCATTATTACTGAGAAATGCTTTGTTTTGGATTGCTGATTATTAGAGAGGATGACAATTACGGGCCGCAGCCATTTTGGTCTTAAAAAATGTTTACGATTGAAAAGCCTTGTCTAAGTGGGAGATTGAGGTTGTAAACCTCCTGTGCCAATTCAGTATTGTGTTGTTTCTACTATGAGTCTTGCCAGTGTCTTTGCCAAAACTGAATCATTATCCCACACACTCTGAAGTGACCAGTTTACTCATTGGACTGTGGTGCATGGTTTTTACTACAGTAGCTGTTCACACAGTCGATCATTGTGATAGTAACTATACCAGGGATGTTCTGTAGTAACAAGCATGGAATCTCTAGGTGATACGCACTTCAGAATGTCAAGTAGCCCTATTAAAGATGGATAGAGCACTCCTTGGAGAGTTTGCGACTTTTTACCCTTTACAGAATAGTTGTGAAATGTCCTTTGTGGTATTGCTCCAGTGCTACTGCTTGATGTTTACCATTTCCAAATAGATCTCTGATTTCATCGGTAATCCCTATTGAGTTCCTCAGTCGAATTATACAGGTTTTTGGTGAGAAAGCTTTCGAGAAATTCGGAAAGGGATTCATCTCAATGCATTTCTCTGATCAACATCCAGGCGGCCACAGCAAGATGCTGCTGTTTAAATTCACCCTACCAGATGTCAACAACATGGCTGATATGACTCGATTGGTTTCTCTTGTTCCTTATTACATCGATCTTGTCGGGCGTTACAAGATCAGCCCTCAGGTGAGTCAGTATAGATGGTTAGTTTTTTATTATTAATAATTGAGGGGAACAAACAAGTGAAGAAGAATTTGACCTTTGTATCTTTCAAATTTTGCAATCCATATGTGTAGGCTCGATCCAAAACTGAAGCTGCAAGGGCGAAAGCTGCTCAAGAGGCACACAAGGAGCTTCAGAATGCAAGGCAGGAAGCCTTGCAGAAGAGGAAGTTGGAGAGGAAGAAGATGATGGAGGAGGCCGAGGCAAAACTCGGTGCAGAGGCTCTCAGGAAGAAGGAAGCGAAAGAGCGCGCTCGCCAGATGAAGAAGTCAATGCCAAGGATGAAGATGACCCGTGGCCACTAGATTTTCACCTTCAGTTAGTCGGATCCCTCAGGGCTTTTTAACTCGGACTCGCAACTTTCTGGTGCATTTTGCCCATCTCATAGGCTTTAGTTAAATTATTCTTGTATGTGCCATAGTACTATGAGGCTCCATTCGGTTTTCTCAATTTTTAGTTTCATGCCTTTCTCATTGGTTTTGACTCTGCTGAGAACTTGGCATATGATATGAGGAAGAAGAAGTCCATATTTTCTTGTTTGAGGTGGACATTGAATATCCTGGTCGTGTAGATCATCGAATGATTAAACAGTTAGATTTTGTGATGAGGTTTGCATCCACAAAGATTAGACATTGGAGATATTACTTCTGCTCTTCTTCGAACCAATGGAGATGAGCTGATGATGCCGAGGAATTCATCAACAGCTCTTACCCTTCTGCATAATAATTACAGGCAGGGGAGTGTAGTTTGGTACTCTTACCATATATGCCTCGGACATGCTATTTGCAGCGCATGTAAGGAATTGTCTGCGCTTTAATTGTGGAATCCATGCATCATATGAGTCTCAAACCCGTCAAGCAAGACGATAAAGTTACCGTATGTCATGATAACTAGTACACATCTTATTATACTCATGATACTATGGAAGAATTTTACTATGATATATAGTGCATTTATGAGACTCGTCCCCGATTATTATACAAGCCGAACAATCATTTCCTGAGCATTTTTCTTCCCAGTACCGTATCCTGATTTTATGTATGTTCATTCTCTTCAGTTTGAAAGTCTGGATTGAGGCTTGTGCATGGTAATTTGAAGTCCATGGTTCCAAACAAACATGTTCAAGTTAAACCACACAGTCCAGGATTCTGCTCTTTAATAGATTTTGCAAATATTTCAAGGTGATAACATGGCATTGACAATGAAAACAACAGCTGAATCTTCTTAGATTAAGGTTAATCTTCTTGGATTCATTTCTATTTTTTTAATTAACTTTTGATGAAACATATCTCGATGTCATTTCTCGCAAGAAACAGAGAACATCGTACCGGCCGGCATTCATCCCATGGATTGAAATGCTTCCCTTGTGCAATACTGCAGGGTCCTCCAAGGCGCTGATGCGAAGAAGAGGCACTGACCCTTTCCCCACAAAAATAGCACTGCTACACTACATCATCTATAGAATATTATCTACGGTCTGACAATAACGTGTTTTTAGGACATCACCGACAGACGAACGAACGAAGATGCATCGACTAGAAAGTCCGACCTCATATTTCCCTAGAATGCAGGTAGCGTGATTGTCGAACTCCCTTACTGAACATGACTGTAAAATCTGAAATTTGAGTTATCAAAAGCGAATTGGCATGTCCTTGTAATTAGACGAAATTTATCGACAAATTTTCAGTCCCAGGAGGGCCAATATCAGCGCTCAGAGGGCATCAGTATTGAAATATAGAAGATTATTCTATGATTGTCATTTGCAGGTAATAAATAAAGAGATTGGCGAGAACACAAAGTACTCGAAAGAGATGACTTTCGCTAGTCGAGTTAACAAAGCCACTAATGCAGAGCCTGCTACGTCTACTTCGCTCCTGCCAACAAGAAATTGGCCCGGTATGAGCAAATGGAGGCCCATTTAGAACTTGAGCAAATGGTATAGAAGCTCAGCACCATGATGTTCAAAACTGAGGTGGTGGAAATATTAAACCTAAGCGAAATTGATGGAAACAGTTTCTTATAGGCTGGGGTGGACGTTCTATATAAGCCAGGAATTCTAATTTGAATTTAGACCCAAAAAAAAAAATGAAAAAAAGAAGTATGTAAGGACCAAAAAAAGAAAAGAATAACAATTATAGTTAGCTGAGAAGCGAAATGAATATTACATGAATTCATGCGACGTCCAAACTGACTGAATTCACGCAATTCCTATGAAAAGGATAGGACTATAAAGAAAAGGATTAGTTTTGTACCCTAATGCATCTTGCATACATATAGTATCAAACAATTAAAGAAGAATTTTTATGTCCAATTTGAATCGATCTAAATGGAACCCTCCTTGCTTACTTATCCCGATAGAAGTACTTGCATACGATAGAGATCCCAATTCCGTGTATCCGGTTAAGCAAGCCCTGGCACCAGCTTCCGCCCAGACAAAAAAAGGCGAGCGGCTAGCGCGAAAGCTTGCTTTTATAAATAATAGTTGGCGCGGCTAACGTTTTCAGTAAGGGGCTCCTACGCGTGAGGGACTATCCTTTCTATCACTTGCGCTTGATTTTCACCCTTAAGACAGACAACAGCCTCCCGATGCATATGTTCCTTATATAGCATCGTCGCATCACCCGAAAAGCAGGGAAGGGAAGGCTTACCGGAAAGTCTTTGATCCTTATAATGGTTTGATAGAAAGAGCGAATAACCTGACTTGACTAAGAACAAGTACATTTAGATAAGTCCAATTACAAGTCCAAGCTTCTGATGCAGTGTCTTTTGGTTTAAACAAACAGCAATGCTGCCTATGTCTCGATGCTATGCTTCAAAACTGCAGAAACATCTTCAAGGAGATTATACCAATTAAAGTCCCAGAATTTACTAGCTAAGCTAGATGCCCCATTTATTTATACGTTCTACAATCATGCCATTTTCTGATTTTTCTCGTTTTAGAAACCTAAATTTAGATAAGTCCAATTACCAGCCTGTGGGTGGACAGCCCAACTGATGAATCCATCCTAGACATCTACTAGGACAATAATGACTGTCGATTATAGGACTTATGCTATGGAAATCGAATTTCAACCTGTTTAGTATCTCGATTTATTTTCACGTAGAAGAAAATGTTTCAGGGATAATTCGAAGGATGAAAGAAACCGACAGACAAAATATCAAATAGCGTGAAATTATTGGGGATGACTTTTCCAATTGAGAAAATTGGAAAGAGTGAGAAAACTGTCGTCGAAAAGTGCCACATTAACGATTGACATTATCCGTGAGAAATATATATCTTTTAACTATAACTAAAAGATGTCACAAAAAGTCTTTGAACAATCTTCATTTTTCTTTTTTCTTTTTTCTTTGATCCTTATAATGGTTTCAAACGCGTATTCGCTGTTGCAAACCATCCGTTCCAAGTTTAGGAACCTAGAGTTCGAGTATCCCCGATCGATGAGCTGACGAAGGGGATGAGCGAAACAGGGAGTCTACAGGACGAGGTTCAACTAGTGGAGACTCTTGGAACAGCTGGAGTAAGAAGTCCTCAAGTGAGCGTATTATGGGGGACCTCGTCAAGCACATCCGGCAAGTATCAAGGGCCATCTCATTTTTGCATAGCTCAGGTCGGAGCAAGGTGCCATTGGACCTTCAACGGGCAGTCTCACGATCGGGCATGAGTGTCCAGAAGTTGTCATTGTATACTCCCGCAGGTCGGAAGGCGGTGGGGGAAGGAGGAGGACATTGGGTGGGATCTATCAGCAGCGAATTCCCCATACAGACAAAGGCGCCTATCAAAAACATACTGCCAGGGGCTTATCGTTAGCCGAAGAAGACCCTGGCCAATCAATCCACGTGACCCGCTTGACGAATGTCAGCGATGGTGACATCGTAAATTGGTCCGCGGGCATCGCGATAAGTCCTCTGTCCTACTACAGGTGCTGCGACAACGATTGTCGACCACCACATCCGCTGGTCTCAATATTCACCCTAGCCCACAGGCACAAATCCTCGACGCGGAATATAATCCTAAAGTGCTCCAAAGACTCAAATATAGTAAATCCAGAAGGTGGTAAAACCCTTGCAGAGTTCCCCAACAGCATAGAGCTTTCCAAGCTCGGACCTGGCTAAGATCCGAACAAGAAGGAGCACTCAACTACTAGTGTAGGAGTTGTTTTTCTCTATTAGTTGCCCTGCCAACAGGCCTTTACTTATGAGATTAGTTGAGTAGGCTTGGATTTGTTGTCTGCTAGTTAATAGCTAGTTTTGGGGCTTTCGACATAAAAAAGCCTATCCGGCTTGGCTTCACTATCGCTCATGACTTGTATAGTAGTCGTAGTCTTGTAGTCGGTCCCGAAGTTCGTTTCTGGCGACTACCTTCTACTGCCAGCGCTTGGACTTGCAAGCAAGCTACAGCTACCTTGAATCAATGAATGAATGAATGAAAAGGAACCGTTTACCGAGGAATAGAAAGGGAGGACAGGTTGGTTCGAGGACCCGTTGGTCAAAGGAAGGGGGGTCCTGATTCCGGGACGGAGCCGTAGGACGCGAGTATCATGTACGGTTCCTTTGAGAAGAGTGCGATACCACCACCTATCGGGCCCGATGCATCCCTACTCACCTGGTCTATGCACATCGCTCTCCCCGGGAGGTTGGCCGCCTATCCTAGATCTTCCCATTTTCAAGAAGATCCCGGGCTCGATCTGGTTTAGTATCAAGGTGATTCTCTTTCTGTTCCTATATATATGAGCTTACTTCTCTGTCAATGTTAATGGGGGCATGGAGGGGTACTTCAACGGCTTCAAAGGATTGAGACATGGTGACCCTCTGAGTCCATATATTTTGTTTAAGCACTTTTCCATCAGAATAACACTCTCAAACCAAGCCTAAGAAATAAGTATGACAATTCATTGTATCTAAATGGGTTAATGGAACACCGGAAGATCTGCATCTTTCTCATGGAATATGTACTCGCGGAATACCGAAACGCAATGTAATATTTATTGCCGGACAAGGATATCATGTCTATTTTGGAAGATACGCTTGTTTACATTCATCAAGAATCGCTTTGGTACGTGCCGATTCGAAATTGCGATGTTAGAGCCCAAAACAACTCGTGCATCAAAGGTTTTCCGAGGACCGCAAACGTCGCTTCGCTACTCTCTGATATCAAATACGTAGTGATTGTCTAATGGTATACATTATGCGGGAACAGCCTCGACCAGTCTTGCAAAGTAAAACTGGGTCGTGATGAGTCCCCTCTTCCTGATCTTCCACCCGACCTTCCGCAGCGCTCTCTCGACATCGGCTTCGGCATGGAGGTAAGCCCTCGTCGCCTTGGAAGGGCCCGGGAACAGCTCCCCCACTCTCTTCAGCAGGTCGTAGTAGAATGTCTTGGGGGCGAAGCTAAGGATGAGCCGGTTCTCGGCGAGGGACGCGAGGTGGGCGATCATCCCATCCGCCTTGCTCTGGGGATAGTGTATCAGGACGTCCAGGCACACCACCGTGTCGTACTTTCCATCTACGCTCTCCAGATCCCTCACTTCGAACTTCGGCATCACGGTGTTCGCCCCAGAGCCAGAACTCGAACCTCCGAGCTGCTCTTTCGCCTTTTAGGAACGAAAACCGAAACATTTCTCAATCAAATTGGACTAACACATCACTCATTTTTAGAAACAGGAAGATTGAATGACTATTGGGGAACCTGCTGCTGAGCCTCGGAGACCATAGCGGCGGAGATGTCGCTGGCGAACACGACGGCGCCTCCCTTCGCAAGAGGGATGGAGAGGGAGCCGGTCCCGCAGCCGGCGTCGCAGACGGTGAGGCCCTGGAGGGGGCCCTCGTCCTTGAGCATCTCGAGGACGTTCTCGACCGTCTTGGAGTGGCCGAGCCGGATGTCGAGCTGGACCCGGTTGACGTCGTCGGTCTCGCCGTAGATCTTCTTCCACCGCTGGAACCCGGTGCTGTTGAAGTACTCCCTCACCACCTCCTTGTCCCCTCCCCCGA
This sequence comes from Punica granatum, assembly GCF_007655135.1. Taxonomy (NCBI): domain Eukaryota; kingdom Viridiplantae; phylum Streptophyta; class Magnoliopsida; order Myrtales; family Lythraceae; genus Punica; species Punica granatum. The sequence goes on along the minus strand of NC_045128.1, from coordinate 37,025,942 downwards.
CCTCCTCCGCCTGCAATTTCCTCCTCCTGTCAGGGTCCGTCAGCGTCAGCACCGCCGCCAGCGCTGCCACCGACCCCCCGCCTATCGCCGCGATTGTAGCTCCGTCCACGGACGAGAGGTCGGCCGCTGCTGCTGCCCGGACGGTGAGGGCCCTGGGCCTGGGCCTGGGCTTGCCCGGGAGCCTCCTAGTGGCGGAGGGGTTCAATGCGGCACCGGCGGCGGCGTGGCGGGACTGCAGCCAAATGGGGGATGAGGAGGACAGTGAGGCTGAGCAGGCCATGGCCAAATCGTTGCGTTCTCTCAATCTCTCCCCGGCCGGCGAATGGGAGCTGTATGGGCTGACGTGTCTCCGTCTCCGACTGCAAATGCTGGCGCGCAGGCGATAAGCCTTATCTATCTAAAGAGTCGGGTCGGGGATATTGTTTCAATTTTTCGGATTCTCGCGGGTCCCACACCAGCCCTCCTTCAATTTTTTTCATTTTCCTTTTTATTTTATTTTTGCTCTAATTAATTAATTAATTAATTAACGTGACCCTGAAAGCAAATTTATGGGCGGTTATTCTAAACATGAGAATTTGTTAAAGTGGTATGCGTGACAAAGTTATGATTATTTGTTGATATACGTAACAAGTCCAAATCGGTCGAGAAGTATGTTAGGAGAGTCGCATTACAAGATTCGATGTCATATCCAAGTGTTTGTTCTCGATTCAAATGTTCAAGCTGCTTAATTTCGTAAACTTCCTAGAATTTAGACATGTAAAACCGAAGAAAGTATGGATATGCGAATGTATTCGAATGCATCCTCAATCTCGTTCTTCATATAATTATTACGATCCGAGAATTTATGCAAAAACAAAAACAAAAAAATCTACTACTGAAATTGAGCAGTGCAACATGTCATCTTGTTGCAACAAAATCCACAGAATTTCTACACTCTTTAAGCGGAACAAAGAATCGACTGAACCTATAAAATGAGAAACCTGAGATTCCGATGTGACCAGCTCCAGCGAGTACATAACGCTCCATTATCGTTCCTGCAAATTATCACCTCGGAGTGTTAAGACGTCAACCGTGAATAGCTAAAGCCCAAGTTTTGAGAGAAGTTCCTTCCATCTTGGAGTCTCCTCATCGAAGATGTAGGTCAGAGGAGAAATTAGGACTCCACTACCTCCGATCTGCATAGATTGCGGCAGTTGGCATAATGAAATGAGTTACACGACAATACAATCAATCGATTACAGCATAATAGAGTTCACTAAAGAAGGCCGAGAAGGCGAGAATCTAAGCAGAAGGTCAGCTCAGCAAATCTCGGTTACAAGGAGCCAACATGTTGGCCAACCCACCGCTCTCAATTGCTGCACGGACTTGTAAAGAGCCTTTTTAGGAACACATACGACTATTGCATAGTAGTCTGCCTGAACGGCCTGACTGCTTTTGCAGAAAACGGGGCTGACAGTCGGTCCCTGTGGACGAACAGAACAGTCGAAATCAACAACCAATTTTTCACTAAACAAAATATAAGGAGAATGTTGGAAGAACTAAGGAAACTGGAAGTATAAGTGTGAAGTCTCACCTGTAACCCCGATAATGATGGCTGGCTCAGAACACGCTCAGCCACTTCCTCGGCACTACTTCCCCTCATGTTAGCAGTCACCTGTCATGGATACAATAAGGAACAACACCGACCAGGTAGGCACACATAATAACATCAGGGAGAGCAGATGTACGCACCATGAATTGACCAATTGCCCTCAGGTGTGCCTCAAATCTTTCCAGTATCTCATGTGTCGTGTCTAACACACCATTTCGCTTGGTCAGAGATTCCCTGCTTCCAACAAGTACAGCCTAAAGAAAGTTCAGCTACTTAAAAAAATCAATATTTAGTGAAGAAACAATGTAGAGGCTCCGTAGGGTGCGGCATACCTCACTTTCTAGCACCACTCCACCTTCAATTTCTTTCAAGTTGTTTTCTCTCAAAGTTGTCCCACTACTCACAAGGTCCAATATTGCATCAGCTATACCCATCTGGATTAATGAAAGAGACAGTCTGCTCAGCTTTTAATGTGCCCAGATTGTGAACTTTCTCTATTAGTAAAAGAAATATGAGCATTGCCGGGTAAATATCGGTGTTAATACATATAAATTCTATCCAAACCATAAGACTAGAGTTTCAATGCGTCTCTGTAGCAACTTAATAAAACAGAGCATCTCTAAATCCTCATAATGCCAACTTTTACGGTCAACATATCACTTCTGGTCATTTTTGCAAGTTCAGTTGTAGAAGACAATTAAAAAATGAGGTCTACTACTCACTTATAAGTGTTAAATCTGGCATTTCCTAATTATTTCTAAGCTAAATCAATCAAATCTGAGTTCCAAAAGGCATGGAAGGATCTATCGTCGCCTCTTAATCAGCATCTTTAAGCAGTTCAGCGGAGATGAACAAAGAAGAAGGATACTTTACCGCGGGGGCAGCCTCGAGAGCTCCATCTGCAGTTGAAAAGATCACGTGCTTCACTCCATTTTCTTTCAAAAATTTAGGCCCGAGCTACATATGCAGATGAGCGGGAGAAATTTCTACTCAATGCTAACCAAACAGACCCGTATTAAAATGTATAAACAGCAACTTAATATCATACATCAATTTTCAAATCATACATAAGTGAAGCCAGTGGCAACTCGCAGAGGCCTCTCTTCGCTCCATTGAGACATTTGTGCCAGCTCCTCGAGTGAATTTATGTTCTCAAAGATCCCATATCCAGGAATCTAGAAAAGGAAGAGAGCAAATTAACCGGGCAAATACCACATATGTGCAACTTAGCGTGGTGTCAATATGCATAACAAGTTTATACCGCAAGAGACAGACGGCAATCCCCATATCCAAGGGCATCATGAACAATAACAAGATCATCACTTCCCTGAAAAAAGAAAATGGACAAGTTCCTCAAATTATGAAGACTCTTCTTCATGATCCTTATTCAAATTGACGCTCAATGACAGAACTATCTGAATCCGTCAAACTTCACATGATTTCGCGCTCACCTTTCCATATTCACCAACTGTATCGAGGCCTACCATTCCCAGGTCTAAATCTCCAGACAACAATTTTCTCACGATATCTTTTGGCCGCTGAAACCAGACCTCCAAGTTGGAGAGCTGCCCCCAAACATCGAAGAAGCAAACTTAAAAATTGTCATTTCCTGTGCTTACTCCTTCCGACAAACCCAACAAAAATGTCAAGAGTAGGATTATGGAACAAACCTGGGGAATTTCTGCAACATATTGACGAGGATTGACCTGCTTGACTGAGAGTTGACAGTTCTTGGGATACAACAAGAACAACAAGGGTTAGAGTTTCATTTAAAAATAGGAATAAGAATATGCTGCAGAGCAGAAAACAGCTTGAACTTTTCATAGAATTCACATAAAACTCGAAGGATTTTAGCTCAATAATCATGGCGGAACACCCAATTCCGAGCATCGTAAGGCATCAGCATCATCGTCGCCGTCGTCATCATTTTCCGGGACCATGTCGCCAAACGAGTTATCGTCATCGTGAAAGCAGAGTACCTTGAGAAGTTCGAGAGTATCTGCAGCCATACGGCCTTTACTAGGCAAGCCGAGGCGAATCGCGCTCCTCTCGGAGACAGTCCTCCTCTCTACTCCACCATTTACGGATGCGGACAACGACGGCGACGAAGAAGAAGAGGACGAGCAGCAGGTGACCGTCGATGCTAATTTCGTACAGACGCGAGGGTACGAAAGAGAGGGAGCGATCGCAGGGAGCGAGGTAGTGCGCGGAGATGAAGCACGGTGAAGGAAGGAGAGTGAAGTCAGGCTCGTCACCGCCGACATAGCTTGAGACTGTTTTACTCGGAGCCGCCGCCCCCACCGCCGACGGATGATGGCAGAGCCCCGGCTGGATTTCTTCGGAGGGAGTGGTGCCCGCCACTGGGGGAGCAAACATGCTCTCTAGTAGATAGGAAAGCGCGGGACCCGCCGGCACCCGTGCATGGCTTGCAAACGGGTGCACGTGCACCGGGTTCATGCAAGATCCGCGTCACCGGAAGACCGAATCTTCTGATGCTGTTGGTCGGGATGCTTTATCCCGGTCCCGGACGATGGACACAGACCATCGGGTCCGGGATCAAATCTTGGGCCTCTTGGCTTAAATCCATCGCAATCACAGCTAGGAATTCAAATGCGGTGTCGTCGAACTTTACTATGATGAAGCGCAATGTGTTTATATGAGATTATTAACATAATTTCAGGTGATCAAGTGTAAATGTTTTAAGGAAATGAAACAGCAGCGTGGAGGTAGCCTAGGGCGTCATTCAAGAGAGAGGGAGGTTGATCTAAGCTATGCATGGCGCTGGAACAGATCACATCGAGACCAAGGCAATGCCCTCCATAACCCGCCCCATGTTCAGTTCAGCTGAACTGGGATAGGAGGAGATGCTTGAATAGGCCTGACCGGGAGCCATTCTCACGGATCAGCAGAGGATCCGCCCTGAAATGGATGATGAACCAAAGCATCAAGTCTGTCCAACGAAGCGAGCCATCGCAGAAGCACGTACCTCATAAACAATGTAAATGGCTGTATGGAAAGAGTTGTGGAAAAGATACATTACAATGACATATGAAAACAACTAACCGAACATCATTGGGAAAAAACTGACGCAGAGTGTCAGATATCGATACGAACAAACTACAACTAACAAATTACAACTAACAAAATTCTCCGTTCTATCTCTATGAATGACTTGCAAAGCCTCCACTGCACCGGCTACATGCTTCTCTCATTTGCATAGCAGTCTGCTGAACCTCAGAATGCACATTGACCGTGCCGTCTTCAAATAAGTAACTAATATCGAAAATCAGACCAAGCCTCTGATCAGCACCGGCCTTCAATTGAAAAGGAAACAAACCGAAAATCGCCTGCCTGATTAGAATATGGGAGACATCACAATCTCATTTAGGTATCTGCTTCAGAAGGCCGGAGACGGAACCACAATGTGTTGATTTGTATTCGCATTGTTCGCAGCAAGATTGTAGCGCTTCTATGACTTTGACGCACCTGAAAAGATTATGACAACTTAAATTAAGAAAGGGATTATGAAACCATGTAAAAAAAATTTAATAATTACAAACCGACTAAAGAAAAATTACCCCAAAAAAAAAAAAAGAAGTGAATAAACCAGGCACAATTTGGCCAAAGAAAAAATTAACAAAATAAACCAGGCACAAGCATAAGCTCTGTTTCTAGAAGCCATGACACATATTGCACCTATCAGCAGTTAACCTCTTCAGTTGAATGGAACCTGTTCAATTTTCACTTTGCAGTTCAGGAATTACATTCCCTCAAAGAAACGAACACGAGCAAGAATCAATCAAGAACCCCAACCATCGATGTAGGAAAAATTATGCCATCCTAGGTTGCAAGAATGTAATTTTAATAGCAAGCTATTCCATCACCTACATTAAATCCACAGATCGTGGATGTTCCAAGCAAACTCCCGAGGAATGATCCGAATCATATGGAATGGCAGTAAAAACCATACAATCCGAAAATTCAAGAAAAACTTTTCGGTGCGAACCATGCCAGCACATAGATAAGAATGACGGGGCAATGGCCAATGATTATGACATTTCACAAGGTAGGCAGGCATATGGATGCAACAGTTCGGGCAGGAACACGGAAAGACGGGCTAAATTCCATACAGTCGCAAAATCATAGGGAAATGAAATGCAATAAGAGAAGCGTAGTTCCTCTTCGAAATTCTTTCAGCAACATAGACAGAGAGAAGCGCAGGGCTAGCGTACAGTTTCATGGGCAACCCTATCATCATCATCATATCAGAATCAAGGACAGCAACTGATTATCGACATTTCGAATCAAAATCAAATAAACACAGCTCAAACCCAATCAGTATCATCATTATCGTCGTCGTCGTCTTCATCATCATCATCATTAATCCCAGAACTGCTAATGATGCATCGTCCAGTTTCGACCTGACCTGAGCTTAACAAATGGAAAATCCTCGAAGAAACAAGAGATTGAAGAGCTGAGGGAACTTTACTTTTGGGGGAGGAAGTTGTTCTTGGAGAGGCAAGCTTGAATGTCGCACGCCTGCTTCTTGCACGGCTCTTTGCTCGGCCGCGCCATTGCTGCTCCCTGTCTCGAGTTCTCTTCAACAATCGGTGGAATCGAATCAAACGACGAAAGAGAGCTTTCAACTTACAAACGACGCCGATTCGCAGGACCGACCTGCTAGACCCTGTCATCAGTTCTCCCGCCGCCACGTAAGCAGGCAAACCGGTTTGTTTTGACCTTTCTCGTCCTTTTTGGGCCTCTCAATTATTTCACTGGGCCATTTGAGCCCTAATGCCCAAAGTTTCTCTTCTCGGCCCAAAATAAAATCCACTATAAACTAAACCCCCTTTTTCCTTTTTTTGTCGGTGAGCTAATTTTTTTTAAAGGAAAGATATTGGAAAATTTTATTCTAAAAAAAAAGGAGGAGAAAACTAATTGACCAGTGATAATAGTAATAATGAGAAACTTTTTGGTAGTTTTTTCTGTTGATTTAAGAAAGGATCAATCAAATTGCAACAGATAAATAAATGAGCGTAAAAAGTTTTTTTCAAATGCGTCAATCTAGTTTTCTTTTTTTTTTCCTTAATGCATTATTATGAGGTGGGATTATTTGAGATTCTCTCGGTAACGAGGCGCATTGCAAATTGGTTGAGGGATGATCCCTATCCTAATTAGTCTGACTTCTTTTTGTTCTTTTAATTAATATAGGATAGCATATATAAGTTTAAACAATATTAATTAATTCCCAAGCTACTTTTAAGTTATCTATAATAAGTCCAATTGACATTTTAAATTTGCCACACGCAACAAAGGAATTCCTATATACTCAACAAAAGAATAATAACCTGGAGGGTGCATCTTGTTTTAATTTTTCAATAATAATTCAACCACCGGGGTAAATTTAATTTTGGTAGGAAAAATAAGAAGAAAGAAAAGGGGTTGGGAGGTGACCCTTCAACCAGATAATGGAGCAGGAATCCCATCCTCGTCAGAGCTTTACTTCTTTCGACTATTACTTTTTGCTTTTCTCGATTAATTCTTTTCAATTTATTATTATTTCCTTTTTATTTCCCCCAAAAGAAAAATTCCATTCCCTTTATTCTCTCCCCTTCCCCAATGCAATTCCTCTATTAAAAATCAATTTTTTCAAAAACAAAAAAAAAAATTGAAACCATTTTAATTGAAAAAACAAAACCTTGTATATTTGGACAAGTCTCTACCCTAGCTAGTTCTCACGAAACATTGGTCGTTATATGTTGTTGTGTTGTTAATATCATGTACGCGAATCTTCCCGAGCCAAGGTCCGGTGATATTTCTAACTACAGTGACTTTTCCCCTCGTTAACAAACTCTTTTTAGTACCATATATTATTGTATTGAATACAAGAGATTCCGATATTACTGCAACCGTCTTGTCCCGAATATAACCCGGGGAGAGACTATTATTGTTGAGCTGAAGAGCCATAAAATCATTGAACAAGAAGGGGACAGCAGAGAGAGGAGATGGAAGAGTTTGACTATGAAGAAGTTGTCAAAGGAACAGACAGCTTCTCCCCAAGCAATCTCATAGGAAGAGGCAGCCATGGGAGTGTCTACAAAGCTTCTCTCAGGAGCAACAATGGCAGGCTGACCTCAGTTGCGGTCAAGAAGCTCTCTCACGCCCACGAGGAAACCTCCAAGAAGCTCTCCAATGAAATCTCTCTACTATCTTCACTCTCTCCCCATCCCCACGTCGTCAAGCTTCTCGGGTCGACCAGCCAACGCCACGGTCATTGTCATCTTCCTCTCCTGGTGATGGAGTTCATGCCCAACGGCTCGCTCCACGAGTTGCTCCACAAATCCCCCGACTCGCCTCCTAGCTGGCCCACCCGGTTCCGGGTTGCCCTCCAGGTTGCCAGGGCACTTGAGTCCCTTCACAGTTCGGAACCACCAATCATCCATCGGGACGTGAAGTCTACGAACATCTTATTTGATTCCGAGTGGGACTCGAAACTCATCGACTTTGGGCTCGCAGTCTCAGGGGATGGCTCACCCAGCCCCGCCGGCACAATCGGGTACCTATACGATGCTATAGGATATCATATTCCACCTCTCATATACTTTGTTGTACGATAATATATTTATGCATTTAGCTTATGTGATTTCGAATAGGTACATACTGGGTCATCATGATCGCAAATTTAGCATTGCAGTTTTTTCGGTTCTAGGTCATTCCTCAAGTAATTTCAATGTTCATCTAATATATAGGTACCTCGACCCGGCATACACTTGCCCTAGTAAACTCAGCACGAAGAATGATATATTCAGCTTCGGGGTACTGACACTAGAGATCCTGAGCGGGAGGAAAGCCATCGACGTCTCCAAGGAACCGTCTTCAATTATTGATTGGGCGACATCTCTTGTCAAAAAGCAACAAACAAGGAGCATCTGCGACTCGAGAGTTTCACTTCCCGTGAACTTGGAGGGCAACTTCCGGCAACTGCTACACATCGCGATGCGCTGCCTGTCCCCCAATGAGTCGTCCCGGCCCTGTGCACGGGAGCTTGTCGTGGAACTGGAGAGATTAAGGCCAGTAAAAGAGACCCGAATTCCATCTTGGATGAGCCCTCTGCGAAGCATAATCTTTTCGAGGCAGAGGCGGAAGTTCGCAGAGGAATGCCGACGTCCTTGCACCACTGATGTCGTCGGTGTTGATTTTGCGAGGGGCAAACTGTCATTGAGGGAGGTCCTGGCTGATATTACACTAGAGGAGAACAAAGGCATTACGAGATTCAAGTGAGTTCAATAATGTTTTCCAGCAAAAAAATCATGATGTGTCATCAGCCTATTGGTCGAAGCTAATCCTCGACCGAACGTCGGCTTGCCCGGGCCACAATGAGGGTGTTGAGTCTTTTACCCGGGCTGAGTTGGTCAAATGGACAATTGCTGCAGCGGAAGTTCAGATGCTGTGTTCAAATCCAAAAGCTTTCAAAAGCATGACAATCCAAACACGAGATTCCCAATGGAGTAGGTGAGGAAAAGAGGAATGTATGGAGAAGAGCTTTAATGTAATTATTTGGTGACTCATCATTCCTTATCCCTTTTTTCATTTTTCTTTTTTTTTGACATTTGCATTTTCACCCCTCGAGTTTATCTTATTCGTATCATGCCCCTCAGTCGTCGATATTCAAGGTGTGCTTGCGTGCTGTAGCCGGAGCTTTTCCGGCCATGGCTTTTGGTACCTAAGAAACAAAGAAGCTGGTCGTCCAATTGCCTTTGAGGCTCTTCGTCATCTGAAAATTGTTCACACAAATATCCGCAGTTCGCAAAATCTACTTCGAAATGAGAAGTGGAAGGATGGAAGCCAACCCGAACATTTGGGCTTGCACGACTGGAGGCTTGAACATTTTGGGCCTAATGGGGCCCAAAAGAGGAAATGAATTTAGCCCAATTAAGCTTGGCCATTTTGTTTGATTATTAAATAAAAAAAATTTACAACTCTATTATTTCCCAAATTCAATACTCATTATTATTTTATTTTTTCTCCTATTAATAATAATTTTTACTCATATTTTTTTTAACTATTTTTACAATTAATTTTTAATAATAAATCTTACATATACTTACACATCTACATGTACATACATATATATATTCTCACGCATCATATTTGTTAATACTTGCAATCATTATATAAAATCAAGTTAAGTTGGATCATGGTTCAACTAGAAAACCAAACGCAATCTAACATGTCCGGGAAGATTTGACAAAAACATGTGATGAATCTAATATTTCGAAGTAGATGATTCATCGAACAAACAATCATAAATGCTTCGCTTTTGAGAATTTCACACGACAACGTTTGCCCCATATAGTTTTAATGGTATTATAACTGCATATAGACCTGATTTCCCGATAAGCAAGTCATTATTCATATCATAAAATAAAACCATTTCTCCTAAAAGGGGGACTAAACAATAATAAAATAGAAAAGAATACATGTAAGCACAATATTTCTTATAACCGAAAATAGAAAAGAATGATTGTGACATCATCTTTTTCTTTTTTTTCCCCTTTCACTTCTTATTTTTCATTTATTAAAATGGGTTGACTCATGCACCATCGATATCCCCTTCTTGAATTTTCCTGCTATCAAAATACTTTTCGATAACTCTATCTTTATCATGCGACATAAAAGAGTATCCATCAAATTACAATAAATAAGAAATAAATATTAATCACTTGAATAATTTTTATAATTATTTTTAATTGGATCCATTTTATTGATTTTTTTATCATGTCATGATAAAATAAGATCATTCAAGATTTTCTCGCCCGCTAGCGAAAAGCTCAAATCGACATATATAAGGAACGATCAACACACCAGTACATACCAATAGTCTCAAAATTATGTAACACCCGCAACCAAAAGATAAGACCTCTGAAATTAGTGTCGTAGGTTAAGATTGAAAACCTTGGTAGAATAGAAAATGATTAAGGAGAGACAATTTTGGCAGTATATTTTGGCATCTAAATATGAAAATAATGCAAATTGAAGATTTTTTTTTTTGGTTCCTTCTAGATGAGTTGGAAATTGGCTGTTATTCCCAAAAATGACTGTTTCAGCTAACTCTCTCTCTAACACTCCATTTCTCTATTATCATCAGTCCAACCCAATCCTTACAAAAACAGAAACAAAATAAAGGATATTTAAAAACCCTAATAATTTAAAAAAAAAAAAAAAACACACACACACACACACACAAAATTTTAGTCCAACACCAAAAATCCACCAACGTGAAATTTGGATCTCAATCCTCAATTCTCTCATCTCTCAAACAATAATTTGGACATGTGATCTATATTGTATATAGTTACTTCCTATTACAACCAATCCATATGCGATATCATTCTTTTTATCAACTATTCCTTTGTAAGAACCCGAATGTGACATGATACTAATAATGCCCAACAAGACTAGACCCGTAATTCGAGTGCTAGACGGGCTCGAACTGTGACACGAACAAGGTAATACTAGCGCGGACGAGAGACAGTTTAACGTTGCGCGCACTGTAAAAATGCATCGAGGGGTTATTAGGAAAAGGAAGGACAATCGATCATTTGGTGAGTCGGTGAGGGCAAGATATAATGGAAATAAATATGCACAGTTAATGCGCACACTCATTCATGCACGCGTTTTGTTCCATCTACAGGTTTTCTTTTTTATTTTTTCTTTTTGCTGGTTTATTGTTCCATTCCATGAATGTCTATGGATTCTCTTCTTCTTCTACTTCTCCTTTTTCGTGTGCATCAAAGGCGACACATTGCCCTTACGTAATACTCATAGTCAGTGAGCCATCGCACACGTACATCTCGTCATCACCAACTCATCATCATCAGTCTCTCCTCAGTTCATAAACCAAAAATAATTCGAGTTTATTTGATTCGTTTTCTATATATTGATCTTGATTTGATTTTAAAAGGGCATTTGGGGATGGCCCATTTTCGTCTCGTTCTTGATGAGACGTCAATGGGTTCCTCTCTGCAGATCTTCTTCCTCCTCTGTCTCCTTGGCTCTCTCTCCCTCTGCTGTAAGTGTACCCTTTCTACTGATCCTTCAGCTTCTTTTTTTATTGGTTGAAATATTGAGATTTTTTGGATTTATTTTTGGTTTTTCGATGACTATAATCTGCAGATGGTTATGATCCATTGGATCCCAATGGGAACGTAACGATCAAATGGGACATAATGCAATCAAATGGCGATACATATGATGTAAAGCTTTCTTCTTCATCTGATGATGTTCATGCGTTTCTCTCTTCTTTTTTGGTGTTTCTGTTTCCGTGTTATCATACTGGAAATGATTTGGGAAAGAGCCTTTTTTTTTTTTTTTTCCTCTTCCCATCCTCGTGAATTCTGAACGGTAATGGAGGAATGTAAAAAAGCGTGGCTCTTTTTGGGCAGGTTAGGGTGTCGGTATTCAATTTCCAGTTGTTCCGGCACGTTGAGAAGCCAGGGTGGCGGCTGAGTTGGGACTGGGTCAATGACGAGGTGATATGGAACATGTGGGGTGCTCAGGCGACCCAACAGGGCAACTGCTCCCGGTTCAAGGGCCAGCGCCCGCACTCGTGCGAGAAAAGCCCCGTGATAGTCGACCTGCTGCCGGGAACGCCCTACAACACCCAGGTCGCCAATTGCTGCAAGGGTGGCGTGCTATCGTCGTTCAACCAGGACCCCTCCAAGCACGGCTCAATGTTCCAAATGAACGTGGGGGGCGCCACCAACAGCACCAGCTTCACTATAGCAGAGAATTTCACTCTGGGGCTCGACGGGTACACCTGCGGAAATGCACAATCGGTGCCGGCCAGCCAGTTCACTGCCGACGGAGGCCGAAGGTGGACCCAAGCCATTAGTAAGTGCACACCGATGTTACACAGCTTGCCATTCGATGCCCCGTTTTTTACAACGGTTTTCTTGTCGAGCAAGAGGAAATTGTCGTTGATGGCAACCTTTATTCGTGTACAGGTACATGGAACGTAACATGTATATATTCTCAGTTTAGAGCATCTCCAAATCCTAAGTGCTGTGTCTCCCTCTCTGCGTTCTACAACAACACTATCGTCCCCTGCCCCAAGTGCAGCTGCCGTTGTCAAGGATTGAGCGGCGCCGAGTGCCTAAGGTAATACTCGAACTGCTCCATTTGTCGTAAAACTCGTGCTCGACCGAATCCCAAAATGATATGTGGAACCAAAAGTATGATTTAGAATGCTCTGTTCTATGACCGTAGGCTGAATATGTGACTGATGCGATTCGGCACTCTTTTCATACAGACCTGGTGAGGTGCTGCAGATGCCTCATGACCCCACGGACCACCCGCCGGCCCTGGTGAGGTGCACGAACCACATGTGCCCGATCAGGGTCCACTGGCATGTGAAGCAGAGCTACCAGGCCTACTGGAGGGTGAAAATCACTATCACGAACTTCAATGTGATTCGGAACTACTCGGAGTGGAACCTGGTGGTTCAGCACCCAAATCTCCGGAGCCTGACTGAGGTCTACAGCTTCACTTACCAGCCTCTCTATGTCCATGGCTATGTCAGTAAGTACACGACACGTTCAATCATCCTAACTTTATACGTCTTTCCGGGTTTCTCATCGATGAAATCCACATGACAAATTTGTGATATTTTACATCTGTATCAGATAATACGGGGATGTTCTGGGGAATAAAGTCCTTTAATGACCTGTTGCTCCAGTCGGGAGAAAGTGGGAACGTGCAGACGGAAATGTTACTGAGGAAAGAACCTTCCGACTTCACCTTCAGGGAAGGATGGGCCTTCCCGCGAAAGATATCCTTCAACGGCGATGACTGCGTAATGCCACAGCCCGACGACTACCCTCGCCTCCCTAATGCCGCCATGGCCCACGACCACCGCATTCTCAACCTGCCCCTGTCTATAATTATCACTCTTCTACCTCTCATCAATCATTTCTTAGAACTATTTTTAAGATGACTTTTGGGAACTTGCAATTGGAGTTTGGGTTGGATTGTTTCTCGAATTAGATCTTAGCTGGTGGAAAAATGTAATTTAGACGGGAATTGGAATTTTATAAAGCAAATACAAGGAACATAAATAGGCCATTATTTTTCACCTGGGTTATTATTCTAGTATTCTTTTCCGTCCATTGTCTCATTACTTGTTTGATGTCTTCTTATGTCTTGTTTCATATCTTCGTTGTGGAATTACAAACTACAAAGCGGAACTACAAGAACTCCGATGTATGATGTTCAACAAAAGATGGACGTTTTGATTTAATCCTCAACAATACAATGTCATACTACATTCATCTCAGATGAAATCATCGGAACCCGAACCCTAAGGTTGATAAATCGTAAACTTACTACGCGAAACAAAGCAAAGATACCAGTCAATTGGTGCGACTGTGCATACAGACAATTCTCACTGAAACTCAGCTCAAATGACAACATTAACTGCGCATTCTAACTTATGCTTGAGGAAAGTCTAAGTTGGATGAAAAGGGAGAGGAGGAGATCAGTGGGAGCCAATAGATTCTACAGTTACCCCGGAATCACCTCAGGCATAGCACATGCTGGAAGAACAATGATATTCCAGCAGCTTTCTACCAGGTGCACAGGTTAGTAAACAATGAAGAGGAAAGCAAGAAAAAAAGGCTCGACAAGACCGGTCATGATGAAAGGAGAGGGAGAAGGTTGATAGGTGAAGCTTTGGCTACAATTCATTTGCAATATGATTGTGGAAAAATCTGTCCAGGATCCCAACTTTAGACCAGGCAAATCTCAAGCATGGGATCAGAATTTACTAGGTCCCACGTATAGTTAGTGTAAAAAAGGCGCCTGCAACAGATTCAGTGGTAATCAGCTAGTGAGCAAGTAGAACCGGTGGCTGGAGTTCTACCACATTAAAAATTATATGTGGAATGGACCACTCACTTTGTCAGGGCTCAGGCTTTGATCCTTGTGTTTTAAAGAGAGGCTAGCAAATTGAGAATCAAGATCCTTGCTGGTGCTACGCCGGTGGCTTGAAGATGGTTGCTTTTGTTGTTGCTGATGCGGTTGGTGTTGCTGCTGGTATAAAGCCCGTAGCCGACCTATCTCCCGCTCAAGAACTTCATGCTCAACTGTCAGAAACCAAAGTTTTAGCCTCTCAAATACTGATCATTTCAAGTTCACGTTCTTTCTAACAGCATAATTGGGTAATCTATTGCAACGTTATATCCAGGAACTACAACAGATCTTTTTCTCCCTTCCCTTCTGCAGTAAAATTAATTATTACAGTAGAACATTGAACAATCTGAGGTGTCTTTCAACTAGTATCAGGCTACCACCAATAAAAAGATCATAGGCTAAAGATTCCTACCGCCCAAAATACTAATTGGAGTATGGGATTCATAGGTCAAAGTTGCGTACAACCCAGGCCAAAAGATTTCAGTCTATTTCAAGCATCTTACACTTAGGGAGTAGCATGCAGTGGATGAATGGACAAAAGGACTAAAAGTAGTAAAAGATTAAAATGAGGGAAGAACATACAGCATTTTATCATTTGCTCCTGGGCTAAACTTTCCAGTCGATGCTTCAGGGCTTTGTTCTCCATGCTCAAGATAAGATTTTGTTGGTTGAGAAATTTGAGCTCTGCTGTTACTTCAGAACCTTCTGCCTGTAGGGTTGTGAATAACAAGGATAAAATCATAATGATTTAAGAAGTCGGAACACATAAAGTGAGTGCACACAAATCTAGATCCTATGCAATATGCTAACTTAGTAGCCATACTGACCTGTAAAGCTTGAACATTTCTTTCTAATTCGGCTATATACTGAAGCTTACGGACCCTTGAGCGCTGAGCAAATTGCCTGCATAGAGCAGATAGGAAACCCATTAACATTCAGCAATATCATAGTAAAAGAGTCAACAATATGCAGCTTTAGGATGTTATCAAACTTGATCTTCAAAAGTTCCCTTGCCCCTACATGTTACGATCCAGGATAAAGTGCTATATGAAGAAACAAGCATCAAACCGACAGGCATTTACACATTCCGAGTCCACTAAATCAGAAGTTATTATGAAAGAGAAACCCAGTGCTTCAACAAGTAACAGGCTACATACTGCTTAGCACGCTTTGCATCTGTGTCTGATGCAGAAGGCTTCGCATGTGAAGCATCTCTGTTGTCAGAAGAAGCCTTTGAATCAACACTACTGGTTTCACCCTGACCTTGCTTTTGCTTTGCAGCTCGACCAGCCTCTTGAGGCGCAGATGATAGTCCAGAATTTTGACCAGCAACATCATCCCTAGATGAAGGCAGACCAGTGACCTGGACCACAGCACTCGAAGACCGTTCCGCAGTCCTATTCTTCTGCTTAACTGGCTGTGCTTCTGCATAGGGAGGAGCACGCCAACCCTCTTTGCTACGATCAAAATCTTGAGATTTCCAAGAAGGCACCAAAGTCAAGTTTCTTGGCTTATACTCTTCCTGAGCTACATAATCTTGCCTACTGAGATTACCTACATCTAGATAGGCGAAGGAGTCACTCGAGGAGCGCCTGTGACCTCCTCTTCGCACCGGAGTCTCTGGCTCGTTAAGTAAATCATCCAGCCAGGAAGGCTGCTCCTCTATCAGAAAGCTCTCGGAGGCGGTTCTCTGGTGGTGGGGTTGCACATCTCTCGGCTTCTGCATAGCTTTTGAAGCATTTAACGGGGTGGGAATAAAGTAATCAACGTAAGCCGAGGAAACACTTGGAAATGGACTCCTGGGTGGCAATAAAGCAGGCTTTCCAGGGTACATGAGATTCCTGATGTTTGATGATCCTTTGGAGTTTGCCATGGCCATTCCTGAATAAGACCCCTGTCAGTATCTATATTAGAAGCACATCTCTACCAAACGTATTTGACAACCTTAACTTTCTTTACCAAGAGTTCAACCAAGCATATGCCAACCACAAAGACTGTAGTTTGGAGAACAAAAAGATAAGATTACAGCAAGAACGGAGAAATGAATCAAACTACATTCTTCCATTGGTATATCCATTTACAAAGTCGTACGCGTAAATTGCGAACGTTTGAATTGATGAGCCCATGTAAAGTCAACACCCTCACAAATCTAAAAACTTTTTAATAGGCGAAACGCATGGCATTGAAATTCTAGACATATAAACCAAAGAAGCTTATCACGAAAATTATTGAAATCAGAAAACCAAAAAGAACACCATTGTGGACGAAAATTACTCATTGCCTCTGTTCTTGAGCTTTCTTGAGATCAAAACGACTCGGATTCGACAGGAAAAGAACGCCCATTTTTCTTGAGCCCTCCAGCAAACGCAGAAAACAGCCAATTACGAACAACAAAAACGAAATGCAGCACTAAAAAATGGAAATTCAGGCGGTGGGGCGGAGTGAAACTACTGATTTCGCAAACAAGAATGCCCGCAATGTGGGAGATTAGCAAATGAAACAAACTTGAGCTGTCAATCAATGGGAGAGAAGGGGCAAATAACAGATTCGCTGGGAAATTGGAGGAATGTGAGAGCACAATGCTACCTTCGCCGATGGCGGGTTCCGAGATCTCGAAAATCTCAATGCACAACGAAACTGAATCAAAGCTCTTCCTCTCTCTTCCCCCCCTCTCTCTCTCTCTCTCCCTGCCCACACCAATTGCTTGCTCTCTCTCTCTCTCTCCTCGTTGAAGTTCTGTTCTTTGCGGGGGGGCTGAAAAGTAAAAAGGCCAAAGTCAGTCTCGTACATTTCAAGGTCCGGTTCTTTTCTTACAATCTGGTCCCTCGAGAAATCTTATTTTACGTCAACGCCTCGCGTTTCTTTTTAATTAACCCCCAATCCCGTCTAAAGTTCTAACCCGTTTGATTTCGCAATCTAATTTTAAAATTTTAACTCCAACTTTAACCGTATTCACTACACAACAAAAGTCAACAACACAATTATTAATTTTTTATTTTTCTTTAATTTTTTTAACCATTCAATTCGATTTTTAATAAATTTTTCGAACTATTCATTACTTATTCACACTTTTTCTCATAATTCAACATTACAATCGTTACAAACTAATTAAAATAAAAACTCAACTCAACTATAAAACCAAACGCACTATTATAATTCGACGTCGCATTCTCCGCCCACGTGCCTGGACACTGCGAAACGGTTATGTGCGCATACGCTTATATAAGAAAGGGGAGGGATATGGAGATGGAGGGATTGGAGACAGGACAAACTAACATCAATATATATGAAAGTCAGGGGGACAGGACAACCAACTTAACAAACAATAAGGACAGGAGAAAGGGACACCAACAAACAAAGCTACCCCATCCCTCCTTCTATTGGTCATATACAGATATCCCTCTCCAACCTCCTTGACAAATCAAAAATTTGAATGATTGAAATCCTAAAAAGAACTATGAAACCCCATCGATGTCCATTCCATTTGCAAAGGGTCCAGCCTGGTCATCACCCCACACAGCTCACACCCACACCCACGCCCACACACATCCTTTCCCACTTTTTTGACCACATAGTTCCCTTCTCCTCCTCCCCTTTTCTTCACCCGCTGACAAGATATAACGCACATGCACATGAAAATCGTGGAGTCTATATCCACAGGATATAGGTAGGATAAAGGGTGTTAATGCGTTGTGCGTGTGCACATGCACATGTGTGAGAGGGAAGCAATAAGTGAAGAAGACGTGACTAAAGAGTGTTTCAATCATTGGAATCTTGCAGCTTATATAGTTTTTTTCGACCGACATTAGCAATGCGGTCAATGCAATATCTTTTCGAGCAACTAAACAGCTCCTTACTCACAAGGCAAATGGACACGGCATTGCTGTAACTCCCGATCTCCACTCATAAACAGTAAGCGGCTAGTTCATTGTTTATATCAACATGTTATCAAGGGTATCGTGCAATGAAAACATCATCGTTGCGATGTTGGCTATGTACTGCAGAGAACCCACTGTAGTGAATGAATCTGCAATAAGCTTGCAAAGTTTCTTTACCATCGTAAGAGGGGGAGCAGGGGAAGGACATCTAAATGGAGAGACCTCACGAACCGAGGAGCTTCTTCCACCTCGCGTAGCCCAAGACAAGCAGGAAAAGCAAGAAACAGCCAGCCCCTGAACTTCCGACAAATATGCCAAATATCCCGTTTATGTCGTACAGTGGGCATGGAATGTTCATACCAAAACAACCAGCTATCAAGGTTTCCATAGCAATTGCAAACGATGCAATGGTCAATATCAACTGAAGCTGAATCAGCTCGTTTCTTTGGTTGTCCAGTTGAATATTGACGTAGTCTTCAGTATCATCAATATACTCCCTCACCTACGAATCCACATCAAATGAAATTATGAGTTCTTTCTACCAAGCTCATAATGGTAACTAGACAAGTTTGTCCCAGTTACTGTCTTGAAGACAGAAGTGACTAATAAAACTTAATTACAATATAAGCCTTCTTGTTTAATGTTTAAAAAAAAAAATACTGCTATTAGCCACTAATGAGAAATGACCTTGACGTCTCACTGATATCTAACCAGCTCATGGTATATATATATATATGTATATGTATACACACGCATATATATGTCTTGAACCACTTCTCCCAGATCACACACAATTCCAGAATCAAATAAATTAGATATATCAACAAGGGGGCACCATAAAGCATGATTTCTAAGCTAGAAGCTCTAGATAACACCTACATACCAGTTCTACGTAGGATTAATAAGCCAGACCTGCTGGCACCACGGTATTAAGTCACGCAACAATAGAACTTAGGAACTTTTAAAAGTAAAATAAAGAGTACTCACAGAAAGTATCTTGTTACGAGTTCCATCCAGCTGCATAAAATAAGCTTCTAGAAGCATCTCTAAATCCTCCACATCATTATCAGCCGTGTAATTACTAGTCACCACACTACCACTCCGATTAGAGCTGATACGACGAAGGGGAGGCACAGCAGGTGAGATACTATTTGAAGCCCCAGCTCCCAACAAAGCCTCTGACTGCTGACTTTGGATCCACTTTCTCGAGAGATATAATTGCGCCATATCTTCATTGTCATCTAATAAATGTTCAATTTCATCCCTCACCTGATATTGCAATACATTTACTCAAATGAGGAACCATAAGTTGGACAACTATCATATGAGATTGCCCGGGGCATTGCATCTGGAATAAGAATATCTATAACTAGGAATGGCTTATTCATTTTTTCTGTGGAGCATTACAGTATTACAAGACGTTGCAGTGTCAGGTTAGTTGAGAAAGTTTCAAATCCATGGCAAAGTAATGAGAACTGATGATACCAACAAAATGTGGACAATATGGATAAAAACTGAACGCAACTCCAGGATCTTCGAGAAGCAAGCTGTGTTTCCCACAGTTTTGGTACAAAAAAATTTTGAAGTGTGAATGAGGATACTACTCTTTCTGGCATTTCTTTTAAACTTATAAATTCTTCCATTGAGTCCTTCTCATGTAAATCTCGATTGAGTTGTTTGGTTGTTTCTTTTGTTTCTCAGCCTGTGTTGAGTGGATATCTGATGTAAATATATTTGTTTTCCACTTACCCAAAAAAAAAAAAAGATTCGAAACAATAAAAAGACTTCCAGAATCAAGAACATTATCTTTTTATCCCCCCAAACTGAAGGTGAATAAAATCATCCAAAAGAAAATTTTCAATCCTAACAAAAGTATGTCCTTCCAATCCCACGGAATGAAAGACAATTAGGTATGCAAAAGTGAATTCCCGTTTACCCCATAAGTTCATTCTTTAATTTATCTGCTGAAATGAAATGCATCATCACCGCCTATTAAATGTTACTTTTTAAAATTAATAACAGCATTAGATCATACTTTTGGACCAGATCAAATATATTTCCATGCTTCATCCACTATAATTCCAGCTTGAGGGGGGAAAACAGTAAGTGATGGAGAGTTGTTTTTCATGTAAAGAAGTTTGTCATGATGTACGCCAATGAAGTTAATAAAGTAACTATCAATAGAGATACCTTTTGAACACGTGCAAGCAAGCGGGTGAGGTTGCTTTTCAAGCTTCGGACATGTTCAAGATTTTTTGTGCTAACATTTCGGGCCAATTCATCCAATATGGGATAGGCATCTCTCTCGAGTTTCGCCACGTTATTGTCCAAATCCGTGCAGACAATCTCCAATGCTATCTCAAGAACTTGAAACTCAAATGGGAGTTCACACTGCAGGCCCTCAGCAGCCTCGGGGACAGGCAACCAACGTCTGCCAGCAGGAACGTGCATTTCATTATCAACAGCATCTGATGGACCACCTTCTTGTGTCTTAGATGCACTTTTAGGCACAAGCTGCTGTCTCAGCTGATCCACAAAGGGAAGCACCTCCTGACGAAGAGGATCGAGTATTAGCACCTCTTCAGCTGTGACTATAGCCTTTATGAACTCCAAGTTAACAACCATTGCTTTATCCCTGGCTGCAAAGTTCAGACAAAACAAACTTTGACACTGTAAAAGAAGTTTAACACGCATGACAACAGAAGTTATAGCAACACAGGGAAACCACCACAAAAACAACATCAATCATCTTCATGTAAAACATTTAATTTGAAAGCATCACTTTTGTGATGAGTGGTTGCCATACGGGAATTGTACCCTGCTGCAGTACAGTGGCCTGGTGATAGAATAGTAAACTGAAACAGCAGAGACCCAGGTTCGCTACCAACTGGTGAAAAACATTATTTTTACTTATCCAAGAACATAGAAAAGGAAGATTGTCCTGCAGGGGTCTGAAAAATATGGAGGAATTTCTTAGTTATAAAGCAGCAATTATATTGCCTTTAAGGGTTACAACTCTCTTTTTCAACTCAAGCTTAAACTTATAATTCAGGTGCACAGACGAAGGACTAAGCAAGACCACCGTTTTCTCAATGGCTTTTACTTCTTTTCAAATTTTTCTGCTACTTTCTTCTGTGAATTGATAATGACTGCCAATAAGTATGACCCATTTAGCTCGGACTTCGTTGTCAATTTGCGCAAACAGTTCTGCCAATTCCCGTAAAACTCACAGTATTCAAAGCTTTTGACCCCAATTGACCCATTCAGATTCATGATTTCTGATTCTGCAAACAGGACAATTGGAGGAGAACTCTGAAACCAATCAATATGCAGAGAAGCAGCGGTAGCAGGCAAGTTTGGACTTTTCATACGCACCAAGAATATTGGAAGAGTGAGAGAACACAGGACCGAGGATCCTCAAATCCCGAGCAGGGATCGAAGCTCTGCGGACAATTGCGCTCTTCTCGCACTCGAACAGCTCCGACTGCCCAGCCCGATCGAATCTCATCCACGGCCACATCCTCGCTCCTCCTGCCTTCTTTTTCCCCTTCCCTCCTCCAGCCGCCAGCGCACCACCGCCTCCGCCAGCATTTGCAGCAACGACCAAGCTGTTGTTGTTGTTGTTGATGATGTTGCTGGTGCTGTTGTCGTGGGGCGGCGACGTCGCGGATCCCTTAGCCCCCTGCTGAGGCGACTCCGGCGCTTTCTTGAGGCGGCGCCGGCCGGAAGTCCGGCGGAAGGAGAAGGGACTTTTCCCCATTTTTCTCTACCTCTATCAATCGATTGGTCAACTGTACTAGATATATGGGAACGAATTATCAATAAATAGACTACCAGGGATGGAGATTTTGGCCCCCGCCTACGGCCGATGAACTACAGAGAGGCGGCTCCGGCGAACTTCCACCTCAGCTACCCCTCCGCATTCGTCTTCTCCTCCTTCTTCTTCTTCTTCCATAAACGGCGCAAATTGGATTTCCGTTAGGGGTTTTCTCAATGCTCCGACTCAGATTAATCGTTCTTTCGGTTTTTGGGAGCTGTAACTTTGCGAATGGTCGGACCAGAGAAATTATTATATGAACTATTTTCACCACGTCAGGTACGAACTAGCGAATAAGGGACTGACACCTAACCTTCATTGCTTGACCTTTTAACGGCGGAAACAGCTAACTGCCCGTTACTTTTTTGTGCTCTTTTGTACTTCTCGGCCTTTTTATGTAGCGAGTTCCAAGAGAGACTGTCCCGGGTGTGTTTGGATTTTATGAGTTGGTTTGGATTCAGAGTTGAGTTGAATTGAATTTTGATTTTAATTGTTTTGTAATGATTGTATTGTTGAATTATGAGAAAAAGTGTGAAAAATAATGAATAGTTGAGAGAAAATAATGATTGTATTGTTGAATTGTGAAAAAGTAATTAATAGTTAAGAGAATTTAATATTAAAAATTGAATTAAATGATTAAAAATTTTAAAAAATAATGATTGTGTTGTTGAATTGAAGATAAGTGGAGTTGAGTTGAGTTGAATTAAAAAAAATTTTAAAAAATACACCCTAAATTTTTTTTAACTCAACTCAACTTCACTTATCTATAATTCATCAACATAATTATTAATTAATTATTACTTTATCCTAACTATTCATTACTTTTTTTTACTTTTTTTCATAATTCAACAACACAATCATTACTTAATTATTACTTTATCTCCACTGTTCACTACTTTTTCACACTTTTTCTCATAATTCAACAATATAATTACTACAAACTAATTAAAACCAAAACTCAACTTGACTCGACTGTAAATCCAAACACATTACTAAATTTTCAAATTCTCTACTCTTTAATGCTTTATTTGGCATTTTGAGTTGAATTTTAACGAAATTTTATTTTAACTTTGAATATACAAAAATTAATTAAATTGTAATAATTGTATTGTTAAATTATGAGAAAAAGTAACGAATAATTGAAGAAAGGTAATGATTGTATTGTTGAATTGTGGAAAAAGTAACGAATAGTTATGAGAATTTAGTATGAAAAATTGAATTAAATGGTTAAAAAATTGAAAAAAAAAAGGAAAAAGTAATAATTGTATTGTTGAATTAAAAATAAGTGGAGTAAAGTTAAAAATAAGTTGTACAACCAAACAAATTATTAATTTCTCCAATTTTACTCAATTCTACATAAATATATATAGTTTTTCTCATTCTCATATTCAGTATCCGTCAGGCTCTCATCCCCTCACCCTCCGTCCCTCGTGATATTGCAACAGATTCGAAGGTATCGAATCTCACCCTCCATGACACCGAAACGTTCAACGGGTAGGAGAAAGCTCTTTTTTGGACCTTTTGAGGGAAAGTTTCATTTCGCGAATGAGGAGGTCGATATCTAAGATGGTGGGCTTCGATTTCTCTCCCCTCACCATCTCTGCAATGCATGCACTCTACGGGATGTAATAAACCTATATTTGACTATTTGTATATATATTTGATTGATTGAGTAATATTAGGAAGAAGATATTTTCTCCTTTTATAGGATTTTCTCCTTAATTTGCCGAGAGTTACTAAGGGTGGAAAGGCTATAATATGTTATGTATATCTCATCCATAAGTCTTCCAATTCCATAATAAATTTATTAATTTGCCCTTTTAGGGACCATATGAAGTTAAAATTTAGGCAATGTAATTTGGTGAAACAAGTGAGACAACACTCAGCAACTCAGATCAAGAGGAAGAGAAGAATCCATACATATCTTAACGAGGAAATGATCCTTAATCATCATTGCAAGTCTCTATTGTTGACCTTCTTCTTTTTCTTTTTTCGAATTTAGGGTTTTGTAAATTATTTCGTACTTGTTAACGAGGAAACGAGTTAACGGTGTGTTTGGTTTGAGAGTCAAAGTAACTTTGATTTTGATTGTGGAAAATGACAAATGTTGTGTAGTGTGTTCAGTTAAAGTTAAAGTTAAAATTTTTTACTTGGAAATGTGTATTTTTGTTGTGTAGTGGGTTGAGTTAAAGTTAAAGTTAAAATTTTTGTTATTTTAACCCTAAAAATAAACGGGCCTTAATGATCGGAGGCATGATCCGCTATTCTTGATAATATGTGGAGCAATGCCTTTTTTGCATTCAAAATCCTTCTATGCCTCATAAGCGCACCATCTTTTTAATAGCTCCTCAAATACAAGTACAAAATTTGATGGGGATGTTGTTGAAGTGGCAATCACATTCAAGACACTATTTGTACTTTCACTTCTTTGAGATGCTTTTAATCCTCCCAAAAAAGTTTCAAGATTAAGAACGGGGCATCATTTTTGACGTATCTTATGCATGCCCCTCAACCAATTATTACCTTGAGCTTCTTTGTAGTCAACCATCATCCTTTTCCATGTTTCCTCAAATTTGGCTTCCGATTCACATCCTCTGAGACACTTGTTGAATAACTTTTTAAATCCTGATAATGCCAAGAGACCACTCAAATGTGAAGGTGCATTTTCTGGATATGTGCCATGAGCATAGACCATCCGCTATGCTAGGAAAAACTTTTGGAATTGCCTTAGCCATAGCATGGTCTTGATCCATGAGAATGGTCTTCGGTGCTCGATTCTCCATCGATTCGACGAAACAATTGAAAACCCGCTCAAATGAATCGGCGGTTTCATCTAGCAAAAATGCACATGCAAACAAGACATTTTGCCAATGACGATTCATCCCACAAATGGTGCACAAATAACTCCATACCTGTTAGTATGGTACGAGGTATCAGAAATGACGACATCGCTGAAGCAATCATAGTCATTCCTTGATCTACTATCTCTCCAAAAAAAAGTTTGTCAATATGTTTTCATGATCAACTTGTGCATTATAGACAAACATGCCGTCTTCAGCAGTTTTATGCTTGAAATAATTCGTCAAACTTTGTCCATCCCTTGCTTCAATGGTCCTCGTCTTTTGCTTGTTAACATAATTATAGAAATCTCGTATCGTAAGCCCTATCTTATCTACTCCACCATCTTCTTTAGACATGTACATGTAAGCATCACGTGTGGAAATATCGGCATTCACTATTAAGTTCATGTTATGTTCAGCAACAAATTTCGTAACTGTCCATGCTCGTTTTCGATGGTGAAGCAAATCATTGCTTGGCATCCAGTTCTCGCCTCCAACTTCTTCAACTTCGGTTCTCTGTCTTCTTCGAGTCTTTTAAAACCTTGATTTGAAGAATAATACTCCTTCATGCGAATATCTTTTGTCCCACGATGATAGTTTTGCTTCCCTTTGCGTACAATAAACCCGACACGGTAGCCATATTCCAAGTAACAATTGTATGCCTTATCTTCACTTAATACAACTCTTCCCAACAAGTTATCATGAAAACTATTATAATCTCTAATCACGATAGAAGACCTCTCCAAGAATTTAACTTCATTTTCTGCATTATGACAATATATAGAGATTTAGCCAAGTCATAAAAGAAATTGACAAATGTAGTTCATGGGTGCTATTTTTTCCCAATCTATTAGCTCTAATGGATGTGAAATTTCTTTCATAGAGTAAGATTACATAACTCAAATTACCTAAAAAGAAAAGACTACTGAAAAAAAAAAGATCATGCAGTCTAAAAAAAAGTTTATGCAGCCCAAATTACCCAAAAAAAAAGTAAAATGGCAAATCAAAAACATTATATAACCCAAATTATCTTACAACATGTAATGGGACAAAAATTATCTTGCAATATTTAATGACAAATTTAAGGGAAAAAAAAAGCACACCAATCAATTAATCCAAAAACAATACACACACTAACCAGAGTGAACCAAAATATCATGGGGTTGAGGATTATTAGAAGACTTTGTATGACTCATGACTCAAGTTTTGCGAATGAATTCTCAAATTGAGAGCACTCTATTGCACTCTTCAAGAACTCATTCTTCAGAGAGATTTCGTTACAAATATCAAGCTGAAGAACAAAATGCTTAAAAGATTAGAGATAATATTTATAAAATGAATGGGGCTCTTTTGCTTCCTAAACATGGTTAGGGAGGTTTGACTTTGAATTTCTCTCTTAGGCAATATTTATAATATTTTATTGTATAGGCAAAAAGGTGATCTTTGTACTTTCTACAGTGAAATGAAGAAAAAAGGTAACTGTGAATGTTAAGGGACACGTTCCTTGGAGCCATTGATAACGTGGCACGAAACCTTAAGTGTCAATCCCTTATTCATTAGTTCATATCTGACGCGGCGAACATTGTCGTCGTCAGTTAAACAGGTTTTCCTTCGTTATTTAATTATCTATTCATTTATTTATTATATATTTAATATGTTGAGTATAAGAAAAAAATCATTATTTTATACTGTTACAGTTTTACTTACTGCAAAGCCTGTGTATTATACAGAATAAAACGTAATATATTTTCTTCATCAATTTTATTTATATCATATGCTTATTTCAAACTATTATAAATCATAGTTTACTATCAATAAAAAATATTATATTAAATATATAAGATGATGTTAGTTTAATGTCATCAATCAAATAAATAAATAGTTATATCATATGTATAAATATATGTATTTATTTCATTGTTAATATTGATTTGATTAGATATTAATTTTATTTTAAATAAAAAATTCAATATTATCAAATATAATGTAGATAAAATCATCTCAATAAATTTCAATTTTTTTTCCTTTTATATCAGTATCTTATAAAAAGCATTCTTTCAATTTTAAAAATTCAAAAATTTGGTAAAGCCTAAAGTAAAGATAGCCACACGACTATATATTATTAGAAGAAATATATATTTTTATGTTGTATATAAATAAATACTAATATATAATTATTTTAATGCTAATTTTTATGTGATCAGATATTAAATTTTTATCTTAAACAAAAAATCAAGATTATCAAATATTATGTAGATAATAAATCAAGTTTCAAAAATATTCTGTGATACTAATATCTTATAAAATAAAATCTAGCTAGACCCACCATAGCTCTGCTTTATATTATATAGAGATATTCATCGTTTTCAAAATTCAAAATTTCATGATATATTAAATTAAATATTATTTAATCAACAATATCTTATTAGAAGATTAGACGAATATTCTATTTTACTCACAAAATATCTTTTAAAAATTAAAATTGTTTTCTATAATTTCATAAAATATCTTTTTCTTGGGTGAATATCATAAATATCTTTAAAAAAATTTAAGAATAGTTTTTACTAAAAAGCAATATAAAAATTAAAAAATCTCAAAAATCCAAGAAAATTTTATTTAGAAACCAAGTGTTCTGAGGCTATCTGACCAGGCACATCACAGCTCCGCTTTATATATAGATATATGTATTATATATATATATATATACACACACACAGAGCTATAGATTTGTAGACTATTCAGGAAAAAGAAATAATAATTTGAGAGGGAATAAATATAAGGGGTTTTTACACTAAAATGGCCCATGGTTTACCGGTTTTGTCAAATCTATCATATGTTTTTTTTGTCAAATCTATCAAATGGTTTACTTTTTGCATAAAATCTATATCAGCGTTATCTTTTCCGTCGACATCTAACGGTCGTGTTGACGTGACACG
The DNA here is from genome assembly GCF_007655135.1 of Punica granatum. Taxonomy (NCBI): domain Eukaryota; kingdom Viridiplantae; phylum Streptophyta; class Magnoliopsida; order Myrtales; family Lythraceae; genus Punica; species Punica granatum. Next base: position 36,997,911 of record NC_045128.1, on the reverse strand, counting down.
TGGAGAGATAGTGGGCCATACTTGCCATGTGGGTGCCACATCAGCACGGCCGTTAGATATCGACGAAAAAGATAACGCGGGATAGATTTGATGCAAAAAATAAACCATGTGATAGATTTGACAAAAAAAAGTATATGATGGATTTGAAAAAACGGGTAAATCATAGACCATTTTAGGTAAATTCTCTTAAATATAATTGAAGGGAAATAATTCAAAAATAAAATGATTCCCACCATGGCATAAATAAAAATGTGTTTCAAAATAGGCATGAGGCAAGATTAGATGCGACTCGAATTGCATCGGGACTACATATTCATCACGAGCGTAAAAATGGTTGTGCTCCCAGTAGGGTACGGCTAGAACAGGGCTCGTCATATTGAATCCAGCCCGCCGATAATGTATCTTTCCTTGTTATTTTGAAGAAACTGCAACGATGTTCGAATTTTAATGACCAGGACCAATCGCATTTATGGAACACTCGGACATAAACTTGTACATCTCACTATTAATGTCATTGATTATGTCTGTCACGACCATTTTAGTCTAGGCCCCTGACTATTGCCCATATGCAAGAGCCGTGTCAGTTGTCAGCGGAGAGCAAGCATGGAGCATAGTTCAACCATTTAAACAATGTGCAAGCCCGTTCACGAATCATTCTATTGAACCACAGAGTGATAATAGAAGCGGCAGCAGGTTTACGCCCCGAAGAGTTAAACTTCTGATAAGATAGAAGCATTCGCCAAACGAGTTTGAGTAAGCCCGTGAAAATGATCCAACAAGTGATAATACTACAAAGACCAGACTGCAGATGGCAAGATACACTAGCAATGGTTGTACTGTCCAAGCAGTGACTTTGATGCATTAATGCAGACAATTACCTCCTCAAACCTAAACGCAAAGCAGTTGTGTTCCTCTCGATATATGACTTCATGGTTGAATACATAATGCAGATGCAGACTGATATCACCCGAATACTAATCCTTCGTATGAAACAGATCACAGTGATCCGCATTTTAAAAGAAGATGACCACCAATGTGCTCCTCCGTATCGGCAGTTAACTTCCTGTCCTTCGATAAGCCTTTCTACACAATCAGAAGGAAGGCCGACCATTTCCAGAGTCTTTTCCCATACTCTGCAAGAGGTTTCGAGATTCACTTTTTCCATCATCAATGATATTTACTATTGACAATTTTCTATACGGATTCACTTTTTTATATAGGTATGTCTGTGGATACATATTTATGTATCATACTACTGGCAATGGGTTTGGAGCCTTCTGATCATCTCCCATTTTGTCAATGTAGTAGTGCAGGACACGGCTCATTGCCAATAGGAAGAAGGCGTAGAGTAAAAAGAGCCTCGCCGTGAGCACAATCAGGACCACAACCTCAGTCATCGCAGCTACACAGGTCATATTGAATCCAGGATGTCCATCACATACTGTTCTATGTTATTTCAGGGAAACTACAAAGACGTTCGAAGTCTAATGACGGATCACATATATGGAACATGCAGACATAAACTTGTACATCCTCCTGTTATTGTGCTCGATTATGTCCATCACATCGGATTTGGTTTATGCCTCCAACTAATTGCCCATATGAAAGAAAGGTGTTAATGGAGAACAAGCATAAAACACAGTTCAACCATTTGAACAATGTGCAAGCCAATTCTCGAATCATTTGATCGAACCGCAACAGAGTCATAATAGAAGCAACAGACATTTTTCGACCTGAAGAAGTAAAACATTCGATAAGATAGAAACATTCACCATATGAACTTTACAGGTACAGTTGTTGTGTAAGCCCATGAAAGCAATCCTACAAGTCATAATACAAAGACGAGACTGCAGATTACAGGGACACACCGGCTAAGGTTTGGGTATTGTTTTGAGAACTGACTCCTTTTACACTCAGTTTGATTGCTTCGCGTTATATGAGTATAAGCGATGACATCGATGCGTTAATGCAGACAATTACCTCCTCAGCCCTAAACCCGCCAAGCATTTGTTCCTCTAGCTATATGACTTCATGGTTGAATAGCATAATGAAGCTGCAGACTAATATCACCCCCATACTAATCCTTTATACGATCACTGTGTTCAGCATTTTAAAAGAGGGAAAAGTGTAGTTTTGATCGGCTATGGTTAACTATTTTTCTGTTCCGTAACATTTTCCGTGAGTTATATTAACCTTGTGGGGTCCACTACATTGAAAACGGCCACATGTCAAATTTTGTCTCTAATAGTGGGCAAAAAAAAAAATTGTCTCTAATAAGAGCAAACCAACTCGGAAATTATACTTTGTCCCCAGAAAATTAAGCTGGGGAAAAATCCCAATAATCGAACTGTCTTACAAACCCGTTCCATTCCGAACCGGAAGGAAAAAGAAAACTGAATTAATCGGTTTCGAAAAATATTTGGTTTGGGATTTCAAAACGAAAATCGGTTATGGGACGATTACGATTTTCACAATTAGAAAACTGTTGTTAACTGTTCCGTCCCGAATATATATATATATATATATAACATTATTATGTATATTATATATGAAATTTGAAAATTTTAATTTAATAGAAGGTCAAAACATAAAGTAAAGAGAATAATATTCCTAATTCTAGTTTCAGATTGACTCTTTTTAAACTCTCTCTTTAGATATATGGATGAATGTTGTTTAACTGACTTTTTTCAGTGTTTGCGATACGTGGATGAATGAAATTTAACAAAATCATAATTTTAGATTTTTTTAAAATAGGTTTTTTTTTTCAATATCGGTTCGATTCGGTTAACCAAACCGTAAAATCAATTATTTTTTAGGACGGTTTTATTCTTCTAATTTGGTTAGAGTTACGGTTATGGTTCGCAAAATTCTTGTCCCGAAAATTCGGGACGGTTATGGTTCAAGCTAAAAACCGTATATCAAACAGTCCCGCGCACACCCCTATTTGAAAGGCTTTGCGATCATCAAGGTTCAAACCAGTTCAATACTTTCTAGTTTGCAATAAGCAAATGTTATTTTTTGCAAGATGTCTGGACTGAGAAAGTGGAAAAATATTGGCAGAACTTGGAACAAAACTGCACGGCAGGAGCTGAAAATTACCCAAAAATCTCATCTTTTTTAAGGTCAAATAAGTCATCTATGGTGATTTCCCTTTTTCTTGCTTAATCCATAAAGAAAAGAAACTACATTGGAACTTTATTCAATAATTATCCTTTACAAAAGGGGAGAGATTGGTTTAGCCGTAGAACCTGGGGACCAGTACGCCATCGACGATGACATTCCGGCAACCTATTGGCATCTCTCTCTCTCTCTCTCTCTCTCTCCCCCCCACCTCGGACCCCCTCTTCTCCACCACATCTATCTCCATGCAATCTGCTGCCGTTAACATTAATTCAGGAAGCCATTGTCCTAAGACCTATATTAGAATCCTTTATTTACAGTGCAGAGTTGATCCCAAATTCGTCTTAGGAAACCTTGTAACGGTGCGTTTAGATTCAAAGTTAAAATAAATTTGATTTTGATTGGCTTTAACTCTGATTTTGATTGTGAAAAATGACAAATGAATTAGAATTATAAATTTGACTTGGGAAACGTGTGTTTTTGTTGTGTAGTGTGTTGAGTTAAAGTTAAAGTTAAAATTTTTGACTTGGGAAATATGTATTTTTGTTGTGTAGTGTGTTGAGTTAAAGTTAAAATCAAAATGATTTTAATTGTGAATCCAAACAGACCATATCTGGCCCCAAGTCCTCTCAATGACAAATCAAGAGTGATAAAAGATGCAGAGAAGACAATGAGAAGAAGCAATTAAGTGATGAAGAAGAGATTGAGAATTTGATCCAGCCAGTTCAACTTTCACTTATATAAATCATTATAATATTACAAATACGTGCGTTTAACAGAAAAAAAAAAAAAGAGTAACTGAAGAACTAATATATAAAAGCAGCGAAAGGTACTGGATGCAAATAGAAGAAAAAAAAAAAAAAAAAAAGTTAGTGGACGAAAATAGAAAAGTACCCGAACCTAGTAGACTAAAATGTATACATTTCCATTGTAAAAGGAGATGATGACCACTAATGAGCTCCTCCATATCGGCAGTTAACATCCTGTCCTTCGATAAGCTTTTCTACACAATCAGAAGGAAGGCCGACCATTTCCAGAGTCGTTTCCCATACTCTGTAAGAGGTTTCGAGGTTGTGTGCTTCTTCAGAAGGGTTTGCTGGGCGGCACTCTTGAGATATGAAAGCGCAGACGGGCCAATCATCTGATTTTAGCAATTCACAGTATTCTGGGACCAGAGGATCTGTCGCCGCAAAGAGTGAACTTCTGGCACCTGCATGATGAAATGGACAAGGCACGTAAATAAAAACTAGCACGAAGCTCTCACATCCAAGACTTCTCTTTCAGCAGAACATCCCTCAGTTATGTATCAAATGTGATAATCCGATAATTTTTAACCTTTTTGTCCAAGTTTCTCCTAAGAGCCATCTCCAGTTGTGTCCAGATGGGAGATGTTCCCTTTGGAAGCAGATAAATATACCGTTTAAAATTGCCGATATACAGTTCTCACTTTTGTCAAAATTCAAGTTAAACTCTATCCAGCTTTTTGACGGGGCATTACGGGGATGACCTGACAAAATTGACTGAGAGAAGGTGCATAAAGCTACAATGCATTAACATTTTTATCCAGGCGATGATTCTTTTTTAATGATAATTTTTTCTTTGTAAATATCCAAAAGATGGCTATCCTAAAAGGAACCTGCAACTTTCATAAGTAAACAAACTGCTCCTCACAAAACTAACCTTCTTCAGGGCTGAAGATAAAGTAGGGTATTAAATGATAAGCAGCCTGAACAATTCTGGGAAGATCCCTTGCCTGCATCAGATTGTCCACAAAAACATGAACATAATTGTCTTGAAATTAAACTATCAAGCACGTAGGTTAGTTTATATAAACAAGAGTCAGAAATCATGGACTGGACCATTAATCCAAATCTAGATCTGAATACACGTGAAAAATGGGACAAATTGATTGACTTACAACATTAGTGTGCACTACTCCAGGAGATACGCATAACACGCTAATGCCAGCCTCAGCAGGCAACCTCTTATGCAGGACACTGCTGAACATGACCTGGAGGAAAGGAGAGAAGCTCTTCATTTTGTCACTTTTGGAAGGTTCATTGCTCAAAATTTAAAACAACTACGGTATAATTCCAGTCATGATTCAATTGGTCTTACTCATTCTTTTTTGAATTAAAATGTGGATTTGAATAGTGGAAAACAAGAATATATAACAATTTCAGAGATGATGAAAAGCTGGTCGTAATTTATTAGAATAAAGAATTGGTCGACTTTATTCTAGAAATATAAATTTCTTTTCTAACTGTAATGCGTATACTATAACTCATGATATAAGTAAAATGATAGAATAATTTACCCTTTTTGTTATTTCATTGATATTAAAAGAAGAAAGAGAACATCAATAATATCCCATGATTTTGTGTAATTAATAGACTGCTTCTTGAAGACGAATTCCTGAACCAGAAGATTCAAAGAGATGTTCAAAACAAGAGAAAATAGCAGTCTTCCAAATTGCAAAAGCCGAACACTCCCTCTTTTGACCTTCCTTTTGTAGGCAAATTTCAATAGCATGCCAGTCAAAACATTCTGATCAATTAAAAGGTGAATCATTACGTTTTACTCGTCTCTATGAGTAGAAAATTTTCAGTTCAATCATTCTGTTTGACTTACCTGTGCCAACTTGCTACTGGTGTAACCCACTAGACTTGAATATTTTCTTCTCCCAGATACAACATTCATGTCTTCATCATCAACAAAGCCAACGTAATGCATCTAAGTAAAAAAAAATCAATTATTATGAGCAAGATTCTATCAATTATTAAGTCAATTACAACTCTACCACAGCAAAATCAAAGATAGTTGTCCATAAAAATTGAGCGCCCATTCACAGCTTTAGGAATTTATATGAATGAATTGATGTTCATAAACTTAAGCATCCTTAACAGGACTCTGGATCTTAGAACACCTTAAAACCAAAAAAAATATCACCAGATAAGTGCATGCAGGTGCTATAGACATAACTTTGGCAATGGAGCCAATTCCAATGGTCCTCAGAAGAGCCCAAAAGAAATCACGAGTTTAGTAACGAAAAACGACGTGAATCGAACTTCTCGATAGCATAGCACTTACCACAGAATTTACATTAACAATTCTGCTGGGAGAGCCCCGGATTAGAGATGGCAAAAGCAATATCGCCAGAAGGGCTGGAGCAAGATGATTCACTTGCATGTGCTCTTCATAGCCATCTTTTGAAAACTTTTGTGGTTCTGAACCAAGCAAAGAAGGAATCATAAATCAATTGACAATATCCGGTCTCTGAATAGGACGACTTCCCCCAATGAGTATAACAGATGGTGGCCAAATAAGCACCAGACGAAAACAACAAAAAGAAATCCAAGTAAGAAGAAGAATAAGAACAGGGACTCAAAAGTGAAAAGCAAGGCTCTTCTCTTATTGACACACTCATCAGAAAACTATTAAAGCACTATTACCCATGTTTTGAAATTGCCAAGAAGATGTGAAGCTGAATGGTAGGCTAACCATACACCGTGATTTAAGACTCCTGTTATGATATTAAAACAGATAGTTTCCTTTACAAAAAGTGGTTAGAAGTAAACAAGACCTTTCACTAAAAATGTAATAACACATCAAAGCATATATTGAAATCATTACTGAATTCTGTAGAAACTGTAGGTTTAGAGATTTAAGCATAAAAACAAGCACAATAGACACTTCAGAAGACCAACCTCCAATAGAAAAAATCCCTGCATTATTAATGAGGACATGCAAAGGCCCCATTCGAGCATTCCATGCTTCAGCAAATCTAGCCACAGAATCCAAGGAAAGAAGATCAAGTTCCATCACCTACAGATGCCAAAGGTCAGAATTAGTACCGCATGGCATCTAAGCCTGGGAACTCAATCTTAAGAAAACTGCATTCCCACGAAAACATATGCTTTCTTATGCTTGTTTCGCAAAAGAAGTCGAGCCACCTAAAGAGAACACATGCCACAATAGCTACCAAGAAAGTAATAAGTTTCGTGAAAATCATAAACCAAAACACGGTGAAGTGGAATTATGGCCTCTAATTTAATACTATTCCATAGAGAAGAGACTTTCTTCCGCATGGTAAGGAAGTACCGTTACAAACAAGGATAAGCACAGGTAGTTGTGTCTGTCAAAAAAATTTAGATGAGCAGGACAAGTATCAGAGCAACCAACAGTGGTAAAATTCCGATCAATCAGCTCTTTTCAATTACCTCAATATTGAGAGGGAGACCCATGCCGGACCACTCATTCTGCCACTTCTGGATCAGATCCTGAGCCGCCTTGGGCTTCCTCACTGCCATGACAACATGAGCCCCTGCTTCTGCCAACTGTCTGAATAATAATTCACCGACATTATTATCAAGACAAAGTGGAAGATAACTGCAATCACACACTTTCTTTCAAAGGAAGAAGCTTACTGCATCCTCATCTAAACAACTTTGCTCTGTAACAAAGATTCAGTCAAACTAGTGCAATATAAATCAGAATATGACAGCTAGATACTAATGATATCATGCAGTAGCCTAAAGTTTTGAGATTTTTATTACGGTTTCATGATTTATAATGATTTCATAGTGCGTGGTAATTCTACAGCATTGCCGTCAATCTTGTTCGCAATCTATGAGCTTACTGGTTTTGATGCTGGAGCTATCGTGCTTTCATTAATGGCTTCATAACGTCGCCAAAGAATCACAGAGCATTCCATAAATGGTGTAACAAATCTAACCCGACAACAATATCAGCAGTAAAACCATGTGCTTCGAGCAGAAATGGAAACAAAGCCAACGCTTGAAATACTAACATCGGCAGCAGAAGCAAACGAAGGAGAGTGCAAAGCGAAATGGCTGAGCCTAGGGCAAGGAGAAGAGAGTAGTACCGGGCAATTTGGAGGCCGATGCCGCTGGTGGATCCGGTGACAATGCAGGTGAGCTCGTTGACGGGAGGCAGAGGGAGCGGGTTCTGGAGGTGGCTCGCCAGGATTCTCTGGAACAGGCACTCGTGAATCACGGACCACCATCCCCGGAGCCACTCGATCCACCCGAGCCCGGTCTTCTTCTTACTCTTCCTCCCGGGGTCCGAGTCTCCCGGTCTCTGCTTGGGCTCATCATCGTCCGGCGAACTCCACGTCCCCGACGACGACGAGGACCCTCCGTCCATTTCTCTTCCCCTCTCTCTGAGCTGGAGAAGCCGCGAGATCCGTCGTCGAATTGGTCGCCTTTTCTGGTTTTGTATGGAAGGAGACAAAGGCAGAGAGAGAGAGAGAGGGGGGGGGGGGGGGGGAGGGAATCTCTGAGATTCTCTTCTTTTTGTATTAATGGGCTGGACTTTGGATTCGGACTCTTCAGTTCAGTCAGCAGTGCCAGTTCATCTAACTTGAATGTAGGGAAAATCCCGACCACCCTGATCCCTCTGAATCATCAGATCAGTATCGAATAGGCGCCCGCGTTGACCTGATGATTCAGATGAGTGAAGAGGCCACCCGAAAATACGTAGAAGGAAAAAAAAGTTAGATCTATATCATTTGTTTCAATCATGAAATTTTCATGTATTGATTATATGTATGGAAAAATGAACTCGTACAGAGAAAAGAAGAAGACCATACACGTGCTTGATTCGACCGTCCCATCGCATTTGCTGGCATGTAGGAAAAATAATCATTGGCAATGGACCCAGCCGGGTCGCGCTGGCCAAGGCTGCTTATGACCTCAGATTAGCGAATTCATGCTCCGAGCTGCAAGCCACTTCAACCCCCTTATACATACTCCATCTGAAGAAGTATAGTGAACGAGCGAAAATCTCGACTATGGCCCGAGCTCGACGAATTGCAAAAAGCTACCTAGAGGGTCAGGATATTAATTAATATTCCGACGATACGAATCCGGCTGAATTGTTCTTCTGATTAGCTTGGCATACATTGGTGAACTTTGCTGGTCCATGTTAGCTTTTGTTAAAAGCTACTACCTTTTAAGGAGCATCCGATTCTTCTAGCATAGGTCCCAGAGCTACAAAATCAAAGGCTGAAAAGACAAGAGCGCGCGGTTCCATATGGCATTACTCACGTAATGCTATTTCAAGTGATTCTAACAACTTCGAAGTGAAATGGAGAAGACTGTGTCTCGCCGGTGCGGTGAACTGGATCCAGTCGGAGATGCCTCCATGGTTCCTTGTATGTCTTGCAGTTATGCCTCTCGGCGATAATTGAAGTTGCCGAGGGTGGATCGAGCTCCAAGCTGAGATTATCTTGGTTTAGAGTCTCGAGTTGCCATTAGTAGTCCTCTAATCCATTGCCCCATTTGCTTGAAGGAGGAGAGGACACCGCAACTCTAGTGGAATATGAATACCACATGAACTTTGATCTCCAGTCCCGACCCTAAGGTACATAAACCAGTTCCATGGGGACATCCAATCCACACTTCGATCCAGCACAATAAGTTTGACATGATCGATGCACACAATGACTCATGTGAACTTAATAAAGTCTAGTATATAATCTAGTGTTATCGAATCGCATCTCAGAATTAACTCAAAGATAAGTTTATGAGCTCCGATCAAAAGTCGTTCATTCCAACTTGAGCTCAGGATAGCATGACATGCGTGTTTACAAAATTTGTACCATGAAATGAAAGGGAGTGAAGGATCATCCGTTTTCCTATCGCCTGAATGATCTCATTAGTATTTGAGAAAAAGGGAAAAAAAAAAGGGTGGATGAACTTTACCCATTTTTTAATTTTTGCACGAACATTATTTTTGATAGAAAAATAAAATTTTTGATTTTTTTGCCAAGTTAAGTATCTGTATCACTTTCCATCAGTTTTGCTAATGTAGCGAAAAATAGTGATTACGTGACAAGTGGTGTCACGCTATGTTAGCAAAAATAATAATAAAATTTTAAGGAAAAAAAAGAGAGAAATGCTTTGATCGGAGAAAGGGTGAGGGCCCATGGTAGTCACCGTAACCCTGATTGGGGTTATTGGTGATCTCGGAAGACATCGGCTACCCCAATCAAGGAGTGTTGATCGGAATTGAAGCCCCACTCGCCAAAATCGAGAGAATCCCCAAGGATAGTGGCTGGGATCGAGGCTCCACCAATCGAAATAGAGAGAACCCCTCAATTTGAGGATTATCTCGATTCCGTCCGTCCACCACTCCCCTAATTAGGTTCATCGGTGTCCTCTAGAGTTACCAACGACTCCAATTGGGGGACAGTAGCTCACCCTTTCTCCGATTAATGCCTTTTTCACTTTTTTCTTTTAATTGTTTTAAATTTAAGTTGAAGTGGCATAATACCATTTATCGCGTTAAATCAGTAAAATGGATGGGAAATGGCGCAAATACTTAACAAAAATAAAGTTCTTACCAATAAAAAATGTTCACGCGGTGAAGGATCTGGACCGTTAGATAGCGGATATTCTATCCTTACACTGCCAGAAATGATCCCCGCCGTTGGATCAAATCCCCCCACGGTCCCGTGTACCAGACATGATCGTTGTCGTCGCCGTCGCCGTCGTCGTCGGTTTCACCGCTCCAATAATATCTGTGCCCCTCGGAAGATATTGCGGCTCTTCTCGCAGTTCTCTCCTCTAATCGCTTTAACCCTTCCCGGCTGGAGAGGTCGTCACGTATCAATCCGAAATTGGGTAATTGGATAATAGGCAGTAAAGGAGATTAGTAATTCTTCTTCTTCCATGGCGGAACACCACGCAGATGATTTGGACGCACTTCTCGACAGTGAGTATCATGAGTTTGTTGGGTTCTTTGCTCGCAACTTGCTTTTTTCTGAGACGGGTCTGCTCGTGTTTGAATCACTTCAGGTGCTTTGGATGATTTCCAGAGCCTCAACCTCTCTTCTTCCAGGTATAGTAATCTCCTGAAATTGACGCTGACCTTAATTTAGGGACCAAATGCGAAAGTACTGTGTATGGATGCGAAATGAACAATCTTGATGATTGCTGTGTGCTCTATCTGAGCTTAAAGCTCCGGAATTATGGTGGTGTGATTAGCTTTTGAGATGTCATAATGGAAAAGTAGGATGCTGTAGGAGCGGTTGGAGTGCTGAATAGAGGAAGTGTGTGCGCGGATGGAACCTAAGATTTCAGTCTTAATGGGCGTGTGGCTGAGATTAATCGTTCGCATGAACTCTGTAGTCTCGTTGTTCAATAAACAACTCGCAAATTTGAGATTTTTATGCTGAACATCAGGGGCATGAATGAACTGAAGATAGATGACGAGTTAAGAAAGTTGAGACTCTGCTAGATATCTCTCTTGCCTAGTAAAAATAATTTTAGCTTGATGGTGATGGTTCACCTATGATTAATGGTTTTTTAACCTGATATATGAATGCAGGGGTGGGAATGGTGCTGAGACCAACCAGGATGATGCATCATTACCATCGGGCATCCAAGGTCTGGGCATGGGATTGCCTGATCTAAGAAATAAAAAGCAGAAGGGGAAACAAAAGGCTCCAAAGGACATAGCCCATGCTGCCGAAACTCTAGATAAGCTCAGACAACAGACTAGGGAGGCTGTCAAGGGATTGGAATCGGTCACTGGTGGTGATGATTTGGGTAGCAACGCTATGATGGAGGATTGGGTGAAGCAGTTCGAGGAGCTAGCTGGGTCACAGGTAAAATTTCTTGCTTTTCTAATTTGAATGGGTACTGAAATTTGACAGAACATTGTTATCATTGATACTGGTACTGAATACCGGTTGGTATTGTTTTCTAGTGCTTGATTTTTCCCGTTTCACGCTAAGGTTGTCATTATGAATTTGTTAGATAACAGATGGTTGCTTCCATCCTTCGTTTGTGATTCATCGCTCAAACTCTGCTGGGATTATGTCGACTAGAAAAGTGGATTCTGTTTTCCTGAAATGTTGGTCATATCAATTTAAGTATGAATAGACGAGTCCCTCCTTTCAGAGACATTGCGCAAGAACTTTGGTTTGTTTCTCAGGTTTTGATGATGACATGGGTGATCGGGTTCTGACAAATTTTCTGGACACCTGGCATTTTGTTGTCCATCTGTTCATCTTTTCTGTTCCTGCTCTTTGAGATTTACAGGCTCATCCATATAGTTGTTTCTTAAGACTTCATTGGTGACCTCATTAGAGTTCAAATGGACATGCACTCTATGGACATTGGTTAATCTTATCTCTAGAAGTGCAAGGACTTTGTCCAAGGATTATTCTGGAAAAATAGCATCTCTTTTACCTCATAACCATCTTAAGCAGCAGTTTCACGCACTGTCTGGGAATACTCGCAAAGTCAAAACCTTCTTTGTCTTGGAGAATGTGGGGCCACTGATGCTGGTACAAGATGTCGCTTACCTATGCATAATATTTGCATCAGATGGTTCTTGTTCATGCTTTTTAGAAATTTTCATGTTACTTTATGAGATTACGCACAGATGTTCTGCACTCTCTGTTTGATGTCAGCGCAGTTTTCCGCATTAGTTGTTCACTTGAGTTTGCCTTTGTATGTGATGTTATCGGTTTCATTCATTTTTTGTTCCCAATACTTCAGAAATATAGAGAAAATTCTGAGCGGGTTTTCAACCTCTTCCCTGTTTTTCTAGGACATGGAATCGATGGTGGAAACAATGATGCAGCAGCTGCTGTCAAAAGAGATTCTTTACGAACCAATGAAGGAAATTGGAGAAAAATACCCTAAATGGTTGGAAGATCATAAATTGACCTTGAGCGAAGAGGAGTACAAGCGGTATGCCCACCAATATGAACTCATAAAAGATCTTAATGAAGTCTACGAGAACGAGCCTGACAACTTCAACAAGATCGTTGACTTCATGCAGAAGATGCAAGAATGTGGTCAACCACCGAACGATATTGTTCGGGAGCTGGGTCCTGATTTCGATATATCCAATCTTGGACAGCTGTAAGTTTTCTTGTTCTATTCCTTCTTCAGTTAAAATGAAACTTTGATGTTCAGTTTTGTTATTGCCGCATTCAGTTTAGCATCTTTTACGACAGGATAATTTGACATCTAGGACTTATTCAGCTTCTAAAAGGCTGAAGTATGGAGCAGAAAAAGTACTGCAATGAGTGGCACTTTATAGGGTGCAATTGAATTACAAGACATCAAGTGAACTATAATCTGTAGTCTAACAGATAATTTTTCTTTACTTTCAATTCTCAAAGAGGGGAAAGATGAAAAACTGGGTAGTGCAGTATCGTGATTTTACTCTTAGAGGTTTGCTCCTAGAGGCTTCAAACTTGCAGCAACTGAAGAGCATTTCCTGCCTTCTGCAGGTCCCCAGAGATGCTCGAGTCTCAACCCAATTGCTGCATAATGTGACTGCTCAGTTTTATGCAGAGTAAACAAGCGGCAGAAGGGAAAACTAGCCCAGTTGACGTCCCTCTGTTTGATGGAGGATGGAGGCAAAAAGATGGTCTTTCTTTCCGTTCGTGATACTTTTCATCCTTCTGCATTATGTTCTCTACTACCTAGATTCATTCCATTTAGATGGTTAGGATCGGAACGTGTACGTCATAAATGTATTATATCAACAGTTTCAGTTGGTTTGGTCGGTTGGATTTTCAGGTTTATGAGCCATTTTGCTGGTAGTTTACTCATATCGCAATTGTTCTGGCCCTTTGAATCTTTTCTGTGTCTACATGATCATTCTGCAGCAATATCGGATCCATTCTTGGGATTCAGGCTCATTCAGATCAAAATCTTTTGCTCAAAAAGCCGTGACAATTAGTCTTTACAAACTCAAAATGGATAGTATTGCGATGTGGTTAGAATATAATGGCACAGAATTGCCCGATGAAGGGGTTTGGGTTTGTACAGCAGAAGCTCATAGCTCGTGGAACTCGCTTTGAACTCTGTGAAATCTAATCATTGGTAAATTCTATGGTCGGCTAGCTTAGACTGTTTCTTGGCCCATCGAGGCCATTCATATTAACATGGGATTCATCATTAACTGTTCCTGAGAGATCACCAGCGGTAGGCTGGTAGACCAGCTGTTATCAACAGATCGTCGAGTCACGTATCACAGCTGCACGGAGTGGCGTCAAACCCGAGATTTCACGAGATTCAAAATTTGGGCCGGCAGACTCATGCTATCGTCTAACAACCCTTTCTAGCTTTTCGTTTTCTTGTCCTTTTTTCACTTTTTACCGGCCATGGATGGCCTTGCGAGCTAATGCAAAAACAAGATGCATAGATTTGAATACAAATGGACATGAGACGTGAGGAGGGCAAGCTCTGTATTGAATTGCTCGAGTTTCCGAGAAAATGCAGCGAGGGAGATGGAGACCGTGACATGGCGCATATGGGAGAAGCTCCATATGGGCAGGTCGCATATGGGGGAAGCATGTGTTTACAGTTCAGCTCCATGTATTAGTTTAAAGAGAAGAGTTTGGGTTCCATCCATGTGGGTGGGTCGCATTTGTTGAAGATGGTGACCAGAGAGAGAGAGAGAGAGAGAATGACTTTGATTTTGCTTGGCAGCAATTCCAATATTATACTAAACAATGGAGGGAGGGGTCGAACTTTCTTCCATAGAATTAAAAAATGGTTCCCTGAGCTGCAGCCTCATGCTTCCTCGTATCCCGGATCTGCTCCACTCCCATTCCTCTTTACTTTGTTGCACGTCTTCTTCATCTGGGTCTCTGTTTTCTCCGGAAAGTTGCGAACTTCCCCGAGAAACCGATGAAGTTGAGATGAGGTGATACCTTGGAGGGGCCATAACTGACAGTGATACTGCACTATTTGAGGAATATGGCCAGTTTGATGGAGGGAGGGAGATCGCTTGCTGAGACTCCCACTTACTTGGTGGCTACTATAGTGACTGTTTTGGTCTTCGTTTGCCTTTTCGTGGAGAGGTCCATTTACAGATTTGGAAGGGTAAGCAGAATAATGAGCATTCTTTTGCCTTCCATCTGTACTTGCTCTGTTGTTATGGGCACTCTTTTTTGTTTGTTATGGAATTGTAAGTACTTGCTTTTGTTGGCTAAAGAGGTTTCTGCGGGCTTTATGGTCGATACGAGATCTTTGCTGGTTTTTTACTTTTCGTTTGTCGGTGTAGAAAGTATTGGGCAGTTGTTCTGCGCAATGATGTGGTAAGGAATTGTCTGTTTGGATTGCTATAGAGGAATTTTAAGTCCAGTATCTGAAATTAGCAGATAGTATGAATACACTTTTGTGATGGACTTATGATTCTAAGACATGATGGGGACATGGGAGTCACGATCCGGAAATAGCATTACTTGCTTCCTTTTCCATGTTTTCTCTTGCAGTGGCTGAAAAGGACTCGGAGGAAGGCCCTGTTTGTTTCATTGGAGAAAATCAAGGAAGGTCAGCAGCAACTGGCTCGATAAACATTGTTCATTTCAGTGGACTAGAAGTTCTGAAACTTCCTAATTAAACTTTAGGATCATAATCTTGCATTGTCTTCATCGTTTGAGCTCTTACAGAGTTGATGCTGCTTGGGCTTATATCTTTATTGTTGGCGCAATGGGCGAACTGGATTTCTCAGATCTGTGTCAACTCGTCTCTGTTCAACAGCAGATTCTATATCTGCTCCGAGAATGATTTTGAGACCCACGAGCATTTCATGATCAAGAGTTCCTTCTCTTCTCTGAACGAGAGTGATATTCCCCCAGAAGGACTTAATTATCCAGGGTCTCATCAATGCGGAGAGGTATATTATTAAGTGCTTCTCTTGATGATGAATCATGCATTCTCTAAAATATGGAGCATCAGCGCAGCTGACAAGCGCCTTGTGTTACATTGCAGGGCCGAGAACCTTTTGTTTCGTATGAAGGTCTTGAGCAGCTCCATCGGTTTCTGTTTGTTCTCGGCATCACCCATGTACTCTACAGTTGTCTTGCTGTTGGTCTTGCGATGAGCAAGGTGCTGCCATGTCTCCTCGGCTTAATGGAAATTACTACAATATAATTTATTTCGAAGAATCTTATATTATTTTGCATTTCTCCATAGATATACAGTTGGAGGAAATGGGAAAACCAAGCAAGCGTAACGACTGACGGGGACGTGCAAGGTATTGAACAGAACCTCAATGAATGAGAAAACTTGATTTATGCTCGGGAGTGGATTTGTTGTTCTTATTTCGAAAATTGTTCCATAGCTAAGAAAACGAAGGTGATGAGAAGGCAAACTACTTTCGTCTTTCAACACACATCTCATCCATGGAGCAGAAACCGAGTCCTCATATGGATGGTAGTTATTATCCTTCTTTTGGAACATTCCGAACTTTGCCAATGCTTGATCTTCTTTTGGCTACATTTCGTCTTTGCTCAAGCGCTACCAGCAGAAAACGTTTGTATATATGCGTGACAATTTAGCAATCGAGAGCAAAGAGGTTATCCTCCCAATTTAAATTCTTATTCATGGGTGAAATTTGTTTGCAGCTTTGCTTCCTTCATCAGTTCAGGACATCTATTAAAAGGTCAGACTACTTGGCTCTGCGTTTAGGTTTCATCACAGTAGGTATCCCGCTTCAATCATCACTTTGTTGAGCATAATGTTATGCTTCTTCCGGTATCTGTCATACCGCTAATTTCTAACCACTTTTTCCTTCTTCCGTGTTTTCAGAAGCACAACTTGCCACTTTCGTATAATTTTCACAAGTACATGGTCCGCAGCATGGAAGATGAGTTTCATGGCATCCTTGGAATCAGGTAAATATACCCTCGAGCACACCGACAGGAAATTTTCATCAATGTAGTACTTACTAGACCAATTTTTTGCAGTTGGCCTCTTTGGGCTTATGCTATAATCTGCATCTTCATCAACATTCACGGTATGCTAGCAAATCTCGGAATGCAACACAGATGTTTATGCATGGCTCCTGATAGAAATCGTTATGTTTTCAAAATTTTGCAGGCTTGAACATATACTTCTGGCTCTCCTTCATCCCTGCTATTGTAAGTATAATATGATTGTAATTATGACTTTTATGAAGATGGACTGGTACCTTTTTAAATGTTCGTATAAATATTGAGACATTCTCACGTGTGAAAGCTCGTTATGCTGGTTGGGACAAAACTTCAACACGTCGTTTCCTCGTTAGCGCTCGAAATAATGGAGCCTGCAGGACCAACTAGTGCAACACAGGTAAAGCCACGGGATGATCTGTTTTGGTTTGGAAAGCCCGAAATACTGCTGCACTTGATCCAATTCATTATATTTCAGGTAATAATACTGAGCCATTGTGTTTCTACACGCATATACACACGAATGACATATTATGTTGGTGTAAATTATTCCTTATCTCACTTTCGACTGTGGTCTTCTGCCTTGTTCTGTAGAATGCTTTTGAGATGGCAACGTTCATCTGGTCTTTGGTAAGAACTTTTGACATTTATCGGATATGAAGTAGTCATAAATTACTTTGCATGCGAACACCTTTGAAAGTCTATCCAAATAAAAATTAACCAAGCAAAATAGACACTTCCAAGTTCAATTTGACATTGTTGTGTAATGACAGAGGATAATCCTCCTCTACACGATTCAATAAGCTTGAGTGAATTCTGTTGCTCAGTGGGGATTAAAGCATCGGTCGTGCTTCATGAAGAACCATGTGTTAATAGTCATTCGACTGGCTTCCGGGTATGTTTCTTGTTTTTATGTACAATTATATTTGCAGATGTTCGTGACGTGAAAAAGTTTCCAAGAATTTTCCCGATTTTCTGGACTGAATTTGTTTGGTTATTATTTGCTGGCTTGAAATGCAGGGTGTTGGTTCAGTTTTGGTGCAGCAACACGACGGTGCCCCTAAACGTGATTGTTACGCAGGTTAGTCTGGCTCGTTATTCTGATGATCCGCAGGGAGGTCTATTAAGACACTTTTCATGTTCCGAATGGCGTCGTACAGAACTTTTATAAGTGGTTCGGCGAATTCTTTTTCCACTTCGATGGCTGTTGAAGTTCATAATTTGATGAACTCCATCAGTAACAATTCTGCTTTCATGATACGGGAACATTTTACAGATGGGATCTCGGTGCAAGAAGGCCCTGGTGGCGGAAAGCGTGCGGGAATCGCTCCACAGCTGGTGTAAACGGGGGAAGGAGAAATCGAAACGGCATCATCTGCGGTCACACACCGTGAGATCCACATGCTCCCTCGATTCGACGATCTATGAAAGGGATGAGATAACTGTTGCATCGGGCACGCTGTCCCGAAGCTCCTCGATCAATTCAGCTCTGAACCAGGACACGATCACTTCGATCGATATGGTGGATAGCACCGTCCTCGATACACCTAACCACCATGACAAGGAGCTCTCTTTCAGGATGGAGGAGTACCTGACGGAGTCCCTGAAGATGAGCTCGAATCAGCCTTATCCTCATCACGAGAATGGTGAGGGAGACGAGGAAGCGGGGAACCGAGCCGATGGGAGGCCCGACACTCTATTGGATCTCTTTAGGAAGACATGATACCACGTAAAATTCCGACCGAATGCATAGTTCCAGAAACATCAAGTTTTTTCTCAACCGGATAGCTGCTGTAGTCGATTCGCACTCGATTTGGTTGGATTATTGATTAGATTAAGCTCCATTATTCTTAATGGATATCCGAAAGTCATAATATACTTCTCTTGGCACTGGCTCGGTAGCTGGTCGAATTCAAATTAATATTTACGATCTGGATCCTACTTCAGCTCGGCCTCGACTAAAGCCAGACCAACCACGGGCTTTACTCGAGCTCGGGTTTTCGGCCTCACTCGGAGTCTCCCGAACATCAGGATCAACGGGCACGGCTAAAAGCAACCCGAATCAAGCTCGAGCCGAGGCTTGAACTCGAGTTCTGTTCCCGTGATAACAATGAACGCAAGAGATCCAGGATTAAACAAAGAAGCATCACATTAACCGGTCCCATAGCAACACTGGTTTTATGGAAAGTTTATCTCTTAGACATCCCCCCCTAAAAAAAAAAAAATCGTCCAAGAGAGAGAGAGAGAGAGAGATTTAATTAGCAGATAATAATAATAATAAAAATAAAAGTAAGACTAATTAAACACAACAATAAGCTTGACTAATTAATTTAAAGCATAATAAACTCTGTCGGGCGGGCGGGCGATGGAATGGAAGCTTAAGCGGTGAGCTCCTCTTCCTTGTGGGTCTCGATGACGACGTCGCCCAGTGGGTATGCGACGCATGTGAGGACCCACCCTTCCTCAATCTGGTCGTCGTCGAGGAAGCTGCCGTCGGACTGGTCGACGCTCCCGGACACCACCTTCCCGGCGCAGGAGGAGCACGACCCGGCCCTGCACGAGTACGGCAGGTCGATCCCGTTCTCCTCGGCGTGGTCCAGGATGTAGGTGTCGGAGGGGACGTCCAGCTCCACCTTCCCTTCCGGGGTTACCAGGGTCACCTTGTGGGCCGCCATGGCAGTCGCGCGCCCCCCGCGTGCCGCCTGTGTCTTCAGGCCGAACAGGGCCTGGCCGAAGCTCGGGCCCGACTTGAGGGAGGCCACGGAGGGGTTCCTCCTCAAGAACGAGGTGCTCACGAATGCGCCCGACAGCGTCGCCATTACAATAACTAATGGAGTATACAATGCAGCTCTCTCTGCAACTGTGTGAGGTCTGAGGAGAAGGTGAGGGAATGGTGAAGGTGAGTGTTAATAAGCAACGGGGAGGGAGAAGAAGATAATGGAGGTCGAAGTGGACACGTGGCGGGACACGGTGACTTGGGTTATCTCTTTATCGTGAGGAGGAGATGGGGGGGATGAGTTGAGTGGTCGTCAATGGTGGCGACTGCGGTGTGGACGCCACAATCCCTCCCTCCTAACGATCTTTTTTAATTTCTTGACAAACAAAATTATCTTTTTCTTTTTCATTTCCTTTGGCGTTTTATTGCGGCTGAAATATCAAGAATTTTTTTTTTCACTCGTGCATCGAGGTTTTCTGCTACCTTCGATTTTGCACTTGATATATTGATACGAAATTAAAAAAATAACATCGTAAGAAATTAGGAAGTAAGATGCTAATTCTAGGAAAAATTATAATATGACTCAGTGTCATCGTGACGCGTTTAGTATTTTGATACTTTCACTATTTGTGAAGGATTTTACAAATTACAAAATTAAAAGTAAAAGCAAAATATGCTTGTACTAATCACGATTATACTAAATATTTGAACTGAAATACTAAATACTTGAACGAAAAGTATTAAACGTATCACGATGGCACGAAGTCACGTTGGCTAAACCGTAATCCTAGAAGATTCTATGCCATTCGAGGTTTGCGGTCATTGCTATTTGTAGAGGACATGAAAATTAGTGAGATTTTTCTTATTTTCCGCATGAAATTTTTGGGCCATGAGAGCCCATTGTTTTGCTCCTGAACGAGGTTTTCCAGCACGTCATTTGTCAGTCACTCTCTGATTGTATGGTACGATTTCCTCTATACATATAACTTGCACTTCTATATCGAAGGTGGTGTACCGTAATGTTACGACATATTCACCTAATAATAAAGAGATTTCATATTTAATATCATTGAAATCATCCATACTTTTTATTAATTATTAAAATTTTTATTTTATTATATTTTTTATAACTGAATAAAAGAATTTACACTCCCAAATATTATTTGTACTAAAAAATTAAATGTTCACGAAATCCCACATCAATCTACTAATTGCCCCCGCTCTAGCCAGCACCTTAACCTTGTACTATACCTCCTTAGATTAAAAAACAAAAAAAAATAAAACGGATCTCTAATAGAAAGACACTGAATGTCGATATGACGAAGGCGAATGAATATCTATTAATGAAATCCTGGTCAGATATAGATTAACATTGGAAACCAAGACGAGTTCATCATTCTCGAGCCTTTTTTCTTAACTCGAATCGAACTTAGACGGGAAAAGGAAGGATGCGCGACGAGGGATGCAGTCCATCTTCATAGATGATGCATCCTTGAAAAATCCTCAGGGCTTCAACAACATAAATATTCCGTCTGTCCGATTGATACATCTACAAAGATGGAAAATTAATGCCGCGGCTGATGGAAAACCATATGGGCCTATGATCCATGATAAGGTCGACCTTGGGCCCATCATGGGCCTTGTCATCGGGTCAGGCCGTATCCAGCAAAGTGGGTCCTCACAAGGAGCCCGGCTTACAATCAGGTCGACGCAGTCAAAGTCCACGTGTCGCATCCATTAAATAAATAAAAGCGGCGGATGACATGCTAAACTCACCCGCCTTGACGCTTCCCTCCGTGACCCCACCAGCTTTATGATCTATCTTGTTCCCGCGAGCCAGCTAATAACAAGTCCAGGTGCATTCCCCAAGAATCCTCCTGTCACTGTCATTAACAGTCATTCCCATCCCCCGCCCTCTCTCTCTCTCTCTCTCTCTCTCGACCTTTGTCCGAGATTCTCCGTCGCCGTCGATGTTGCTGTTCCGGTGTCGCCATTGCCATACCATCGATTCTCTCCGCTCGCGGTTCTCTCTGTTCCCAGCCCTGACCGTGCGCCCCGGAGCTGATACTGTCTTCCTCGGGTTAGGGTTTTAACCGATTTCCTCCCCCCTGCAGATATGGACCTCACACACTCTCCATCGAACCTCTCCCTAGGGTTTCTGCCTACTCCGTCTTCGCCTCCTCATCGGAGCCAAATCTCCGACGGGTCGGCGTCTTTGCAGCTCGAACCCAGCCGATCGGTCCAGGCAGCAACCGCTCTGCAGTTGCTGGATGCCGAGAACGGGGATGACAACGACGACGATTCCGATGTCGAGGAGTTCCGGATTCTCGGGCACTGCATTAAGCGGAAGAGAGAAACCGAGTCAACGTCGTCTTCGTCGAGTTCGCATCCTCCGAAGAGGGTCTCAGCTGGGGGCGAGCCGGACATGGAGGCGAGGAGGGCGGCTGTGCGGTCGTGGGGGAGCCAATCTATCGAGTCCGCTGACCCCGACCTTTTCGAGATCATGGAGAAGGAGAAGAACCGGCAGGTGAAAGGAATTGAATTGATCGCTTCTGAGAATTTCGTGTGTAAGGCTGTGATGGAAGCTCTCGGCAGCCATTTGACCAACAAGTACTCTGAAGGGATGCCTGGTGCTCGTTACTATGGTGGAAATCAGTTCATTGATGAGATTGAAACCCTGTGTCAGCAGCGTGCCTTGGCGGCGTTCGGTTTAGATCCTGAGAACTGGGGCGTCAATGTTCAGCCCTACTCATGCACTTCCGCGAATTTTGCTGTGTACACGGGGTTGTTGCTTCCTGGTGATCGTATAATGGGATTGGATACTCTCTCTGGAGGGAACACGAGTCACGGGTACTATACGCCCAATGGGAGGAAAGTGTCTGGGGCTTCCATTTTCTTCGAGAGCTTGCCTTATAAAGTGAACTCACAGACAGGTTATATTGATTATGATAAACTTGAAGAGAGGGCATTGGATTTTCGTCCAAAGATTCTTATTTGTGGAGGGAGTTCATATCCTCGTGAATGGGATTACGCGAGGTTCAGGCAGATTGCAGATAAGTGTGGTGCGGTTCTTTTGTGTGACATGGCTCAAACTAGTGGCCTTATTGCAGCTAAGGTTTGAATACTCCTTTTCCCTCGTCTGTTCGGCGGTCCATCTGTTGGTTTTTGATATGTATGTCAAATGAATTTGGCATTTCTCCTTGTCAGAACTGCTTTTGTGTGTAAGTTAGGTCAGAGGATATTGGATTTGGCAGCACTAGGAAGGATGCATTATTGTCGCCGTTAGTTAGGATATGCTTGGTTTGATACATGATGGATTTCTGGTTCTGCCGGGATAATTTCGTGAAGAGCGAAAATGGTATTTGAAATGTTAGGACTGGGAGACATCTGATAAAGGGGTATATCTACATATTTATCTTCTGCCATCCATGGAGTGCATATTATATGGCAGGTTTATGATTTTGTTTCCCTTTTTTTGGGTGAAACAGGTTTATGATTCACCACTATAGGTTTTTCATTCTTCTGAGAAGCTTTCCCACATAGCATATATTTACTGAATAGGAAAGAAATTAAGTCATGGGTGTCTCGCAAAAAGTAGTGGAAATGAATAGTTTCTCATTTTGCAAAAACTTACTGTTTTCAGGTTTTAAGGTGGTTTATGTGGGCGTAGTCAACTGTTAATCTAATAGAATTTGCCTTCACAATTGCCCGAATCATTTACAAGTGGAGAAAATAGTTAACCTACATTTTTATGCATTCAATTTGCGCGTAGAGGACTGCACTGCCTATTAGTTGATTTGTTGAAGACATCAACTATATTGGAATGTAGTTCCTTGTTTTAAGTTGGATATCTCTTAAGTAGTTTTTTTGATGGATCTTATTTTGATCGCTTATAGGAGTGTGTGAGTCCCTTTGACTACTGTGACATTGTTACCTCAACGACTCATAAAAGTCTTCGTGGTCCCAGAGGTGGTATAATCTTTTACAGAAGGGGTGCCAAACCAAGGAAAAGAGGAATCCTATTGTCTCAAGGAATTGAAAGTGAGCAGTATGAGTTGGAGGAGAAGATAAACTTTGCTGTTTTTCCATCACTTCAAGGCGGTCCACACAATAATCATATTGCTGCTCTTGCCATAGCCTTAAAACAAGTGGCTACGCCAGAATACAAGGAATACATGCATCAAGTGAAGATTAATGCCCAGGCATTAGCTTGCGCTTTGCTTAGAAGAAAATGCAGGCTAATAACTAATGGCACAGACAACCATTTGTTGCTTTGGGATTTAAGACCTTTGGGATTATCTGGTAAGAATTTAGTGATTTATATTGCTGCTAGGTTATTTTACCTTCTGCACTGTGAAAATTTGATGTGACTGTGCTGCTAATGATATGAAGAGAAGTTCCTTCAACTTATGTTTTCCTCAGTTTCGTGTGAAAATAAACTTTCGTGTACATTCCACTAGTGGTGATTTTCCTTTCCTTTTTGTTTTTGGGTTAATGAACACTCTATCGACATAAGAGGAAATGAAGCCAACTGCTTTTTCTATACCTTTTTAGTTGGTTGGTTTTGAAACGATCCTTACTTGTCAGACAAATCTTTGGGTCTTTACTGCTATGGAATCTTGCCTTATTGATTTTTATCTGACATAGTTTCCTAAGGGTTCTGATCTGCTTTGGAGTCCATATATGCATGTTCTGATCAGCTGTGCCTGCTGGTCTATGTTTTCTCTTTGGGTTTCGGTTTGACATTTTATGCATGTCTCTGTAGGTAAGAATTATGAGAAGGTCTGCGAGATGTGTCATATAACTCTCAATAAAATTGTCATATCTGGTGACAATGGTACTATAACCCCTGGAGGTGTCAGAATTGGTGAGTGACCCCTGAAGATGCTTCAATATGTAGATATGCTCTTGCCGTGCGTTTTAGAACTTTATCTCTAAAATTAGAATGGTTTCCATCTGCAGGGACACCTGCTATGACAACTAGAGGGTGTCTTGAGGGTGATTTTGAGACAATTGCCGACTTTCTCCTCAGAGCAGCACAAATTGCTAGTGCGATTCAGAGGGAGCACGGGAAGTTACAAAAGACTTTCTTGAAGGGTCTTCAGAGCAATAATAAGGAGATAGTGGATCTCCGTAATCGCGTGGAAGCTTTTGCCGGTCAGTTTGCTATGCCAGGTTTCGATATCTGAATGGTTAACATCCTGAATCAGCAAAATCTAACTGCTTGTCAGAGGGTTGCTCTTGCACAGACTGATCTGACAGGATATGATTCTGCATGAGTGTCCATATAAACGCAGTGCGTGATGGGAGGAGCTTACTTATTCTGTGGGCAACTGTCCCTTTTGCTACAAATCATTTCTAGATGTTATCAGGTGTTGTCTGCTCGGTAGCAGAAGCAACTGCCTTGAAGGATTTAGGTCAGGTGCGTGACTGTGGCTCATGCCTGAATTCCGATTCTACTGCTTTGAAGCATTTTTCTTGATATTCTGATTGGGGGGAACCCTCTGTTTTGGGAGAGCCACAGGATGCCTCGCCTTTCAGTGGATCACAGGTTGTTGCCTACGTGGGGTTTCATTATTGGGTCAATGTCTTTTGTTCGCTACTTGATTGTTCAAAATTTTTGTGCCGATTGATAATTGTGAAACACCGAGGTCGTCCTATTGTGTGTATAATGATAATTTTCTGTAGTTGATCGATAATTAATGTTAATGTTCTGCATAGTCGTCATAAACAAGCAAGATATATATATATATATATATATATATACACACACACAGCCCTTGTAAACTTGAAATTTTGTTTAGCTGTAATATCAGTTCTCTTCTTTCTCATGATGTAATCTAGATGGGACATGTTAATAGCAAGATGAGGTTTATTATGTACATGTCTCAATAGCTGGGAATTGATATTAGGAGAGTGAGCGGCATGAGTCTGTCCGGAATCACTTCAGCAGGACATCCTATTTCGCAAGACAAGGTGCGAATGGTTTTTACGCGTGATCCCGAGTAGGGAGAACATTATTATATCCTTAGAAATAAATGACGGAAGAAACGATCAGCAGGGTTATTGACTTTCCTCTTATCCCACAGAGAAAAGTCTGGGTTTCCCATTGCCTTGGATGAAGCCAATGCGGATTCAAATAGAGACCCGCCCCATTTTATAATTTCTTTACTTGCAATTTGAGTAAGGGGAGGACTTTGTCATGTATGATGATGTATCGAGCGATTGTTTTAATGGGTCAATGGTTGAAGAAGGGCGTGTGCTTTATTCATGATCCTCGAGCTTTTACTAGGCACTGAGAGCGCGAAGCAGGCTTAAGGTTGACCTAAGTGGTAGGTTGGCTTGTGTTTGCATAATGTAGCCTGCTCTTCTTCTTACCAATAAAACCCAACTTTGTAGTCACCCCCAACCCGTGTGTCCGCATGTCAAATTGAATTAGAACCAAGGAAGCATCCTTCTCTCGTTTGTTCCTTCACCTTGCAGGGTAGGTGGTCCTCCAAAAGCAAAAGCAAGGTGCCCACCACCCAATAAGACATGATACATATTGGATAAGATTGGAACTAAATCGACTCGATCCGTTCCAAGTATATAGGCTGAGACTGACTATAAAACATGAAATATATCAGGATTTATGATAGGATTTAGCGTTGTATGTGAATAATAATGATAAGGGGTTACGATGACCATTTCGGCCTCCGTGGAGTAGCATATTGCATTGCAGCAGCACAAAGAAAGAGATTGAGTGTAAAGGATTGCATCATCCGCATGGGCATCTACCTCTCCTCTCCTTTGGTTACGTTTTATTTATTTATTGATGAATAAAAAGTCCACTTTTTTTTTTAAAAAAAAATAAATGGTCCTACGTGCTTCACACGTACGCGTCAATATGTGTTTAGGAACCGTTCTGCCTCACAAACCACCCCCCCCCCCCCCCCCCCCCTCCCCGCCAAGGCCAGGGTGTGTGCGGTCGGGCTGCATTATCCCCCGCTCTCTTTCCGGGCCCTGGGACCCACCCGAGTCACGTAATCAGCAATTCATATGGTTCAAAATTAGATTCCCCTTTGAACCAAAATAAATAAAATAAAAATAATTAATCAAATCAAATAAATACTCTTATTTTTCTTTATCAATTTAATATTCAATCAATCGATTGACCTATTAAAAAATAAAACTCTCCCATTATTGTACTTGTGCATTCTTTATTTTCCTATCAAAATAATAGTAATTTGTGTTACACGTGGCCTGCCATACCCTGCTGTCCTTTTAATCTTGTTCCCGTTATACCCCTCTAGCGAAGTAACCTGCGTTTGTAGGACCTTATTTTTTGGTGAATGATGATTTTTCTAGGACTTTCATCTTATGGTATGTAGAGCTAGAATTTATTTGATAACAGAAAAAGACAGTACGATCTATTTTAATTGATCGATGGCTTCAATGTTTGCGTTGTCATCCACACGGACCTTCGATGTTAACTTGAATGTCCGTGTCTCTTATTCTTCGAGCATATTATTGCCAAACTATGCGTGCAACCGAAAATAATTGTAGAAACTACGTAAATTTACTTCCTCTATAGTTTGCTCTCGTGCAATTGGTGTAAATCCTCTCCATTTTGTTTTCGCTGAAATGTACAGTCACTCATGTTTGAATCGTTTTAATCTGTAAACCGTAATAAGCACTAAAAGGAGTGAACCAACATAGTACTATTATTATAGACCGTAAAAAATGAGGGGAAAAAAAGTCTTACAGTGAAAATCACAACTCTGATCAATTATGAATGTCGTTGCACTAAGTATATACCCCGACATGTGGTATTTATCAAAAACTTGAATCGTTATGTTATAGCATATAAAAGCTGCCTTGCAACTCCATTAATAAATAAGAACTATCAGCTCTCTGTTCGAATGACTTTCACTTAAGTTACATGAATTATATATTGATTCGATTCATTGTTCAAGTGGCCGTTATTCGTATAATATCAAAGAAATCAACAACTTTCTTAAATTCATGTTTCACAATTTTTTTTTCGGACATGAAAAAAAAGTGGCAGCTTTAATATCTTTTTATTAAATATATTTTTTTATAACGTATGCGCTGTACAAACGTGCGGACATGCACATAGTCATACAGATCTAGATTGGGCTACATCAGTGCCAAATAAAGGAATCGATGAGAATGACTCCAGGCAGTAACTTGTCTCGCCGATAATAATAAATGGAGAGTAGTAGGTAGAAGCCACCTCGAGTGCCTGAAGGAGCGAGTACCGACCTTTTGTATACTCACGGCGAGTGGGCGCGAGGGGCCTAACCCTAACGAGAGGTTTCTCGAACGGAGACGTCTCCTCATTTGTCATCACGTGGCAGCCCCCGAGCGCGTGGATATGGATGTGCATGTCCTCTTCTTCCTTACAACTCATGGTCGCACGCAATTTCCCAAAATTCCTTAATTAAATATAAATTAATTAAAGTAAATAACATATTGCATGCAGCATGATTCAATTACAGTATTGCCCTCCATATTTTCCATTTTTATTGCCGGAAAAGTCGTATTTATACTTTAATTTTTGAGAGGACTAAATGGGAGGCAAAAAGAGTTGAAAAATCAAGGCCGAAAGAGTTTTTCTTCCTTAATTAATCAAGTCGGCTCGAACTGTATTATTCTGATCCCGTTAGACTACTCGATATCAAGGTACACATAAAAAAAGAACTCAAAAGATTTATGCGATTTTAATATTTGAATCGATTCGGACACTTTAGAAAATTATATCTGATTTACAAGGGAGTCGATTTTTATTTTCATTTTATTTTAATATTGACGCGTTTATATCTCGGCATAATTAGAGAAAAGGGATAAGTGATGATGGAATAGGAGGGGTCAAAAATGAGGAGCATGAATGATCATTTTCAGGTCCGGACTTGGACATTGATTGACACCAACACTTACCTGCCTCGTTGTGGACCTCATTTAATCATGTACATTATGAACCTCCAAACTCTACTTTCCCTTTTCCCTCCTCGATCATCCAAATCCCAAATCGAAAGTGCACATTTCTCTCTTTTACGTCGACGAATTCAATTGCAACTAGTCGAAAGTGCACCACCTTCATGTCGAATGATACGAACCTTTTTCTATTTTTTTTACATAAAATTAAAAATTATACGGTATCATATTCAATTTTTTTTATTAGAAAGGCGTATCGATTCAACTGTCATTTTGTTAAATTTGAAAGAGTTCTCTGTAAAACAACAAATCAAGTAAATACTGTATTATTATAATCATTAATGTTGATCTATGACATCTGCAAAACAAAAGATAGTTGTACATAGCTTGACGTTCGAATGAAAATTATTTCACTACTGTGAAATAAAGCAAAGAGATTTAAAGGAAGGTAATATCGCTCGTTTAACATTGCAGATTTCAAATGTATATATGTATATACACCCGACTATATTTGACGGGAAAGCTCTACTTTTATTCCAACATTGAAAGAGATCAAAGAAGGATCTATTAGCTTAATTGTCGGGTAGGTAGTTGACCAAATCCGCATTGTTTCATATTTTTCGTATTACAATGATTGATTGTATATATGGATATAATTATTGATGTACGTGCAGGGATGCAAGAGAGCTAAGCTAGCATTTATGTTGCCATTTGACACTTGGATCTCGATCTATCTAATTTATATTCCACACTATCATTCATTCAAAGTCGGTTTGGGAGTGCTTTTGATTTTTTGAGCATAAATAGTTATTTTTCAGCGATTTTATTTCGGTACTTTTCATTCAGCAACAATACTCCCATATTAGATCTACTCTTAATTGCTTTTCCAACTTAATATGTTCTTGGATACCAAGATCGAATAATACGCTAACTCATGACCTAGGCCATTTTGGCTTAAATTCAAATTTTACCTCTTTATGTATTTTTCAGAGGTACCCCAACCTTTGTACTTTTGTAGACGCTAATTCTAATTAATAATATTAATTATTCAGCGAAAAAAAAAAGCCCCAATGCCCATATATTCACTTGATTTCATCTACTCATATATATATATATATATATATATATATATATAAAATATTATCTTATTTTACTTTAAACGTTGCATTACAAATACATGGTCCGACTTTGAGTCACGATGCAACAATTGGTATTTTCAATTAAAGTCTTTAATGTTTTCGGTCAAGTGTTTAGTAATTTGTACTCTCTACCACAAATAGCAAAAAATACGACCATTCGAATTGAAAGTATCAAATATGTCATGATTCAATGCCATGTTAGAATTTCCGACAAATGCAATCTACACATTTCAAATCGATACTTGAACTTTTATAATAACAATAAATTTTTATTTTTGTTGTAAGAAGATTCATAAACCCAGTAAAAGGAAATAAATTGATATGAAAACTCTTAAAAATGACAATTTGATCGAAAATCTTTTGTTTTTGGTTAAAATCACGACATAATAAGTTATACTCGTTATTTATTTTTTCTCCCGGTCTATCTATCTATTATAATGTATAAAAGCCGAAAAGTGTCAATAAGAAGTTGTTATTCAAAAACCCTTAGCTTACGGTTGATTGTCTTCTCGACTTCTCGAAGTATTTTATTTTTCATGATAGAACACGTATTTGTCCATTTTTTGTCTTTGATACTTCATGAGAAGGCTCTATTCAAAGATGAAAAATTTCTCTAATAAATTTTAAATTAATAGAAAATTCATAATTTAGAAGATTTTTCGATAAATTAATATTATTTCCATGAGATACAAGAGCAAAGCCCAATAATAAATATTTTTACATATCCGCACAACCCGTGGACTTTGGCATAATTTTTTGGTTATTCTCCGAAGCTGATGTATTTTTTTTTTCCTTCTTTTCCCCCTGGGTGTTACGAAATTGAGAATGTTTTCAACATGCAAATAAGGTCACATTCAACCCCGGAGGCGGAGGGCAGTATAGTCAAATTAGGTAGGCCCAGGGGCATTCCAAGTCCAAAGAAAATTAATTATAATTAATTATAAATCTAGGGGAAAAAAAAAAAAAGCCCGACGAGGCGCCAGCCCCCAAAGGGACAGATTCACATAGGCCAGGTTTACAACACCCAACCATAGTCCATCACGCCACACATGGGGCCCACAGACTGGTGGGCTTCCGCGCACCGGGTTCAGGCGGTTAAGAGCTCAGAAAAGCAAGCGCTGGTACAGCCGTTGGGCCCACTGGTGACGTGGCGGCGACCCTGAAATCCTTCAAGGATGAGTCGCACCTTTTCGGATTTTGCATAAACTCGCTTCATTTTCACCTCCACACCACATTACTCCCCCATCAAGTCTTCTCCTTCCTCCCCCTTCCGCTCCTCCTCCTCCTCCTTCACATTTCCGCCATAGCCCGACACCGATTCCTCCACCGAACCCCTCCCTCCTCTCTGATCGATCAGACCTCTTCGTGTGTTCGTCCCTGTAATTTATTGCCCGTGTTTAATTTGTTTCCGGAATTGTTGGGGTGCGAGTGAGTGGAGCGCTCGTCAGTCGTCGTTGCTGTGCGGCGGCGGCGGTGATGGAGACGCCGGACAAGAGGCCGACGGTGATCGCGCTGGAGTTCCCGGCCTACGATGATGCCGCTGCTGCTGCGTCGTTCTCTTGGCCTCCGAGGATGCCCAGGAGGCTCCGGCGGAGGCTTCTTGCCGAGTGCAGTAATCGGTCTCCCTGTACCGTGGAGGAAATCGAGGCTAAGCTTCGTGACGCTCATCTTCGTCGACAGGTCTTTACTCTTTCCTCTTTCTTTTTTATAATCAAGAATAAAACTTTCTTTTTTCCTCCGAAGAATTTTATTTTTATCAAATGCTGTCAACTGAGTCGATTGCGTCAGTGGAGTTCTTCTTGATGTTCCCGACTCTGGCAATTGATGTTCAACTTGATCGTGAGAACGGTTTATGGTGGCTTGTTTCGATCTTCCTTAGTCTTGAATTTGACGATGATTACTGGCGAGTTTGAAGGTGGAAGTTGGGTATCCTTTTCGTCGTTCTTTTTTTTGTCAGTCAAATTGCTTACCCTTTTCAGAACTCCGATTTTCTTGAACGGGTAATCTTTGTTGATAAAGAGGGAAGGAAAAAAAAAAATCACGGTGAAAAAGTTTTGATTTTCTTGGCGGGTAGGAAGACGACGAACTCTTGTTTTTTGAAGTCTTTTAGGAGTAAATAAAATAATAGAATAACAGTTCTTACCATATGTTCCAAAAGGGATGAAGATGATTGTTGCCGAATTCAGACTATGTTTTGCGCGTTTCTTTAAAATTTATTCATTAATAATGAATTTTTTTAAGTATATGTTCGGTGTCTATGGCATGTATAATGAAAAGTATCGTTTGTTAATGTATTAGGCATAATAGGACAATAATTCTTTCCAAACTGATGATTGTTTTAAGCTATTCTGCAGCAATTCTATGAGAAGCTGTCAAGGAAAGCTCGACCAAAGCCGAGAAGTCCCTCCCGAGCTTCATCTCATGAAGAAGATCTTGGCCAGCGACTGGAAGCGAAGCTGCAAGCTGCTGAACGGAAGAGGTAAAAACTTATTGTGCTTTACCAACTTATGTTTTGATGATATCAGCTTCACACCCCTCTGTGGATTGTTAGGATGGCATATTATAGAAAGTCATTTACTGTGTTTCTGGGGTTTCTAATTCATCAAAATTTTATTTGCCCAAGATTCCATTTGTATATGCTGGATGTGCATTATCATGAAATTTATGTCTTGAATTTTTTCTAAACATGATTTTCCACGACAGACTGAGTATTTTGGCCAAGGCACAAATGAGGCTAGCTAAACTGGATGAGTTACGGCAAGCAGCTAAAAGTGAGGTGGAACTTCGTCTTGAGAAGGAAAGAGAGAAGCTTGGCACAAAAGTGGAATCGCGTTTTCAACAGGCTGAAGCAAATAGACTGCTCATGCTGAAGGCTTATAAGCAAAGAAGGGCCACCTTGAAGGAGAGGTCATCTCAGTCATTATTTCGGAGGATGGCTCGGGAAAGCAAGTATAAGGAACGCGTACGTGCTGCAATCAACCAAAAGCGAGCAGCTGCTGAGAAAAAGCGCTTGAGATTGTTGGAGGCGGAGAGAAAGAGAGCTTGTGCTAGGGTGCTACAAGTCCAGCGCGTTGCAGAGTTGGTCTCTCATCAACGCGAGGTTGAGAGGAAGAAACTGCAGGATCAGCTTGAAGACCGACTTCAGAGGGTATGCATGCAATTTGAGATTATATCCACTGTCAATTGTTGTCAAATGTTTATGTTCTTAGTCGTTTCAAGTAGCTGCATCTGATGAAATACTTGCGACAAACAGGCAAAAAGACAGAGAGCTGAGTATTTGAGGCAACGTGGTGTGAGACAGTGCAGATCTGGCAGGGTGAACAGGAACAGAATGCATAAGCAAGCTGATATCCTATCCAGAAAATTGGCGAGGTTTGTCAATATAAGCTAAATTTACTGCTGTCTTAACACGATAAATTTTAAAATATCAGGGCAAGTCATGGAAATGTTTTTCCATTCTGTATTTTGCTTGGCTAGCAATTTGCACATGGTGAACAAGGGAGCAGCAGTGTCTTGTTTAGCATGCGCTTAAAAATATAGTAGCCATTCTTTCGCTCAAAATGATCTAATGCTTACTTATATTGGTGCGATCAGATGTTGGAAGCGATTTTTGAAGATGGGGAGAACAACTTTTGACTTGGCAAAAGCATATGATGCTATTGGGATTAACGAAACATCTGTGAAGACAATGCCCTTTGAGCACCTAGCTATTCTTATTGAATCTTCTGCTACTCTGCAGACTGTTAAAGCTGTACTTGACCGTCTTGAAAGTCGCTTAAGAGTGTCTAGGGCCATTGCTGCTGCTAATCAGCCATCTACGTTGGAGAACATTGACCATCTTCTCCAACGAGTAGCTACACCAAAGAAAAGGCCAGCTTCTAGAACACCCACAAGGGGTAGAGTGGTAAAGAAAGTGGGTTCTAGCAGGGAGGCTACAAAAGCTCCTGGTAGAATGTCAAGGTATCCCGTGAGAGTAGTTCTCTGTGCCTACATGGTACTTGGCCACCCAGATGCAGTTTTTAGTGGTCAAGGAGAGCGTGAGAGGGCTCTTGCTGTGTCAGCAAGAGAATTTGTTCAAGCATTTGAATTGCTCATAAGGATCATACTGGATGGGCCTATACAAAGTTCTGATGAGGAGTCTGATTCAGTGATGCCAAAACGATGGACTTTCAGGACTCAGCTTGCAGCTTTCGATAGAGCTTGGTGCGCTTACTTGAATAGCTTTGTTGCTTGGAAGGTTAAGGATGCCAAGTTGTTGGAGGGTGATTTGGTCAGAGCAGCTTGCCAGCTTGAGCTATCTATGATTCAAACTTGTAGGATGACCCCCGAGGGGGATACTGGCATTCTTAGTCATGACATGAAAGCCATACAGAAGCAGGTTCACATCTACATCTTGCTCTGTTTTCTGACTGTTGGTGGGAGATATCCTTACATGATTGACTTCAATATGTTCCTTAATATTATTTTAGGATTTTAGTAAAAATCTGATTCTCGGACCTTACTTTTCCATTTCATTGTGAGGTGGAACAATGATACGCAAATACCAAAGCAAAACCCTTCCAGATAAGGTGGATGGCAGTTTTGAAGTGCCTCTTTAACTTTTGTACAAACATGGGGATGATGAATTGGCATGCCATTTGCTAATAATATAAAATAGTCAAGTTTTCCCCATGTTATATGTATTTATGTTGCATATAAGCTAAACTAGTGATCTAATTCTTCTAAATGCAGGTAAATGAGGATCAAAAGCTTTTGAAGGAAAAGGTGCTACATTTGAGTGGAGATGCTGGAGTTGAGCGGATGGAATTTGCACTTTCTGAAACACGATCGAAGTACTTCCTAGCAAAGGAGAATGGAAGCCCAGCTGGATCACCGATGGTTCACATTTCACCTTCAAGCGGTCCTAGTCTTTTGGCTGCTACATCTGGCTTGAGTGAAAGAAATGGGAGTGCTGAAAAACCAAGCCGTGTTGTTAGATCCTTGTTTCGGGATGATGTTTCTCCCCTGCCAAACGAGTTTGGTTCATTGACTTCTGATATAGATGGCAGCCCGGGGTCATCTGCTGAAAAGTCGGTCACAGAGAATGAAATGATAGTGAATGCGCTTTTACACGATTATGGTTCAAGTCTTGTGGATGGCTTAGGTTTCAGTGATGAGGATGAAAATGCTATGAAGGTCTGCAACCTTTTCCTTGAGTTCTTTTCTCTTTCCTTATATCACATTTTCTGATGCATAGCTTTTTACTTTTGCATAGTCTTTACTGGCCATGTGATTTTGCGTGGGTTCCCACTTCTTTCCAAGAGCAGCTTGTGTCATACTTTCTTGTTACTACTAGAATTCAAATGATTCTATTGAGGCAAAAGTTAAGTACTTCAACCGTTTGTTGAGGGTTGCGTATAAATATGTGTGCCTGCATGTGCAGGGGAAGATTAGAGAGATGATGGAGAAAGCCTTCTGGGATGGCATAATAGAATCTATGGAAGGGGATGAGCCCCAATATGATCGGGTGGTTCAACTGATGAAGGAGGTGAGGGATGAGATTTGCGAAATTGCTCCTGAAAGCTGGAAAGAAGAGATCATTGACTCGATTGATTTGGATATTCTATCACAGGTAGCTTTTACTGCTTTAATTGTCTGCAAATAGTCTCTACAATCATCCATGTATGCTAAAGTAAAATGTTCATTCTCATCTTGTGATTGCTTTGGTCTTTAATTAGGTCTTGAAGTTGGGTACTCTGGACATTGATTACCTTGTGAAGATCCTCGAGTTTGCCTTAGGCACTTTACAGAAGCTTTCTTCTCCATCAAGTGATAAAGAAATGAAGACTAGCCACCAGCAGTTAATTAGAGAGCTCTCTCAGATATGCGAAGTCAAGAATATCTCAAACAATCCACATGCTATTGCTATGGTGAAGGGGCTCCGTTTTGTATTGGAGCAGATACAGGTTCTTTTCTCTTCTTTCTTTTGACAGCGTTTTCTTCATCTTCTTTTTCTGCTTTGAGTCAGTCGGGGTGTAGTTGAAGTAAATGCGTTTACTGGTGATGCTTAATGTTCATTCGCCGAGAAAAGAAGAATGCTTAGTGCTCTCTTAATTTGTTGTGCTCTTATTTTCATTTTTCTGTCTACTTTGGTTTTTGGTCTGTATATCTCATGCGATGATGTGTTTATATTTGGACAGGCACTAAAACAGGAGATCAGCAAAGCACGTATAAGACTTATGGAGCCTATGTTGAAGGGGCCAGCAGGATTTGATTACCTCAGAAGTGCTTTCTCTAATCGTTTTGGATCTCCTCCTGATGCTGCAACAAGTCTTCCACTGACATCTCAATGGCTATCATCTGTCAAGACTTGCATTGATCAGGAGTGGAACGAACATACAACTTCTCTCTCATCAGTTGCAAACCAAGAGAGTTCGTCTCAGGGCTTCCTTCCTTCTACAGCCCTCAAGACTGGTGGCAGTTTTCTAGTCAAGAGTAACCCTTCTAATGGCACGTCCTCGAATGATAAAGGTACAAGGATCGATCCGCTTACACATAGATAATGAATCTCTCGTTTCAGTTGAGGACTGAGTTTCAACAAATAATTCAGGATTTCCTGACCATTGCATTGCCTCTTGTCGCTCTTTTCTTCGTTGTCCAGATAATGGGCTACAAGAATGCAAGGGAGACAAAGTTGATCTGATGGTGAGAATCGGGCTGCTGAAGTTAGCCTGCAGAGTATCTGGTCTGACGCAGGATACTCTGCCCGAGACTTTCATGCTCAACCTTTCTAGGTTAAGAGCTATCCAGGCTCAAATACAGAAGATAATTGTGATTTCTACCAGGTACTCTCCCCCTCTGTATGTGTATATGTTAAGTTTCTAATCACCCTCTAAAGTGCTTCCAAACTTGTATTATTGCAGCATTCTCGTGTGCCGACAGACACTTCTCAGTGAGCGAGTGGTGAGTAGCTCTGCGGACATGGAGAACATTTTATCCAACTCCGTTCGGCGGGTTGCAGAGCTTTTGGATCGAGCTGAAGATTCGGGAATTGAGGAGATAGTCGACATACTGAGTGATTTCCCATCTGCAGGTGGGAAAGCCACTGATCCAGAGTGTCGGCTATCAAGGAAGGCTGTGATGGGCAGGATGCTGGGAAAGAGCTTGCAAGCTGGGGACCCCATTTTTGAGAGGGTCGCCAATGCTGTTTACCTCGGTCTGAGAGCTGTAGTTCTCGGGGGCAAATCGCCTAGCTCGAGGAAGTTGACGGAGATGGAACTGAGGCCGATAGGTGCGGTTGTAACCACAGATAGGGTAGTGGAAGCAGCAGAAGTGCTGGGGATGGCCGCTTCAGTTTCAGTTCAGGTTCACGGGCAGTGGTATGCAAGTATTGTTGATGATAATTTGTAAATGCGATTCGAGTCTGCTGACATAATAATAGTGTAAGAAGTGGGAAGTGGAATAAAGTGGATGTCTCTGTAAATAGTGATTTGAGTAGCAGTCGTTCGTACGTAGCTTTTGTATAGCTTTTATTTAAGTGGTACCTTTGCAAATAAGTGTTCTATTGTTATTGTAGATGGGACTGAAGGAAGATTTGGCTCTATTGCTTGTGATGATCATTGTTTTGGTTAGGTACTGTGTAGTGTGGCCCGCCAAATTTAGTTAGGGCCATGCTAAATTTGAGCAGGCCACCACCATGAAAGCGATTATTGCGGCTTGTTTGGATTCCTAGTTATGAGAGTTAGGTTTAGATTGCGGGTTATGAAGAGTTACGGACGATCAATGTGATTGTGTTCGAGACCCACCAGCAAAGTATAATGCTCACACGACGTTTGGACTGACACCTCCAAAAGACAGGTATTTTAAAACAGCTGCAAACAAAGTAAGGCATGAGATCACAATGCTATGTTTCATTTCTGGAATCTAATCTCATCTCTCGGCAAGCATTTGTTGCGATCGCCGACCTATTGATGGCGTGTCTACCAAAATTGGCAATATGAATAACAATAATACTAGCAATAGTCTGACCGTATGATAATCAAGTTCTATAGACCTGCAGCCACAAAAATGTTCTTCCTCACATTTGTCAGTGTGCTTCATGCTGCCTCTCCTCGTCATATCTGTCATAAACGACCTCCGGGCTCTCCGAGATGCAAGAATAGTGCGACCCTGCAATGGTGCCTGGTTGTATTTACAGCTCTGACTTAGATTCGAGGTCATCTTCTAATGAACTGTCCACTTTCGCTTCCTCTGGCTTTGATTGGGCAGGGGATTGTACTGGCACTTGAAGATCAGGTTCATCTCCGAGGATTTTTGCAGTGAACCTCCGCGCCTCTGAGTCGAGATCTGTCCACTCAGGCACTATTCTCCTTGCACCCTATAGAGAATGCAAGTATAATAGCGGTCGAACCATTGATGGTAAAGAACATAGATCGATAACATGGGATGCGGAGATTATTTTGGTGGACAGCCTAGGATGATAATCTAACATACCTGAAGCTTTGGTTCCTTGGTCATGGGATTGTTGCAGAGATCAATTGTCTTTGCCTTGGATTTAGTGGCAGTGCCACACCATGACTCGCACCACAGCCATTCTCGGGGTAGGGAGAAGATGGGCACCGTGTGCTGAGCATAATTTGGAAGATCCTGAAATATATATTGACAACAGACTTCAGATATGAATATTTTCTCCAAGGAGGCCTCGAAATACGCTTACTCGAAGCAAACTTTGAACTATAGATAGGATAGAAGGAATTGCAAACAAATAACACTGCAATACTCACCTGATCAAGATTAGATAGACTGTTTGGATCCTTGCTTAGAGATTCGTAGAACACTCTGAGATTATCTCCAGCTGCTGTCTCCCGGAATTTCACTAGATCTACGACATAGAGAGCGCTGCATAAAATAAATCAAACGTTAGATCTTGTTGAAGAACACCAGCAAAATAGGAATAGCTACTACCGATAAGAATGGTTACCTAATATGGTACGGTTTTCCTCTCAAGTGTTCCTTCCAGAAACCCTGTAATTTGCAGAAAAAAGAGAGCGCTTGATCTAGTAATGAAAGCAATGATCTGCGAATTATATCAACCATTCAAGGAAACAAGAGCAGTGAAAATATATTCACCTGTCTCCAGAAGCGATAACCATCCATTTCCTTGTTATTGTCGCAGAATGGAGTATATGCGAGTGGTCTTCCTTTTAAGTCCATATCATAAAGTTCGCCCATATCTGCCCTCACTACTTGGTCTGCATCGACAAATATAACCTGCACGTACACATTGGAAGGATTTAACTTTTTACTTCTCATATATGTGTCCACCGTATAAGTTGAATAATGCATGGATCAGCAACAATAAGTGGGGTCGTCTAGGGAATTCAGTAAGAGAGTACCTTCTCCAGGGAAAGAGGAAATATGACATCAAGGAACAAGATTTTGTATGCCCAAATAATCCTTTGCTTTTCCTTCTGTTTGTGTAACCATGTAGGCCATTTGTAGGTAACCAGTTCATAGTCGAATCCATATTCTTGTGCCATGTGTGGGATCACATCCTGCAGATAATGAAATCAAGCATAGTGCCCAGGTTAATTAATCTATCAAATTGTTTTGTACAACACTGAAAAGACTCGAAAATGTAAATTTGGGAGAGGTTTAGATTAGTAACCTTAAACTGAGGGGACAGATAATTCTTGATGAACCAGAATTTTACTGGACGCCTGGTGTTCTTCAGGACACTTAGTATCATGATCTTCAGAAACCGCTCGTAACTGCAAAAAGATGCAATCAAGAAAGGTCAGAAGAGTCGGACATGTTTAGCTAGCAAATTTAGTAGCTAAAATGCTCAATTTCATATACCAAGCTTCATGAGCAGATGAAATGCATGGTAGGTAATTGCTAAAACCTGCTTAAGTTGTACTAGGACAAAGCAAAATGTTCAAAAAAGAGAGAAACCGTTAAGAAGAGGAAGAAGATGCTTACAGGTGCCCAGAAGCAATTGAAAATATGTTGACTGGCTTTCCTTGTCTACCTCCCTTCCCACGCACCTAGGCAGGAAAAAATTCTCAGCTCTGTTATTATCTTCTATACACCCAATAAGAACAAGCTTTCTGTATTAATACACTTACATCGATTAAAAAAAAATTGAAGAGCTGTGCTTTAACTCGTGTTATATTTCATAAAATGCTCCAAATTTGACAAATCATCCTATTTTATGAAAAATGGGGGCCAGGTTATTCTTGTCAATATGAAAAGCTAGAGAAAAAAAAAGAAACAGACAAAACATAAATCTATCTTATACGTGATGTAAGGGCACTCACCACCGATGTGTCCCGACTCTTTTTAGCCTGTTCATTGCCACCCACTAAACCAGAAGCCCATTTTAATATATTAGAGTTCCAGCTATTTCGGCCGCCCTGAAAAAATAAGCAACATCATCACTGAAAGGCTGACGCATGACTCCTGAGCTAAACCATAGATAAAATATCCACAGTGAAGCACTGACTTTTGCGTCTTCTGATTGGTTCTCATCATCAGTTGAAACCAACAACTTTTCATGTTCCTTCCCTTCCTTCTTCATTACTTCGAGATGGACCACCTTTCCCCGCATATCATCAATCGTAATTCGTTTTAATGAATTTCCATCCTCTTCATCCTTTAGGGTATATAGCTCGGAACTTCTACCAGGAGCAAGCTGCAAGTACCAAACCCCAGGAGACACTTTCATCTGCCAGTAACCCAGATTGGCCATCACAAGGGTGTCTACCAAGTGAGGCTTGCTCTTAGTTCCAAGAATCAACTGGAGGCCTCGAGGAGGTTCGTGATCTTTCTCAGAACAGTGACCTGAGTAAAGGCAGTACATCAGTATGCATGACAAGATGATTAAGGCTTAGTTTTAGAATGTTAAAAAAATGCTGAAAGAGAATTATTCCTAAAGGCATACTCATTGCTCACAAAGTAATCGTATGGAAGCATGTATTAGCATCAATTATGATCCTAATGATATAAACTTTCGAAGTCTCCAACACGTCTGCAATGAAGACTAATGTAAGCAAGCATTATTCAGATCAGGACAAGAGAGACTTCCGGGTCTCACCAGTAAGGACAAGAGCCTCAAGCTCAAATACAGCTTGCAGAGTCCGTGTATCTCCAAGATTCTCCAGCAAAATATTATCCAGGTCATGACTGAAATCATTTAAAATCCAAAAAAGAAGGGGGGAAAAAAGAAAAAGGCAAAAGATAATTACTATTAGTGCAATCAGATGATAAACAATATTAACTGCCATAAACTAATATCTGTTTGTGAGAATAATAGAATCATACATTGCGATGACAGGCTCAACAAGCCATGGTTCAGGAACATCTAGATTCATTGTGAGGGTTTTGGACAGTGGCATGTTTGCAAAGAAAGCTTTAGGTCCATTTATTGAGCTGTCAGTAGAGCTATAATCATCCTGTAAAATGCGAACACGGCTAAGCATGGCAGTCATTGGATCAAATCCAGGATTTCATACAGGGAGATGTGACGATACCATTGTTGGAAGCACATATCTGTAGTAATTCTTAAGGGGAAGATCAACAAGGGAACTCTGCAGGAATAATAAATCATCAGTTTCCAAAAACCTAGAAAACTACAACGGAAAGAGAATAAAGCACTGAAATTAGTGTAAGAAAACTGACCATGGGGTTCAGTACAATTCTCATACTTGGTTGAGAATACTTCCATACAACTCGAAGAAGTGAAGCTAGCTTCTGTCCCATCGGACTTAAAGGATCAATGACTGCATCTATGTGAATACTAGCATTTTCATTCCCCAAAATAACAGCACTGCAAATGACAAATATGACAAAACTTGATCAGGCAGAATGCTCATATAAAAAGCAAAAAAATAAAATAAAGAACAATCAAAGTTCTTTATGATAAAATTAAAGTAGGTAAAAATCCGCCACTATGAAATAAAAGGAGCCAAAAATCAGTTACTTGTAAATCCTAATAAACCAACGTCCTAAACACACCGTGATCAAACCCATTATTCAGTCAAATATCTGCTGCAAGGATCTCATCATACTAAAAAACCTTGGCATCAATGGAAAATTCATGCTAACATAGGAAGTAGATGGAAAAAGAAGTTGGTTACCATGCGATGAGAAATATCGGTTACCTGTAATCTGCATGTAAAATCTCGAACCGCGCACTTTCAGAACTACGTTCCCTCGTGGCCATTGCAGACGATACATACATCACAACATCACTTAGGAATTTGCTGGAGCAGAAGCAGTAAATTCAGCATGTCAAGTATACATATAAATAGATAAAAAAATCAACCCTTAACTTGCCAAGTGTACCTTGTCAACAAATCAGGATCCACATCTTTCCAATTCACCTCCTCAATAATTTCAAGAACATACTTTGTCCTCTGCTTAAACTCCATGGATTCAAGGAGTCTCAGATCATCACTCAGGAAAGAGTTTGCATCAACAGGGAACATTACCTACCATATAAACAAATCTATCAAGTAAGCATTCTACTTAGAGGTTATCGCATAAAGGAGCCACAGAAATGCATAGATGAACAGTAATTATATAATTAATAATGCAATTGTTAATAATAGCAATGGTACTAATAAATTAGTGGAATAGCATTAAGACATACTTTTAAATTGGCAATATAGTACTGTCAGACATTTGGTTTCATAAGGGCTGGGTTCAAATAATTGATATTCTTCTTTTTAGTTTTCTTTTCTCTATAGGAGGACTCAAACAAAAAATTGATACATGACTTACCCTTCCATTGGTGATAACTGAATTAACAGCTGAACCAGCCCCAGTAAGCCTATAAAGAAACTCTGCAACCTGAGTGCATTTAAGTGAAGAAAATGTCAGCAGGACCGTCATGCAAATGCAGATGTCCATAACATCAAAAGAGTAATCATTCATTGTACTTTCAAATAGAATGAAAAGACAACACACTTATTGGTTTCCGTCGGAAAATTGAGAGAATTTAATCTTGCTTAGTAATATCTTCTCTTTCATTTCAAACACTAAAGTTGATAAGCAAACAAGAAAACAAAACCTATAAGATATGGCCAACGTGATGAGTAAATTGATCTCAGCATAATATTTTCAATTGATTGACCAAAATTTTAATTATTAAAGGTTGACAAAAGTTGTTACCTTATTCAGACGTTCTCTCATCTTGTCAATATCATATTCACCGAGCATGGATTTAAAGGCATCAGTTGATAATCCATTTTCATGAGCAAGCTCATAGATTGTACTCTGCAATTTTTCTCTGTGACCATCTTGAACTGCCGCTGAAGGGTCAAGAACATATTCATGCTCATAATACGAACAAAGCTGGTCCAGAAAGTTCAAAACCTCTTTCTTGTAGCTGTATAACACAACAAAAGAAAGCACTTGGCATAAACTTCGCTAAAACCGCATATACCTTGGTTAATAAGGAATTGCCCTAACTTTTTATTCTTATGCTTGAGGAAAATGCTTAAAAGGTTTTGGTGTACTAACCCATATGAGGATACAGTAAATTCAAAGACTTTCACGAAGAGCAGACTAGATAAATCTGCATCCTGTTTAGCATTAAAGAGCACTCCCAATCGAGCAATTTTAGTCCCTGCCATCTGCTCAAAAACAAGTAGCAAAGGAACGTGATCATGGTTATAATGTAGAGCATATGGTTATTACGGAGATGAATGTGTGATTTAAAAATTATAGAAATGTAAATTACACTTAGCTATTGTGATCACTTTCTTAATGCAATATGTAAAAGTAACAACCATCACAATCCCAGTGAGAAATAAACTAACCAGGTATCTTATTCCTTCGCGAAGCAATTTTATCCCTTCATTGGATGTCACATCAACAGCAAGAAGATGAGTCACAGGCTTCAAATCATCCATAGCTGAAAAAGGCATATTGGAAATTCAGTCTTAGGATGGAAGTAAAATGACAGACTTTATAAAAGAAACAAACTCATGACAATAATGACGAGTAACAAAAGCTGCTTACTTTCAGGAGAATGCAAGTAGTCAATATGATTTAGCACGGATTCCCCTCCAAGTATTAGAGAAGCGAGAGAAACAAACTTCGGTCTAGTCTTGCTGTCTCCAATAATCTATATTTATTCATCGTTATCCACACAGAAGAATGAGATGTGTACTATGGTAATAAGGTGGTTACCTACTGAGGATAAAAATTAATATTAGAAAGTGGCGTAACTTTTTACCTGTGGGTTATAGCGACTGATGCCACTTTCAGACAAGAATTTGTCCAGGACATCGGTGTGAGAATTTATATGCCCATAATAAACTTGCTCCTGTATTCTTGGGAGCTCATCATTCATTGCATTCACAAGGGCCTCCTGAATAGAGTAAACGGTTGAAAGAATTGAGGAAGAGGAGAGGAAAAGGTGTTAAGATATAAAACTAAAGAAGATGACATGATAATATACTGTACTGGAATTTCAAATTTATCCACACATGATCAATAAAAATTTGAACGGGTATTATTTCATATATAGAGACCAGAGGCGCTTGAATAAGGGAGTGCCAAGACTAAGAGATACCCAAAGTTTACCTCATTGGCATCTAGGACAAGACCATTCATCAGAAGACTGCACTGCCGCTTGGCCAGACCCAACTTTAAAACGGACAAGGAGCTCTCTTGAGATGTTTCTTTAAAGCTCTGATCCTTTTCGAGCTTTAACAACATATCTTGTGGTGGAGTTTTAGCCTTTGGTCTATGGAAAATGGTGAACAAGTCGTTACTCCAACTTTTCTTGCACATGTCAAACCTTTAAACAGACTAGTGTATATATATGACAAAAGGACATCAAATTTTTGTCAAGCTTACAGCACTGTTTCTACAAATGCTCCTTCAACGTGGTGCATTTCAATAGCATCATCAGATTCTGATTCCATTCGCAGTCTATTTACCTGCCATGCAGCAATAAGGAATTTTACAGGAATTGCTCAACTTACTTCAAATATATGATTAATGTGTCAAACTTACATTACTCAGGAACTGGAAAGCTGAATGAGTTCCATGGTTTTCCTTGATATAAATGAAAAGACGTATCATCTGTCAAAGAAAACAAACCAGTCTTAATTCAAAATAAGATGAATTACATCAACAACAAACATACTAATACCACAAAAAAGATTAAAGAATACCAGACTGGAAAGATCCTCCTCATTTTGACTATT
The DNA here is from genome assembly GCF_007655135.1 of Punica granatum. Taxonomy (NCBI): domain Eukaryota; kingdom Viridiplantae; phylum Streptophyta; class Magnoliopsida; order Myrtales; family Lythraceae; genus Punica; species Punica granatum. The sequence continues at coordinate 36,953,091 of NC_045128.1, read as the reverse complement.
GGCCACAGCCCCATGTAGTTCGGCACCACTTTCAATCTTCTTTATGAAGTTAGAAGAATAAAGTATCACCCCAAATCTCATAGGAAAGCTATTCTCATACAGGTTAGTGATCATGTCAATTGCCTGCAAATTTCCCATTATCACATGAATAAACATGGAAATTTTATTAATTTAAGCTACAATTTCAGCATGAACACATGAGAAAGTTACCTCAAGACCACAGACAGAGTTTGGATCAAGTACAAAAACAGCATGAAAAAGATTCTTGCGAATGTAACGTAGTTGTCCTGGGAAGACGGGCATCAAAATCTACAGCTAAAAAGAAGCATTATTAGAACCATAATTTTATAAAGCAAATAAGCGGACCCCGACATTTCAACCAAAAACATGCAAATACCAGTCAAGTCATTGTCTGATAATTAGAAGCATGGTTTACTACCTCATTTATGTTGCTGCGCCACCGCTTGTACATGGAATCCTCCTCCAGGTTGTTGAGATAGTGGACATGACTAAAACGGAAGTCAACTCTAAACATGCTGGACTCACTGGGAGGCATGGATGTTAAGAGTTTCCTTATAATGCTCTCCGGAATCTGAAAGGAATTATGAATATAAATTGTTCCTATTAAGATCAAGAACAACCTCACAAAAGTAACTTAAAAAAAAAAAAAGATAGGGAGAAATATTAGGACCATTACCTTCGTTTTTGCAAACTGATCGGCCAAAGATAAGTCTTGATGAACCAAGTCTAACAACCTGTCAAAGGACCACAAACACAGATATCAGCATGAAACAGAATACTAGCAGTTAACATGCAGCTATAAAAAGGAAATATATAGTTAGTAATAAATGGTAACAACAGAGAGAATCAAAAACCTAATTTTAAATCCTCAGAAAAAAATCGAATTACCCAAAGGACAGACAAAAATAAAAAAGATACAAAAGCATTACAGAAAAAGGTCAATATCTTCAATATTGAGCAAAGCACCATTCAGTGCCATCAAAGATTTCCCAGGGGGAATCATTCGCTGGTTCGCAAGGATCTCTTCTTTCACTGATTCGTTGAGCTGCACTCGCCATAAAGAACTCTTAGATTGGAAATTGTTCCAACTCATAAAACCACCAAGTTATGTGAAACCACAATCGACAATTTACCTTCATACGAGATAAAGAAGACACTATACTGGGAAAGTTTTGGTTGATTTCCTGCATCGACTGCAAAGGATCTGAAGCACGAACTATTCTCTGTGCAGTCTGGTGTCCCAAATCTGTAAAAGAGCATGTGTTACACAGATTGTGCAAGAACAAACATTACATCTGTAACAGAAAATTCAGTCTATGTATACCCTTCAATTCCCAAACATCAAGTGTATCAGAAATCGATGATGATAACAAGTAATCCCTGAATGTCATGATTTCAGATGTCAGCTCAGGCTTGCGCTCCTGAAAGGAACAAAAGGCAACGAATTCCGCATACATTGGTCAGTGAAGATATATCAAATGAGAGACAAACAAAAGCATATTAACCGAGAACACACCAGAATCTTCGAAAATATAAAGCCTCTGACTTCTTGGCTAAGATCTTCTGTTCGAGGATCTTCTAATGTGATCCCTGAAAGTTCAACTTCAATCTAGTCAGGAAAAAAAAAAAAATTTCCGCATCAACAGAAGTATCGACCAATGAAAATTTTCCAAGTTGGCCTTGCCCTGAGAAACTCGTCAAAACACAAAAAACTTGAAGAATATATATATATATATATAACCAAAGATAACCTCATTGTCAAATTCATAAATAAGAAAAACAATAAAACTAAGAAGATAGCACGATGATACCAGTCAAAACACAAAAAAATGAAGAAAAGGCATATATATAACCAAAGATAACCTCATTGTCAAATTCATAATCAAGAAAAACAATAAAACTAAGAAGATAGCACAATGATGACAAATGAGAGGCAACAGTTTGATACTCTAACCTTTCTTCACAGTGGTGTCATCCATAGCCTTGTATTCCATATTCTTCAACGCAAGCTCCACACCATAACCACCTAAGTTTACAGGATCTCCCGCGCCAATAGCACCGCATACGCCAGCTTTTGTTTCACACCCAGTTGGTAATACAGGTCTGACAACATACCTAACCTTACCCTGGACTTGATAAGACAGCTCATGAGCAAAATGGATTTAGTAAAATATTTTGGCAATAACTTAACAACAGGAAAATTGAAAAAAAAAAAAACAAAAACAAAAACTATCTCCAATTGAACATATTATAGGAAAACATCAAGACGTTGTACTACAGTTTACATGTGTACATTATTGGGAGGAAAGTCTTAACATCATGTCAGGGTTACATTTCAACCTGACTCGAATGATGGTTATGGTATCATTAGCTTATCTTTCATGCTAGAAAAGTCTGAAATGTTTGAGCTATCAAAACTATCCTAGTGCCATAGACATGATTTTTATCAAATAAGTGTTATTGTAGGCTGCAGAGAATCTGTTCTCATTTCAAGATAATAAAATTCCAACTAACTTGAGGTAAGAAAGCGATGATGCTATACATATGATACTAGGACAGAGAGGATGCAAACCTTTTTGGCAGCCTCAGCTAGGGTGAGATGGAACTCCTTGAAGCAGCTAGTTCCAAGAGCCCCATACAAGATCGCTACTGGACTTGCAATATTTGCATCAAAATAGAGATGGTCAAAGTCAAAGAGTTCGGGCTGCCCAGCCACATCTCCATCACTGTACCAGGAGAAATCATACGAAGTTACTTAGAAAGCGTAACTTGGAACAGCAAAACATCATCAGCTGAAAAAACCATCTCATAACAAAATAGCATCCTACTAAGAATATAAGCACAGCACTCACTGCTTAGAATGGCCATGAAGCCACGATTTTAGATCTGCAACATCAAAGAAGAGGGATGCTCCAGTGTCCACCCAGCAACACTTTCCACGAGGACTTTCTGGGTTCTTACCAACAAGCAGAGAATCTACTTTTCTGCTCTCCGTATTATCAAATTTCCCAGTAACTCCTGGACCATAGTCACCAGAGCTAATTTCTTCAGCATCCGGATATGATGAGAGAGAATCCTCCGCTAATTGCCTATAAAGCACTACTCTTGGCGATGCTGATCTCAGGTAAAGAGAGAACTCAAATAGCGGCGCCAACGAATCACTTAGTAGAGAGTTCGCATGACTTAGAATTTTCTTGAGGCAATCCCGAGCTGTATAGGATCCTGTATGGTCTTCCTCGTTTTGAATCCAGACCTCGACGAACTCCCAGAAAAGATCTTTCCATTCTCTAGACAGCAACTCCCTGGTCAAGCAAGAGGCCGTAAATGGAGTAAGATATAAGACATAAGCATATGATAAAGCTAGCATTCACTACGGCAACCGAAAGATACAATTTTAATGCCATGGTTTCAAATTACAAGGTCAGAAAGAAGAAGATTAAAATAGGAAAAAGTCTTCATTTTTCAATGAATCAAGAGCAAATAATATCCAATGACACATTATATTGGTTTTTCAAGCTAATCACCAGTCATACTACATCCATTCATGGATGATCCTGCTAAACCGAGCATGACCAGCTCACGATCAGCTTCTAAAAAAACCCGAATCGAAGTGAAATCCGATGCGAGCACGATGAAAGAGCACATATCGTATGCCTCACTTCATGCGAAGATATGCAACAGTAAGGAGGAGTGAAATGAGACTCGGACTTACCCAGCTTCTAGGAGCAACGGGGTGCCCGACCACTTAGCTCGAACAGCGGCCTGAACGTTCTTCGGCCTCCGGGTCTCCCCATGAACGCCGACCAGCAATCCCAGACAGACCAGGACGATCACGAGACAGAACCCAGATCTAAGTGGGGTCTTCATCTGCAAAACCATGCGCCAATTTCCTCTTTTGGGGTATCCTCAATCACTTGGAATCCGACATTGATCGACCGATCCGGTGCTGAGTCTCTGCTCCTCCCCGGTCCGTGTCCGTGTTGGTGTTCCCGAGCTACGGAGAGGTTTAAGGAAGCAAAGTTATGGTTATGGAGACGACGACTCTGCTGGGCAGAGTCAAGGTTGAGAGTAGAGCAGAGACGAGTGTGTTAGGGTTCAGGTCGTTTTCGTGTTCCCTACTGCCAGCGTCCAATGAGGTGATGCCACGTCATTCTCGGTCTGGTTTTTGACCTTCGCATTGTCCCACGTGGCCTGAGATGAGCCCGATCAAAGTTAAATATTCGTAGTAAACCAACAAGAAATTATAATTAAAAATTTTAAAATAAAAATTCCTAAAATAAACAAATAACCGAGACGGACTTATTTTCTGAAAACTTGCATATAAAGAGGTAAAGATAAAACTCACATCACCAATTTTAAAAAAGAAATATGAGAAAAAAAGCAATATTAGAAAAAAATAAAAAATTACGATAAAAACGAGGAAAAAATCAAAGCATAAATTCAATCAAATCACTTACATCTAGATACAGAGATACATTTCGAGAGCTCACATCTAATTATAGACTTATTATTTGGGAGCTCAATAAGTTCATGTGTATGTGTATGATAATTCATATATATAACTATCATACAAAATCTATATAAAATATAATCTGATTTTTTTTCTTTTTGGTTAATAACTTTGATTTGTTGTTTGAAAAGAAAATATAATTTATATATATCTATAAAATATTATCTAATCCATTTTTTAAAAATAAATTTCTATAAAAACGTATAATTTATAAATTTTTTTCTTCCTATATATACTGAAAGTTATCAATGTAGCAATATATTAATACATTTATATTGTGTATAGATATATTTACTAATATATTCTTATTTTCATATTAATATTGATGTGATAAATTATTAATTTTATTTAAAAAATTCAAGATTAGTAAATAATACTACACATATAATAAAATCTTATCATTTATTTCAAATACATTATGCTATATAAATTATAAAAATTAAAGAAATCAAGAAGTCATATTTTCTAATTAATATCTTAAAAAAGATTTTTTTATTCAAAATAACTTCGAAAATATAAATAAATAAATAAAAACCTAGAAAACTCATTTTAGAAAATATATGAGAATATATACTTATTTTGATGTTAATATTGATGTCATGAAATATCAATTTTTATTTTGAGAAATTCAAGATTATTAAATAATATCTATACATATAATAAAATCTTCTCATTTATTTTCAAATACGTCATGTTATAAAAATTTTAAAAAATTAAAGAAATCAAGAAATTGGATTTTACAATGAGATATCTTTTAAAAAATATTTTTTTATTAAAATTAATTTAGAATAAAAAAAGAACTTAGAAAATTTCTTTTAGAAAATATGTTAATATGTACTTATTAAATTCCATATAACAATATCTATACATATAATATTTATGTAATGAAAAATTAGTTTTTATTTTAAAAAATTCAGGATTATTAAATAACATCTATACATATAACAAAATCTTCTCATTTATTTTAAATAAATTATGTTATATATACTAAAAAAATCAAAGAAATCAAATTTTATAATGAGATATCTTTAAAAAATATTTTATATTAGAAATAATTCGGAAAAATAAAAAATAAGAACCCGTAAAATTCCTTTCATAAAATATATACTAATATGTATTTATTAAATTCAATTCAGAAATTGAGTGCTCTGAGGCCATATATCTATATTTTGTATGAATATAAACTATATATACTTATTTTGATGTTAATATTTATGTGATGAAAAATTAATTTTTATTTTAAAAATTCAAGATTATTAAATAATATCTATCTATCTATCTATCTATCTATCTATCTATCTATATTTATAATAAAATATTTTCATTTATTTTAAATACATTATGTTATATACTATAAAAATTAAAGAAATCAAGAAATCGAATTTTATGATGAGATATCTTTAAAATAATTCTATTAAAAATAATTCTGAATAAAAATAAAATCTAGAAAATTCCATTTAGAAAATCCATATCGACTTAATTTGGAGATCGCCATAGTATTCAAAAGATTTTAGGATATTCTTGTTCTTTTTAAATGGAATATTATAACTGAAAATTAATTTCGGAAGATTTTGATTCTTATTTTAAAATAAAAGATAATTTAAAATTTTAAAAACTAAAAAAATCAAGAAAATTCCATTGAGAAATGGAGCGTTCTGAAACTATTTGATTGGATCTATTTTGTATCTTGCTTATGTATGTGCGTGTGTAGTGTTCGGTGTAGGCCCAACGTGTACTCTGTGTAAGACGATCATCGCAGTTTGTTTATTGAATTGCAAATTTGCAGCATCCATATTAAGATTTGTTTTAGCCGATAAGAGATCTCTCTCTAACATCGATAAATTTGAAACTATATACCAAATGAGATTTTCGAATCAATTTCAAATTAATTGACATCGTTGATTGTATCAATTATACAGCGAACCTTTTAAAATTTCAGGTTAAGGTACTAACAGCTTGATATAGCTCGAAGCACCGGAAAACCCGAAAGGAAGACCGAAGTTTACAGATGAATGAATTGGGAATGGGACATGATTTTGACAGAGGAGTGGGCAGATTCTATGCATTAGTACTTTCCCCTTCATCATCAATTCCCAGCAATGCATTATATACACAAGGCAAAAAGATGGGAATTTCAGAAGCATCTACTTCCTGTAGTCTACACTGATCGAAAAGAAAAAAAACATTCCATGGTTTGTCAATTGTCGTCGGTTACGAGTTGGTGAACCGATGGAAGTTTTGAATCTTCCAGGCATTCAAATTCCTTTGAGCTCCTCATGTCTCCAGGTACACCTGCGTCAGGCATAGTTGATCATACTTTTACTTCAGCACAACTCGACTGACCCGTAAGTCGTATCAAGTAAATGATAGCTTGGAGAAGTTCAAGAAAAGTATCACAGTAAAGGAATGCAAAGGCAACTGTGTCGGAATGTTTCACAATTTGAAATCATCGAGCATCAACTTACAAGCCGGTTTATCTCGAGCTACCATTTCACAGGCATCACCGGCAAGCATTAGATGCAACTCTTGATTAAATATTGACATTTATTACTTCCATTTCCATCTTCCATTATCAACTGTCATCGGCTTTCGCCTCTTGAGTGGCTTGATAACATGAGGCATCGTCTCCCCATATCTTCTCAAGTTTCAAGACCCACTGTATGACTATCTGATATTCACAATCGACTACTCTAATCTAAACCCCCTAGAATATCATCTTGATCAAGAATCAGTCGCTTTGATTCGTCTTCATTCGTGGCTAGAAATGTATCTATTACAGATCAACCGTCCATGACTCCATGCTTCTGATTCCCTTCAATGCTAGAACTTACCTTAGCATGTCTCCAGCTTGCAACTGGGGCCCGCTCAACGCTGGTGAAATGCTGAAAGTGCTCCCATCCCCAAAAAAGGAAGGGTGCCCAAGTGGAGTCGGCCTGTCGGGAATTGGAGGAACTTCGATATCTCCCTCCAACATCTTCAGGGCATCCATAATAGTCGGCCTCAGAGCCACCATAACATGGGCGCACAGGATCCCAACGAGAATGAATCTCTCCATTATGCTCTTTGGATTTGAGTTCACGGACTCCCCATCTCTCCAGAGCGAAGGGTCCAAGGCCTGCTCGATCTTTCCCGCCTTTACAAGGGACCATACCCAATCCGTGATCAGGAAGGCCCGAGGTGAGCCTGAAGAGGACAGATCGAGGGCTTTCCTCCCGCACATTATCTCCAGAACAACCACGCCAAAGCTGTACACATCACTCTTCTCTGTAAGCTGTCCATAGAGAGCATACTCGGGGGCCAGGTATCCATGAGTTCCTGCAACCCGAGTGGTCAGATGGGACTGTCCTTCTTGGCTCTGCTTCACAAGCCCGAAATCGGCAACTCTCGCTCTCATGTCCGCATCCAGTAGAATGTTTGTCGCCTTGATGTCCCGGTGGTAAATTGCGGGCTTCACTCCATAGTGCAAATAAGCCAGCCCTTTCGCCACATCCAAGATTACACTCTTCCTCTGGGGCCATGTTAGAGCCTTTCTTTTCACGCTCTGGTCATTGACAGAAGAAGGAAAGAGATGATCATCGAGATTCCCGTTAGGCATGTAATCGTACACGAGATACCGCTGCCCATTTCTCTCGTCATAAACATCTTCATCTCCATCAACTACGCAACAACCCCTGAGAGGGACGAGGTTCCGGTGCTTTAAATTGCTAATGATCTCAACTTCGTTGCAGAACTCTTCATCCCTTTGAAATTCCGACTCTATAATCTTCTTGACGGCAACTTCGGTCCCGTCTTGTAAAGTCCCTTTATAGACCATCCCAAACCCTCCCCGCCCAATGAAATTCTTCTGTGAGAAATTGTTGGTGGCCTTCTCGAGTTCGCGAATCTTGAACCAGATTGACCCTGCGTTAGGCCTCAGCCTCGTCCTGGACCCTGACTCCTCCAAGTCAAACCCGATGCCGCGATTCGATCCCTGACCCTTTCCCTTCATCCTCCTCCTCCACATCCTGTTATACCAGAAGTACAGCCCCAGCAAACAACACATTACTAGCACAGCCACCCCTGCCCCGGTCAACCCAAACACAAGATTCGAGTGCCGATTACTGTCCGAGCTCACGGGGGAGTTGATCGGAAGACTGAATATACAAGTCATGGCACCTTTACTCGCGGGTCCGAATGTATTGACAATCCCAGCAGCATAGAGAATGGCGAAATAGAAGCAGTTATTGGCGTGAGAGTTGTTACCATCAAGCTCTATGAGCCTGGCCTGGACCTTGAACCCAGCGGCGACACAGGAATCGCAGTCCGTAAGGTCGGCAAGGTCATGGCTGCAGGACGAGTCGAGCGGCGTCGAATTGCCAAGCCGGGCTTTCCAGTCCCTGATGGACTCAATCCCTGCGCACCCGCTGCCCGATATCGTGAACCTCTCGGGATCAAAGCAGGACGAGACTAGGCCGCCGGCCAGGGACAGGGTGTCGAGCTTTGACTGGAGATCGTCGAGGCAGGAGACGGAGGTGTTGAGGTCGGGGAGCTGGAAGAGGGAGGTCTCCTTCAGGCGTTGGGAGAAGGCGATCCCGTAGAGGGACAGGAGGGTTTGGCAGCAGAGCGTGTTGTTCTGGCCAGTGGTAGCTGCAGACGAAGAAGAAGAAGAAGATGTCTCGGGGGCTTCACAGCCCGAGCGGTTCCAGGGGACTGTGAGGACATAATTGAGATCGAAGGGGCATGTCGCTGTGGCGGCCGATTTGTTGGTGCCGGCTGCGGCAGCGGATGTTACAGAGAGGTAGAGAAGGGACAAGCTTACTGTGATGAAGAGCAGAAGGATTTTCATGGCGTTTCTTTGGTTCTTCTTCTCCTTCTTTCCCTCCCTGTGGGCGTTCTTGGAATGAGGGTTGTTGGGTTGCTTCCCTCAGCTCGGAAGAGAAGAGAAATGGAGTCTGACTGAACACAGAGACAGAGACAGAGATGGGTTCGAGGATGTTTCTTCCGGAGAGAGAGAGAGGCAGCGGAGAAAATGGTGATGATTGGGGGGAGCTGTTCCTTCCGGCTTCTGGTCAAAGCATACCTCTGTCTTGTCTTCCATGGCTGCTGGCACCGTGCTCGTCGAAAATTACCTTTTCTTTTTATAATTATTTTCGTTTTGTCTTTCTTCAATTTATTTATTTTTAAAAAGGGAACAGGCTTCCTCCATCTAAAGCGACAACGACAGAAACAGATCGTTAGTTCGGAAGGCAACGGTAACGGCAAGCCAACCTAAGAGGTTTGGTCTAGTGATTAAGGTGCACCTAAGTTTGCTTTCGATTTCGAGTTTGAATTCCCTTAGGGCCACCGGAGCGCTTTTGACGTGATACCCTCTCCGTGCGTCGCCGGGGTTCACGGAATTCCGGAAATTAGTCGGGTGAAGCCGGAACACTAGCGCAAAAAAAAAAAAAAAAGGTAATGGCAAGCCCAGGGGTTAACTGAATGTGCCTCCACCACGCGCGTTGCTCACAGCCTAACATGACATGCAGGGCTTCTGAAGTCTCGGTGTAATGCCGAGTTCGATTCGAAGTAGAAATGTATAAGAAGAATTTTCTGTTTACCTTGCGATTTTGGTAATATCACAGTACACGTATTGTAATCATCATTCATCCCAATCCTCGTTTTTTTGAAATATTACCAGCTTTCGAAATGCTTCGGGATATCGAGAATACAAGACGTATCCTAGTATATTGCTGGAAGCTAACAAACATGTTTTGACAAGCTTCTTATCTTAGGAAAAGAAGGAAAATGCCTCATCGATGAATGACTCGATATCCTCTGCAAAGTCATCTATTCCCTCCTCTAATCCCGTTTCGTTTGTAAGTTCAGATATGACATCCTCCTCCCCCTCTACTTCTTCGCCCTCACTGTCTTTGAAAATCTCCTTAAAGAGAGAGCGAGCGGCCGAGTTGATGTCATCTTCAAGCTCATCAGTTGCATCATCCAAGTACCTTAATATGCACATCAACCGGAATTTGATCTGAGACATCGCATGGAGGATTTCCCTTGCCAGTTCCCTAAGTGACTCGCTCACCCAGATTTTATTTCGTTGAATACATATCAAAGATTTACTGGTAAGGTCTTCGATTCCAGTATTGAAAAGCGATTCAGAAATATCCAGAATATCCATGATCTCTTCTTTATCCTTGCCATTCAAGACGTAGGCAATAACAAGTAAAATAGCTCTCTGAAGTTGCTCGAGCCCATCAATGGCGATCTTGAGTATTTTATCCCATCCTTCTCCATTAGACGCTTCCCATAACTCCATGATCACGTCACCCCACTCTTTGGCGCCTTTACCATATAGAGAAGAACCTTTCGTGATAAGTCTCTTGGGAACGCCTTGGACAATTTCAACTATGCATTGTGAGAGCTCCACGAACATCTCTGGAGGGTCGAGCTTCCTGAATGTGTTCCAGCAAAAAAGCAAGGAAGAGTAAAAGTTGTTCAGTCTATCCACCTCGCATGAATGTTCAATGGCAACCCCATGGGCTTGCAGCAAATCCTTGTTTCGGGTGGTAATGATGATCCTGCTTCCCGGACCAAACCATTCATTGCCTCCTGCTAACTGCCTCAGCTGGTCCAAGTCATCGACATCGTCGATAACCAGAAGAACCTTCTTGGACCAAAGCCTTTGCTTGATGACGCTGACCCCTCTGTAGGAATTTCCCAAGCTTATGCTATCAAGCCCTAGAGTCTCGCACAGAAGGGTTTCCTGAACCTTAACCAGTCCATGCCCTTCTGCTCCTGAACATGCCTTCACTTGTGCAAGAAAGCTGCCTCCTTCAAACCTATGGCAATGCAAGTTGAAAATTGCCCTGGCAATAGTTGACTTCCCAATGCCCTCCTCGCCATATATTCCAATCATCCTCACCTCATCATCAACTCCAATCCCCAGAAACGGATTGATCTTCTCAATGTGATATTCGAGTCCAACTGGATAGCGGGCAATGCTCAATGCTCTTGTCCGATTCAATCTCGTCGACACTTCTTCAACAATCTTCTGGATGAGCTGCGCTTCAGGTTCAGTCCTGTTTAAAACAAATTTAAATGATGTTTAGAAAATGTATCACTGGTTTTAAGACTAGCAGAACAACACGCTTCGCTTCCAAATTTCAATGTGTGCTCATTCATTTTCTTTTACATACGATTTTTCATATATAATCTGGTATCCTTAATCCTCACGTTTCCTTCATTTCCCCTCCCTTTCGAACGAACACTACTAAAGTTACCGGAATTACCGAGGGATTGCGTCCCTCAGTAAAATTCCCACAATAATCCCTTGGAAACTTTACAGAGGGACTTTAGAGGGATTTTTCCTTAGATAATTACCGAGAGAAAATCCCTCGGTAATTCTCTCGGTAAAATAAAAAAATTAAGTTTTTTTAAAAATAAATTATCTAGGGATTTTCTCTTGGTAAAATTTTTAAAAAATAATTTACCAAGGAAAAAATCCCTCGGTAAATTAAAAAGTATCAATTTTTTAATAAAAAGCTAAAAAAATCAAATGAGAAAATTGATATTTGTTTTACAATAATAATTGTAGAGATATATATCACATATAAATGGTATTTCTTGAAGAGAATATTATTGTAAGTTAAACATAAAATTAATTTAATTTAAGATTGAAAGTGTTAAATATTTATAGTAAATATGAAATTAATTAATTTGAATATTTAAAATTTTGAGTTTTTGAAAAAATATATATAGATATAAGTATATAAATATAATGTTTATGTTGGGAGTGTGTAAACATTATAACTAAGATTATATTTGCGCTCGGAGCGCGAATCATAAATAGATACATTTTATAGTTACTTACTATTTTAATATTGTACATGAAATAAATAGTATTAGAAATAAAACCTCAAAATAAATAGTAGTGGAGAGCATGTTCGAACTCGTAAGGGAGAGTCTATAAAATTCTCGATTATGTTACATTAAGATCTATTTAGATCGGTCAAATAAACGATACGGTTATTTTCAATTAAATATCACGTGCATTATATAGATAAATAATGTTGAATTTATTATTAGATGCATATATTATCAATGCATATTTGTTAATATTATGAGTTTTTGATTTTTTTTAAAATAAAAATATAGAGATAAGTAATACAAATATAATTATGCGTACAGAAATGACAAAAACAATTCCGATAGCTCAACCATTAAGGAAATGGCATGAGGGGTGGGCGGATGGGGGGTGGGAGATCTATAGGAGAGGAAGAAGGGTAGGTGGGTGGATTTTTTTTTAACAGAAGTATGGAGTTACCGAGGGGGATGAGAGAGAGGTGGGAGGGGATAGGGGAGAGAGAGGAGTAGACGGGTGGAATTTGTTTTTTTAACAAAAATTATGGAGTTACCGAGGGATAAATCCCCCTTAGTAAATCTGTCGGAATTTTTTTTTTTTGGGAAATATCGAGGTATTATCGAGTGATTTCCCTCGGTAAACTTACTGAGGACTGATTTGCTGAGGGATTCGGATCCCTCAGTAATCCCTTGGTAAATCACCCCTCGGTGATCTCAATATTTTTAGTAATGAAACACTGTGCGGCTCAGAAAAATTTGGGGTGGACGTACTCCTTTTTGAAGGGCCAGCCACTCAAATTAGCAGTAGCCATGAGGGCAGTCTTCCATTTCCTGAGCTTACAGTCATACTTTCCACTTAACTTCAGCAGTCGCAGATGCTCCTCTGTTCTTCCACTCTGGTTCCTAATCTCAGAAGGCTGTATCTTATAAAAGACTGGCATGACATGCTGCCCCATCTTGTCCTTGCACTCCATGATCTTCACCAGCTCGTCCAAGCACCACCTTGAAGATGCGTAACTCTCCGAGAAGACCACGATTGAGAATCTGGACTGCTCTATCTTCATCGGAAGTTCTGAGGCGACTTCCTCGCCTTTCTGGAGCTGCATGTCCATGAAAGTGTTGATTCCTACTTTGCTCAATGCCTGGTAGAGGTGGCTCGTGAAGCCTTCCCGCGTGTCCTCCCCTCTGAAGCTAAGGAACACGTCGTAGCACCACCTAGGGGATATGCTCGAAGAAGAAGAAGGAAGCCGAGCCATGTTTTATGTAATAGTATCAAATATATCAAGTTGGTTTGAAACTTTTAATCCGAGTGTTTAGTACAATTGCTTGCATTCTCTTCAATATAACCATGCCTTTTGTAGCTAGGAAATTAGGCGGTTGCAAGGAGAAGGGAACTTCGGGGAAGTGCCTGCCCCCATGGCCATGCGTGATTAACGCGTAAAAGGGAGGCCGAGACTCGAAGTCTTTACCCATTTTTTGCGTCCCAAACGAAAGTCTTTTCCCTAATAGACAGAAGTCAAAATGGAGTTTCTAGATTTTGACTACCTTGCGAAGGACTAATCTCGATAATCTAGATGTTGATTCATATGTTAATATATGAGCTTAAAAGAGATGGTGCGATATTCATATCTTTTTTTCACGTCTGATATTATAATCACCTGAAAACATCTCTTATCTTTAGAAATGATCATTGATCTCATTTGTTTCATTTCATATACAAGTTATACATGCATACGCTTAACCTGTACTTGATCATTCGAATTAAGTGTTGAAATTAAAATTTCAGTACTTAGATGGTGTTTGATAAATTAAGTGCTTAAAAATTAAGCATTTAGTTAGTTAAGAGAAGAAATGTCAAGGAAGAATGGAGAAATGAATAATGACAAGAAAAGTTTTGTAAGAGATAAAAAGTAACAATAAGTGAAAAATAACTTATTTCATTAAGTCAAAATTTTCTACTTATTTCATTAAGTGATTTTTTACTTAATGATTAAGTAGTTTAGATCATTATTTATTATATTTTGCTCTTTTATTATATACATATATATATTTTTATGAATTAAAGGTGAGGTCGGGTTATTAGCCCGCTGTGACTACCTCAACTAAGAGAACCTAACCGCCACGAAATGTTCATTTCGCCATAGCTTGTTGAGACTTTAGCCCAACTTGGTCACCGCAGCCCTACCAAGACACTAGTGAATTAAGTCTAAGACCCACTGGATCAAACATTATCAGTGAGGCTCGAACTCGTGATGTTCAAGTGGAGCGCTTGATACTTAACCACAAGACCACTGTGCTGGTGGTTCCTCTTTTATTATATTCATTTTCTCTTATAACTAACTTGTAACCAACTTTTAAGCACTTATTTAATTAAGTTGAAATAAACACGCTGTTAGTTTTGTTCAACTTATTTGATTAACAAAACCCAAAATTACTTCTTATTTGACAACATCAAACACTATATCATACGCAGTCTGCTAAAAAAAAGAAGAAAAAGAAGAAAATTCCAATTGCTTATCATTGACAACATCAAACACTAGCTTCATTAACACTCCAATGCTAAGCATTTAACATCATTTTAGATTGACAAACCTCGGTTTAGATAGAGAGGGAAACGGAGAGAGGTCCCCTGATTCCCGGTCCTAACAACAATAAAATGTGATAGTTCGAACAAACTCCTACTAAGATTTTCATAATATTACCACACACATATCATAAAAATGACTCTCGTTTTCAGAGTATCACCGAAGCAATGACGCATGCCATCTGTAATCTCATATGGACCGACCTCCTATCCTTTTATTGCAGTCCTGTGTCACACTGTTGGCCCCCTGTTGTTCATTGTCGGCCGCCTATTCTCCATAGCCGGCCTCTCCGATATGGGTCTCTTGTTAAGTCTCTTAATTTAATCCTCACAGTAGACCAGCAGAACTCAATTTAGAGAGAATGAGAGAATGCAGATTTGACAGAGAGAAGGGAAAAAACTATCTGCTGCTGAAAAACTTCAATACAATACACCGAAGAAAAAACAGTTAAAGCTTAAACATAAAGCTGAAAAATAACTGCACCTATCGTGCAAAAACTAAGCACCTAAACACCAGTTAACTGACTCCTTAAAAATAGCAACTAAGAAACAAAGAAAACTGACATTTGACTAACAAAAGACAAAAGCAACTCTGATACATTTATCTCCAACACTCCTCCTTGGATCAGTTGCTGCTGCACACACCAATCTTCTCCTTTAGAAACTCAAATCTCTCAACATGAAATGACTTGGTAAAGATGTCTGCAAGCTGCTCATCAGTTCTGCAGTATACAAGCTTCACTTCACCATTTTGTTGCACTTCTCTGAGAAAGTAATACTTTACCTTAAAGTGCTTTGTCCTTCCATGAAAAACAAGATTATGAGAGATAGCTAAAGTAGCTTGATTGTCCACATATGCTTCAGTTCCTTCCTTTGAACTCAAATGCAAATCCTGCATCAACTTCCTTAACCAAAGTGCTTGATTGGCTGCTGCTGTTGCTGCTATGAACTCAGCTTCAACAGTGGATTGAGCAACTATTTCCTGCTTCTTTGAACACCAGGAAAAACATGCTGAACCGAGACTGAAACAGTAACCAAAAGTGCTTTTCATGTCATCTGCACTTCCTGCCTAGTCACTGTCTGAAAAACCAGACAACTTCAACTCCTTACTCTTTGTGAACTTAACTCCATGACAAGATGTTCCCTTTAGATACCTTAGGACCCTCTTTGCAGCAATCATGTGAGATTCTTTTGCACAGTTCAAGAATCTTGACAGAACACTTACCACATACAGAATATCTGGTCTGGTTGCTGTTAGGTACATGAGACAGCCAACCAAACTCCTATAGTGTGCTTCATCAGTTGGTTTTGTTCCATCCTCCTTTTGCAACTTTTCTTTGTAACACATAGGAGTCTTAACACTAATGCACTCCTCCATATTAAATCTCTTTAAAATCTCCTTCAGATACCTTCATTGACAGATGAAAATTCCCAACTGAGTCTACTTTATCTCCATGCCCAGAAAGTAGGCCATTTCTCCAAGGTCTGTCATTTCAAAGACCTTCATCAGATCTTGCTTCAGCTCTTTAATTAGATCTTCATCATTTCCTGTCACAAGTAAATCATCCACATACAAAGAGATAACAATTTCACTGCTGCAAGCCTTCTTCACATATAGAGTAAACTCACTCAAACTTCTTTGAAAACCCAAATTTCTCAGATACTCATCCATTTTACTATACCAGGCTCTGGGAGCTTGCTTCAAACCATACAGTGCCTTCTTCAACTTGTACACTTTGTCTTCCTGATTCTTGACCCAAAAACCTTCAGGTTGCTCAACATAAATTTCTTCTTCGAGCACACCATTAAGGAATGCAGACTTAACATCCAGCTGGTATACTTTCCAGCTCTTCTTTGATGCAACTGCAATTAATAATCTGATGGTGTCAAGTCTAGCCACAGGAGCAAAAGTCTCTGAGTAGTCTACTCCCCAAACCTGTGCATAGCCCTTTACCACAAGTTTGGCCTTATACTTGTTGACAGAACCATCAGAATTTAATTTGGTCCTGTACACCCATTTCACTCCTATGACCTTCCTGTCTTGACGTCTACAACCAATTCCCAGGTCTGATTCTTTTCTATCATGCTCAGCTCCTCCTTCATTGCAATCATCCACTTCTGATCTGTCTTGGCATCTTCAAAACATGAAGGCTCGAGCACTGCAACATTGCATCTTTCATATATCTCAGATAATGGTCTGCTGCCCCTTACTGGATAATCATCGATAGAGTCTTCTATCTCTACTGTTTTTTTTACTTGACAGTTGTGGTGATCAGCACTTTTGAGTCACACCTTTCTCCGCCTTACTGCCTTCTTTCCAGTTCCACTTCTCCTCTTCCAAGAAGGTGACATCTCTGCTAATTATCACCTTCTCAGTTTGAGGTTGAAATACTCTATAGGCCTTAGACTGCAGGCTATACCCAACAAACACACCAGGCTCAGACTTCTGATCTAGTTTCCTTCTCTTTTCCTGAGGTACATGTGTGTAGCATACACAACCAAATACCTTTAAATTCTTCACAGATGGCTTCATCTCGTGCCAAGCCTCATAGGGTGTCTTCTTCTCCAAGGCTTTTGTAGGGAGCCTGTTGAGCAGAAAGACATCAGTATTTGCTGCCTCTGCCCAGAACTTTAGTGGCATGTCTTTCTCCTGCATAAGACACCTTGCCATTTCCACTATAGTTCTATTTTTTCTCTCACTTACTCCGTTTTGCTGTGGAGAATATGGGGCAGTAAACTGACGTTCTATGCCTGCTTCATCACAAAGGCACTTAAACTTGTTTGAGGTATACTCAGTGCCATTGTCTGATCTGAGTACCTTGATCCTTCTACCACATTGATTCTCAATCCAGCACTTAAATTTCATAAACACCTCAGCAACTTCTGACTTAGCTTTCAGAAAATAGATCCAACACATTCTGGTGAAGTCATCAATGAAAGTTATAAAGTACCTGCTTCCATTTAGAGAGGCTTCTGACATGGGACCACACACGTCTGAGTGCACCAGTTCTAGCTTCTCAGTAGCTCTCCAACTTGCTCCCTTGAATGGAATTCTTGCTTGCTTGCCGAGTAAACAGATTTTGCAGGTGGAATCCTGTTCTTCCATGACTGGCAGATCCTTAGCCATCTCATTCTTCTGCATGTACACCAGGCCCTTACTGTGATAGTGCCCCAGCCTTTTGTGCCAAATCTCTGTAGCCTCAGTTTATGTCTTGTAGGCAACTTGCTTCCCTTCCAAAGGATTGAAAGAGAAACATTTATCCTGCATAGGTATCCTGAACAGCTCTTGGCCACTTACATCAGAAATCAAACACTCCTTTCCTTCAAACATGACCTTATACCCTTTCTCAACTAGCTGACCAACACTTAACAAGTTCTGGTCTATCTCGGGCACATAGAGCACACCAGTGATAGCCTTGGCACCAGCATGACCTTCAATCACCACAGTTCCTCTTCCTTTCACAACAATGTCGTCTCCATTTCCAATCCTCACCTTTGTAGAAAATGAGCCATCAAACTCCTTGAACAGGCTTCTGTCACTGGTCATGTGGTTTGTGCAACCACTATCCAGGAGCTAACCACTACCTGCAGTACTTGAGGCATAGCAGGATGCAACAAATAAGTGCTCATCTTCCTGTGCTACTTGAGCTTCATTTTGTTGCTGTGTGCTCTTCTCCTTGCAGAACCTGTCAATATGGCCCATTTTATGACATTTTCTACATTTTACATCTGGCCTTCTCCAGCATCTGTAGTGGGGATGATTGGTTTTCCCACAATGCTTGCAAGTGGTCTGCTTTCCCTTCTTGCTTTGATCTTGAGTACTGGAGCCTTTTGATCTTGCTACTGACTTGAAGCCTTCACCGTCTCCTTTTCTTTGACTCCATTTCTTCCCTTTGCCTACAGCATTCAGCTGCAACTTGGCCTGCAATGCCCCTTCTTTGGGCTCTCCTCTCCTTATCATCCTCCTTTGCTCTTGTGCCTGTAATGCACTGAGCAATTCTGCCAATTTTATTTCTGACAGATCTTTTGTGTTCTCTAGAGAAGCTATGGTAGCCTCAAATTTTTCAGGCAGAGAAATCAATATTTTCTGCACAATTCTATCATCCTTTATGTCTGTCCCAAGCACCCTTATCTTATCAACAATCTCAATTAGCCTCTTTGCATATTCCTTCACAGTTTCTGCATCATCCATTTGTTGCCTCTCAAACTCTCTCAAGAGGTTCAACACTTTCATTCCTCTCACCCTCTCATCCCCTTCATACTCAGACTTAAGAAAATCCCAAATAGCTTTAGCTGATCCATACCTCATTATCCTTGTGAAGATTGTTGGGGAGACAGTTGCAAAAAGACAGGACTTTGCCTTGGCCTTCCTGGTTGTCCTCTCTTTATGGTATTTGATCTGATTCATGGTTGGGTTCTCAGGAAGTGGAGCCACCTCATAGTCATTCTCCACCGTTTCCCATAAATCGCACCCTTCCATGTAAGCAGCCATCTTCACTGCACATGCTTGATAATTTTCTCCATCAAACACAGGTGGCGCCATACTAGGGAAGCTGCTTGAGCCTGATTCCATCTCCTTTTGGCCTTTACTGAATGCAAAGACTCTCGACCAAGCAACTCATAGCCCCTTAAGATCAATTGCAGCTCTGATACCACTGTTAAGTCTCTTAATTTAATCCTCACAGTAGTAGACCAGCAGAACTCAATTTAGAGAGAATGAGAGAATGCAGATTTGACAGAGAGAAGGGAAAAAACTATCTGCTGCTGAAAAACTTCAATACAATACACTGAAGAAAAAATAGTTAAAGCTTAAACATAAAGCTGAAAAATAACTGCACCTATCGTGCAAAAACTAAGCACCTAAACACCAGTTAACTGACTCCTTAAAAATAGCAACTAAGAAACAAAGAAAACTGACATTTGACTAACAAAAGACAAAAGCAACTCTGATACATTTATCTCCAACATCTCTATTAATTTCTGGTATTCTAATGTTCATTGTTATCCTCGTTTTCTTCTTCGTCATCGCTATCTCCGTCATCACTATCTCCATCGTCACTATCTCCAAAGAACCCATCACACATAGTGCGTGCCTGCTCCTTGATAGATTGAAGAACCTCATCTGGCGAGCCCTCGACCAAGTCATCTAATCTGCGCATCCACTGGAATTGGGTGCAAGATTCCGCACGGATCATTTCCTTGGAAGGTTCCCTAAGCGAGTCATTCACCCAGATCCTGTTTCTGCGAGTGCTTATCAAAGATCGATTAGTAAGTTTTTTTATCGCACGATTGAAACTCGATTCGGTAACATGACCAAAAATGTCCACGACCTCTCCTTTATCTCTGCCATTAAAGCAGGCAATAACAAGGAAAATGGCTTTGTGAAGTTGCTTGAGCACATCAACTGTGTGATTAAGTATCAGTTTATCTCTCCCTTCTGATCCATCCTCTGCTTGAGATAACTTCTCTATTGTGGAGTCCCACTCTTCAGGACTCTTACCCCGCAGGTTAGAGGCTGTTCGGATAAGTCTCCCGGGATGGCCTTCTCCGATAACTTCGAGCATGCCTTCTACGTGAGCGGCGAATGTTTGCGGAGGAACGGGGCTCTTGAAGGCGTTCCAGCAAAGAAGCTGACGAGATTCAGAGAGATTCAGTCTCTCCATCTCGTACATGTGTTCAGCTTCAACGTCCCTGTATCGTTGGAGCAAATCCCTGTCTTGGGTGGTTATGATAATCCTGCTTCCTGAACCAAACCAATCTTTACCTCCCGCTAACTCCCTCAACTGCTCCAAGGCATTGACATCGTCGATGACCACGAGAACCTTCTTGAAACGAAGCCTTCGAGCGATCACGCTGTCCCCTATCGAAGAATTGCCCAACCTCATGCTATCATCATATGCATCCCCTAGAGTCTCACGTAGAAGGGTTTCTTGAACCTTAACAAGTCCATATAATCCTGCAGTTGCCTTCACATGTTCAAGGAAGCTGCATCCTTCAAACTTATGGCTGTGGTGGTTGAATAGTGCCTTGGCAAGGGTTGACTTCCCAACCTCCTTATCACCATAAATCCCTATCATCCTCACATCATCCTCTCCAATCCCCACTAATGGATTGATCCTCTCAATGAGATAATGGAGTCCAACCGGGTGGTGGGCAGCCCTCAAACTCGGCCGTTTCAATTTCCCGGATACTACTTTCACAATGTCTTTGATGAGCTGCTGCTCTGTCATCCTATAGCAGGAAATTAATTAAAACTAAATGAAAGGCAGTGCATCAGGACGGGCTAGAGTTGTTATGTGTATATATATTAAAAGGATGGACTGATAATTGAAAGAGTATAGAGGTAGCATTAAGTTTAGTCCTGACTAATCTATGTCTATGAGGAAGTTATTTTCCATCTTCGTTTTCAATTGCGATAATTTATCTAATTAATTAAAGTACATTTCTTATTAATCATACCTTGATTAAAATTTTGCTATTTTTCTCATCAGACCAACTTTCATAACAATTGGAGATACTCATTTTTTTTTTGTCGATTAGAAGGCCCATGACCTATTACAATGAAATAAAACATCATAATATAATGTAATATAACTAGTCAAAGAGGCACATATAGTCTTACTACTAGAATCAAATCTAAAATCTCTTTATTACTAGACGAGGCACGCGCACTATCCTCTTTCTCGAGATTCCCATAATTTTAGGGTAGAAGATTTTTTTTTTGTTTTATTCTTGTGAAGTTACCGAAGAGTGTATATTCATAAATTGAGAGTTTTTCTATGTTTTAAACTCTATATATGCATGGTATATATAAGTCTATATATATAGTTATGAAAGACTTTGAAATTTCCACAGCCGAATTTTTTGGTTATTTCGAGGGTAATCTAGCACGATAATAACATATCATTGGCCACATATAGTGATTGATGGGAACCTCAAAATTCACTTAACCATAAACTTTCTATGTCCTATGTGTTATTGTCCTGAGAGTTGCTTTAACTTTTATCATCTATCCATATATATATATATATATATATAGTTGTATCTACTCTAATAAATAGGGGTAGAATAGTAATTATCTTAACAAATTAATATGTAATATAGATTTTAAATCAGAATAACAATAATAATTATTATTATAAATAAGAAATACATCCAATAGTAAATGACTTAATAAAATTAATATGCAATACAAAAATCAAAATAATTATTATTATCACAATAAATTAATATATCAACAAAAATGGTGATATTGAAGATCTTTTGTCTCATGGTAGCTTGTTCCGAATTTTGCAGTTTTTTCTTCTGCATATCTCGACGTGACATAAAAAACCCACATCCAAGTTCCATAGCCTTGGGTCGGCAATCCAATTCGGGATTTTCTTTGGAAGGTATCGGGAAGGAATCCGTTTTCATGTTCCAATGGAATTGTAATGTTGGGATCTTGAGTAGAGGCGGGCGATATTTTAGTACGTAAATTAACACTTCAAATGGTTAATAGTAAATGTCTTAATTAATATATATAAAGTTGTATTCACCCTAATAAATAGGGATAGAATAGTAATTGTCTTAATAAATTAATATGTAATATGGTTTTAAATCACAATAGTAATAGTAATAATTATTATAAATAAGTAAATACATCCATTATTAAATGTCTTAATAAAATTGATATGCAATATAAAAATTAAATAATAATTATTATCGCAAATAAAAAAATAAAAATGTCCAATAGTAAATGTCTTAACAAACTAATATGCAATATAGATCTCAAATCAGGCCAGCCCAAATCAACTTCTACCAAATCAGGTCATAACCATTGACAACCAAGTCAAAACATATCGGCAAATGTTCCAAGATGAAATTGGGAGACAGGACCAGGGAGAGGAGTTGAAGCCCTACAGGAGTCCCCTGAGTTAGCTCTTGCACTAACTTGGATCTCCCCTCCTGGTTGGGCTGGTCCAAGATCTTGCTGCCGAAGCACAAAAACCCTCGAAATTTTGTAATCAAAACAGGTTGTTGTTCACAGGCCAAGCTCTAGTTAAGACAGCGCCGTATTTTCCTGGAAAACAGGTTTCAAAATACTTTGACGTTGGAAGAAACTTTTTATCATAAAAATCCATTTATAGCAGTTCAAAAATTTTGTTTCTCCAAACTGCCATTTCAAACCAACAGGTGAGGGGTCTTTCGCTAAAAGAAATGACCCAAAAGGAATCATAAATCAGGACCTTTGGCCCTTCCACAGGTACTGAATCTCAAGAATACGGTACTTCAATTGCATCCCAACCTCAGGCCGAGGATGTCAGAGATGTTGAAGGCCCTGGAGAATCTGGTGAGATTGTAGTTACGGCAACACCCACGGAGGATCTTAATTCATCATCAAAGGTAAGGAGCTTTCAATACATAGGTGACAATTTCTAAAACTACAATCAGGCTGAATATAACTGTATATATTCAAGCATTTGATTTGTTTGGAGTTTAGGACTAAGAGAGATGCAACTGCATTTTCAAAACCGGTGAGGAGAGACTTAGTCATTTTTGTTCCAGGGGGGTTCTAGTGCTTCCTCACAATCTGACCGGAGGAGAGACTTTGTGTATTTAAATTTGGTGAGCGAGTTTGGCTTACAAGCAATTATGCTTAAGAAGTGGAAGTGCACAGCCTTGCTCTCATTTTTGTTGGAAGGGAAGGGAGTAAGATCTAAGCAGATGGAACAAGCTTGAGCTCGGGGCACATTGACACATCGGGGAACACGTAGGCGATAAACTGGCAACTGTTGCATAAATAAGAATTATGGGAAATTATGAACTGTGAAAACAGAACCAAGTATACCGCATCAAGCGGTTTTCTCTTTTGCCGACCCTTCTGGAGCCTTGAACCAAGGAACCCACACCAGGGTTGTCTTCTCGTAGAGCCTATAAGCTTCGGTTCTGTGGCTCTGAATTAACATCCTACGTTTGACAAGCATTGTCCCAAGTAGATGGCATCAGTAGACAGTATACTTATAAGCAAACACATAAAGTTCTAATGATATTTCCATTGTCACTAGATATTTCAATACAAGAGAGTAGGAAAATGTCTATAAGACTGCTCATCTATCAGAAAATTGAACGGACGAAGCAAATTCCATGAGGAATTTTCGACAGATGGAGAGAAAAGAAACGAACAAGGGATAATGTATATGTATTGTGCTGAGAGAGAAGGGAACCAACCCAGTGGCTGGCGCGATGGCTGATGACCCAGAAGAGGACATTGACATTGAACAGAACATTCCCTTTCTTTTTTATTTATTTATTTATTTTAAATATCACTTATTCAACAAATGTCTTTAATCTTCCCTCATGTTAAGAAATATCACAAGCTTTTGAAATGCTTGGGTATCGTGATTAGAAGACCTATCCTAGTACTGCTGGAAAACCAACGAACATCTTTTCACATGCTTCGAGGTTCATGAAAAGCGGGAAAATGCTTCATCAAGCAATGACTCGATACCATCTGCGATCTCGTCTACAGCCTCCTCTCCTTCATCAAGCACTGATCGTCCGACAGAGCTGATCCCACTGGCAAGCTCATCTATCATCCTCATCTTCTTCTGTCACTGTCTTCGGAAATCTCATCAAACAGAGAGCAAGTAGCCGACTTGATGTTATCCTCAAGCTCATCAGTTGCATCGTCCAAGTCCTTCAATATGCATGTCAACCAGACTTTGATTCGAGATTTTGCCTGGAGGATTTTCCTCTATGGGTCCCTTGCAACTCGCTCACCCACACCTTGTTTTCTTGAATACTTATCAATGATTTACTGTAAGTTCTTCGACTCCAACGCCGAAAAGCAATTCAGAAACATCCAAAACATCTATGACCGTGTTTCTTTATCTTTGCCATTCAAAAAGTACGCAATAACAAGGAAAATAGCTCTGTAAAGTTGCTTGAGCCCATCAATGGTGATCTTCAGTATTTTATCCCAACCTTCTCCATTAATAGCGCTGTCACGACCTCCCACTCTTCGGGGCTTTTACTATATATAGAGAAGAGCCTATCATGATGAGTGTTGGGGAAGTCCTTCAGTGAATTCAAGTACGCGCAATGTGAGATCTTGGACATCTGTGGACGATCGAGCTTTTTGACTGCATTCCAGCAGAAAATCTGGCGAGAGTAAAAGCTGTTCAGTCGCTTCAAGTCGTACAAGTGCTCAACCCCGTGAGCTTGGAGAAAATCCGTGTCTTGGGTGATTATGATAGTCCTGCTGCCCGAGGCAAACCAACACCTTTGGCTCCTGCTAACTTTCTCAGATGGTCTAAGTCATCCACCTCGTCGATAACCAGAAGAACCTACTTGAAGCAAGGCCTCTGAGCGATCCCGATGGATCCTCTATTGGAATTTCTCAGCCTTATAGTATCATCTCCTAGAGTCTCAGACAGAAGGGTTTCCCGAACCTTGACAAGTTCATCTAATCCTAAGCCTTAATGGATCGATTCTCTCTGTGTGATCATCGAGTCCAACCGGGTAGTAGGCAACGGTCAAACTCGTACGGTTCAATCTCCTCGACACTTCTTTAACGATCTCCTGGATGGGCTGAGGTTCGATCCTAGAAAATTATAACAGGTTAAAAGGAAACGTTCGGGAAATGGATCACTAGTTTCAAGGTTAGCATGACGACACGCTTCGCTTCCAAATTTCAATGATGCACGCATCTAACCTCATTTTCTTCCGCATTTCCCTCCGTGAATTCCAATTAGGACACCGGGGACTAGTACTAGTAACATGGTAGAGAGTAATTCTAACTGTTAGGCGGCTGTTCGAAATTGAGATGGGCCCTTTTGGAACAGAGATAAACTTTTCTACGGAACCTCCTTGCTCCGTGTCGTAGATTATCAAGCAAATAAGAAACTTATTAAATAACAATAAACTTATTATTTAACCCAAAAACCTTATTATTTAATGTCGAGATACTTGCTAATAATAAAACAATTGTTATTTTGTAAGAAATTTATTATTTTAAATACAACAATACTCTTGTTAAATAACAAATTATCTTGCTAAATAACATTTTTTATTTTCGAAACCTCAGTAAAATTCACATTTTAAGGAACCTCCGTACCCCAACCACACCCAACTAAGATAACGGGGAGAGACGTGGAGTGGAAATGTGTGGAGGAGGACGTACGGTGTACTCCCGATTGAAGTGCCATCCACTCAAATTAGCAGAATTTGTTGGAGCAGTCCTCCATCTTCTGAGCTTCACAGAATCCTCCCCAAACTTTTCAATGAACTTCACCAGATGCCCCCCTGTTCTTCCACTCCGATGCCTAATTTCGGAACGCGTATTTGAAAGAGCTAAAATATCAAAGAAACCGTTGACTTTGAACAGACTCAAAATCAAGTTACCTATAAAAAAAATAAAAAATAAAAAAGCGAGGATCTTCCAAAAGTTATTAAGGAATCCATCTTCAAGATACCGGTCACACTCCTCGACTTTAGGTTACTGTAAACATTCGCTCCCGGAACTCTGAAAAGATAATTCTCACTCTCGAAACTATCAATCAGTAATCACACTCCCCGACCTCCATCTCATCAATAGATATAATATATGATAGCATGTCCAATGGGAGGTCATGTCAACTTAGGACTTTAATCTTTTAGAAAACAAAATGTGCTGCCTCTTTCCTTATTTGCTAGTCGTAGGATTCATTCATGCAGGTTTCAGGGAGACCGCTGTGGAATAAGGAAGCAGCAGCAGCAGAGATTGAAGATGGCATGGTGCCAGACATTAGATGATTCATAAGTAAACCTTTACAATTTCCAAATAGAAGTTCAGAAGTGCAAGTGCTACATTTGACATGAAAATCTAATCAGAGCCACATACAAATCAAATCCACCCACTTAAACAGATGAACAAGCTCAAGATCGGGGCACGTCGATACATCAGAAAAACGTGATACCCAGGCAACTGACACATAAGAATTAAGGGCAACTACTCCTGAATAGGGAAAACAGAACCAACCATACCGGATCAAGTGGTCTTCTCTTTTCCCAGCCCGTCTGATGCCTTGAACCAAGGAACCCAGACCGAGGTTGTCTTCTGATAAAGCCTATAAGCTTCGGCTCTGTGGCTCTGCTTTAACATCCTCTGTTCGACAAGCCCAGTCACGTAAGCCAGGCACATGGTGTTGATCAGTGACCCAACAAAAGTCCAACCCTGTCCCAGGTTCCAAGCAAAGATCACTAGTCCCCACCACCACAGCAGCTCCCCGAAGTAGTTTGGGTGCCTTGAGTAACGCCACAAAGCCTCGTCGAGGATGAGCACCACCGGCTTCCCTAGTTCTTTCATCTTTTCATTTCGAGTTACGAAATCGTGAAGCTGTGTATCCGCGAAGTAAGCCACAGTAATGCCGGAAATCGCCACTAGAATGGCTACAAAGTCCCAAACATTTAGAGGCTTGTCCACTGAGTGGACAACATGCAGGGGAAGGCACACTCCTATCAAGAATACCTGCAAATAAACATGTGCTAATCAATGTCTGATTTCAATCAACAAAAGTCAGTTTCCCTCCACAAACAAACAATTTTATGGGCTTGAAAAGGCACCTGTTGCGCGACATAGACAGCGAAGAAGGAGATCCACCACCAGTGCCTGCCATACTGTGCTCGCATGTCGGTGAATCTCCAGTCTTCTCTGGCACCCCAATGCCACTTTTCTCGCCGGAGATAGTTATGGTTCAGCCTCATAGCCCAAACCCATGTCAGCAGGATCACAATCTTAGATCTCCACAAATTGTACTGAGCCAAAGGGTGTGTGGCGTAGTAGTGAACCAGCATGACTGGAATCACTGTCCAGTACAAATCTATCATCTGCACTCCCATTGACAACAAAACAAAGCAAACAGAGCATCAGTAGACAGTATACTTCTAACCAAACATAAAGTTCTAAGGATATTTTCCATGGTCATTTAGATGTCTATACAGGAAATTTTATGGAACTAGGATTCCACTTGAGGGTAACTAGGAGATTGTCTATAAAACCGCACGTCTACGAAAATTGAATAAGGAGAAATACAGACAACAGAAACACGTAATATGATAATGCTGAGAGAGAAGGGAACCAACCCAATGGCTGTTTTGGAGATGACCGATGACCCAGAAGAGGACATTGACATTGAAGAAGAACAGAACATTAGCCAACAAGAGCGGGTGGTGAAAGCACCATGCCCATATAGAAGAAATAAAACTTTCATCGGCACCACCACCGGCATTTGCTATGTGCTCAAAGTGCTTGAGGAACGAGAGGTAGAAAACTATGGAGGGCAGAGGGACTAGGAGAGCTACAACAAAGTTCTTGAGATTGCTGCCCATGTTTTGGTCTGCAATGGATCCCAGTTTTCTTGTCACAGACCCCAAACACAATCCTTGAATGTATATTACACCTGCAAGCAGCTACTTATATATGCGAAGAATCCTGCGAAAGCATAGAAAATATTCACCATAAAGTCCTGAACTTTGTTCGATATCGACTCACTTTACAATCTTTTAAAAATCTTCTCACTTTGCCCCCAATGATTAACCTTATAGGACCGAAATCTATTCATAGTTACCATTCACTGGATCAAAATTTACGTGGATCTAGCTCACAATGCTGCAAAGTGCAGTCAATGAGTATGTATCCAAGAAAACTTCAAAAAGCCAAAAAAATCCGTGATTTACAGTCTAATGATTAGCTTTCTAACCGCAATGCGCTTCGACCTCTTCAAATCGGACATGATTTATGAAGTTTATATACTAAATCCGAACTCTTCGGACAGTTTCCAGTAGTACTCCTTTGCCTCCAGGGTCAAACAACATGCTAATGCAAGAGCTTATCAGACTATTTTAATAAACTAAGCCTGACTTTGATTACTAATCAGTCCGGCATCGCATGATTATGCCGACAATTCTTCGATATGATCCGAATCTCCTCTACGTTGAAGGACAGCTAAAAATCCTATGAATTGCTGCAAAAGTGAACAGTAACCAATCCATTTCGAACCATAATGGCGCAAGATTAAAGCGCAACGAGTGCAAAAAGCAAAGCTTTAAGAGATCTTTTCACCCGGAGAAAGCATCCGAAGCAGGGGGGTATAATCGAAATGGTGGGAAAAATGATTGCTTGAATCCACTCACATGGCGCCCACGCAAATCATAGCTCCAGCTAAAATTGATTATTCGTCTCAACCCCACGCTTCGCCTAGGGTTACGCGATCCGTACAGAGAGGTGGGGATTAAGAAATCGGAGAAAGGAATCGGGAGGGCCGGAGGATGGTGGGGCCTATGATCGCCATCACCTGGATGCTCCCACCGCCATGATTAAAGCAGCGATGCAGTATGCCGACGTATGTATTGTCCATCATTGGCCCGCCGCTGCACAGCAAAGTTGAGCTCCGTCTGCTCTGCCTGCCACCATTAGAGAGAGAAAGAGAGAGAGAGAGAGTAGTGAAGAGTGTACTCTCCATGCGGTCCCCTACGGCGTGACAAATCGACTCAATTTCTCATTAGCTCGTAAACCGCATTTTTTAATCGGGATTAGGCTTCGTTTGGGAGCACGTTCGACTCCCGTAAACGTCGTTTCCCCTAAAGCAACTATTAATAAGCAATGTTTGAGACTGCTTTTCTTTATCAATCGCGGTGGTTCACCATGATTCCACTTTCCCAGCCTTTTCCTAATACGTACTGAATATTATTATATTTTTTAATCACCCTCTCCACCCTTTTTTAATTGTTATATCACTGTATGTACTTTATAAAAATTCTTAATCCATGTGCTTATCTTATCTATATATATCATGGTCGCGTCCCTCGTCCATTTCAAAAATCGACTTCAAATTTTCACCTTTTATTTATTTATTTATTTATTTTATTGTTATCGTATGTGACTTCTGTTGAACCTAATTTTAGTATGTGATGATTATCAATAGTGAAGGTTCGAACATAAAGCAATATTGGACCTTCAAAATGAATCAAACAATTATACTCGTTTAATTATTCATATGATTAGGATATGTATAGATTATTTTTTCTAATTATACTCGTCCAGTTATTTAGATGGCAAGCAAAAAAACTCTCTTCCCTTCGAATGAATCAAGATCAAGAGGGAAACCTCAATGGGATAGTCATATCACTAAATTTTTCATAGATGCATGTATAGTAGAGGTGGAAGTGGGTAATCGCCGTACCTCCCACTTTAATGAGATTGGGTGGGCTAATCTGATTGCCAACTTTATTAAAGCGGCAAATAAGGATTACGATAAAACCCAACTAAAAAATAAGTGGAATGAACACAAGAAGAAGTGGAAGTTATGGAGAAAATTTTTAGGAAAAGAAACATGTCTTGGCTGGGACTTATCGAGACAAACCAGTGCTGCATCTCCTGAGTGGTGGAAATAAAGACTGGGGAGGTACTTTCTAAAGTTAATTTGTGATTTTTCTATTACCATTATAATTTTTAATTTTACTAATTACGAACTTTTATGAAAAATGAACTTGTTTCCCATTACCATTATAATTTTTTATATTACTAATTATTAATTTTTTTTTTATGAAAAATGACCTTGCAGGAGGAAGTACCTGAGGCAGCAAAATTCCGCATGCGAGGACTAAAATTTGCTGAAAAATTAGATCAACTATTCATGAATGTAGCTGCAACGGGGGATGTTGCATGGTCGCCATCTATCGGAGTGCTACCATCACAAAATAATCAAGCGGAGAATTGCATCAATTTAGATGAAGACAACAATGACTTGGAAGAGCAAGAGATGAATGAGAGTGATTCGCTGAGTTGATGAGACTGGAGTTAGAAAGAGAGATGCCAATTCACAACCTCGAGTGGCGAAAGAAGGTAAATAGCAAGGGAAGGAAGAGCAGAAATTCGTAAATTCTCTGGTAGAAACTCTGAAGAGCAGAAATTCAGAAGTAAGAACATCTAAGTTGATGAGAATAGATCCCCCAAGTTGTAGTAGTTATGCTGAAGTGGTCGAACAGTTAAGATGCATTACCTGAGATAGTATCCGGTAGGGATCCATATTATTTTGCTCTTGAGCTTTTCAAAGATAAAAAAAAATGAGAGGGAGTACTTTGGAGCACTGAAGATCCATGCTGCGAAAGTTGGCTGGCTTCGAAGGCAACAATTGAAGAAAGTGGATAGTTCTTTTTTGTCTGTGATGTCTAATTTGGTTTCTTAATATGTTCTTGGTTGTTCTCAACAACTTCGGTTTTTTCTTTGTTGAATATATGATCATTTACTTGACTAATAATGCCAGACATGCTTAGGATCACTAATTCTTTTCAATTTTCATATTAATATTATATATTTAAGTTTTACTTTAGACAATTTAATTTTGAATCTTTTTTATGTATTTTTATTCATAGTCTATAATATTTTGTTATTACTTGTAATTCTCATGGCATGTATGGCTAGTATTCCTACATGTCAAAGTTTGTATTTATTTATTTCAATCTAATCTTAGATAATTTGTCTTATTTCAATCTAAAAGTTTTATTCATTTATATTTTTGTAATTAACACACTATTGAGTTTTATGTGACTTGATTATTAATTGACAGTTTATTTTATTAATGTACTTATATGTCATTTTAACTTTTTTTAGCGACCGCAAAAGTAGTTTCCCAAACACCTGTTATTTATAGCCTTCAGTTTCAGCAGATATAAAAAAAAAAGCATGCCAAACACCAAACTGCTTTAGTATCGGCCCATAGGTTGATGTTAAGAATTTCTTTCCCGAAATATCTGTAATACATGCGCCGATGTGCCCAACGTGTAAAGCTTGATAGTCATTGTTTCTCGGGTAAGATTCTTGTCAAAATGGAGCAATTTTCCGTTGGGTTGTTTCTGGTACATTCTTTTCTTACGGATAGATGCTTTTGGCACGATAGCACCTACGGAAACGAACTATGTGATTATTATGCGATGCATTTAGTTATAGAAAGAGTGACGTGAGACGGTTGATGTTACTTTATACAGATGGATTTTGCGTCCCAAGGTCAGGTAACGTGGTCAAATCGACGAGAAAGTCTTGCATGCAATGCTTGTATCAATGTCATGATATAATAAGGATTTATCATTTTAATTTTTAATAAGTAAATAAAATAATATATATATATTATTAATAATTTATTATTGGTAAAAATAATATTTTTTTATGTGTTTTGTGACATAATTTTACGTAGTACTATCGTTATATACAAAACCTTCTCCAGATCGACACGAGAGGGAGATACTTTTCTCTCTTTTGCGTTATCCGTCACCGGTTTATGTCTCGGCAACTGAAAAAACGAAAATGATGCAGCCAATTGTGCACACAAGGTCACGTGTGACATATATTCGTAGGTTGAGACTTCATATAAAGGGCTTCATGCACGATGAAAGGATACAAAGCTTAGTGGTACAAATCCTTTTTTGGATCTTACAATTTGGTACAAATTTTTTTTTTTTAATAATTGAGTATAAAACGTTTCAAAATGTTACAATCAACCGCATATCACTCGATCTCTCACACCGTTAGTTGGCATCCGGCGTGTCCTGTGAGCATGCAATGTGTCATAATAATACTATAAAAACTCATTTTTAAATTTAAATTAATATAAATAAAATGACAAAAAATATAATAAAAATCAAATTAAAAATAGGGATTATTACTTCAGATATCCCATGGTATCAACGGTTTCTCAAATCTATTCAATACTTTTAAAGTTACCCAAAAATGTATGTGGTTTACATCTTGTTTCAAATATATTACTCTGTCAATTTGTCCGTCAATAAAATATAAGTGAGCTCAAACTTATCCCGTGATTTTAATTTTTTTTCAAATCTATTCCATGATTTTAATTTTTCCTCAAATCTATCACATGACAAAAGGCCATAGTGGCATGAATGGGCCAACTTACGTTCCACATCAACAACACCGTTAAATGTCGACAAAGAAATTAATGCCGGGATAGATTTAGAACCAGATGTAAATCGTGAGCCTTTTTGAGATATTTTTAAACCATGTGATAAATTTGAAAAATCGATAATACCATGTAATATATGACGTAATAATTCCTTAAAAGAGTTGAGTGTGGTTTTGGTCCCTAAAAGATTCCAAAGCCTTGGGTTCAGTCCCTAAAAAAAATTTGCCATTGTTTTCGTCCCTCAATATCCATTCTGTCTTATGTTTTAGTCCTCTCGTCATCTTTCACGTGCCAACCGTGATGGAAATCTCACGTGGCAGATGAACTGGACATAACGCCGTTAAACACCCCCCAAATTGCCAAAAAACGGCGTCGTTGTCTTCCTCAGTCAAAGGTCTCCCAAAAACCCAAGCCAATGCATCCATTCCCGCCAAAATCACTCTCTGATGTTGTCGTTCGGACTTCTAGGTCAAACCGAGGGCCCCAAATGCTATAATCGTTGTACAAATCAATTTGGGTGAGTTGAAATTGGGCGGAAGATTTGCTATTCGCACATTGAAGATGCGAAGGTTTCAAAAGCAGTATACTCGATCGAAGCAATTTTCGTTTGTTGGCATCGGTCGGTCAGTGAAAATTCCCTTCCCTTTTCACTTTTTGTTGTTGAATGGCAGTTGGAATATTTGGGAATGGCAAAAAAGCCGACTTTGGTTGTTGTCTCATACGGTTGTGAAGCAAATGTTGTCGAATGCCAGTGGGAAACTTCCATTTTGTTGTCTGCTGTTGTTCCTCCCATCACAACCTTTTACCCGTTTTTCTTTGCTTTGTGGTCCCTTCTTGTCGTCCCATTTGTGTTCACTGCTCTTTGTTATTATCCCCTTCTTGGTTCTTGTCATCACTTTTTATCTGTGGTCCCTTCTTCTTGTCCACCGTTATGTGGTTCACTGCTTTTAGTTCTGAGCAATAGTGATGTTCTTTTTTTTTAAATACATGTACAGATAATGGATGAGGACTTGTACACGTTGATTTTTCACCATGGGGGTGAGTTAGTCTCTGAACCCCGTGTGCAATATGTTGGTGGAGAAATTGATGTATGGGGGAATGTAGATATTGACCTAGTATCAAAACCCACAATTGAGAACTTATATGTTGAGCATGGATATAGAAAACCAAAGAAGATCTTATGGTTGGTTCCCGGTTTAGAAGTGCATGAAGGGCTGAGGGATTTTGAGACAGACCAAGATGCTCATACACTATATGCATCAGTTAGAAATGTCAGAGAAATCGAGTTTTTCTTCATCCAAAATGAAGAAGAGATTGTTGCAGCAGAACTTGCAAATCAAGTTATGCAATTTGTAGTATCTGATGAAGATGACAATGAAGATGAAGAACGAGATGAAGATGCAATGGAGCTTGAGTCTGATGGTTTAGATGATTCAGATGATGCATGGGTACTAGGACAAGATGGGGATGAACATGATGACTGTACTGGCGATGATCGTGATGCAGGGGAAGGTGGAGGGGGTGCAGCAGTGGACAAAATAGTGGAAGCTGCATGGAAGTTGAAGCTGCAGGGGAAGTTCCAGTTCAAGAAGCGGGGGAAAAAGCAAGGGAAAAGGGTGGGGAAGGAACCAACAGGGCTGAATCTTCTCGTGTGAGAAGACCTAAATGAAGACCTTGCAATGCACTGAGCAGAACAGCAAGGGAAGAACCATCTGATCATCAAGGTACTGATGAATTTGTAGAGGAAACCGAGTATCACTCTGAAGACTTGCAAAACTTGAAGGGAAGCGATGATGAATCTGATGAGAGGCCTGCTTTCTTTCACGAGAATGCAGAATATGGTCAAGTACAGCTTGAACTAGATATGTTATTTCCTAGCTTGCAAGTTTTCAAAGAGGCTGTGAAAGATTATACAATTTCAATTGGAAGGGAAGTGGTTATGAAAAAGAATGATAAGGTCAGGTGTAGATTCAAGTGTCAACCTGGTTGTGAGTGGGAGGCCTTTTGTTCTTGGTCAGAACCATATGGTGCTTTTTAGCTGAAGAAGTTGATTCCCAATCACAGTTGCTCCAGGAAGTTGAAAAATAAGCAAGCAGACTGCAAATGGATTGCTGAGAAACTGGTAAACCAACTGATAATGATGCCTAATATGACTGCAGGGGATGCATATAAATATTTATCTGAGGTATTCTCCATTAAAGTTGGTGAATGGAAGATATACAATGCCTTACGGATTGCAAAAAAGCAAGTTGAAGGAAGTGAAGAGAAGCAATATGGCAGATTAAGGGACTACTATGGAGAGATTGTAGCAAGCAACCCAGGTTCCAGTGCAGTAATTGGGGTAGAGAGACCAGAGTTGAGCTTCCCTCCCATTTTTGATAGGATGTACATATGCTTTGATGCCAGTAAAAGGGGGTTACTAGCTGGGTGCAAACCACTGATAAGGTTAGATGGGTGCTTCTTGAAGGGCTATTATGGAGGCACCTTGTTAGCTGCTGTCACATATGATCCGAACCACGCATTCTATGTAATAGCATATGGAGTTGTGGAATAGGAGACTAACGACAGTTGGAATTGGTTCTTGAGAATGCTACTTGAAGACATTGGAGATCCAAAGGAGCATGGTTCGGAGTTTATATCAGACATGCAAAAGGTAATTGTATTTTGTTTTATATTGCATTTTCATTTTCCATATCTTCATGTATGGATCTAAATATTTTTCTCCAAATTTTCTTTCACAGGGCCTTAGAGAGACAATTAAGGAATTATGCCCAGACATAATTCACAGGTTTTGTGTGAAACATCTAGAAGCAAATGTATGGAAAAATTGGCACCATGTAGATTTTAGGAAAAAGCTATGGCAGTGTGCTAGATCAAATACCATGGGAGAGTTTGAAAGGCATTTTGAGG
Organism: Punica granatum; assembly: GCF_007655135.1. NCBI lineage: Eukaryota > Viridiplantae > Streptophyta > Magnoliopsida > Myrtales > Lythraceae > Punica > Punica granatum. Next base: position 36,917,303 of record NC_045128.1, on the reverse strand, counting down.
AGCTTAGATGTATCAGTGAGGAAGCCTATGAATATCTCGGGTTGTTAGACAAGCATAGCTAGACTAAGGCAGCCTTCAAAGTACATACCAAGAACCAAAGCCTGTGCAATAACATGTCTGAGCAGTTCAATGCTGCTATAGTAAAGTATCGAGCAAGACCTATCATCAACATGTTGGAAGAGATCAGGTTATATTTGATGAGGAAGATGAACTATAGTAGGAATCAAATTGCAAGATACAGAGGTCCAATCACACCAACTGCACAGTCTAAGTTAGAAATAGCAAAGAGGGATAGTCACAAATGGCATGCTCTTTGGGTTGAAGACCCTGAGCTTGCAAGATTTCAGGTGCAACATATATACAGCAACAACCATCAGCATGTTGTTGACTTAAAGATGTCAACCAGTTCATGTAGAGAGTGAGATTTGTGTGGGATCCCTTGTAAGCATGTAGTAGCATGTATGCACTCGGTTGGCATTGATGCAGAGAAGCATGTCAATCCATGTTATTCTAAGGAAACATGGGAGAGGATTTATGCTCCGTATATTACTCCACTGAGAGGTGAAGATCAATGGATTAAGTCAGGTGCAGAACCTGTTAAGGCTCCAAGATTTGCCAAGGGTGGTGGTCGTCCAAAAAAGAAAAGGTCCAAGGCTAATGATGTGCCTCAAAACCCATATAAATCTAAAAGGAAGTACAAGGAAATACAATGTGGAAGGTGTAGTGAGAAAGGACACAATGTGAAGAGATGCAATGGTACAATATCGAATGATAAGCAAAGGAAGAAGGCTAGGACTGATACCAGCCCCCAAAATGCCTCAGCTTTACCCTCTAAGACTCGACTTACAGGAGAAGAATTGCAGGTATACTGACTTTCAACTGCATATTTTCCCCATTTGTACTGTTGATATGTGAAATTGACAAACTATTACCTTTAGGGAGTGGCATCAAGTGTGGTCCAGCAGCCATAGATGATGTCTCAAGAAGTAGACAACATTTCTCAGCCTAGCATGACTCATCCAGAACCAAGGAGACCTCAGGAGCTAGCAATCAGATCAAGTATGAGAAAATCAACAACAAAGATAGTTGACAATAGTGCACCAACGTCAATTTCACCAAATCAGACTCAGCATTCAATTGTAGAGGTGGGTTATTGTTCTTATGTGCCTGTGCTTGTGCTGGTGTGTTTTAGTGTGCTCATCTGCTTGTGCTGGTGTGTTTTAGTGTGCTCATCTGTCTATGCTGGTGTGTTTTTATGTGCTCAGTGATGGTTCTTCCCTTGTTGTTCTGTTTAGTGTGCTCATATGCCTGTGCTAGTGTGTTTTACTATGCTCATCTGCCTGTGCTGGTGTGTTTTCATGTGCTCAGTGATGTGCTTGTGCTTTTAGTGCTTGTGTAAGTTCAAGCTACTGATCTTTGTTGTGCTTGTGCTGCTGAACTTTGCAAGGAATGTCACCATCGATGTGTCAGCATTTGGTTAGTGGCCTCTCCAATGCTCATGTTATCTCATGACCCAGCGAATCTAAGAAGCAAGCAAACAAGCCAAAAATGGATTCAAGGAAGCGAAAGAAGTAGTCCATTTTGTAGAGAGAATACTGTAGTTTGTGAATACTTTTAATAATGTTAGGTGGCATTGTGGCCATTGGCTTTTGATACCTTTTGTATAGAGAAGAATTTGATACATTTTTGTATAGACAAGAATGTTAATGAATAGCCACTCGATAATGTCAGTTTTTATGGTATATATGGTTTACATCTTGCAAGTTAGTATATTGATTGCAAGTTTCATTTGGTATACAGATTACAAGTTTCATATAGTATAGAGACTTTTGTGGAAATTGTATTGTGCTTGCATTTGCTATACAGTCAGGTAAAATCCAAATGCAAATTCCAGAGCAGTATGCACGTTCCAGAGCAGTGAAATCAAATTGCATATGCTAAACGGATGAAAGATGCAAATGAAGATGGACAAATGGACAAGAACTGATGGCAAACGAATTTCATTAACCAACATCAATATAGACCAAGTCATACACAGGGCTGAGTTGGATAGCAACTTGCAAAAACTTCCAACTCATTGCTTCAACAGTACCATATCAATCCAACATATCTTAGCTAACTAAAACTACCCACAATCCATCCATAACCAAGCTCAGGACCACTCACAGTAATCCTCACAACCAACAAGCTCAGCCGACTGAGAGGAAGCTCAAAAAATAGTTATCCTCACAACCAACACACACACTACAATCGTCAAAATCCACCACAGTCGAGCCAGCTTCTTCAATTGATTCTCACACTCCACAATCTTGCTTTTTAACAACACCACATTCCTCTGAAGTTGGACTTCAACTGAAGATGTGTCAAGCTGGTCTTCCCATTGAAAATAACCGCAGGTATGAGTTTCATCCTTCCATAAAGGACACCTATAAAATGGTCGATCAAGATTTGTAATGGTCTTCGAGATCATCCGACGTGCTCTTTGTCCACAATAACAAAGAATCGACCCAGCTCCGAAGATGCTGGAACTGCAATTGGAATGACAGCTCACACTCGATTTCTGATCTTTTTTCATCTCTTTCCTCTGCAATTGAATTGTAATTGGAGTGGCAAATGATTAAGGCTTCTTTCCCTCACCTGAATTTCTTCCTTCCTCTTCGATTGAGCTGTGATTTCGAGTGAACAGTCTCCAATTTCTTGCTCTAAAGCCTCGTACTTCTTCCGATTGTTGGGTAATTCTAGGTGCTCCAAAGCCTCGTACTTATTTCAGTCTCCTTCCTTTGCGATTGAACCTTAAATTGATTGCCCAGCCTCGAATTTCTTCCTTCAAAGCCTCGAACCTCTTCCTTCCTCTGCACTAGATTTGCAATTGCGGTTAGGGTTTCGAATTTGGGGTTAGGGTTTCGAATTTGGGGGAGCAAAATCGCAATTAGGGATTCTGGGTTCAAGGGGCATTCAACGCACCGTTTATGTTGTTGAGTAAGAGGGGGGAACGGCGTCGTTTAGGGCGGCCTTCGATAGACGAAGACGACGACGCCGTTTTTGTCAATTTTGCAAGGTGGTTAACGATGTTAAATCCAGCTCATCCGCCACGTGAAATTTCCGTCACGGTTAGCACGCGAAAGATGACGGCAGGACTAAAACATAAGACGGAATGGATATTGAGGGACGAAAACAATGGCAAATTTTTTTTAGGGACTGAACCTGAGGCTTTGGAATCTTTTAGGGACCAAAACCACACTCAACTCTCCTTAAAAATATTGTCCTTGCCATCTCTCTCTCCTCTTCTTTCCCCATCTCTATCGCATGAGCAGAGGAGCAAACGAAAATGCAAGCAGATCAATCTAATTCAGCAAAAACAACCCAATTTAATCAAATACAAACCCATTTAATCTAAATGCAAATGCAAGCAGAAGCAAAAGCAAACAAAACTCGTCGAACCCAATCTTCGTCAAAACGGATCGGAGCGAACAGCAGCAAAAGCAAAAGCAGGTCGTCAAGAACCGATCAGAGCACCACCCTCAATCATAGTCTTCCTCAGCCCTCTCCCGAAATTTATCTTTTTTTCTTTTAATTTCGACAAAGCAGCAAGCAATTTCTTTTTTTGGCCACAGCAGCAACCAACAAGCAATTAACTTGAATAAAATTTAATTTAAATGAAATAAATAATGATTTAAAAAAAAAGTTATCGGAACGAGTCAGAGGAGGAGCGCCCTCTCGAGTGACCCCATCCCTCGACCGAGTTCTATTATGGTATTATTTGTGCCATTTTGGATGCCAAATTACACGTGAGATGCCACGTCAGAAAAAACTAACAACGTTAGTTGGCAATTGACAAAATGTAGTTGATTGTAATATTTTAGAATGTTTTGTACTCAATTATTACAAAAAAAAAAATTGTAACATTCTTAAAAGGTTTCGTACCACCCAAGGTTTTTACCCCACGTTGAAAGAATGGAAGATCTTAGAGCTCGGGACAACTTATCAAAGGCAAATGGGTCTTGTATAACAAATGACCGAGGGGTATTCGAGATTCGGGTATCGACGAAATCTCTTGCTACGATATCCTATAGTGACGGGTTCAAATTTTAAAGAGTCATTAGATGTTAGCTCTATTTGCCTTTCGCCTATAGTTCCTTCTTGCATTTCTGATCAATACAATAATTGGAGTTTCTCGGTGGAATAGAGGAATGACCATTTCTTATCTTTCTTGAGGGAATGTATATCCCGTCAAAATGACGAAAAAAATATTATAACGGGGAATGTCCTTTTTAAATTTATATATATATAAGTGACAGTAAATAAAAAGATGAAAGGAAAGAAAGAAATAAATGTTGTTCATTCCATTCTTTTTCATTACTACGTTTGTAAAGAGACCTAAGATCATACCCCATCATCACGTTGAGAAAGGAAACATTGGCATGCGCAAACTATTTCATGCCACGACGAAGACTTGGCTCAAATCTCTGTACAATTCGACTTCAACACAATTGTGTCCAAACAAGCTGCTTCTTCGATCCATGGAGAGGGGGGGAGGGGGGGGAGGAGAATTAAGAAATTTTACATCCAACTTATATCACCATCATTTCACATTGGTCATGATTTTCCCTTCTTCGAACAGAGTCTAGGTCCTTAGTCTTGCTCCTAAACCCGAACTCCATATTTCTTTATTTTTTTTTTTCAATTACAAGAAATGTTTATGTGTCTAGTACACCTGAACTACATATATCTTAGTTCAAGTCAGTGCCAGGAGGAGGAACATAAGAGGATTCTTAATTAGCACCTCACTATGTTTATGGTAATAATTTGGTCTTTTTCTTCTTTATAAACGAAAAAATAATTTGATGTTTTTTTTTGGGCGAATTACGGGGCTGATTTGGTTATTTTAGAATGATAAAAGATGCATCCCAAAAGAATTTGGTGATATCAGGAAAACTTCCGCCAACCGGAGTTTCTTTTCCAACAACTCAGAGAAATAAAGGTTGGCAACTCAACTTTCCTAGATCCATCCAGTTCAATATATAACCTTGATTTGACATCGGATCGACACTGCATAAATTTTGCCAAGCTTCGGGCCTCTTTTATTGGTCGGATTGTTCGTGAAATTCCAAAAATTTCACGAAAAATTCCCCAACTTTCCCATATTTGGAGGAGAAGTGAAGCCCATAAAGCTCGAATTAGGATTTCTGAGCTCCAAAATTTTCCTCTCGTAATGGGAAAGTGATTCCCACCGAGAGAGGCATGATTTTTCTTGGGTATATAGCCTTTCCCCTAAAAGTAATATATATATTTTCTTAACTAAGACCATCTTTCTTTTTCCCTGACACAGGGTATTCGAGTTTCGTCCGACTAATCTCAAAACTTTGTGAATTCCCGGAGGTGCGCGTAGCGAATAATCACCTCAAAGGCGTTCCGGTGACTTCAAAAGATTTCAAACTTGGGATCGAGTAGATACTTGAGCTCATCCTCGACCTCTAGACTAAATCCCTTGGAGTTCTTAACTAGACCATCTTATCTCGTCGAGTAAGCGGGCTGAGTTTTATTTTGTTCAGTTTGTTTTTTAATTTATTATTTAAAAACAAAATCAATTCCTTCATAAATATTTATAAATTACTTTAAGTTAAAACAAAAAGTAAAATGTTCGTTATTATTTACAAAAACTTGTAATTAAATAAAATACATGTATTCATATTAAAAATAAAGATTCTTAAAAAAGTATATTTTATTGTGTTATTTTTCATTTTTAACTTTAATTATTTTATTCAGTTAAAAACATTATATAATATCTATAAAACACTATCGTATACTTTTTTTTTGTGATAAACACCATAATACTGTATTGCTATTCAACTTTAATTGTTGTATTCATTTAAACAAATATATAATAAGAAATTTTTTTAAAATCACATATCTTTCCCATCAATTTATTCCGTACCAAACACTATAATATACTATATTTTTTTTCCGTTGATAAACACTATAATGTTTTTTTTTCGGTGTGAACCCTGTATTCGGAAATCTAATAGATCCCGACTAATTTAATCGAGTCGGGTCGACCCCTTAAGAAATAAAACTCTTCCAATCAAGAAATTTTTTTCATTCATAAAATTTGAACATTTGACATTACTTAAGGGAAATAAAAACCAATTCTTATTGATATTATAATACTATTTTACCATATACTTTTCAAGGAATATCATACACTTTCCAAACACGGTAACATAACATTTTTAAAAATTTGACGACTTATTTTCCAGCAATCTGACAACTCTATAAAATCTAAAAATACTATAACCAACACCACCTAATAGGATTACGGAAACCCGCAACGTGATGTTCCCCAAGGACGCCTCAGTTACCTACTTTGCCTATCTCCACAGTTTCAATATGTACGCAAACAAATTAAATCGGGCCTCGTCCAAAGATGTCACTGTTATTTGATATATTAAGATCATCATCGATCACATGATGAGCCAATTGGCAACGCAAATTTTTCAAGTTCAGATCAACGCAGGTCCTTTAACTTAATTTGCATTGAATACAATGAAAGGTTCAGAACCATCCGATCGATCATAAATCCAACAGCATTAATATGAAGGTTCCAAAATGTATGAAAATTAATTTGAACTTTTGTCTGTTTGACTTTTTTTTTTAAGTTAGAGAGGAGGCGAATAAATCTAATATAGTAGAATAGAAAATTTTATTATTTAATAAAGGGGACATGCAATCTCACAATTAGTATTGAGTTTTGAACATCTTGATAACCAGGTGAAGTCGTACATCACCATACTATACTCTTTTTAACTTTATCACTATGAACGTGCATCAATCGAATAAGATTATATTTATTAACTCGAAAGTATTGTACGTATGCTTTGTTGCATGCAAATAGATAGTGGTGATATAAGAAGAAGGTGTCGATTACTTAATTGGGTAAATGAGTCTTTAATTGGGTAATGACGTCGCAATGAGGGACGGTGACATATTAAAAATGTTAAATATAGTGAAGTATATTACCCCAAAACAAAGGTAAATAATGGTGAAGTTGTGTAACAAATCTACTTTTAAATGCGATTCTTAAAAAAAATCCGATATGGGAGGTCAAAATGGGTTTGGACATGGCGTGGAATTTGGGCACTCGAAAGCTTATTCTAGAAGTGGATTCGGAAGCAATACACTGCATGCTTCGTTCGAATCGCGATCATGTAGGTTGGAATGAGGCTCTAGTGAAGGATATTCGTAGCTTGATTGAACATAATTGGACTGTGGTTGTGGAGCATGTCTACTGGGAGGAGAACAGATGTGCGGATTGGTTGGCGAACTATGCATTGACGTTTCCTACTGGGACTCATCGGTTGGGTACCTACCCGCTTGGACTCGATTTTCTGTTATTTGGTGATCTTGTAGCTAGGGGCTACCATGTCTCACTATTGTATTGCTTGATTATTTCTTTTAATGCAATTGGACTTTGGCCCCCCAATTCACCAACCAAAAAAAAAACGCAATTCTTATACAATTTCCACAAAAATGTTGAGATTACAATTGCAACTTTCTTCTTTCTAACAGTATAAAGTTTTTACCCGTTAAATCGATGAATTCAATTCCAATAATTTCTAGCTGAACAGCTACTTTATGTCGTTGGTCTTCTTCTATCGAAAAAAGAAAAAAAAGTGTTGATGGTCTTGTATATATATTCCAGTACTTTGAAATCTCCGATGACGAATTTGGGTCAAGATGCATCATCCCTTTCCTCGTCATGATCAGTTGTTCTTTCTTGAGATTCTGGTACAATCTTGATCCGCAGTAAATCGAACGCTTGTACTGTTCTTCTCCGCATTCGGTTTTTCCATCTCAATTTTTCGGAGATTTCTTTGACGATATCCTGGGTGAAGTCCAACTCAACTCTTCATATTAGTTGATTGCAGGAACAAAAGCAAAAAAGTTAATTAGTTCGGTATGATGATTTAATATTAAGTCTTGAATGTACATATTAATTTATGTAGACGAGCCGTCGACTAACGTACCCGGGCCTGCGAGTGTATCCACTCAAACCACCTAAATCCTTCACAGCGTTCCTCCACCGTGCAACCTTATCCGAGTTCCCTCCGTGTCGTTCATCATGTGCGGCTAAATGCTCAGCGGTCTTTCCTACGACTTGATGTCTCAGCTCGGAGATTTTCACCTTATAGAAGATGGGCAGCACCTCCAGCCCCAGGGCTTCTCTGCACTCGAGGATCATAGCCAGCTCTTCGAGGCACGACTCGGAGGATGCAAAGTTCTCCGAGAAGATGACCACCGAGAGCCTGGACTTCAGGATCTCCTCAATGGGCTCGGAGATGGGACGATCTTTTGACCGCTGAACGTCCTTTGAGGTCTTTAGGTGTTTCTTGAGCAGGGCGTCACGTAGGTAACCGGTGAAGCCTTCACGGGTGTCCTCTCTGTGGAAGCACAAGAAGACGTCGGACTTGAAGAAGTACAAGAGATTGTTCTTTGAGCCAACTTCCATGGAAGCTAATTAATTAAGCCTCGGGTTGTTAATTAATACTATTCATTTGTGGTCAGTGTTGATGAGAGAAGAGGCAGTGAAGAGGGTTTAAATATACTTCCCCAGCTCTTATGAAAGAAGAAGAAGAAGAAGGATTTGGAGGAGGAGGAGGAGATGATGAAAGACTTCGTCAAATGTTTTTCTTTTTCTTTTTCTTTCTTTTTTTTTCTTTCTGCCAATTCTTCAAATGGCAATTAAATTGACTTAGTCAACGTTGGAATTAGTGATAGTCAACAGTGGAATCATCAGTGACCGGGTGATAGATAGCTACTTGGTTTCTCTTTCTCAGTTTTTTTTTCTTTTGCTAATCCGATCTTTCCAGACTTCGCTCAATTAACCTCCGGACACTTTGAACCTTCGGCGACATATGGAACGAGTAATTACATCAAATGCGTTCCAATGACTCCAAGGGATTTCAAATCCAAAATCGAGTGGATATTTGTACTCCTCCTTAATCATTAGGTCAAATCCCTTGAAATTACTTTATCTTCTCTTTTGTGATTCAGTGATAGTCAACCGTGGAATAATTAGAATGACTGCGTAAAGGATCTGCTGGCGTTCGTGCGTAAATATTGAGTAAGTATTATTCATTCATTTGGATATGAATACTCAATTAAAATGTATGAAAGTAGAAAATTGGCCCTATAGATTCTCACTTATAAGCATTTTGATTGATTTTTATTCATTCAAAGTAAATGAGTAATACTTATTGAATATTTTCTTGGCATTTGGTACCAACATAATATCTATTTCAATATTTCTATTGTAGAAAAAAGAAAAAGAAGAAGAAAAAGTTTTTTGGGGTTACAAAGGATATATGACGTGATCTCGCGTGAGAGTCGCATGTGAAAAATCAATTGCTACATGCTATGGACAGTATAAAAATTCAAAAAAGAAAAATACATATCAAGATTTATGTTGATGCTTCTACAATTTTTATTTCTTTTCTATACATTTCAACAATACGTGATAGTACGTACAACATTTGTATATCTAATTTTCAATCATCAAAGTTGTTTCTAATAACATACATATTTTTCCATGAAGCCTCGGGTTGTTAATTAATACTATTCTTTTGTGGTCAGGGTTGATGAGGGAAGAGGCAGTGAAGAGGGTTTAAATATACTTCCTCAGCTCTTATCAAAGAAGAAGAAGAAGGATTTGGAGGAGGAGGAGATGACGCAAGACTTCTTCAAATGTTTTTCTTTTTCTTTCTCTTTACTTTTTTATATATATTTTTTTTCCATCCAATTCTTCAAATGGCAATTAAATTGACTAAGTCAACGGTGGAATTAGTGATAGTCTGACCGGGTGATAGGTAGCTACTTGGTCTTCTCTCTCTCTTTCTTTTTTCTCCCTTAATCCGAGGTGTCCAATTTTCGCCTGATTAATTTTCGAATTCCATAAATCCCCGGTGATGCACAGAACAGATAATTACGCCAAAAGCATTCTGGTGGTTCCAAGAGATTTCGAACCCTAGATCGAGTGAATACATGAATTCATTTTTAACCACTAGATCAAATCTTTTGAGTTACTTGGTCTTCTCATTTGTTATTCAATGATAGTCAACCGTGAAATAAATCGAATGACTGCGTAAAGGTTGTACCAGCGTTTGTGAGCAAATATTTGGCGAATACTACTCATTCACTTGAATGTAAATACCAATGCATGAAAATGGAAAACTGGCTTCACAATGGGTTTGCGGACTTCACTTACAAGCATTTTGATTGTTTTTTAATCATTCAAAATAAATAATTAATATTTATTGAATATTTTCTTGACGTTTGGTACCAACACAATATCTATTTCAATATTTCTACTGTAGAAAAAAGAAAAAGAAAAAGCTTTTTGGGGTTACAATGGATATATGATGTGATCCTGCGTGAGAGCTGCATGTGAAAAATCAATTGCTACAAAAATTTCAAAAAAGAAAAATACATAGCAAGATTTATGTTGATGCTCCTACACTTTTTATTTCTTGTCTATACATTTCAACAGTAAGTGATAGTTCGTGCAGCATTTGTATATCTAATTTTCAATCATCAAAGCTGTTTCTAATAACATACATATTTTTCCATGAATAGCTGTTTGTTTATAGAGAGATTCGCTGCCTCTCATGGACAGCAGTTACCCCACCTTGGGACTTGAGATAAAATGGAAGCAGCTCATGGAGGATTTGGTATTTCCAGATGAAGTGCATCCTCAAGGTACATGCTAATGGTTTCCACTTATAGATCTTCTCTCCTTTTTTTTTTTTTTAGGCGTCCTCTATCCTCCTTTTGTTCTACCCTTTTTTCAGTAGACTCGTTATGATTCTGAATTGGGCGCATTACCTCCTTGTAGTTGGTTTTTTATGGTGGATTCGATGGTAGTATAATATACTCAGCTCCTTCTCATTGCTGCCCCTGCCATGGTGAGCTTGGACGGCTTACTCAAGGCTCGGCTTGTGAGGAACTCAAAGGTCCAGGCATGTCCTTCCGACGCTAGCTCGGAAGAGGTACTCCCTTAACTTGGATGTTGATTACATGCTTGGATGTTGGTTGATGATGATGATGATGTTTGTTTGATTGTTGGTCCAAATAGAACATGAAGAAGACTAATCGATTTTCATTGGTTATAGTTATGCTTGGATTTGGTTCGCGATTGGATGAAGAAGATTTTTTTGTAGCATGCACAAATTCCTGCGTTCAGATGTCGGGGGCAAAGGTGTATCAATCAAAGAAAAGATTTACAAATTACGTAGAATACTTTTCTTTTTCTTAATTTTTTGGGTAAAAATTACGTAAAATGCTTAATTCGTTGCATGCATGCAGTGAATAGACCATATGAAATATATAGTGGTAATATAAAAGAAAGTATCCATTAATTAATATGTTTAATTAATAAATGGTCACAAACGGGAGATGGCGACAAATCAACAATAATGCGTTTTAAAAATGGATTTTTACCTAAAATGACTCATGGTTTATGCGTTTTGTCAAATCTATCATATATTTTTTTTGTCAACTATATCACATGGTTTACATTTTGCTTCAAATCTATCCCGCCATTATATTTTCCGTCGACATCTAACGGCCGTGACGACGTGACGCCCACGTGGCAAGTGGGGCCACCATCGCTCCAAGTGTCACGTCGGCACGACCGTTAGATGTCGACGGAAAAGATAATGCCGGGATAGATTTGATACAAAAAGTAAACCATGGGATTATCTAACAAAAAAAAGCATATGATAGAATTGACAAAACGGATAAATCATGAGCCATTTGGGGTAAAAACCCCTTTTAAAAATTTGTGAAGTAAGGAAAGAGCTTTAGCGTTGTGTACGTCAACTCGGAACTAAGAATTTTACATTCGATCAATATCTACTAGTAGAATTTATTTGTCCATTTATTTCACTTTATTTCGTATCATTGTACTAGGTGTATGGACCTCTTTTATAAAAAAAAATGATGAAGTGATATAAATTTATTTTAACTAGTTGAAGACCGCCGCAAGTAATGCACGAATTATAATTTATTATTAGCTATTCAAATTGCTTGCACAATGTGCAAATCATTGTTTATAATTATATATATTTTTAATTTTCAAAATGATTCATTCAATTAAAATATTTTATTTTTATTTTTTAAAAATATATGATAGTAATATTTTTTACAATTTTTCTTTTTAATATTTAGAGTTAAAAATATACTGAATTACTCAATTTTTTTACAGAAAATTTAAGTGAACCTTTTTAAATTATTATGAAAATTAAAAATCAATTATAATCGGAATACAGTAAGTCTCTTATAGATCTTACAAGTTCTAACAATGTCTTGATAATATTAAATTATGCCACTTATCATTTACCAATTGGATAGAATTCTTAAGATCACTTCATAATAGAAAAAAAAAAGAAATTCTATGAAGCACAATATTCTTGATCTACACATGCATTCGGCACATTGTATGAATTAATTAATAATGCTTTAAAAATGTGATAAGATCTAAAACCTTCAAAATAATATTATACTTGATAGTGCTAACATGGCTAACAATTATTACAAAAGGAATCATAATAATTATCTCATTTCACTTTTGGTCACCAATGCAAAAACAATCGAGATAGTACCAATCATGAGTGTTTCTTCGTATAGTATTCAAAGACTGCCCTCTCGTCTTCACTTATCTATGTTCTTTGCTCACTGAGATCTATTTAGGGGGAAAAACATGAAACAAAAAAAGGAATAATGTATTTGATGCTAAATACTTTTTTTAGTTGAATAATGCTAGTACTTTTTAATGTCTTTTTAAATTTCAATAGAGCATAACTAAAACACTCGATTATTTAAGTAGTGGACTTTTAGACTTCTGAATCAAATATGGTGCCAATAGTTTTGCACCAAATGTCTCATTTTCATTAGTGATGACTTGAAAAGTCATTCAATGGGAGAGCATGTTCATCCTACATGATACTTTTTGGAGTATCGCTTCGGCTTTTAATAATATATATAGATATATACAATTTGTCAAGTCCAAAATTCAACAGAAAAGTCATGCCCTAAAAGTTCATTTAAGAATGCGGTGGGAGGTTGGATAATCACTTTTTCTTATAACCTTAAGCAGAACTGGTATTTGATGAGAGTTTTTGAAACGATGGTTTGGGTCAAAATTGTAGTTGCAAAGCAGGTTAATAGATGCTTATAAAATCTGCTTTTGTCTATTCCGTTTTAAATATTAATAATTGTCTTTTTTACTTTCAACAATTTTCAATTGTTACCTCCCAAACGCTTTTGTTTATTTTAAAATCAATATTTATTTTTCAACAATTTTATTTCAACACTTATATTTCACTAACAACACTCCCAAATCAACGCTGAGTATGGTTTTTTATCTAACTGAAATTTTTAATATAAAAATTATTAGGTTAGATACTCAACCATCATTAAGAGCTGTTGTAGTACAGTGTGTGCATGCCTTCACATGGTGGTAACTAAGAGGTTTCAGATTCAATGTTCGTTGGTGGACTATTCATGTCCCTTTATTAATTATTAGCTAAGATTCATACATTGCATACTGAGCCAATGGACCACCCTCGTAACTAAAAAATAATCAACCATCTATGTTTACAAGATGCATTATATTTCAACGAAAAAAAGAATACATCATTCTTGTTGCAGAATAAGTTTTACGTGTTAAATCAATGAATTAATTTCCAACAAATAAATGCCTTAACTGAACCGCTATGCGCTTGATGTGGTTGGGTCTTCTATTTTCCCTGACTTAGCTAGGGTCAACATGTTATCCCTTTCATAGTCACGATCAGTTCTTTTTCGATATTATTCTTTTACGATCTTGCCCATTGGCCATAGTAATGTAATGCTTCCGACGCTCTCCGCCGCACTCGGTTTTTCCAGTTCAGCTTTTCGTGGATCGTGCCAATGATATCCTCGACGAGTTGTGACTCAATCCTGCATATTAATTGATTGAAGGAAAAACGGAAAAGTTAGTTAGGTTTCATGATGTAATTAAGTCTTCAATGTATACATGTACCAAGTGTATGAGTCGACGATATGTACGTACCCATGCTTGTAAGGTAAACCCTCCAACCTGCCGAAAACCTTCAGAGCGCGCCTCCACCGTTGGACCTTCTCCCCGTGTCTCTTTCCGTGCTCAGCCAAGTACTCAACCGTCCGGCCTTTGAGTTGATCTGTCAGCTCGGAGGGTTCCACCTTATAGAAGACGGGCAGCACCTCAAGCCCCATGTTATCTTTGCACTCGACGATCCGCGCCAGCTCGTCGAGGCACCATTCAGAGGATGCAAAGTTCTCAGAGAAGACGACCACCGTGAACCTGGACTTGGGGATCATCTCGATGAGATCATTGAGGGGCCGCCCTTTCGGCAGCTGGACGTCCATGAAGGCCTTTATGCCGCTGTGGCGCAGGGCATCGTGCAGGTAACTGGTGAAGCCTTCACGGGTGTCCTTGCCGTGGAAGCAAAGGAAGACGTCGTACTTGAAGAACGACAAGATTTTGCTCTTTGAGGCACTTGTTCCGGCCATGAAAGTAAATCTGACCGTCGAGAATATCCGAGATTTATAATTAATAGGTCAATACTTTTGTTTAGGATCAGAGTAATCGATGAGGGATGAGGATGGTGATCAGGATGGTTTAATTATACTTCCCAGCAGCTCTTATATATATTCTCAAAAGAATTAGCTGAAAGAGATGTTCCAATTTAATTTAATGTTAACCGCGTGGAATGGAAACAGTTATAATAATTGGTTTGGTCTTGTCTTTTGTTTGCATGGAAAGTTATAGTTAGGGATGTAACTACGGAAGCTTGCGTTTTATTTTTCGAGTTTTCGAGTTTGATCATGATTCAACTTAATATAATTTTATGTAATAATTGTAAGTGTTGATAAATATATGAGCGGACGGAAATATATATATGTATATATGGATATGAAAGTTTATAAAAAATTAATTATTAAAAAATTAATTATAAAAAAGTTTTAAAAAATTTTAAAAAGTATGTATGAAAAATTATCATTAAATGAAGAAAATAATAACAAATAATTATTACAGTATTAAATTTAAAGAAAAATAGGTTGAGTTGACTGGACTAAATTTTTTCATTTAGAAATGAAACAAAACGCGATTTTCTCGATGTTTGAATTTTGATCTCGTCAGTAAAATGACATCTATTCCAACTTTCTGGGAGAAAGTCTATAGTTTTGACCCTTTTTGCCTTTTGGAATAGTGTTGACTTTTTAGTGATATGGAATTGTGCAGAGTCTTGGTCAATTTATATATATATATAATTGGAATGGAAACAGATAAAGTAATTGGAGTAAGGACAGGGCTATAGACGGATAGGTTGGCTTGGTCTTGTCCTGTGTTTCATATATGCATGGAAAGTTCTAGCTTGGGATGCAACTGCGTAAGCTTGAGTTTGGTTTTTTAGTTGGATCTTGATTCAACTTAACTTGATTTTATATAATTATTATAAATATTGATAAATATATGAATATGAATGGATGAAAATATATATGTATATATATATATGACGGTATATGTAAAATTTATTATTAAAAAATTAATTATAAAAATAATTTAAAAAAAGTATGAGTAAAAAATGTTATTAAATGAAAAAAAGTGACAAAATATAATTATTGTAGTGCTAAATTTGAAAAAGAATAAAGTTGAATTGAATAGAGTAAATTTTTTTTAAATGAAACAAAGCCCGATTTTCAATGTTTGGATTTTGATTTCATCAGTTCAATGATATCTATGCCAACTTTCTAGTTTAGGAGAAAGTCTTATACAGCGTTTGATTTTAAAATAATATTTTAAAAATAAATTTTGATTTTGAAAAAAGAGTGGTATAAATGGTTATGTATGGGGTTCATCTTTTGACTTTGTATGAGTTATTTCGTTTTGTTGTGAAAAAAAAAAGAGTAGTATAAATGGAATCCACCATTTGACTTTATATGAGTTATTTTATTTTATTATGGATAGAATTAAATTAAAATGTGATTTTAAATTCACGATTTGAAACCAAACAAGATAGTTTTGACTTTTTTTTTGGGAATAGTGTTGACTTTTTTAGTGATGTGGAATTGTGCAAAGACTTGGTCAAATTTTTATCGCTTTCCTCGGCATTTTACAATGCATGACAGGCGTGATAGTTTTTTTTTTATAAGATAATAGATGCTATCAGTTCATTGATTAAGATAATCTCATTCGAGGCATTGACTTGGTCCTAGCAATGGGATGTTTTCGATGGGTTTCGAGCAATTAATATGCAGGATTGACCCTTTTTTTTTCTTTTGGAATAGTGTTGACTCTTTCAGTGATATGGAATTGTGCAGAGTCTTGGTCATATATATATATATATATATATATATAACATTGATAATGTACTGCGAAGAAATTCTTGTGTTAATTTATTTGATTTTGCCTTTAGATGTGAAAGATTACTTGAATCTCGATCATAATATTTCATTATAATCTTTGGCAAGTATCTTTAAATTTTTGCAAATTGAAAATCTTCAAGTATTATTAAAATATAAAAACTAATTATAAAAATTCATTCCAGGAAAAAATTATTCTGTGGGTCAATCTATGTATCTAAATTCTAATGAAATGAATAGATCTATGTTTATTTATTATCTATATTTTTTCAGGACGTGAAAGTTAATTGTTAATGATCTTCATCCACCAATTATATGAATTGGAGATTATAATATTTTATCTTAGGAAATGAAATATCTGAATAAGGTCGTACAACATCAAGTAGTTTAGGAAGTGTATACATTATATTATTCTAATATATAGTTCATTTCCTGTATTATGGACGATAACATGGAGATTTGCTTTCTGTAGTTATATTTTCTTAATTGCTTCATTCAATAATCTTCTTTATTGTATCATTTATACTCTTAAAATTTTGATTTATAACTCGTGTTTATATTTTTTTTTTAATTTTGCTGAAAAACTTAAACATGTGCTTAATTAATTAGACAAAGGGCATCGCATAGAGAAATTAGAAGCAAATCTATCCGTACAATCAACTGAAGAATTCATATTCATAATATTACAATGTAGTAAATATAATTAAAAATTTAATTAACAGCAGTATCTGCACAATTCACGGAGATAAACCTAGTTTTTTTTATTTCATTACATTAAGAATCATCATCTATATTTTTTATTATGTATTTTTATCACATTCTTTTGTCGATTAATCATATGTACAGCTTTATTCATCAATCCATTGCGGACAAATCCCTTTTTTAGAAAATTATTCGGTCTCTTTAGTAAACCATTCCTTCTGTGCAAGTATATCACTTCATTATTCATAGCATTCAATTTTTCATCTCTTCGGAAACACATATCTGAATTCTATTCTACTTCAACCCTGCAACTCGCAGAAGGCGAAAACTTTAACACAAACAAGTATCGATGTTTCATATATCCCGATTTTGCCCGCTCAAATGTAATACATTTCACGATTATACATTGTTGCCTGCGCGCGCGCATACGAGAGACAATGTCATCTTGCGTAGGCATTGCTGACACAGGGAAACCCTTCACAGTGCGCCAAGAAGATCTTCATGTTTTTTCTTGAGCAGGCGTTGCAGAGGCAGCTCGTGAAGCCGTCTCGTGCATGCTTGCCACGGAAACACATGAAGATGTCGCAATTGGAAAACAAGGAAAGATTGCGGGCTCCGAGTTTCTCATTATATTATTATGAAAATATAGAGACGAGAAGATCTAACTCAATCAACAGTTATTATTACTACAGAACTGCTCACAAGGTGAAGCCATTTATAGGGAGAAATGAACAAGAAGAAATCTCAATTGAAAAGGCAACATGCAGCTGCCTGTAATATACAAAAATCCTCGTCTGTCCACAGGTTGCAGATTGCATGTAACAAAGATATCGAATGCAGATGTCGCGTTTCTCATTCTGTAAGACCATGCTAAATCAACAACTCATTTTCGCTCCTCATACTGCCTTCTCTGCTTCTCTCCCTTTTACCAGTTTGCCTCTAGAGGGCAAGCGGATACAGATCTTAAGCCGTATCACACATTTCACATCTCTACAGAGTAACAGTCCAGACCGAGCCTTATTCTCCTGTTGATCGCAGTCGATGCTTATCTCCAGGGACAAGTTTGTCCAGCTCTCTATTCACCCATTCTCCTTCTATTGCACGTCTTCATTCGTACCCATTTCCTGCCTTGGAGGCTCAGGGAAAACTTGGCCTTGGTCTCTCACGTCTCTGAACATGGAAAATATTGAGTTCAGGCCTTCGGTGGAAGCCCCGCCCAGTATCCACAGCAGGAGGGAACTGAACGAATTCATCGCCCCGGGGTTAGCTCCTGCCTCCGCCTGCTGGACACGGTCAGGATTATCACCGTCCGCCTGTGCCCTGATTCCAAAACCATCCTGGGGCCCGCCCTGCGGCGGTGCTTGATTTGTTCCTGGCCTCAGGTCTGGATTCCCAGGGCCTGGGTTCCTCGTGTTCAATCTTGTGATCTGGAACGTTGATGCAAGGAAAGTGGAGGAGGTGATGTGGAAGTCAGGGTGCTGTTGAAGATGCGTGCGGCGGTTCTGCATGAACCTTTGGAGGGCTGGAACCTGCAGAAGAACAGAAAATGTATTAAAACATCTCCACTTTTCTTCTTTCTTATATGATAACAGGAAACTGCTTCCAGACGATGATTACCTCGAACCGGTTCCAGAAGTATAGGATGAGGTGTTGCATGAATGCTGCAGTTGTAGAGAGTGCCAAGTACGAAAAACCTGACAGAGAAACTCATCATCCGTCTTTGTCAATTCAAGCAAGTATTTCCATGACAGTTAAGACAAGCTAATAGGCAGAAGCAACATACCATAAGCATACGAGAAGAAGTAAATGTGAAAAACCAGAAAATAGAGAAGAAAGAACCGGGGGAAGAACTTCATTGATATCGGTGTTCGGACGCTGCAAGTGAATGGAGAAAAACATAAAATTGTAAATATAAAGAGATCAAATAGACAAACACACATGCACGTGCATGGGGGGAGAGAGAGAGAGAGAGAGAGAGAGAGACCTTATGAGAGTAAAAAGTTCACAGAGCCAGACAAGAATTAGGACCATAAAAGCCAGTAGCTGATCGTCATAAAACTCGAATAAGAAGAACAGGATGCCAATCATAATCTGCGAGTTTTTATAAAGCATGAAAAAATCGTAAGCCTAGCGGCAGCAGAACAATAAGATGATAAAGGAAAACAACTCAAGAAAGAATTATTTTATGAACAGTAAGGCTTACTGGTACAAAGACAAGTGACTCAATGACATGAACAAATATCAGCTGGAATGTTGGAAGTCGATGCCTTGCATGATGTTGAAGTTGAACTGCAAGTATTGATTATTCATTTTAAAATGAAATATCTACAACACAGCTATTGTAACGAAAGGGAAAACTCGCGCATCGCCACTGAGTAGCAAGAGAAGTTTGATGAACAGGAACCTGTGAACTTCAACATTCGAGTCTGAGTCTCCCTCAGTGTGAATGATACGGACATTGTGGTTGTGAAAAATACGAACAATGACATCATTAGAACTCCGCATTTCGTCACAAAGTAGTCTGCAGGTAAGGCTCATCAAGTGACCAACTTTGCCCAATAATCAGTACATATACAAAGTTCATACCAGAAAGTGACTTTAACATTGAACTCACGGTAATACAAGAAGTATTAATATAAATAATGTAGACCAGATTCATCTGAATTTGTTCATGAGCCACAGTATTCTGGGGTTGTGTAATTGGTGTTTTAGGTTGCCTACAGCATGAATTTATAAGAAAGAAAAGGCATGCTGACCTCCAAATTTTGCAGGACCTTCTGGAGGTTCTTGCACATAGCTAAGGTTATAGAACTCCTTTGTCTGGTAATTATACAGATAACCTAAGAATATAGGACAATTTCGTGAGAAGTATCACCAGCAAAATCACTATGCAAATGATGGAGTCATTCAGGAGATAACAAACAACGCCGTTCAGATTGTTTTTAACGAAATACCAATTTCTTCTAATCTAGGAACCATTTTCCCATGACACACACACCAATGCTTCTTAAACATGCAATAGAATGCAAAAAACGAGGTTGCATTTAGGACTTGAAGATTTCACAATCAAGCTGAGGTAGAAAGGGAGTAGCAATCTGTAGGGACCATTGTAAAGACTGCATCTATTCTTGAAGCTTGTATAACATTATTACCTTGGCCTGGAGAATTCAGCAAACTATTCATCAGAATAGTATCGTATCCAACAAATCTGTTTATGAGAAGCTGCTGCCACCTGTAAGAGGGAGAAATAGTTATTAGGTATCCATACTTATTAATTAAAGGTATATATATATATATATATATATATGTAAGACAAGCTTTACCATATTAGTCAAATTTTACTGTTGGGTCGTAGAGGCAAATGAACACTTGGAAATCTTAGTTCTATCAAGTTGAGCTACCAAGAATTTCCTATCTGTTCCAGCTCAGTTTCCATGGCATACCCATCTAGAACCCAGAATGCTAAAAGAAAACCCACTAAACAATCTGATTGCGTAGTGCACGCTACGATACCCTCACCTCATACACACCAGCCCATATACAAAACTACCATCCTTCCTTCACTAATCAAGTGCATTCGTATTTTTTAGAATAGAATTGATGATTCCGTACATAATAGTGCCTTCACAATAAAATGGAGTAAATGCTTTTTAACATGACAGATATAATTGCACAATAATCCCAGCACATGAACTAAATTAATCGAGACACTTGTAGATCGTAAAGCCTTGTGAGTTATATGCAAAATAGAGAGACGACTAAAAATGGCCAGCAAAAACTAATGCAAGACAAAGGAAAATACACAGTCTAGGAATATAACCTGTTTCCAAAGCAAGGATGCCGAGCTGATATGCTAATATTTATGGTACGGATATTGTGTCGAGACTTAGCCGCTTCAGGTAGCAGGAAGTAACCCTGTAAAGGAAACAGTTTCTTGGTGACAACATAGGAAAAGACTTCAATCGATAAGTTATACTGAAAATTTATCGACACATGAGTGGACCCGAGACAGTTGCATTATATTGAGTACAAAGAAAAACAGATGGGGATGAACATACCTTCTCCATGGTGTACAAATAAGTGGGTTCAAAAGCTTTACTTCGCTTCTCAAGAAACTGCACTGCAATGAATAGAAAATGTTAAATATAGAGTAAGAAGACCAAAGAACATCAGCCAACTTGATCTTAAGAACCTTTACATCTTGGATTATGGGGAGGAAGAGATAATATCATTCCAGGACAAATGACTCTGCTTTGGCAATTCTAAAACCATAAATTTATTTCTGACTTTACAGCGGGCAAAGTAAACAAATAAAACAGTCTTCCTGAATATGGTTTTTAAAATTGGAGTTTTCTAAACCTAGAGATATTTTTTAGGAATACTGCACACGAACTGTGAAGTTAAGAAAAATCACACTCAACACATCTGTTCACACAACAAACGCAGCACCTAGATCACTTAATTTGCAAGCAAAAGAAATTATTTCTTCTAGACTTGCTAGCATAAATGGGGGTTGAGAAAAGGTTCAATTCATTACCCGCATAAGAATTTAGCCTATCCAAGGGCAGAACTTGCAACCACCTGGGCACAAGAAGATTCAGCCGGACACCTGCGATATTCTGCACCGCAAAACTAAATTTCAGCAACCACAAGATTTGCCAGAAATGATAATATGCATTTTGTTTCGTTGTGAGTAAGAGAAGATACTGAAACCGATATGCTTGAAACTACGAAAGGAAAATTCAAAGTAGATCTATTCTTTCCTTGTAACATCAATGACAGCTTATTAGCTCCATACATAAAAAGTACTTGTGAATAGGTGCTTTTAAAGAGAAACTGTCATTACAACTTGAAGGGTGCTTAAAATACTGTCTAGCTTTAGCCGTACAGCAGTACTGGTCAACTTACCCACAACTTCCAGAAGCTCCCAGCAATTGGCCTCACATGTCTCCATATAAAAGAAAGACGCCTGTGCCACTTCCTACCAAAGTGAAAAACTGCAGCTCTCAGAGTTTCCTTTGCTGATAAAATGAAGCTATAGTGTGGATCCTCTTTAGAAGCTTTTCCGACTCCTTCCTCGAGAACAGGATTAGAGTTCTGACCATTGTAAGAAGTTTCTGCTTGATATTCAGGTGGTTCAGTATAAATGTTCCAAAATTTCAAGGCAACTTTGCCCCTCCTGGCACCTGATCCAATCCAGCTTAGCCAAGACTTTGCAGCCAAAAATGTCATTCCCTTTCTATCAACTGTTGGAACTTCTAACTCACCTGATAATTTTTCGGTAACAGGCACGTCTACCTCATTAAATTCGGTCTCGTTCCGAAACCACAAGCCCGCACTGGTGATCTACATCATTTTACAGAAGCCAGTATCTTAGAGACAAGAAATAACACATAGGAAAAACAAGAGGTATAGTCCACTATCATTTACAGCAAAATGAATGAAGAACAAAAAAGATTGATTCATACATGCAGTATAATATGTTAGCTACCATCGATGTAACCAAGAAACAGAACCACCGATGTAACCAAGAAATAGAACATAGATTGCTCAAGTTCCAACATATAGGCAGAAATTGCATAAGCTATTTGAAGCAAGCAGGCAACAGGAATTTCTGTCAAAGAGCTACCACAAGTATGTCGACAATTGTTAATATTTTTAATATCTTAACAGTCATGCTGGAAGGAGGATACAGTAACAACCAGAACAAAAATAAAGTTTGTCCCTACTATTTCAACAAATGAAGAAAAAAATCATCTCCAACTGCATTGAGTTGAGACAATGTAAACCTTTCCTCTTTAAGCTCCACATGAAAAGGAAGACGAAGGCAAGCAAGCAGAGCAAAGGCTGAAATGGCTGAAAGGATGATTACCTTTATGTGTATGAGTTGCGCATCTGCCGTCTCCATCCCAGAGAACTCACTCGAACAGCCAGGCTTCAACGGGAGAGAGATTGTGAGTGTGTGTGTGTGTGTGTGAGAGAGAGAGAGAGAGAGAATGAGACAGAGAGAATACAAATCAACTATAAGCAGGTGACAAGCAAATGACATGAAGAGATAGAAAGTGGACTGGGATAACTGCATAACAGAACCAAATGAAAATTTTGCTTATTGATCTATTAATAATCGGGTTTGGATCCTACATATCTATTTATGACAAGTTTAATAGCATTACAAGCTCAGGCATATCTCTAATAGGCGATAAACTCCGGACCAAACCAAAACTCAAAGTTTTCTTGATGACCCAATTTCACTGAATGTGCAAGCAAACGATCAATGCAAACCATCACCAAGGCAGACCCAACAGTGCCTAAGAGGCAGCTCTTTGCCGTGTTCTCGGAGCTCCCATTTTCACACGACCCTTAGTCTACTCTAGCTTCAACCCACTACGCTTTGTTCTTAAAATTACTTCATACTCCTCCAATTCACCAGATTTACAAGCATGCTACTTCCAGCACCTTAACCCCCCATACTTCCCTAAATTATCGTACTGCTGAACAAACCATTTATTCGAGTACCCACAGATGTTCAATCAGTGGCAACAACTACCGAGCTCGGTTTTCTGAGCAAACCCACTTCAGCTAGAGCACATTGTACAAGCTTCTCCAGATCACAGAATGCAGCCCCAACCAAAGAATCAATATCATTGCCAACCTTAAAGAGAGTGGGAAGGGTGAGGCATACTTGCTGGACATAATTGGCGTGCATGACAACCAGGATACAGAAGAGAGTGATCGCAATGAAGAGGTAGATATACTCCAGAGCAGCCCTCAATCGAGGGGTCAGAATCTGCGAGAACCGCTCCTGCACCCTTATGAAAGTCTGCTCCGGATCCATTTCCTTCCCCTCCCTCTTCCTCTCCCTTCCTCTTAAGCTAAACAATCACACCGAATCCCCAGCTGGGTCGCGGCAATTTCATCGCTCTCGTGATGGGTCTGGGAAATTAAACCCCAATTGGGTGATCGCTCACAGACAGCTCCGCGTTTGGGATGATTCGGTTTCTTGTTTGGGAGTTGAACTGAACGGAGGTGGAGCTTGACCGCAGTTGAATCTATCGGCGATTCCCGAAGAAGAAAATCCTCGTGAATATCATGAAGAAGAGGACGAAGTGTTGATGATGGCTCGTTCTTGCGCTGCGGCGGTGCCTTTTTCTTGTTTTGACTCTTAACCTGCCAATTCTGACCAAAATATTTCGCTTTTTTTTTTTCTTTCTTTTCCCCCAGTTTTTCGTCATCATGCATTGTTGATTTTGTTTGCTTTTTTACCCCATGAGAGAATCAATATATAAATGATTTAATAGGCAATTTATTCCTAGAATTTGCTACGCTGCATCAGTCGGTTCCTATCTTACTTTTTACATCAAATCGGTCCATCACTTTTTGTAATTGCATTGATTAAGTCCTCTAACATATGATTAGGTTACTGACTTTTCCATTTCACATTAATCCATTCCATAAAGATAAGAATCATAAGATTGTACATTAAATAGGTCTCGATAACATCAAGTGAGTCCCTCCAGATCGGATTGACGTCACTGACTTAACGATGTGTAACTGCAGTTAAATCTTTAAGGACCAAATTTATGCATGACGTTGATCTAACACTATTATGCATTCATGATTAGATTACGTCAGATAAGTCCCTCTTTTTTGAAAAATCAGGATTAATTATTGGTGTTCGTCCTGCCATCGTCGACCCTCCGCCGTCGGACTACAGCTCCGATGCATATCGAGACGTGTTCTCGACTATACTCCAGCCTCACAAAGGCTGGATATGATCTCTTCGAACCAGCTCGTGCCCTTCGAGCAACTATACGTGATGGATCACCCCAGGGCTCAAGAGCTCGAGGCTCGCAAGTCTCCAACCTGGGCTTGTGCCACGAACCCAGATCCAAGCTCGTCGAACCAGGGGACTTCCAACCCTTGGTTCAACGAACCCGAGGGCTCGCGAGTCCCCAGATCTAGGTTTGTGCTGGGGTCACGAACCCAGGCAAAGGAATCGCGAGCCACCAGCTCGTCGAACCATGGGTTGGGAGCCCTTGGTTTGTAGAGAGAGAAAGTTTCGACCTAAGCTTTCTTTCTCTACGAACTAAGGGCTCTCGACCCATGGCTCAACGAGACCGGGGCTCGCAAGCCCCCTTCCTAGGTTCACAACCTCAGTGCAAACCCAAATCGGGGCTCTCGAGTCTTGGCATGGCAAGAGAGGACCCTCTGGTTCATTGGAGCTCCGGCAAATCAGAGAGAAAGACAAGCTATTTGTTTGTCTTTTCTTTTTAATTTAGTTTTTATTTTAAAAAAAACTTTTAATTTTATCAAAATGACGTCGTTTTGAGTAGTCAACTCAAAACGATGTCATTTTTTTCAAGCCCTTTTTTTCTTTTTAGTTGGAAAAAGGAAAATAAAGAAAGACTTATTTGATGTAATATTGACCAAATGATGTAACAATGACCCATTATTTAACGACGTTAACACCTATAGTTAACGGAATGCCATAAAGGACCTCAGTGATGTGATAGATGACGAAATTGATGTAACCGAAGGACTTAAATGATACAATTTTCTATAGTGAGGGACTCAACTGATGTAATAATGACCAATTTGATGCAATTTTCTTCACTAAGTGACTTAAATGATGTAACAAGAATCAAACTGATGCAAATTGACAAACTCAAGGACCAAATTGGTACAAAAAATAAGTCAAGAACTCGATTGACGTAACCCCCGTAAGTCAGCGATCAAATTTCCTATTAACTCTATATAAATTATTAAAGTTGTCCCTCCATAGTGAAAAAGGTCGTAGTGCATTACCACACGTCCTCACCTATCAATCAATAAATTACAAGTTCGATTCTCATAGTAGGATTCCCTGCATCCAATTTTATAGTGCGAGATACTCATGTTAAAAGTTAAGATGAAAGATGGAGTAATTTCAATTTATAGTTTCTCTCTTAAGTGATAGATGCATCTATGCGAGAAGTCGCATTATAATCCAATATTTGTCCCCGACGCACTCTTTCTTCTCTTCTCTATTTGTCTCCTTTCAACGACCACTAGCTGTACAAAATCCAATGGTACATCTTGCTGTGTTTCTTTGTCCATCCACACTCGTGTCTATATGTATTTATCATGATAAAATATATATATATATATATATATATGTACGAAACAATCAAACATTCCTTCCTGTTCTTTTACCATGTGAGACTGGGATCTGTCTCGCATTACTGAGTCTCAGATCTAGAGTCCCCTTGGCTTCCCTTGGGAGGGAAAGCTTCACGTTCAGGCTCCTCCGAGACAACATTTGCATCGCACATTTGCTCCCCATATTCACCGGCCACACCCAATGCACTTACCACCTTTATGATATGACCGCTGCTGAGGTCGTCTTCAGCTTCTCTGCCCAGTTCACCCCCAAACTCTTCCCATGATGATGCCAATGGCTTCATCCCCATTTCTATGTCACTGGTCGTCTTCCCCGAGCTCAGATCGTTGATGATATAACTGCCATTGCCATTCACCCTCCTAGAGGGGAAGTCGGGCTCCTTTCGGATCTTAGCCCGGAAATTGTTCTTTGACGGAGGAACTGAAGAGAGGAAGACCTCCTTGAAGTTTCCAATCACCCCTTTGTTGTATGGATTAGCTTGCCGCTCATAGAGGGCCCTGAAGTTCTCATACGTTGTCTGCAAGGTTCACCAATGTATATATATTTTTAAGATAAATTCGAGCAGAGGCACCTAAAGCTGCCTGAGGTATATATGTCCAATGCACTACTTGTATTTCAAAGTAAGCTCATGCTCAGCTATATATGTGGGTATATATGCAAATATATATAATATATATATATTACCTGGTTCCTACTGATGAGGCATGAATGGAAAACGGTCAAGCCTCCCACAAACCATACTAATAAGAAACTGTAAATTATCAGCACAATTGAGGCGGGAGTCTTAATCAATGCTTTCCACACCGTGGTTTCTTCCCCGTGCATTATTCTCACAACATAGACCCAGCAAAAGGCAAACACGTATATGCATAGAATAGTTGCAGATAGCACGAAGAGGAAGTAGAACCGGTAGTTCCGCTGCAAGGAGCAAAACACTACAGAGCTCACTTCAGGTGCGTATGTATCAGTGATATAACATCTGGAAAAATAATTCATGTATCCATATTGGATGATTATATGTGAGTGATCTGGAAGGATGATGTTTATTAATTACCGCTCCAATGCACTGGCCAACCCAAGGGCAATGATGGTCAAATCTCTCGACGCAATTGTCACATATGGAACAGTGAGAGCAGCGAGGAGGTCTATAGAGCATGCAGGTTTCGCAATATTTGACTTGCACGGGCATTCCGTTGACATAAACTTCCTTAGTGCGTCTGTATCTCGTCCGTGAGTTATGCACCGCTTCACTTTGAGAATTCTCATCATCTAGGTGGTCTTCTGTTTCTGGAGGGCGACTGTTGCGTGGCACTATACCAGGATCTCTTGTCGACGTTAATAGAAGAAAGATCAGATTCTGTTCAGTAGATAGATCATCAAAGAAGTCAGAAAGAGCAAATGCTGAACCTCCTAAGACCATTGGGCACGATCAGGAGCTTCGACCACCCAACGTCAATATCAAAATTTATGATGAGCTAGCTTTTCTCCAGTCATATTTCAATCTCAGCCCTGGAAAGCCATATATAATTTTCTATCCACTTCAAATAAACCAGGGGACTAACCACTAGTTAGTTGACATACACATAGATCATATAACTCGCGTCCTAATAAGTATAACAACTGGTGCCCCAGAGCGTGGCCCCTCGCAGAAAATTGAGGGGCCTCGAGCAATTCACAAGTACATCTTGATTCTTGGG
This sequence comes from Punica granatum, assembly GCF_007655135.1. Taxonomy (NCBI): domain Eukaryota; kingdom Viridiplantae; phylum Streptophyta; class Magnoliopsida; order Myrtales; family Lythraceae; genus Punica; species Punica granatum. Next base: position 36,889,304 of record NC_045128.1, on the reverse strand, counting down.
TTCAGTATAGTATAGAGAGAGATAGCATTATTCGAAATAAAACTGGAGAGGAACTAAAGAGAGGGAAACAGTGACTCACGGCCAATGATAAGACAATGGCAAAAACCATAATCGATATGCCCCAGCGATGAGGAAAATCATTCATCAATTTTCCGGCAACAAAGACACAGAAAACAGCCACAGGAGCAACCATCATGAGCAGAGTAAGCCATATAGATCTTGCATCTGGCCCGAATATTAATCTTCCATGAAGGACAAATATCTGCAAAACAAACAAAGGCCCAAGGGATATAACGTACATCTAGATGTGAAGGCATTCACGTCATGGCACATACTTATGAAGAACAAATTAGTGCACGTGATTATATAGATAAAAAATCCTGTAGAGAATTACACATCTGGACTGGAAGTATGCCAGCTTCTGCTTGAGGTGATTGGCCAGCACAATTATTCTAAGGAATTTTCCTTAATTACATACTGGTTGGTTTCTGTAGCTCAGCTTTACCAAAGGTTACTCATTATAATCAATTCCTTCCCATAAACACAAGGGCAGTAAAGCAAAGAAGACATTGCTCGATATATAAATGAGCGATCTGAGCACGGGGGAAGGAAGAAAGACTTTCTATTTTGCAAAGCTGAATACTATACATGGTCTGTCAAGCCCATCGGTACTAAGAGTAATTAAGAATCCCGATTTACCGTCTTCAACTAATCAGAACACAAATAAATTAAGCATGCATAATTTCCCTCCATCCAGACCAAAGAACCTCTGGACTGGAGTGAGGGAGCTCAGGAAGATGAACATCCAAAAAGCCAAGCAGAATAAGAAACGAAAGGCAGCATCGATCATTAACTCTTCAGAGTCGGCCATGACAGGACAGGAGTAACTAGCAAAAGCAGAAAAGGGGATCGAAGAGAAGACCGTAATCGATGGAACGGATAGAGCAGGAAAGCTGATCAATTCAATTCAATTCAATCGGGACTGGCTGCTGGATTATACTAAAGCTAAATCAATGGTAGGGGAGATGAACTCTATATTAAATCAACTGAATCAAACCGATCAAAAGTGAACGCATTCCAACACATCCTTCAGAATCGAATCCAATCCACCACCGGACGAGCAAGCTCAAGACAGAGACTAGACTAGATAATAACATCGATGGATCGGACAAGATCAGGAAGACTAGACTAGATAATTAGTTAGTTATATTGATTTTGATATACATACATTGCTGCCCTGCCAGATTTTATAAGCTCTCACAAGCGCCGTGCTGCCTTCAGAAGCCGGAGCTGGAGGCATGGCCGGAGGAGGAGGAGTAGATTGTCCGATTCCTTCTCGAAGCGGTCGACGTCTAACGCTACTACAATTCAGAGATTAATGCTGCCTGCTGAATTTAGGTATGTATGTATGTAATATCAATCAACAAAAGAGGGAATGGGAAGGGAAAGAGGAAGGGGAAGGGAGGGAGAGTCAACAGAGGGAGGAGACGAAGTCAAAGAGAAAGGGGGAAGAAGGAGAGGAATGGCGGCTTTATTCACTCGCTCTTTCTTAGAGGAATTTGACTTTTCCCACCCTCTCTCTCTGACGCTGTAAGCAGCCGGCCGGCCGAGGGTCACTGTGTGGGTGGTGCGGTGGGGGAGAGTGGCTCCGGCCTCTGGGCTGGTGAAAGGAGGACGATGACCAGTCTGCCTGTCTCCTCCGTTGTGTGTTAGAATATGTAAATACGAGCCGGCGATAAAACCGGCTTCTCTCCCCTCATAAAAAATAAAACCCTAAAATTAAGGTTAGAAAAGTCCGCAACATTATTCCGTCACCTCATCAATAGGGGTGATAATATGGGTCATTGTCATGTTTAAACGATAGTGTCTAAACGAATTTGTCTCAAAAAGTTTTTGTTCCGAACACGATACATTTAGTTATTGATTGGCACGGATATGACACGTATCACTCGTTTAATTAAGCATGTCTAAATATGTATAAATACTTATCGACATGATATGACACTATTACCTCTAGATATATATATATATATATATATATTATACCTACATGATAATACATTATATATTACTATATAATTAGCACGATAAAAACGCAATAAACAGGTGATTTATATAAACAAATTTAAATGATTTTAGTGTATTTTTTCTATTAACTAATACGATATGTGAAACAAATTTATTAATACGATAGCACGTAATATAAACAAACCTAACTGTATCTAAAAGGATTACAAAGGTTGAACTCATTTAAATACGTTTATTTATAGTGTCTAAATATGTTTGACATATTTAGACACGAAAAACATTTAGTCTTAATCTAAACTCGCTTAACTCCGTGTAATATTTATGTCGTGTTATCATACCGTGGCAAATACTACTGGTCCTGCTCATCAACAATAAACCCACCTTCTCTCACAATACTATGTCATCAGAATTCTACACCCTCTCATGCATTATATATATATATATATATATATATATATATCTTATATATTTTTAAAAAAAATTATGGCATACATCTGTATCTTATATTTATTCTAGTAAATAAACCTAGAGATTTCACTCTCCGTCTCATTTTATCTTCCAAAAATACCCTTGAAACTTACTTTTCAAATTACGAAAACCACAAAATTAGAGTTAGAAAAGTAAATTAAAAAAGTAACCACCACCCCACTAGTCCTCCTATTCTCTCCCTAGTTCTCTTCCCCTTATCAGTCTCTCTCCAAATAAACGCACGTTTCTTTCTCTTCTCTCTCTTAATTCTCTTTTTCAAACCAGCATGCACGGGGCTAAGATATATTTCAATTTTTCGAGCATCATCTTCTTTTTTTTTTTGTGCACGAGTGTGTTGGTCTATTATTTTTAAATTTCTTTTAATGATAAACTTACAATATATAGCTTTTATTAAAATAAAATTTCTAGTATTATTATATGCGCAATATATTTTTTATACGATATTTTAAATAATTCTCATATATATTGTTTGAATGGGTTATATTTATTAATAATATATGGTTGATAAATACTCGCAATCGTAAATCCATTTATGAATTTATGAATGAATATATATAGTTGTGAGATACTTATGTAAGTATGTTTTATTATACTTAATTACGCCAATATTTATGAATATATATGTGAATATACGTAGTTGAGAAATGTTTGTGTGAGGATATATCTTCTATTTAATTACGTCAATAGTTGAAGAATTAATCTGCATCAATAAAACAAAATCATCAGTTTAAAACGTATCACATGCACGGGGCAACAAAATCGAATTCAAACAAAAATTCGTCTACTTAATAACCTAATTGATTTTGAACTTGATAAGCTCACGAACCAGAACTTGATAAGAAAGAAGGGTGGAGGGTAGAACCAACAAAACTCACTCGATAAGATGACTCGCCATGAGTAAGAAAAGTTGGGTTGATTCGCCACGCTCAAGGATGAACGATAAGAATCGGGGTTTTCGCCACTAAACAAAGGACTTGTTTAGATAAGAAAAATAGAGGAAACGCTCTAGGCAATTTCATTCAAATATTCAGCAAATTCGTCTGTCTTCCTCTCTTACAATAAGGTGCATATTTATATAGATGGAAGACACCTCCCTTGATTCTAGAATAGGAAACTGACATCAAATATTTTTCAGATTACTTTCCTAAAATAGAATAAGAAATAATCTGAAATAGAAACTTAAGATTACTAACTCAAGCTAATATAGGAAATAATATCTAATTAAGGGAAACTATAACATAGCTATAGGAAACTTAATATCTAATTAAGGGAAACTATATCATAATAATATAGGAAACTTAATATCTAATTAAGCCAAATTCTTGTTCTTGAGTCTTCTAGAATACGCGTTTGGACTAGAAAATTCGAATACATGTTGGGCTGCAATCTGAAGCACATCATTCCCTCTCGGTTGGAAAAAGACTCGACCTTGAGTCTTCGTCGATGTTCTCCTGGTCTTGATTTGTGCGTTTCGCCGCTTCTTAACTTGCCACTTCAACAACATCTTTTCTTTGAGAACTCTTTCCAGTAATTCTTCATAAATTGACTGCTTTGTTTTTCCACGCCAACCAACTCGTTGCCTGAACTGTTACTTCCTCGATGGAGTCGTATACGCTTTGGCAAATTTTGCCTTGATTGGATGAAACACCATCGAAGAATCTTTAATAGCAATTACTTCTTAAAGTTCCACTTGGCCTGGGTCTAAAAACAGTTCAGCCTGGACTTTCTCTTCAGAGTTTGAAATTAGTTCATCTTGAATAATCTTGCCAATCGCTAAATCCTTCTCGACCAGAACATTATTATCTCGTGATACTTGAGCTGCTTCATTCTTGGACTCCTATTCTTCTTCTTTAAATTTGTCACCCTTCATAGAAGCTTCTTCAAGTTGTACTTTTTCCTCAACATCAACAATCGTCATAGGAAAAGCATTTGTTTTTCCATTCTTAAAAGGATAGGTAGGCTTCATGCATTCGTCTTCAGACTCATTGAGGCGTTCTTCGTATTCCAAAGGAAAGAATCTGACCTTCAAGAGTTGTTTCATGTGCCTCCACGTAAATACCAGATTCCTTCCATCTTGAAGACGATTATTTTCCTATTTCTCCCACCAAGTAGACGCTTTACCCCTTAACCGATAAACAACTCTAACAACTCGACTTCCATCATCGGGGATGCCGTAGTAGTCGAAGAATCGGTCCACATCTGAAATCCACGTGAAGAATTCCTCAGCACTCATGCTTCCGTTGAAAGTCGGGATTCTCTTTGGGGGATAATCCTTTTGCACCCATTGGTGTCTTCTTATTTCATCGGAACTCGCAATGGCTTGGATAATTCGCTCGAGCCGTGCTAAACTCTCTTTTGTTCGTTGCAATGTGGGGAGCAGGTCTTGGTCAAAGGTAAGCCCTCTTGGAACTCATTCTGGGTGGTCCTTAGCCATTATCTCCGCATATTTAGCAAAATCCACTCAATCACACGTGTTTCACTCGGCCAGCAAGGATAGAACCTTCGCTCTGATACCAAATGATAAGCTCACGAACCAGAACTTGATAAGAAAGAAGGGTGGAGGGTAGAACCAACAAAACTCACTCGATAAGATGACTCGCCACGAGTAAGAAAAGTTGGGTTGATTCGCCACGCTCAAGGATGAACGATAAGAATTGGGGTTTTCGCTACTAAACAAAGGACTTGTTTAGAAAAGAAAAATAGAGGAAACGCTTTAGGCAATTTCATTCAAATATTCAGCAAATTCGTCTGTCTTCCTCTCTTACAATAAGGTGCATATTTATATAGATGGAAGACATCTCCCTTGATTCTAGAATAGGAAACTGATATCAAATATTTTCCAGATTACTTTCCTAAAATTGAATAAAGAAATAATCTGAAATAGGAAACTTAAGATTACTGACTCAAGCTAATATAAGAAATAATATCTAATTAAGGGAAACTATATCATAGCTATAGGAAACTTAATATCTAATTAAGGGAAACTATATCATAATAATATAGAAAACTTAATATCTAATTAAGCCAAATTCTTGTTCTTGAGTCTTCTAGAATACGCATTTGGACTCAAAAATTCGAATACATGTTGGGCTGCAGTTTAAAGCACATCAAAACTCTCTATAAATGTTTTTTTTCCTTCAATGAAAATATATACGAAGTTAAATGAGATAAAACAGATGAGGTTAACATCTAAATTAGTCATATTCTGTAGAGTTAGACTCATGAATTTATATTATTTTTCTCCACCAAAATGGTTAAAAGATTTATTTGTCAGTTCCCTACAACACACGGGTAATCATCTAGTTATAATTTAATATACAAGGACATTCTTGAAATGTTGTTCTCACAAGAAACATGCATGTATTTCATTATTTATATAAATATTTTGCTAATTTCAATTTCATAAATGTGATTAAATTCTAAAGTTTTATACTTAAATAAATATATGTATATATATAAAGTATAAAGTTGAATAAAATGTAATAAATAGTGACACAATTAAAATTTTATTATACAATTAGTGTTAATTTAGTAAATGCATATAAATTAGTAAATGCTTAATAATTATAATTTAATATACATGGACATTCTTCAAATGTTGTCTCCAGTAGAAATACACGTATTTCATTATATATATAAATAATTTTCTGATTTCAGTTTCATAAAAATGTGATTTAATTCTAATGTTCTATATTTAAAATTTATTTAACACACTTTAGTTTTTTTCCCATTATTTTTGTAATGTTCTAGATATTAGTTCAAATGTCAACAGTTAGTAACACTTTTTCGTTTTTTTTTCTTTATTTTGTAATGTTCTAGATTTATAGTTCAAATGTCAACAGTTAATAAATATCTTATTTTAAATTTCGATTTAATAATTTAATTTCATTTTTAAAGTTTTAAGTGAAGTAAATCAAACTAAGAGTCCGTTATGTTTCTTTCTTCGAATAAATTTCATGATGAATTAGATAATGTGAATAATTAAAGAAGTCTAAGAATATCCCTCATAAAATTACTTTTTAAATTTTTTTTGTAACTATAAGAAAATCTTATTGATGTTTAAAACGCATGGTCAAATATTTAATATTTTTGAAAATAGAAAAATAGCTATTCCTTCTGCATTATATTATAGTATGGATTCTAATACTTCTGTTATTAGATCTACATTTTTCAAAATTAATGTACTGATTTTTTAAAATATATAAAAAAAACTGTAATAGATGAATTGCGTTTCTTTTTGTTACAAAATAATTGGGAGTTATCTACTCCAATTTTTAGAATTTGAAATTAAGGAAAATGCAATATATTTCCTAATTAATGCCATTTTCATTCATATTAAGTATTATAACTCACTTTAAATTATTTTTAATTTGTTATTGTATGCACCAATATTGAACTGTTTTAGTTAAGAATATATCAATTAATGATCATTTCAATTGTGATGTCAAATTTTTAAAAATCTCCTGAAAATAATTACTCTAGCCAAATTTATGCAAAGCACGGTAACAATTAGTTTATACATATATATATATATATATAATTTATTCTTGGACTATTTTGATATATTATAGGAGTGGTGTTGCAATGTAATTTGACATCAGCTATATAATCATGCAAGTATTTTAAAAAAATTATTATCACTTATAGAGGGAGGGGTTTTCACATCCAGAAGAATGATATATATATATATATATATATATATATTTTGAATATATTTTTTTGACTACAAAGGAGTCCTACGAGTATTATACAAAAACATAAATAAAAAAGCACATTTGATTTTGCTAGCAAAAATCAAATATGAAAACTTTTAATTTTAATAAAGGATTGTATCGCTGTATTATATCTATTTTTCTCTTATGATGATATATGTATTACTATCGTATTTTTATATTCGTGGAATGCTCATGCAAAGCACGTTGTTGCCTAATTTTACTAGACAGAAAAGGCAATTAACGTGGATTGCCTCGTCACTAACTACAAGGGGATCACCAAGTAAGCTCCCTAGCCACTTATTCGTAATTATCAAGTTATGTGCACACTTGACTTTCACATTCTTTCTCCCACACACAAGACAAGCTGCCACATACAATACAATGCAAGCTGTAATAATGTAATTTACAAAAGATCGTCAAGTACATATATAACAAGAACAAATAATAATTGCGCATGATCACAGAATTTCATTAATCAGACTTAGTAGTAGATAATGAATAAATAATCTCATGGTCCACTGTCAATATATATGCATAACGAGATAATTAATTAGGAACACCAAAAGATGGTCTTTTAACCTACCCAGAAGGTCGAAAACACAAGACCTCATAGTTTGCACATGCAAACCTATGCTCGTTATTGAACTCGATCGTATTATACAGTAGATACTACATAAATATAGTAACAAGAAGACTCTAACCTGAAGCTAACAAATAACATGCATAGAGACTGAAGTACATGAATAAACCATACAAGAGAGAATCTCCACAAGTACTAACTAGCTTATATACATACACTCCACACACACACACACACATATATATATCAATATTTAAAGATGATGATAATTGCCATATATATATATATATATATATATTTATATCTCAACAGATTGGAGGTCCGTACAGCATATGATACCTACAAATTTGTACTGCAAAATGGTACTTACGATGGTAGGTTCCCTTGTTAGTATTGTACTGCCCTACTTACAATTTAAACAGATAATGTTGTTTACTATTTTATTTGTGGGTGGCTGGCTCAGTGGTACTTACTGCTAATTAATATATTAACATTCAAATTCTCGGTCTATGTCAAATTTAATGTGACAGCCTCTCTCTCCCCCCTCCAACTTCATCTCTCTTCCAAGTTATTTCTTTTGTCTCCAGCAGATCGACTCCATCGTTTTCGATTTGTTGACTGTGCCAGTTCGGTGAAGTCCAATTGGAGAAGCCCCAGCTAGCACACATTCTTTTGGAAGTTGACACTAGATATGATGATGAACACAGCGCCCATAAGAGTTGTAAGGTAGGTTACTTTCTCCCCCCTCTCTCATCGCTGTGATGAATTCGTGCCGGGAAAGATATCCATTGTTATTTTTAAGATGAAGTGTGCATCAGGCTAATTATAGGTGAAGGTATACACAGAAAGAGAACTAGTCAGATCTTGAAAATAAATTAAATATCATAATAACAGCTGGTCTGAAAAAAATATATCTTCTTGTGCTTAGTACATTTTTCTATCCCCATAGTCCCAAGGACGGATAATCTCACTCCTAGAAACCCTAATAGCAAGTCCCAGATCACGATTAATATGCTAACTAGCTACGACTAAAACGCGATGTGAGCTTGTGGTTGTGGCACCTAGCTAGATTTTCTTTTCGGTATGTTCTATTCATATTCATTTACAAGTCTAGATCATCAAGAATATAGAATGTTATGTTCCATCTTTCATCTATCCTGCATAAGTTAGGGTTTCTGCTTTTCCTTTTCTTGAAGTTTCATTTCCTCTCTTCTTCTAAATTGATGGACAAACAAGTCAAAGGGATGCAAAAAAATGAAGTTAACCTATTTTTGCTATAAAGAGATCGAAAATTGGTATGAAGTCAGATCGTTCGGCATAAGAATCATCAGTTTGCTTCATCTTAATTCGTTGTCCCCAGAAAGATTAATCCAGTAATCTTTGTCGATCTTCTCTCTTTTTAGTTTGGGTATGCCAGTTTACTGATTTCTCATGTTCGATTGGTTTAAGATGGAATGAATTGATCCGAATCGGATCAACTTATGATCATATGCTCTTTCTTCTATTTATTCTCTGTGCCCATGTTGTAGCAGATCATATGCACGGAGATTAGAGCGGCGAAGTGAACTATGTCTTCTCTGACAAAAATCTCAAACCCTACTGAAGAAACTTCCCCTTACCTCGATGTTTCCCTCGAAGATTTGGATGACTTGTGGCCACTCCTTGATGATCAGGAGAACCTAGTCGCCACACAACCGGAATCCAGCAATATCGAAACTTACCAAAATGATGGAAGTTTTTTGCTGAGTCCCCATCATCAAACTGCTAACGCAGACGTCAATAACAACTCATGTTTGCTTCCAAGAGAACATGGCAGCACTCCAGTTCCGACGATGAACAATGACCCAATAGTCGGGCAGCAGCTAGAGGGACAAGAACAAGATACAGTTCCATTAACCGGGTCAGGCATCATGGCTCAAGGGCTTCTTTACATCAACACACCAGTGGAAGATGCACTGTGCAATGAAGAAAATGCGGCATTTGCGAAAATATCTCATGCTGATCAAAAGGGGAAAGGGAAAGCTGTGGGTGGAATACAAATAGATAGCCCTGAGAGTGCAGAGACGGGGCACCGATTAAGTCGGAGAACAAGAACAGGAAGGAAGGCAGCCGATAAGCAGCATCAACTACAAACAGATGGCAAAGACGGCTCAACGGTAGATAAGAAACAAGACCACAACGCGAAGGAAAGAGTGAGGAGGATGAAGCTCAATGCCTCATACTTGGCTCTCGGTGCATTACTCCCTCAGTCTCGAAGATCTAAGGTATCCTCCCCTCAACATTTTACACGTGATGATCGTTGTATTAGACTTTTGACGATTGAAAACCCGATAGAACTCGTGCTGATTGGGTAATACATAAGCTCAATTTGTAGAAGAGGTGGAGTGCACCGATGGTCGTTGACAAGATGGTGGAATACATACCCGAGCTGAAGAGAGAGATCGAAGAATTAACCTCGGAGAAGGAAAAGATGTTAGACCAGAAAAGAGAAGTTGTCGACAACAGAATCTGCCGCACATCAGAGACAACTTCTGATAGTACTGACCAGTTAGAGTGTTGCCCTATTACTGTCTCCGTGCATGAAGTCAAGAGTGGAGAACTGATCATTCAAATATGCACGAAGAAGAAGAAGAATAGGAAGGAAGGTGAGGAAGATAATAGTGTGTTTTCTTCGATGATGTCGAACTTTGAAGCCAAAGGGCTATCAATCTCGAGCGCTTCCACACTTAACGTTGGAGGGGATCGGATCTGCTACCACTTGCACGTCCAGGTAATCATAACGAAAAAAATAAAATAAATCCCTTAAGCCATTCTTGGAACATATATGTTTCTGCTTGCTATTTATATATCCCTGATTAACTGCTGAATCGATTAGCTTTAGAATGAATCGATCTCTTACCTGTGTCAGTACACATATATATGCTAAAGCTTCTGTTATTCCATCGCTGTCTCACGGGTGGTTCTGTTAAGTGCACGAAGAAGAAGCAACTTCAAAACCGTAGTTTTTAGATACACACCACTGTTGCAATACAGCCCCAATCAAGCGCCTCACCCTCTCGGGAGAGAAACATTGTTGGCAGCTCTCTCGTGTTAGTTGGTGACGCCATGTGATAGCTCGTGATGACTTGGTGTTATCGGTCCATGAATTTGAGCCCATGCATAATCGACCCAGTGATGGCTCAACCATTGGTTTATGTATGAACAAGATGTTTTAAGAGATAGGGATACAAATTATTACTTTGGAAAAAATGGTATTATAAGCATACATATACAGATTGCTCGAGCTTACTGATTGTTGTGAATCTTGTGTTTGGACAGATGAATGGAAGTTCAGACGGACCTGACTATACTGCAATTTTGAAAGAGAACGTAGTTTCTTGGTTAACCGGCCCAAGCTCGTCCTGAGATTCCATACAATACATAAATCACATAAAGGAGCAGCACACACACACATATATGTACAACCTGTATATTTATATATATATATATATATAGAGAGAGAGAGAGAGAGTCAGAGGATATATAACTAAGAGGGTTTATCTCTTAACATAATCAATCCAACCTTCCTTATTCGATCTTTTGTTTGTTTTTTGCCACAAGGCAGATTTTACTCATTGTGTGTCCAAGTGGATGGATTTTGGAGGATATGGAAGGAAAATGATTCGGATGGACAGGTTCTATTGCAGTAAATTAATAGATCCTTTCATTCTCTGCCAATGCCTATTGACAAAAGAGTCTAATCTCGTCGAGACCAACATTCGGGTGATCAAGAAAAGGCAAGCTCGATACCAAATTATATAGTAGACATCACTTGACAATAATCAGAACCAAGTATGTAAAAGGACCCGCAGAATACAACTCTTGCACTCATTTCCGACCAATATATATAAACATCACCCCACCCAACCAAATCGGTATAATGAACAAGTAAAAACATAATCGCAAGAATAATGAATAACCACAAAAAAAAAAGATTAATTGAAAGATCATGGACTAAACGGACAGTAAAAGTCACCCTCATCCAAAGGACACTCCTCTTCTGTAAATGGTAATAAACAATAAATAAGGCCTCGACCTGCAAAAACAACAGGCAAGAAATTAAGTATAATCGAAACCAAAACCGTGTATGAAAACATCAAATAATAAAAATGTAACTCTTCCTGCATCAGGACGGCCCATGAGAAAGCATTATACTAAATGCCGCCTCATACTAGGAAGATTCAAATTGTGGGGGTGAGCACTTTTCGCTTCCAGTCAGCATGTGAATCTTACAAAGAATATATGTGGAGATAATGGGGATTCTGAAGTCCTAAGTCCAGAAACAATAGTGGGAGTTATGGAAGACAATCTTTGCAATATATCTGTCAACAACAAAACAATTCTTAACCAAAAAATGGCTAAGAAAGACCGTCTTCCTCAGCAGTTGCTCAGGTCGAAAAAACAAAATTGACTAAAGGCAAGTAGGCAATATGCTACTTTTAGCAAAAATCCAAAACCACGGAGAAATTTTTTCAAGTACTCTTTACCTGGTATTCCGTTTTCTGGTCAAGGTCTTCGCTGTGGCCGACTTAAATAGGCAGCGCAACATCCAGGAAGCGAACAGAAGGAAAAGAAAGGCAAAAGGATGGAGAAGAAAAAGGAACTACATGATCAAGGACAAGGCAAACTCTGACTAACACAGCTTCAAAAATGGGCTATTGGTAGTTTAATGGGGGTATGGATATCATCAACTCCTAGGAGACAAAGAGGCCAGGGCATTAGCATGGGCGGTAGAGAGGTTGCTGAGAATAGGTTGCATTTGTTGGCCATAGAGTGAGAGGAGGTGAGAGAATGCCCTGCCTATGTGGGCTTTGACTTCAGGAGTTTCATCCGGGGATATGGCAACTTCAGCAAAAACTCTCACCAGATCAGGCACTGAAGCAATTATCTGTGTCACAAAGGGCAACACGAAAAGGAGAGGTCAATCAAAGAAGATTGACACAAAGAAAGGGATTCAAAACCGGTCCTTTTTCTTTCTGACACTAGTGAAAGAGTTCATTTACCTGAGGATTTGACGATAAGACAAGAGTACAGACACATCCATAAACGGCCAGTGATTCCTCGTGATCTTCCTTCAAAGGAAGAACTTTCAAGAAAACAGGGAGGACCTGATAAATGATGCAGAGATATCAAATAAACAGGATGGCATTAAGCTGGCTTTAGAATTCCTGAACAATAACAAACCAAACACAGACCTGATTCAAAGGAATGGCCTCAGGGTGAACCATTATCATCCTTGCTATAGCACCAGCTGCATTATCCCGCACAGCATCATCAGGCTCAGACTCTCCAAACAGCGGATACAGTCCACGTAATATATCACCATAGAACCTGTTGTCAAAGTCAAGAAACCAAGGCATCAGTGAAGCAAGAAATTCATCAGACCCAACAATAAGATCCATTGTCTAGTTAACTTCAAGTCAACGGGCACAAAAGGATACCTCAGAGTTGGTTCCCCTCCATTCTTACATAGTTCACCAACACAGAAAGCTGCATTCCTCCTGTTAGTTGCCTCAGAAGACAGTAGTTCTTTGATAACCAAGGGCATTACCCTCTGAAAAAAGGAGAAATGTATCAAGTAAATTTCCAATCAAAATCTTTGCAACAATGGAATATCAACTATACAGAAACATGAGCACTTGTAAATCTCACATCAACATAGGCAGAAATTGGAGCACCCATGTTCTGAGCGACTTCAGCAAGGGTAGCAACCACCATGGTCCTATCTTGTGGAGGGCGTGAAGCTTTCTGCATTCGCCAACAATGAAATGGAGAGACATGATAGTTTAGGCCTCAACATGAATTTCATATTTACCGAGCATATATGCTAAAGCTTTAAACCATAAACTCACCGAGAACTTCATTAAAGCATCAAACAGCTTTGCAAATATCGGTGCAAAATGAGAACCCATTGCCTTGGCAAATGCAGGAAGCAGATCAGAAACTGCATCCATGAGTATCTCGTCATGCTCGGCATCATCCTCATCGTCTTCATTATCAGACTCTATTTGCTGACAAGCCGATTGCTCTTGAAGCAATTGCAATGTTGAGTCAACAATTTGCGGCATATCTGGAACCAAATGATGTCAACTGTCAGATCTAAGTCAAGATGTTTCAATTGCTCTACAAGAACTTTCTTGCTAATGGTAAAGAAATCTCTTACAAGGCTCAACAGCAGCATATCGGCACTCCTTGACAATATCAGCTATGTCGGTGCACACTTGAGCAACAACTTCCTTATCATCATCTTCATTCATAGCCTTGACATAAATGTTCATCACAGTACCTGCAATCAATTGATAACATGCTTATCTCATTGTTTTCCATGAAAGGGAAATTGGATCAGCCTGATATGCTGCTTCCGTGACTGCTCTTACCAAGAAGTTCTTTTGCCTTTGCAGGGCCATCCTGCATTAACAAAACCACATCATATTGGAAAAATGTTGGCCATGATGCTTATCTGACACAAGCTAATACTAAAAAAATTGCTTTCAGAAGGGAGGCAAACCAGGAAAAGAAACTTTTACAAATATAGGTTTTAGAGTTAGCAATAAACATCTAAATGGGACAAAAGGAACTTGCTATTCCTTTTTCCCACAATAATAGGAACTGAACTAACAACTCATGATGGATTCTTTACAAATGAGAGAGGGAAAGAACCGACAGATTTGGATAGCTATATTCTTCTAGAGATTCTTTTTTTATTCTTTTATTTAACTTATGAAGTCTGAGTAGAACAAAATTGCATCTCATAGAAAGAATAAATGAATGTCTTTTAAACCAAAACTTACATTATGGCTCTGGAAAACAGCTTGTGCTGCTGTCAAAATATCTGCAGCCAAAAGCGGCCAGTATAAGACACCCAAATGAGAGAAGGCCATAAGACTGTCACTGACTTGCACTACAATTTTTTTTTTTTTTGAAAGACTCCACTAAGTAGCCAACTAATGGTTTCGTATAGGTCAAGAAAATGCAACGATTACTTATTAAAAAGAAAAGAACGAGAAAATGCGTGCCCAGGATGTTCAACCATAATCTTGAATGCACATTGCAATGTCAGATTCCAACTGGACGAACATACCTGTTCTGCTCCCCACAAATGAGGAGCTCTGTTAAATTACTTCATCGCCAACATGGCATCATAATAGACAACAAAATCTTCAAAGTGGAAAATGATTTTACGGTTGTGGGACTAGCATAAGAAAGTCTCAAGGTAATCAAGACTTACGTTTTAAACCTATAACTGCCTGCAGGCGAACATCTTCATGAAAATATGCAGAATGTTTAATCATTATCCTCAAGGATTCCTCCAAGTATCTTTAAAGGGTCAATGAATCCAAAAAAATTGACAGATGTCTCCAGAAAATGGGTATGGCGAGAGGGAAAGAGAAGAACAAAAATTGGTGAAAGAAACAAAAATAATATAGGATACGGTGCATAGGCACTCTTTGTATGCAGAGCAAACAAGCCTAAAGCTTGAGTGGCGGCTGCCTTTTCATCCAATACTCCTGTTCTGATGCTGATATTTCTGACCCTTGGCTCATCATGAGCTTCATCATCAGATGACACTCCACCAACTGCTCCCATATTTTCTTCATCAGAATCATCTATGTCCACAGCCGAGCCATCATCGAGATTGCAGGAAGAGAAAGCCAGAGGGACAACATGAGGAAGATACTGTTCAAGGAAAATAACTTTGGAACTTACTGTGGGCTTCCAAAATAATCATAAAAATGGCAAAGCCCAAAGAAATGTCTACCTTCACAAATTCATCACCAAGAATTTCTGCCATATTGCTGAAGAAACCATGAGTGTACTCCCTAAGTTCACTGTAATCCAAGCCAAAACCCTGCAGAAGAGATCTTGATCTTTAAGTCCGGTGAACAAAGCTAGCAATGTCTAGAATAACGTGAGTTCTTGGCAATTACAGAAATTGCAGCTTCAATGTAGGGGGCCAAAATAGGCTCCACTCCCGCTTTCCCAACAGTCATGGCAACTATTCCAACGAGCTCAGTTGCCCTTGCTCGAGAACGAAGATCGTCATCACGGGTAAGCACCATGAATGCTTTCATCAACTCCAGAACCCTCTCAGCAAACGGCATGAATGCTTGCTCTGCAGCAGTTGCAACAGAACCAATTGCAGACTGCAAGAATTTTCAAAATCAAAAAATGGAAAAACACATGCGATTGAAATTCACAGGCTCTATAAAAGATGATAGGAAAACCAAGAAGAAAGCCCGCATACCATGCATGTTTCTTGCAAATTACGAGAGCTACTCTGCAGCGCTGACAAAAGTTTGTTCATTAATGGATCAAGAAAGGGAAGAATTTCCTCGCCCATGTTGTCACAAAAAGCTGCCAGAGCATAATATGATTTTTCCTGCATAAAGCGATATTCATTTATTAAATCATTAAGCAGAATATATATCGGTCACCCCGAAAATCTACAAGTTACTGCATTACGCACCTTTACTTCATCAGATGCATCCTCGAGGGCATTTAAAATACAAGGAAGGACACTTTGATATTGAGATGTGATCTCAGGCTGCAAATGCTCCGCAAACTGACCTAAAGCAAATGAAGCAGCCCCTCTAACCACTTGTTCTGCATCCCGAAGAGCCATTAATACAACGTGAAGAACAGGCTCCAATCTGTCTTTCATTAACAGCGAACATCCCTCTGAAATGACACCCAAAGCAGTGACAGAAGCCTCTCGATACTTAGGATTTGTGTTTTGGCAGCTTATTGAAGCAAATTCAAGCACAGGTGGAAACACAAGCTTCGGAAGGTTTAAAGCCATAGTGTCTATAACTTCTGCAGCAGCTCGATCAGGTGCGAGATCATCATCTTCATCTCCATCTGTTGACTGTGCAAGCAATGGGCACATGACTTGCAGGATAGGGTTCGCCAGCTTATATTTCTTCAGCGAATTGGATTTATACTTAGCAAGCCATGAAATAATCTGAATAGCCTGATAGAACATAACAAATCATGAGAGTTGAGCAAAAGAATCTTATGACAACATGTAAAGTGAGAGCACAGTAAATCAAGAGAATGGAATGCTATCCTAGGTAACAAAAATCAAGAGACGAAGGCTGGAATATGGTGGTCCCTTCTCACCTGATGGCGCGTGTTTGGTTCTAGATTTTGACTTGAGCAAACTTCGAGAGAAAATTGTACAATGGATTTGATAGATTCCCCAAGAAGAGGTGCAGGAGATTCAATCAGTTCATCAAAAATCTCAAATGCAAGGACAGCTACATCCTCTTCACCCGAAGCAAGGCATTGTCTTGATACATTCAAAATGCTGGGAATAAATTCTCGAAACTTAACCTGCATGATTATGATCCAACATCAGAGAAACCATATAACTACAGAAACAATCAACTAGCTGGAAGAGCAAATCACTGACATTGATTCAGTATTCTACAGAAGAAACATAGAGACACTGAGCTTTGCAAGAAAATAGCCAGATAATATAAGAGCCTCAAACTTTCTGACATCATAGCATGGCGAAGTAACGATCCATATTTTGTGAGATACCACGAAAGAGTAACGGTGGCGTTTGGGATTGAGAGTTCGCGCTAATAATACAAAATAAACATGTAAAGTAAATCTAATTTTGAGTCTGGAAGAGATGAAAGAAGTGACAAATTTTCTTCGCCCCTCTATGGTTAGCTAAATATAAGTTCTTTGATTAAAAGACACCACAACAGAAAAGCGGCAATAATGACTAACTAACCATCATCAAGGAAACTCACCACTTCATCCCCATCATTAGTAAACTCCAGGAAAGACCCAACTGCCCTAAGAATTTCATTTAATAAGTGTCAGTCCGTTATGGGACAGAGTTGAACAAAATAACAGAAAAATGCGTGAGAAAAGCAAATATTCAAGGTGGTCATGATATAGAACTTACTTGAGAGCAGCAATTCTGACACGGCTGCTAGTTTCATCTTGGAGGCATTTGAGCAAAAGAGCTTGCAAATCTGCGAAATGTGGCCGGAATGTGTTTCCTATCGTTTCAGTCAAAGAGCTGAAAAGAATTAAGGCGACCTGACATCACCAGAGATAAGTTATCAATTATCAGAATAGAATCATAGAATTGTTCGCAACAGTAATATACCAGTAGGCCATTCTAACGATTTGCCTATGCCACAAAAATGTACATACAAACATATATAACATGTATAACAGATAAATATAAATATAAAATGTTACTAGTTCATTGCTTATATTTAAAAAGGGTTTTACATGCGAGGCATAAAGATTGAGCTACCAAAAATACATGCACTTCTTAACAAGAAACTGCAAGTAGTCAACCACATGCAAATTAGATTCCTAAAACTAAGAAAATCCAGAAGCAGCTAGAAGATTAGAAGCTAGTTAAGACATGGATGGAGTATGCACGGAACATAAAAATATTGAGGTTGGAAACAATGTTGCAGGTTTCTTGAACTTACTTCTCTATGATCCTCTTGTGAGCTTTGGCTGCACTGAAATAAGAAATTCAGTAAATCAGGCCACTCCCCCACTGGAACTGCGTACTTTGCAACAACACTCACTACATTGGCACTCGCTCGTCTCACTGGAGGGCTAAAAAGAAAACAATCAGTCATCAATCTCCTTTTATTAAAACAAATAATAAATAAAGAAATTATAAGAAGAAAAAGCCATACGGAAAAAAAAAACTAACGTGAGCCTAATCAAAAGAGATATTCGATTCCAAAGACTGGTCTCTCACATAAAAAGATTGGTAAGTCATTCAGAATATTTCTCATTATGACAAGTCACAGTGTGAAACAGCAAGTTAACAAGGTTGTTATTTAAGCAGGTAATTTGTTCAATTAAAAAATTTACATACCAAGTTACTTTCTATTAATTAAGTCATTATACTAATTCAAGGCCATTGGTTAATTTTACATCGGAGATTCTGTTGAGTTCACTAAGCACCGCATAGATGTTAAATCAAATTCAAACTGCTCAGATTATCTGATATTCCACTCCAAAGCTGTCGAGCATACCTGAAGAAAAATTCAAGTGGCATCCCGCTTATGAAAATGCATTTGGAAGATTCATCTCTATCTCAAAATTTGGAGCATCAATCGAGCATTACCACGAGTCAAATGACGAAAATGCCAATGTAAAAAATAGGGGAAAAAAAATCCACACTCTATTCAGTGATTAGCAGTACGCTACATCATGCTTCAGTGCGTACCAATTTTCTTTCAGTCAATCGCGTGACAGTTCAATTCACACTTCTTTAGTATCAATTCATTCAAAATATATCTCAAACCGACAAGCATGTCAACCTGTATTTTCAATCACGTCAAATGCCAACAGCCTAGTACGGAGATTCAAACTATAATGCAACTGACACCCGCAAAAGAACAACAGATCAACTGCAATGAAGTATTCCGCATGGCTGGGCATCACACTGCAATGTTCTCACTACATTTGGCATCACTCACTGCCCCAAGGCGCCGTGGTCGATAATTCAACGGAATACAGTCAAATGAAAGAGAGCAGGAAAGTTGGATGATCTCAACTACCTGTGCTCCAAGGTGATGCTCTCTATGAGAGAGTCCTTGACGAGCTGCTTCGTCTGCGGTGGGAGCTTGGCCCAGTGCCCGGTGATCTTCTTCCTTAGCAGGACGGCGGCGAGCTGGCGGACGTTGGGGGTCTTGGCTGTGCGGAGATGCTGGATGAGTGCTGGGACCACCTGCGGATCCTTCGCTAGCCGCTTAATCTGCTCCTCCGCCTGCCGCCGGGCGTCATTGTCCGGCATAAGGAACTGAATCAGCAGCAGCTCCAGAGACTGCGCCATCGCTAGAGCTAGTGAGGGAGGCGACTGCGTGAACTGTTGAGCAGCTGCTGCTGCGATTTTGCGAGGGTTTTCGAGCTTCTCGGACAAATGGTTTCGGCAAGAGGGGTTTATATAGTGAGAGTCCTCGCGGGCTATGTTTTTGACACAGTGACAATACTTCAGACTAATGACCGGCGTCGCCGCGGGGTCCACTCCGGTCGGCGGGTCACCGTCTCCATCGGCCATTACGAAGCGGGGAATGGGCTCGCAGTCTAGGCCCATGGGCTACGAATTCTTTACGCCCAGGCCCAACCATTAGACCAAAAAGTTCATGGGCCTTTTTTCAAAGATGATAAAATTTGGGTCTTTTTATAAATACTCTAAAATTGAAGGTCCGACCTGCATTTTGCGGTCTTTGGATGATGGCAGAAAGTTAGCTCCGTCCGATCTCCGGTCATTCATTTCACGGCGTGCTCCAGTCTGGGAACAAGCAACCGCCAAATCCGCCATTGGAGCGACTTCTGGGGATCATCTAGGAAGCAGTTGAAGTCAAAGAGGCATTTTGATCTCTATCGTTCTCTCGTTTTCGCAGTGGAAAATGAGGCGGCGGACGTTGTATGCTTGGGGAGTGGCGATTGCTTGCTTTGTCGTGCTTATGATCGTCACCCCGGCGATTCCTCAGTCGGAGGCATACCATGATTTCGCTGACCAGCGCGAGTTCTTCGGTAATTGATTAGTTCGTGTGTTATGAGAAATGATTTAGCTTGATTGTTTGTTCGTCTGTCCTCGTAGTCAATTCAAGTTTTAGCTTGAAGGTCTTTAACTCTGCTTTCCCCAGCATGGTGATCTTCTACCTGATCCATTGATAAGTAGAACTTGATTCAATGTTGGACTAGTACGCTGAATGTGGAATTTTGTGTCCTGTTATTGCTGTATCCATTTACTCGTCAATTTTAACTGTTCCAGGCATACCTAATTTTCTGAATGTGGTGTCCAATTTCCCATTCCTTGTCGTTGGTCTCGTTGGGCTTGTGCTTTGCTACTACGGGAATTATTTCAAGCTGAGGTAATCAGGTCCTCGTGATTAAGCTTTATTGCAACTCGCCCGAGAGAGGGGTGTCCCCTAATCCCTTTGATTGTTGCTGCTGATCGTTGTCAATGTCTTAACTTAAGCCTCCAAGGTGAGCTACTGGGTTGGACATGTTTCTTCCTCGGTGTTGCCGCTGTTGCTTTTGGCTCCTCGTACTACCATCTCAAGCCAAATGATGCCCGGCTTGTGTGGGATCGCTTGCCGGTAAGTTTGCCTCAGAGAAAGTATATTTGCATATATATGTATCAAAGTCTGCTGGGTATAGACGTAGATTGAAGTGTGCTTTTCCTGACATCTGTAGATGACCATTGCGTTCACTTCTATTGTGGCAATTTTCATCATTGAAAGGATTGACGAACGGAAGGGAATGATATCGATTGTACCGCTACTTTTGGCTGGTGCTCTGAGCATTCTATATTGGAGGTAAGTTGATCATGACTGATCCTCTCAATTCTAAACGTCTCTCTTAATCAGTATGTATCTAGAACCTTTATGTGCAAAGGATAGGCCGCCTTATTTCTCTTTGAAGGCCTTCCCTTTGGCTGATTAGTGATTAATTCCTAGCACGAAGTCATTATTTTGTATGGGTTTAACTGCATCTACGGGTGAGAGAGTGTAGAGGGGTAAAATCCTGGCAGGGTTTATCTTGTTGGGATGTCTGCTTGAGCTATTGTGAATGCACATGCTTGCCAATTCCTCATCCTTGAGCAGAATTGTAGTACATCTACTGTGATAATAGGTTTATGGATCTATCTGATGCTTAGCTACTCCGTGGTTACTGATGGGATTCATCTATCCTTATGCAGGTTTTTTGATGATCTTCGCCCATATGCTATAATCCAGTTCGTTCCTTGCATTGCTATACCAATTATGGCGATTTTGCTACCTCCAATGTACACGCACTCGACATACTGGCTCTGGGCAGCAGGTTTGTTTGTTTCCTTGTTTGCTCGAATTTGGGAATTTTACAGGGTCTTACTACTTATTCCATGCTGAGTCTTCTTAATCCGACTTTTGCAGCATTTTATCTTATAGCCAAAATTGAAGAAGCTGCAGATAAACCAATCTACAAATGGACTCACCATTTTGTCAGTGGACACACGCTTAAGCATCTCTGTGCTGCAATGGTCCCTGTTTTCTTGACTCTCATGCTTGCAAAGAGAACTATTGACCTAGAGAGGTACTGTCTATACAAATGCCATTTTTGTTTTATACGTATTTGAATTTGTCCAGTTCTTCCTCGCTCTCTCTTTCTCCCTTCCTCTCTTGCTCTATCTCTCAAATTTGGTTGCAATTCCACGAATGCAGGCAAAGTTTGCTAGTGACATGGAAGATTTCCTGGTACCGGTATAGAGAGAAGAACTCGAAGGGAGAGAATTGCGAAAGCACTTATACTAGTGTTTCAGCTGAGGAATCATGATAAATCAGATCACACTCTCTTCTTGACAGAATTTGGTAAATTTATGGCATTCAGAAAATCCCGCTAACACAGGAAAACCTCATCACAAAACACCGATGACATAAAAGTGTCTTACTTTATGTACATAGAGAAATATAGTCTAGTCATTCAACATGGTCTTACTCTTGACTGTGCCTTTTGTTTGTTGATCAGGGCAAGTAGATGAACTCAGCTTCATTAGCTCTGCCTCCGAATTTGGCTTGTTACATTTGATACTGTTGTATGTCAAAACAATTTTCATTTACATGGTTCATTTAAGCGATTTATCCCTTTGTTGTTCTTCATTTGTTCATTAACCGCTAGAACGTTTTGTGCTTTTAAAGCTTACTTTATTGATGAAGGTGGCTTAATAAAGAATCAGGTATGTTGTTCTGACACTATCGAATACTGCCCAAGTCCTCACCAATAGTCGCCACAAGAGCAGGACCCATCCTTGAAGTGATGGAACCGGCTCACATCTCTCACGACAATCTCCCTCTCATATATCCTCGACACGAACTTAATCACCGTATGGCAGTCTCCACAGATCCGGAGATTCTTAGTCACTCTGAGAACTGCCCCAGGCTCTGTATTAAGAATCCCGAAAGCCACTGCAAGCTTCTCACTGTGCGTGTTAAGGTTATGCTCTTTCTCCTCTTCACTCACATCGTGAAGAGCAAAAGTCGTGTTGGGCATATAGCCTTGCGACTTGATCTTATTGGGCAAAGCCTCGAGAAAGAGGTAGATCTCTCTGGACTGAGGATGTGAAGTGTCCCCACCAAGAAATAGATGCGCTTTCCCATCGATCTCGATCCAACTGCAACCAGGACTCTTCTTCATCCCCAAGCTTTTAACGATATTCCTAAGACTGTTCACTTCCTTCCACATCCCTGCCTCAGCATACATGTTAGAGAGCAAGACATAGTTTCCCGTGTTTTCGGGCTCTATCACAAAGAGCTTCCGAACAGCCAATTCCGCCAACTCCAAGTTCCTATTCTTCCTACAAGCAGCTAACAGAGCTCCCCATATGCTCGCCCCTGCCTCCATCGGCATTCGATCAATAAGGTCCTTTGCCTCCACCAGTCTCCCTGCACGGCCCAAGAGATCTACCACGCAAGCATAGTGCTCAATTCTTGGTTCGACAGAGAAAACCCGGCTCATGCTATCAAAGTACTTTAACCCAACATCAGTGAGACCAGAATGGCTACAACCAGACAAGAGTCCCGTGAAAGTAACACTGTCGGGTTTAACCCCATTTCTGACCATCTCCTCAAAAGTAAAAACACAATCCTCTCCACGCCCATGAGATGCGTAACCCGTAATAATAGTATTCCACGCTACAGAGTTCTTCTCGTTCCCGTGTAATTTATCAAAGCAGCAACGAGCTTCATCGAGGCTCCCACACCGAGCATACATCCCAATGAGAGCTATCCTAACAGAAGGATTTGAGTCCAACCCAATTTGACGAGCATAGTCATGGATCTTTCTTCCACGCTCGAGAGCTGCTGAGTGAGTACAAGCAGGGAGAACGCTCATAATGGTAACCCAGTTGGGCTTTATCTCAGATTCTTCTCTCAACATTTCATAGAAAACTCCCAATGCCTCCTCCCCTAGCCCGTTCTGGGTGTAACCCGATACCATCGCAGTCCATGAGACAATGTTCTTGCAGGGCATTGCCTGAAACAACTCTTTGGCAAGGCTGACCTTCCCGACCTTCATGTACCCATTGATCAGAGCGTTCCAAGAGGAAGCATCTCTGTAGGGCATTTCCTCAAACACCTGACGCGCATCCCCCAGGTCACTGCACTTCACGTACATATCAATCAACGAAGTCCCCACATACATGTCGAGATCGCAGCCGGCCCTCAAGCTCTGCCCGTGAACGCACTTCCCCATCCAAAGGCTCCTCAGATCAGCGCAACATCTTAGCACAAAAGGGAAAGTAAAGTTATCCCCAAAGAACCCACCTTTGTGCATTAACCGGTAAACCTCCGCACATTCCTTCGAACACCCGTATTTCGAATAGGCTCTGACCATGGAGTTATAGAGCAGACGATTCGGGTTCCGGGTTCTGCCGAAGACGAGCACGGCGGAGTCGAGATCGCCCGAGCTCGCGTACATGGCGACCATCTTGGCGCCGAGGAACGCATTGGGCTCCACCCCGAGGAGGGCGATGAACGCATGGACTTGCTGGCCAAGCCTCGGGAGGTTGCAGCCGGTCAGGAGCTCGAAGATGGGGGCGTAAGAGGAAGGGTGAGATGGGGAATGGAGGACGAGCGGGTTCAAGAGAGCTCGCAGCTTCTGCAACGATAGAGGTTTGGACATCGGTGGCGGGAAAGACAACAATTTGCAGCCTTGGTAAGCTGATCTCCTCGGCCAAATGGTCGGACCGGTCTTGTCGGATTGCTGATGAGGGCCAAGACATTGCAAGCCCATGGGCTTCACGCAAGGGCCCACTTCTGGCTTGTTCGAACAAAGCGATTCGGAGGGAAAGAGTTATTTGGGCGAGAAATAACTCCCCAAGTCTCAAGTTCGAGTCCTAGGAAATCCTCTTCCTCGATTATCCTCTGAATCCGTTCATCCAAGCAAGCCATTCGGGATTAAAAGGCATGGAGATGCGAAACTGCGTCGTTCCCGGACTTTTTCGTAGATTTCGGCCATAAAAGTAAAAAGTGAACGCCAAAGGCAGATCGAATAAGTGCAATTTCTTTATTGCCAATCTGCCACATGCTGTGCGTCCAATTTGTGCGGCTCGTATCCTCTCTCTGTCCACTTTGCCTTTATTTCGATACCCTTATTTTTGTCCATGGTATAATCAAGAAAAATGATTGCACCATATAATTAAATAAATTGCTAAAAATTTAAGTAGAAATTAAATAATATTTTACTAAAATATTGAGTATATTTGCTTGAAACTCGTGTGAATTACTTTAAAATTATGTTACTTAAAAATTTATGTAATTTACATTGAAATTTGCATATTTTATTTTTTGTATGTAATTTACAAAATTAATTAATTTACTACCAATTGAAATTATTTACTTCTATTGAATGGTAGAACCACTTTAAAGTGATTGCACCATAAATTTTTCTCGGAATACCGTAGAAAATTTTAAATTTTTTGGTAGTAAGAAAAATTCAATTTTTGCTTGAACATCATAAAGAAAGATTCTATTTTTATATATGGCAAGTGAAAATAAAATAATTAGTCAACTAACTGAATGATAGTTACACTGTTATTAATAACAAATTTTTTTTGAACAATTATTAATAAGAAGTTGAATATTATATAAATAGGCATATTATTTTTTCAATAGGCATATTTCTTTCTTTTATTAATACTCACTTGCTAGAATTCAATTTTCTTCAAATAAGGGTGTAGGCTCATGTATAAATACGTGAAATGTAATCATATTTCACATTAGCAAAGTTAAGTTAAAGTGACGGAAGGACGAAAATAGAAATATTATAGAAGGTGAGGGTTGAAAATAGAAATATTATAGAAGGTGAGGGTTGAAAATAGAAATATTATAGAAGGTGAAGGTTGAAAGTAGAAATAAAAGTAGAAATAAAATGAAAAAGTACTTTTCCAGTTGCGTGAGTTTGTCCGTTGACTTTTCGGACCTTTGACTATGGCGATGCTCAGAAGGAGCACGCTCAAGGACAAGAAGTAGCCGGCGGAAAATCCAATACTCTGACTTTCTCCTCCTCCTCCTCCTTCAGATCCCAAAGCTTCCCTTAGCTAAAACACCAAAACAGAGTCTTCAATCAATGGCCTCTTCATCGTCTTCTTCCTCTTCCGCTGCAAGGTGGAATTTTGATGTGTTCCTGAGCTTCAGGGGCGAGGACACGAGGGAAGGCTTCACGGGCTTCCTCTATGAGGCCCTGACCCGCTACGGGATCGTCACTTTCATGGACGAGCAGCTCCGCAAGGGTGAGTCCATCTCCGCCGAACTCATCGGGGCGATCGAGCAGTCCCGAGCCTCCATCGTGGTCTTCTCCGAGAACTACGCATCCTCGGGCTGGTGCCTCGACGAGCTCGCGAAGATCATGGAGTGGAGGGAGGCAATGGGGCACCAGGTTCGGCCCTTGTTCTACCGTATCGACCCCTCCGAGGTGAGGCACCAGAGCGGGAAGACCGGGGAGTATCTGCGCAAGTTCGAGGAGAAGTTCGGGGTGGACTCGGAGAGGATCAGGGGGTGGAGGATTGCCCTCAACGGTTTGGCTAATATGAGCGGATGGCACTTTAAACAGGGGTAGTTATTAACTACTTTTGAGAAAAGTTCCATTATTTTAAGGTCTTGGCAGGTAGAAAACTGACAATTTGATCTTGACTTCTGATTGAGTTGCGATGACAGAAGCAATCATGGGCAAATGTAGTAATCTTTTTATCTTGGACATGATAACACTTAACTTTCTGATTATTGAAACGTTTCTTTCTTGTCTCTGCTTACCCAATTTGATTATCAGTTAACATGGACAATTAGCAAGTAGAGTCCGTTTGAGGTTCAGAGCTCTGATTCCCGCAGGAATTTTCTGTCACTTGTCGGACATTATGTTTTTTCTATAAATACTTATCGGACACAAATCCATATGTTGTGGATTATTTATGATATCATAAAACATATGTATCAAATTATATATTGTTCGAGTGTTTTCATTCTGTTGATGTGTGAACACTTACTGGGCGTTCTGTAGTCTTATCAATGTTCTGTAATTTGCAGGGTTGAATCGAGATTCATCCAACGAATTGTTGAAGAAGTCTCGAGCAAGCTGAACCGTCCGACAATGAGTGTTGCCACCAACCCAGTGGGAATAGATGACCTCATAGAGAGCATTAGCCCGGTACTCAGCATTGGGCTGAATGAGGAAGTTCTGATGATTGGCATCTATGGAATTGGAGGAATAGGGAAGTCCACCATTGCTAAGGCAATATACAATAAGTACGCGGATGACTTTGAAGGAAGCAGCTTTCTGGCAAATGTGAAGGATATGTCGGGACAGCAGGGCCTCGTTCAAGTCCAAGAAACCCTCCTCTTTGAGATATTAGGAAATGCGAGCTTAAAGTTGTTTAATGCTGATCAAGGAATCAGTGTCATTAGCCATAGGCTCCGCTACAAAAGGGTTCTTGTGGTTATTGATGATATCGATCACTTGGACCAATTGAGAAAGTTGGCTGGAAATAAAGAGTGGTTTGGTCGTGGTAGCAGGATAATAATAACCACACGAGATAGGCATTTGCTCGATGCCCATGGAGTCGAACACTTCTATGAAATGAAGGAGTTGAACTATCTCCAGTCTTATCGGCTTTTCTGTCTGAATGCATTTAGAGAACCCAATCCTCCCAAAATGTTCAAGGAGCTAACCTCTCGTATATTAGATTACGCCAAGAATCTCCCCTTGGCTGTTATCGTGTTGGGCTCTTTCTTGTGCGGGAGAACTGTTAAGGAATGGGAGAGTGCTATTGCAAGGCTGAAAAGTGTACCGAACAGAGAATATAATGAAATTCTTAAGATTAGTTATGACGGTCTTGATGATTTCGACAAGGCTATTTTTCTCGATATTGCTTGTTTCTTTAATGCAGTATCCCTAGACTATGTAGTGAAAATCTTAGATGCTTGCAAGTTCTTCCCCGATATCGGAATCAGAGTTCTTGTGGATAAATCTCTGATAAATGTTGAGAACAACAAGCTGTGGATGCATGACTTGCTGCAGGAAATGGGAAGGGAAGTCGTCCGGAAAGAGTCTCCGAATAATCCTGGGGAGCGCAGCAGGCTGTGGTTCCCAGAAGATGTTATTGATGTTTTGACGGAAAATTTGGTCGGTTCTCTTATTACTTGTTATACAAACTCTTGTCAAACCTTTCTCTGTTAGCAGATGTATCATCTGTCATTTGGTTTCATTATACACATTTTGATGATTACCTGAAATGTTTCCCACCTGTCGTGTCAAACGCTGTCTAAGAACAACCAGAGTACTTCTGCATCATTGATCCTCTTTAACAATTGATGTTTCTGACAAAGCCACGTGTTTGGTTCCAGGGAACAAGCAAGGTTGAAGCTATTAAGCTAGTCTTGCCTGAGACGGAAGAAGTGTATTTAAACGCGAAAGCGTTCAAGAGGATGAAGAGGCTCCGCTTGCTCATTATCCACAATGCATATGTATCTGGGGATCTGGACTATCTGTCAAACAATTTGCGATGGGTTGAGTGGGAGGCGTATCCTTTCTCGTCTCTGCCGCCAAATTTCCACCCACAAAAGCTCGTAGGATTGTACTTGTACAACAGCCGAATCAAACACCTTGGTGAAGGATACAAGGTAAACTAGTCGAATTTCAGTTGATCAAGAGTATCATAATTCGGAGTTGAAAGTACCATTGAGTTGATCTATTTGTTTGTGTTCTACAGATCTTTAAGGACTTGAGGCATATGAGCCTGGAACGCTCGGAGCGTCTTACTGAGGTTCCTGACCTCTCAACACTCCCAAATCTCGAGAGCTTAATCCTCATGAACTGCTCGAGTTTAGTTGAGCTTCATGATTCAGTCGGGTTTCTCGATAAGCTTGTCACCTTGAACCTCGAGTTCTGCTATCACCTTAAAAAGCTCCCTCGCATCCTCAAGTTGAAATCTCTCCGCAGCCTCCTCCTCACCCGGTGCAGAAGCCTTGAGAAGTTCCCCGAAGTTCTTGAGGATATGGAATCGTTGCAAGAACTTCGATTGACCAAGACATCCTTGAAAGAGTTGCCGCAGTCGACTGCTAGTCTTGTCGGACTTGAAGTTCTCTGCGTCTCAGGCTGCAAGAAGCTTAAAGGGCTCCCTGATGGGATTTATAAGCTGAAACGAATTAAGCAACTTCTTCTCCAGAACTGCTTGCAACTCGGTCAGTTCTCGGAGAATGATGGAGAAAATTGTGTGCCGCTGATCTCTGCAGAACCCAAGTTTCCAATGTTACAGTCACTGAAACTCCGGAATTGCAATTTATCTAATCTCAACTTCTTCAGGAATCTCGATTGCATTTCCACCCTGGAGGAATTGCAGCTGTCACGCAACAACTTTGTTGAGCTCCCTTCGTGGATCGGGAGACTCTCAAATTTGAGGAAACTCGATCTAAGCTATTGCAGCCAGCTGAAAGAAATCCCGAACCTTCCACCGAGCATAGAGAGTATAACTGCAACCGACTGTGAATTGTTGGAGAGCTTTCCACAACTGTCTGGCATGACACAATGTTCTGAGAAGTTACTTCCGTCTCTTAAGAATGTCGACTTTACAAACTGCCACAAGCTTGCCGAGAATATCGGCAATGGCATTGCAAATGTCCTGATGAACCAGGTAAAAACCGATTATAAGAACATTTGCAAATAACTTGCGAACTATGGTTTCGGAGTCTTAACAACCTCTTTCTTTCAGAACCTCCGTTCAGCCTAACTTGGCCAGGGCACGAGATACCCGAATGGTTCAAATACCGAACCCGGGTCGGTTTCTTGTACTTCCAAATACCGGAGCATGTATATGACAAGTTGGTCGGGTTCACTCTATGTGCAGTCGTTAAAGAGGCTTTTGCTTTGGAGCTCAGCTTTTTGATGAATGGTGAAGTGGCAGCCACTTGCACGGAGCACTTCTTCCCAATGACTTCACACCACCTGTGGTTGCTGTACCCGGGTGCCCGATAATGAAGCCATTGAATGGGTGGTATTATATCGAGTTCAGTCTTGAAGTGGCTTATCCTTCTGGTGTGTCGTGCATCGAAGAGTACGTCGAGAGATGTGGAGTCTTCCTCGAGTTCAAGGAGGATGACAGGTTGAACTGGGCTATAGAAGGCAACTCCTTGTCGTGCACTCACTTTCCTGAGGTGATATATGATGAAGACAGTGAGGAATCGGAAGATTCAGGGGAAAGTTCGGATTATGAGTCATTGAAGAGGAGAAAAATGTTATGAATTTGTTGAGAGGCCAAGCTAGTTGAATTTCGAAACAAAAGCACCGCGAGGTGAGTACTTGCCGATCCGGTGGGCATACCTAAGTCCTCGCCATGAGCGCTTCCAATGTTGGATTTCAGGTCTTTGTACTAAAGAATAAGGGGATTAAGAAATCACTAGACAGAGATTGAATCTATCGGAAATAATCTTTCATTATGTACTAAAAGAGTAAGATAATCTGATCGCCCTTCTTTTTTGTAGCAAGTTTAAAAAAGGCTCACCGGTGAATAAAATTCAATATGTACACCCGAAGAACGAAAAAGAAAGGGAGAAAATAAGGTTTTCTTTTTGGCAAATTTCAACGATATCCATATGTGAACTAATGATGCACAATGGCGATGTTACACGGAGAAAAAATAAGTGGCGTTTGATCTGAGCTGGGGCTAACAAATTCTCATCGATAATTTCTCGCCATAACATATTCAGCAAAAAAAATTCTCGCCATAACATTGCCTACCTGATTGCTTTCGATGCTCTATCGGAGACGGATGTGTCGCTTTTTTTACACCTTCAATCCCCAGTATACTCCTCCGCGACTGATAGTAAAAGAAAACGCATTCTTCAAGCCCTCTCAGTCTTCACAAAGGACTAAGTGTAAGCATTTTAACATTAAGTGAGAATTGCATTATGTTTAGAGGTTTAGGGAGATCCTATCTCACCCTACCTCTTTGTAATTTCAATAGAAATATTATTTCGACTCCTCTATAGGCAGAAGCTAACGATGACATCAATGGCATCCAAATAAGGGGAAAAGCCACAAATTTCCCACCTAATGTTTGCCGACAACCTCCTTATTCTCTCAAAAGTGACAGAAGCAAACATCAGAAATGTAAAGAGCATCCTCAACAAATTCTGCTCCTAGTCGGGACAAGAGGTCAACTGCGTTAAATCAGACCTTTCTTTTCCAAGAATACTATGTAGATAGAAGAAGAAACGCGAAATCCATCATTGGCATAAGAAAACTGAAGGACAACACCAAATGCCCGGGTAACCCTCTGTTCATCAAGAGGAAAAGAAAAAAGTAATTACAGTTTCTCATCGACAAGATAAAAAGCAAACTGGCATCATAAAAGGCAAAAGCACTCTTCTGGGCGGGTATAGCCACCCTGATCAACTCGGTGGTTAACAGTACCTCAATCTACACAATGTCATTATTCCGACTACCGAAATCCACCTTGAACACAATCGACAAAGTGACAAGAAGATTTTAGTGGGGCACAAAAAAGGAAGAGAGTAACTAATATGCTCCAAAGAGTTGGGATACCATATGTCAATTGAAATCTCAAGGAGGCTTTGGCTTCAGAAGAGCAGAAGACTCAAACAAGGTAATGCTTTCCAAAACAGCTTGGACTCTAACAAAAGCCAACTATAGCCTTGCAGATAGGGCGACAGAGGCAAAATATGGTAATTTCCTAAACTCTTCCAACCACAACTCTCCTTCTCCAATTTGGAAAGGCCTATACAATGGTGCAAGCAAACCATCCATGCAAGTACATGCTTCTTTGTAAGCAGGGACTCATCCATCTCCACTTGGTTATACCCATGGATCCCAAGTATGCAAAACCATAAGCCTTTTCCTAGACTGAACGTCGGTCCAACCCAAAGCTGAAGGTACGTGATCAGATGATATTTCACTCAAAAAGATGGAATATCTTATTACTCACAGAACTCTTTGAGCAAGACACGGTGCAGAACATACTCAAAATCCATCTACCTCGAGAAGACTACAAGGACTCAGCAGATTGGACTCCAACACTTTAGGGAAGCACTCAAGCAAATCCTTATATTTGATAAATCAACAACATAGATTCCAAGCTCAAAATGATACTACGTGGAAGCCATTTGGAGTCTGAAGATACATGAACGTTTTAAACTCCATCTTTGGTAAAAACCAGTGAATGCCTCTGATTTAGTAAAGAGAGTACTCGTGCCCTCTTTGCCAAACCAGCTCCGATAATCTAGAGCATCGATACGGCGATTGTCTCTTTTATCGAGTTATCTAGAGGGAATCACCCTGGATATGCAATCAAATCTTATCCCATCTTCCACTGCTAGTGATTTAATAAACTTTGTTGCTTCCCCCGCGCTCTTTGATAACGAACATTACTGATAGTGCCAATTTTTCCTTATATGCAGTAATCACTCTTTATCAATTGTGGAACTTACGAAACAATGTATTGCATGCATAGAAATAGGCAGATCTCCATGAAACTATCAAAGCATCAAGAACTGATACATAGAACATAACAGGGGAGGACGAAACACGGGGCATCAAGAAGAAAACATGTCCACATCATTATTGCAGCTAAAGCCGTCAAAAATACCCACAGGACTAATTTGAACATCATCAGTACGGATGCAACCTAGAATAATAGCAAATCGTGTCTCTCTGGAGTTCTACACCACCCTAATAGCTCGCCATCAGTTTCATGGTTCAAGATTTCACAGTAAGACACACCGATCTAGTCTAAGGCTTGAGTAGCACTCCTATGAAGATCTGGCTATGTTGCAATCCCTTGCTACTAGTAGAAGCCATTTTGCACCCACATACTTGACCGTGGGAAATTAGAGCATAGTTTATGATATTATGGCAACCTTAATACTTTTCTTGGATTTGTTATGCTCTTGGATTCCAAAGTCAGATAATACTCTTGCACATGGCCTAAGCCAATTTGGGGCAATTTTAAATTTTCAATCGTTTTGTACTTTTGAAGATATTCGAACATCAGTACTCATGTAATTGTTACTATTATTAATATCAATTATTGCATTATTCAGAAAAAAAAAGAGGATTGCATTATGTTTGGACACTATATAGTTCAAGAATGTCTTTGGCTCTAGTTTTTGATATAAATCAAAATCAATCAATATATATATATATATATATAGACAAAGTCGTGAGCCAAATTATCACACCGTTACATCATAAAAAAAGAAATGAAACTTTTTTGCATTGTTACGTCATCGTTTATAAATTTTTTTAAAAATCATATAGAGTGTCCTCTTTTAACAGCAAAATATGTCAACACAACATATGCAATATGTACATAAAAGTCCAAATTATATAACCCTAAACTGAGTTTCTCATTATTCATAGAGTAGTACATTTTTTTCTTATAATGAGGCAATATAACTGCAAGGGTGACTTATTTCTTCTTCTTTTTTTAATAATACACATATATATTGTTGGGAATTATAAACGTACTAACCTCTTGATAACAAGTTGAAAATGAAAACATGTATAACACTCAAAATAAGAAATTAATAATACCAATTCAGCAAAAAAAGAAATTAATAATACTAAGTGAAAATAAACTTAAAAGTTATATGGTAAATTCCAGGTGAGCTTATATACAATCGGATTTATTTTGGTCGGACTACAATTTTTTCGCTTTGGTTTTGTTTCTCCTGAAAATCATCGGTAAATTAAAAATAAAAATTGAAATTTTATGAGATCATACTTTTTTTAAAATCTTTTTCTTTAAATTCTCTTTTATACATTTTCTTATTTATTATTAAAATTAATTTTTAACACTAAATTCTTTTAACTATTCAATATTTTTCTTCAATTACAACTTTTTTCTCAATTCAACAAACAATCATTACTTTTTATTATACTCTTCAAATTATCTCACATATTTTTTCTTACTACTTTTGTCTTTGTCTCTTTAAATCAAACTAAATTAAATTAAATTAAATTTAATTATTATCAAACACAATGTAGAAATTTCGATTTATTTTTTAATTTACAGATGATTTTCAGGTGAAACAAAACCAAAGCGAAAAAATTGGAGTCCGACCAAAATAAATCCAACCGTACACAAACTCTTCCGAAATTTACTATATAACCTTTTAAGTTTATTTTCACTTAGTGTTATTAATTTCTTTTTTTTTGCTGAATTTTTTGCTGAATTAGTATTTTCAGTTTTCCGGCTTTTTTTTTCCCCCTACTTCTTCGTAGTCTCGTCATTTCCATAGTCAAGTAACGCGATTATGGAGACTCCCTACCCGAATCCCATATCTCCCTCGCAGACCCGGGTCGGATGGATCGGCATCGGCGTTATGGGCGCTGCCATGGCCGGCCGACTCCTCTCCGCCGGCTACTCTCTCACCATCTACGCCCGCACCCCTTCCAAGGCCTTCCCTCTAACTTCCCGCGGTGCCCACTTCGTCGACTCCCCCCGCGGGGTCGCCGAGCGGAGTGACGTCGTCTTCACCATGGTGGGTCACCCATCGGACGTTCGATCAGTAGTCCTGGACGAGGGAGGGGTCCTCTCCGGGCTGAAACCCGGTGGTGTGGTCGTCGATACCACCAGTAGCCACCCAGGCCTCGCGCGAGAGATCTTCGCGGCGGCGCGTGAGAGAGTTTGCTGGGCGGTCGATTCGCCAGTGTCAGGTTAATCTGGATATTTCATTGGCAAAGTTCTTACTTTTTGGAATTTGAATGGGACTCTAGGATTAATTGTACTGTTCTAGATTGACTGAATTGCAATAACGCTAATTAGTAATTGCAACAATGTATATTAGGCGGCGATATCGGTGCTAGAGATGGAAAACTTGCGATATTAGCCGGTGGGGATGGAGGGGTTGTAGAGTGGCTCTCCCCTCTGTTCGAACTAATGGGTAAAGTCACTTATATGGGGGGACCGGGATGTGGGCAGAGCAGCAAGATCGCGAATCAGATTGTGGTGGGCGCTAACCTGCTTGGGCTGAGCGAGGGGCTGGTGTTCGCTGAGTGGGCGGGGCTTAATGTTCGGCAATTCATGAATGCAATTCGAGGCGGGGCTGCTGGGTCGAAGGTGATGGAGCTATTCGGGGAGAGGATGATCGAGAAGGACTTTAAGCCTGGTGGGTTCGCAGAGTATATGGTGAAGGATTTGGGGATGGGTGTGGATGTTGTTGAAGGGGGAGAAGATGAGAAGGTCGCAGTCCTTCCCGGGGCGGCATTGGGCAAGCAGTTGTTCTCGGCGATGGTGGCAAATGGGAAAGGCACCTTGGGCACCCAAGGTCTTATCAGTGTGATTGATAGATCAATGGCAGGTGATTTTGTTGCTTGTTGCATCCATTCGATTCTCTCCTACAATGTTTGGTGATGTGGTATGGTAATGTACTGTAAGCCAGGAGTTGACATACGATTTTTATATATGAATTATAATATGTATAGTATCGATTGTGAAATGGATGTTGAGCTTTGGCAGTTCTCTGTTGCGTAATAGATCTCGGCTTTTAATGAGAGTAAGAACTTAGTGTTGCTGAGCTTTTCTCTTTTCTGAACCTACTGGTGTGTCGGGAATTTTATCCTCTCGTCCCTTGATCCATTAGATTACGATAGCCGTGCTGCATAAAGCTGATTCAATCACTACTCTGATTTCCAGCTGCATTGCACAAAACTCTTTAGTTGCAGTTTTTAACTTTGCAAACAAGCTGGGTCATCTTATTTTCAAAATCTCCTTCACTTTAAGGTCGACTGCTGATCAAGTCTTGGATGAACTTTGTCACTGAAATTGTTGGCAAATTGGCAAATATCTCGCTGAATTACTTGAATCGTATGTAAAGGGAGAGATCGAACTTGTGATATTAATTGATAGGTACTCGATCTCCATTGGGAACATTCTGTCTTGAGGAAGAGTGTTGAGCGATCAGCTCGTCAAAAACCAAAAAGCTTTTACTTGTTGTCGGTAGCGTCAGCAGATGAGCAGAGAGGACACTGTTGGTCTGTTCAGAAAGGATAAGCATGAACCCTGTAATTAGTATGCGTTCTTGCAATTTATGGTGAAAAATTACGAATTGTGAAGCAGAACTCCATTGAGCTTCTCTGTGGGAGAAGACTCAAAGGAAAGAATTGTCTAGCTATTGTTTTCTCATTCCTTCTGTCAGCTTGAGTTCAAATAACAGGTGATCTCTTACCTTTCAAATGCAGGGCTCCGAATTTGTTGCCTTTAAGTGGTTCGAGAGTGTGATGTTCTTGTTTTCCATCTCGTACTTCCACTGGAAACTTGGGAAGCAGAGGTTTAGTTCCAGATATTTGGTGTCCTGCATTATGCACTTGAAGATACTATCTGGTCGTGTCTGATTCCACAAGCTATATCTCATGCCTGTATTATATTTTGAGATTCCAGCATTTGGTTTGTCACACTTTGTCTGTAGACTCATCAAGAATGTTAGAAGATTTTTGTCAAATTTGTAGATGCTCTGCCATTTCACAGGTTGTGGTCAAAGGATCATGTCCACTGCAAGGCAGCGATATCAAGAGATGCGATGGAGTCGAAAACATATAGAAGAACCGTGCTTTTATGCGGAAATATTGTTATATCCTCTTTGCTTTTCTTCATGTCAAACATGACCATATACGTGAAGAATGCTTGGTTCATTCCCAGTGGCATCTATGCAGCAAGAGAGTCGCAAAACCTGAGAGCCACGATTCGGCCGGAGGGGTTTTCTCGGAAGGGATGTGTTAACTACATAGATGGCAGCATCCAACCGGGAATTGCAATATGTTTGCGGAGCTCTGGGTCATGAAGGTGAGCCTGAGGATTCCATGGGAGGTCAGCACCGGTCTATCCTTCTGGAATCAGTCTCGGGAGGAACAGATAGAACCGTTGATAAGCACCGATGAGTCCCCACCCTAGCAGTCTATTGCAGGATAGCACAACTGTCACGTAAACTATATGTATAGTTACAGGAGGCAACTGATATGCCGTGCCGACTATCTCGAAGGGACTTAGCCTGCTTCTTGTTCTTGATGTGCATCGTATCGCGAATATAATTCATCTGAAGATTATACAAACATGGACTAATACTGCAGAATCAGTTTTAGATTTATTCTTTCTTTGCACGAGATAAAAATTTATGATTGGTGCAGGGAATATGGATGCCAATTGTGTTGATGTCATCGGCAGTTCATGTTTAATATGTAAAGTGTCATTTTCTAAACAGGCTTTGCATGGACTTACCTAACTAACGATGTCTCATTTCGCAGATATTTGGTGTAAAATAATTACATATTCATATGGTGGATTACGGAATCCACCCAGCGATAAAAATAACGATTTTAAATCAACAAAAGATTTGAAATCATAAAGCTATTGATTAAAGTCTAAACGTACCATTATTAAGAAACGAATCGAGCATCTTTCACAGAGTCACGAACTCGAACAATTGTTTTCCAATTTCCACACGTGTTTTTGACGCCATGGAGCCATCATGCATCGAGAATTGACATCAAAGGGGTTCAAATTTAATTTGTCGGGGCACGTGCGGCGCTGAGGAGGCGGGAACACGGAGAATCTCTCGCACGTGCGAGAACATGTCCGGCGGACGGAAAGCAACAAAACGATCCCACCGCATATGAGCTGGGCGTGACCGCACCCAATCGGAGCATTTTGGCCTCCTCCCCAGTATGCTTTTCTTGGCGCATCATTAAGCGCTTTATGCCCTTAATGGTCACAATCACATGCAGGCGAGAGCTCTAAATTATTTGCTAGGTCTCCCCCCTCAACTCGCACTATTTCGATAAAGCTCCTATAAAGTATTCACATGTACTGGATAATCCCGAAACTCTTAAGATGCCGCAAAGATATAGCCAAGTTTAATTGCTCAACCGTGAGTGTTTTCTGCCAAACGAGTAGGGTGAGAATGATAAAAACCTTGTGCTTCGCCGCCGCACAAAGGCAGTATTTTATGCAATTAATTCTTGCTCGAATTTGACTCGGTCGAAATAAGATGGCTAAGCTTAAGAGTGTTGGTCGTGGACAATTTAGAAAAGGAAAAAGAAAAAAAAAATTGATATAAGACACTTCTTACATAATTACTTGTTATTTGGTAAGCACATAATTGGATTACATTGTTTCTTTCGCTACTTACATATGCGAAGGCACATTGCTTGTAACCGCTATTGGAAAAGAGATCCAATCTCTTGGATTGATTATATATGGATGAAGACACTTACTCAAACAATGTACAATTATAGGAGCCAAATAATTACTTTTCTTGAATAATACCCGATTTCGCTATTGTTGAAGCCTTAACGATGCAGCCAATGACAAATCCACGGGGCTCGCTAGGTTGCGATCTCCCCCTTAGATTCAAGAAAAATTACAAAATTTCTTATGTATTATATCAAAATCTTCATTTTCTTAATAAAATTATCATATTTTGCTCCTTTAATTTTACGATTTACTGTCCCTCCTTGAATTGCAGCCGCTGCATGTTTTGCCTCCAATTGCTAGTCCTGCTAATTCGGTCATACCGGTCTTGTGTCGATAATTTATAAGGAGAAAAAAAATAAAGGGATTTTATCAAACTCGAATAGCTCATGGATAAGCAAAGAATAGTTTAGAGGGCCCCATCGTCGATTAGAAATAGCTAAGGGTGCCTTTAGCAAAAACCTCGCATGTGGGTCCTAACGGTCATCGGCGTCCCAATTGGCGCAAAGTATCAGTGCCCGGAGGCAGTTGCCTGACACGCGGCAGCAATGAAATGGTAACTAAGTTTCTAATGAAAAGCTAAAGCTTGAGCCGAAACAGAATGATAAACAGTGCGATAATGGCGATAGAGAGCGAGAGAGCGAGAGAGGGCGAAGAGTGAGAGAGAGAAGAACTGTCGTAATCAAAATCGGAGGATATAGTGACGGCGACGGTCGGCAAAAAACCATTGAAAATACGTGAAATTCGGTGTCGCTTGACTGTGTTCTGTGGTTCTGTCCAGCTTACTGCTCGGGGGAGATTCCTCTGAGCTCATGTTTGGGAGGGAATCTGATGTTCCGTAGCTCCTGAGGTGAGTTGATGAGCTGCTGTTGTTGATGGTTCTCTTGTTCAGGTTGGGAATTTGTCAGTGTGTGCATATATATATATATTATTTGGAAATAAGAGGGTTCTGTGAGTTACTGATTGATTATTTTTTTGGCGCCAAATTGGTCTGAGAACACAAAATCACGATTGATTTATGGGAATATTGAGTTAAAGGATTCAATTTGGATTTCAATGAGCAAGGTTTAGCTGAAATATGGACTCTGCAAAGTGCAAATTCAACGGGGTAGGGTCTCTGCTGAATTGTGAAAATAACGAGCATCGCAGGATGAGCTCGTATGAATTGAATATACCTTTTCTTTTGGTTTTTTGGTCCATTCTGCCAGTGAAACGCATATTACTGAAAGTATGGGATAGATTGGATATTGAGACCTTATCTTTATTGGTGGGAGTTTTCGGGGTTATAAAGAGGATCATTTGGTTGAAGGGATGGGCTTGAGAGTGGCCATATCCCGGGGAAGGAAGTACGAGGTGTATTTTCAGCTGAGAGAGGGAGATTCATTATCGATTTTATTTTTTAAGATAGATGACTATAGAAATGCTTTGAGTTGATAGTCTCAAAGAACACTGATTAAGGCAGAGAACTAAATATTGGTTTTTTTTTTTCCCATGTTTATCTCTTTCCTATTGCTTATTTTGCTGCTTTAATTGTTGCTTCTGGACTAACTAAAGGCTGCTCATACAGGCATTTGTTGGCCCAGTGATGTTCAATCGTTTTTAAGATTGGAAGATTTGGACGATGTGTGTTAGTGGGCATTGTGGGAGCTCTAGGTGTGCTTGAATGATTTGTTAAAAGATAAGACAAGGTATCTTTGATGGGATTTACTGATGCGATAAAAATCAGCTAAGTCTGGTGTTATGTACTTGGCATGGCGGATACAGAAAGGTATAATTTGCTTTTTAGCAATTTTTTTTCTTTCATAAAGTTTGAGCTAGCAGCTCCACAAGATTCCAACCACATTATTTGCCTGGATCTGTCTCTCTCAGCTTGTTTCCTTTGCAAATGCATCTTGTTCAAAATACTTGCTGTTGAAAGTGTAAAAAGCATTTAATACTCTGTATGCAGATTATTTATATCTATTTCTATCTAATTTCAAGAATCTTGTGCTCTAGGGCTTCTGAGTAAATCTATGAATAATTTTTTTCTCATTGAAATTCCTTACTGATAGGATGCTATGTTTACGGACTAAGATCCCTCGACTTTTTTTCTTTTGCTTGGTAAGAGAATTACTTGTTGAATTTTGATCTTGCCTGCAGGTTTGATGAGAAGGCCTTCTCCAATGGAGATGTGTACAGAGGTAATTTTAAGGGAGAGCTTCCTCATGGAAAAGGAAAATATACATGGTTGGATGGAACCTATTATGAGGGTGACTGGGAGGAAGGAAAAATGACGGGGAAAGGGCAACTTGTCTGGCCTTCTGGGACAAGATATGAGGGGGATGTTTCTGGGGGCTATCTTCATGGTTATGGAACTTTTACTGGAGTAGATGGTTCAGTGTACAGAGGGGCCTGGAGGATGGGTGTACCGCATGGTATTGGGAGGAAGGAGTATTACAATTCAGAGATTTATGAAGGTACATGGAAGGAAGGGATACGTGAAGGTAGTGGTAGGTATACTTGGAATAATGGAAATACCTATACGGGAAACTGGAAAAAGGGGAAAATGTCTGGCAGAGGTGTTATGAAATGGGTTAACGGTGATATCTATTATGGATTCTGGTTTAATGGATTGAGACATGGATCGGGGATTTATAAATTTGCAGATGGCAGTTATTATTTTGGGACATGGAGTAAAGGTTTGAAGGATGGAAAAGGAACATTCTATCCTGTTGGAAGCAAGCACCTACCTCTGAAGAAATTGTCCAGTTTGGGGGAGGATAGTGGAAATAATTTGTTGTCTCATAGTCCATCGTTGACTTCAGAGGAATCTAAGGCTTTGAGATCCAGTGTACATCGTAGTGTTTCTGAGAAAGTTATGATTGGTGGACTATTGAGAAATTCTGGTAGAATTTCGCATAGGGCAGTTTCATTGGATGAAAACTGGAGCATGGTGGATCCTGGCAAAGAATTTACTTCTGATGACGAGTCATGTATAGTACCTGATGTTCCCCATGAGGCTCAAAGTGAGATGGGAGATGACAGTACTGTAGTTTATGAAAGGGAATACATGCAAGGAGTCCTGATCAAAGAGAAAATCAGAAAGAATGCAAAACCATTGGCTAGAACTAAACAAAAGAATAAGTTTCCAGGAAAAGAAGCACAACCAAGGTCCTGCATGGCTTTTCCTATCAGAGACCGGAGCTACTACTTAATGCTCAATCTGCAATTAGGAATCAGGTAAAAACATTTCCGAGCTGAATACTGCTTTTTTTTACATATAATATGGAAAGAAAGGTCTCTTTATTGTGAACATAACTTCTTCTCTTGTTAAATTAGGGGGTGCAGGAGTCAGTCAGACCTTCTTTTAGTGTTTCTTTATTCAGTTGGACTAAAGAAAAATGTTCATCTTCACTTTTGGTATTGTTGTGAAGTCTATTTAGGTTTGCTTATATATATATATATTTTCAAAATACATTCTTTGCACATCTTACTGGATCCAGTGAAACTTTACAGGTACACTGTTGGCAAAATCACACCAGTTCCTATGCGAGAAGTCCGATCTTCTGATTTTGGTGAACGAGCTAGAATTAGGATGTATTTTCCCAGGAAGGGCTCTCAGTTTACACCTCCACACTATTCAATTGATTTCTACTGGAAAGATTATTGCCCAATGGTGTTCAGGTAAACTCTTTGTACATGATTTCAGAAATGTGGAAATGTAGAGGAAAAAGTGATAATATTAGATGATTGGGATATACATGATAAACAATATCTGAGTGTTTATATGATGAAACAACGCGGAGCTCTTTCAGTCAAACATATTAGTTCACAAGTTTTCATTTCCTTTGACACAATATGTTGAAGGTTGAGGATCAGCTCCCTAGATGATGGAAAGTAGAAAAACAAGCCTATGGTTTTAAAGAATACATCCTGAAATTTGTAAGTTGATGTCTGTTAACTCATGCAACAGTTTGACCAGAAAAAGATGGGTTATTCTGCCGTTATAGATGTTATCTGCAGCAGCTGCTTAGATTACATGTGTTTCTTATTCTCCAACGGTTTGGAAGAGCTTCTCTTGATTGTGCCCTTTTCCTTCTTTTCTGCCTTGTCTGTCCAGTTTCAGTGAGTGACAGATAGATGCAATATGATATTGATAAGCAGTCTTCATTCTCTGAATGCAGCAACATTATTTTAAGTCTCCTAGTAACCTTGGAATTCTATTTCCAGGAACTTGAGAGATTTGTTCAAGTTAGATGCTGCTGAGTACATGATGTCCATTTGCGGTGATGATG
Organism: Punica granatum; assembly: GCF_007655135.1. Taxonomy (NCBI): domain Eukaryota; kingdom Viridiplantae; phylum Streptophyta; class Magnoliopsida; order Myrtales; family Lythraceae; genus Punica; species Punica granatum. Next base: position 36,846,947 of record NC_045128.1, on the reverse strand, counting down.
GTCTAAGGGAGCTTTCTTCTCCAGGAAAAAGTGGCAGCCTCTTTTATCTCTCCCATGACGATAGATTTGTCATCAAGACTTTGAAGAAGTCCGAGTTGAAGGTAATTACACAGAAAAAATAAAAATAAATAAAAATACACACACACACACACACACACACACACACACACATATATTTATATATTTTGCTCCCTTTTATCTGGTCATCTCTGACGTATATAATATTAGCATGTGACATTTTCCTATTTCTGAATGTTGATCTTTTATTGTATTTCAGCACTGATATTTTATATGATGTGAATGTGAGATATCCTATCGTCATACCCCTAGAAAACAAGAAGAATTTATTGAGAGGACTCTGTGGTCTTGCCAATAACATTCATGGCATCAATTGCATGATAAAGATCCATTAAATACCTGGCTTTATGTGCATCTATAGAAAACTCTCCCTGAAAGACAAAAGCAAAAGTCCATAAGTAACATTTCCATGGGTCATAAGCTTATTTCAATACCTCTGACACTTCTCTATTCCTTCCAGGAGTCAAAAGGAGTCGAATAATTTATGCATTCTCTCGTTATGTCAGATTTCGTCCAAGGGAGTTGCCTGAGTTTTCAAACTTGTGTCTTGGGATGGAATGTCAACTGACACCATAACTATGATCTTATCTAGCTGATGGAAAACGTAGGAGGCGGCAAGACTTTGACTTAGATTTAATGGCAATATCTCTCTTGTGATTTAAGTTAAGGTTATAATCATAACTAAAGTTTAGCAGCCTTTCAATTAAGCCAGTTAATGTGGCTGATTGCATTTTTGGTGAAATTTAAACATATCCTGCAGAACAACAGTATGAATTCCCTGGTGGTTTTGTTGTTGTTCAGGTTTTCCTCAGGATGCTGCCCAACTATTATGACCATGTCAAAGAACACGAGAATACTCTCATTACAAAATTCTTTGGACTCATCGAATAAAGTTAAGAGGTGGTAGAAAGGTATATGTACCTTGCTTAGTTTATCATTGGCCCTTTCTTATATACACGCAGGAAGAATGTCACTGTATGCTTTTCTTTTGCAGGTACGGTTCGTGGTCATGGGTAACATGTTTTGCACCGAATTAAGAATTCATAGGCGTTATGACCTGAAGGGGTCAACCATTGGGAGATGTACAAGCAAAGAGAAGATCAGCCAAAATACAACTCTGAAGGATCTAGATCTGTCCTATGAGTTTCATATGGACAAACTATTAAGAGAATCACTTTTCAAGTAAGTCTCTTGTTTGATGATACTCAATAATGCTGCCATTTCTGTGCCACGATATTGGTCGATGAACATGCTGGTATGTTGGGGCCGAGGCTCCATGATCTAGGCTTCTTACAGAAAAGTTCTTATCTGCTCTTCTACGAGTTTCAAGATGTCTTTTGACCCTATAAATCCTTTGGATTTTGAAGCATTTTCCAATTCTCAGGTTGACGACCTATTTCATTTTAGTAAGGTCACAAGAGCTTGAGTAAAATCACATATTTGTAACTCTGCCCTGAAGAATTTGTAATTCTGGAAATCTGATAGTGGAGCTTGAAAGAGAGATCTCCCTAAAATAATACATCATCAAAGAATAATAATTTGGTTTACTGTCTTTGCATGTCAGTTCTATGAGACTGAATGATAAAGTGAAGAAACTGTCTGATAGGCTTTACTGTTTTCGTAGGGGAGGTTACATAAGATCAATGCTTACTTCTGTATCCAGTTCATAGGCCTATTCGATGTTGTACGTGAAGAGAGCTTGTTGATCTCCTTGCATTGGGTTCTTTCACCTTACTTCTGATATAGGAGGCTCTTAAGGAAATTACTCGCAGTCACCGCTCTGCGCAAGCTGTGGTTAGCGAGGAACTTTAGCACTTATAGGCTAGTGATTTTTGTGAAGCTTAGGGACCTATATCTGTATGTGATATCCCGTATCATTTTCTTTTTTCTGGGGAAATTCAGCTTGGGGCAAATTGATTTTTCTTTGCCCTAATTATCAGCAGAATTCTTCTGTCTCTCCTGCAGGCAGCTTGCTTTAGATTGCATGTTTCTGGAATCTCAAGGGATCATCGATTATAGCCTCCTGCTGGGTTTACATTTTAGAGCTCCTGAACATCTGAAGGCACTCTTGGACACGCCTGATGCTAGCATCCAAGAGAACTCATCTGTTGATGGTCAGTATTACCTTTGTCATTGGTCTTGTGCTATGTGTTTGATCTACTTTTTCTGATAGAAATTGTCTGTGTATTGGTGCCGTTATTTCATTTTTCGAATTCTGAACGATCTGCAATCTGGATTCTTACCGATAGGTGTGAACTCACAGGGGGAGCCGGTGATTCCTCCGAAAGGCCTGCTCTTAGTGACCCATGAACCAAGCTCTGTTGACACTGCACCAGGTCCTCACATCAGAGGAAGCACTCTGAGGGCCTACTCTGTTGGTCAGAAGGAAGTCGATCTTATACTGCCGGGTACTGCAAGGTGGCCTCCTCAACCTATAATATTGTAATTCACCTCATGTTTGTACAATGCGCGCTCACACATTTGCTGATTTCTTGCCCCTATTTGTTTCAAAGGTTTGAAATTTAGTTTCACTGTGTGTTTTAACTATGGCATTTCAGTTGCCTCCTTTCGTATTTTTCACTCGCTCCCTTCTTAATACTTAAGAGTGCGGGTTTATCTGAATGAACCGATCTTAGATAGCTGCTCTCACATGAAATCAGATTGCGGGTACAGCTGGGAGTTCACATGCCGGCCCAAGCCAACCGTAAGCTTTCGCAGGATGAGCCTGAGTCAGCAGAAGTCGAGCTCTTTGAGGTCTACGATGTGGTCCTGTACATGGGCATAATTGATATATTGCAGGAATACAACCTCAAGAAGAAGGCAGAGCACGCTTACAAATCGCTACACTTTGACCCTCTTCAGATTTCTGTAGTTGAGCCGAAACTCTACGCCAAGAGATTCATCAACTTCTTGGAGAAAGTTTTCCCAGCCGATCGGAACTGAACCGATAAAAGGTGTTTCCTTCTCTTGTAATATTATATCTGCTATCTTTAATTTGTGTAGCTGCCAAAGGTCTTGTTTCTTCACATTGACATAAGAGAAACTCATAATTTTTTTTTTCGGACGATTCTGGTTTTTCGTATTTTTGGTGCGAAATCTCTCTTTATGCTGCATTCTTAGATGCCTCGGAAGACCATTTTCTTGTATAATGTGATTGATTTCACCACGATTGTATCGTCAGGAAGAATTGAAGGAACTACTTAGAACCCGCATTACAGCCTCAACTAGTCTGCCACAACTATAATATCGATACTGCGCCATACAGAAGATGCTCGAGCTCCTTGGGCTAAGATTGCTAAAGAAATACATATGCATACATGAGTAGACTGCTACGTGGATCACGCCAAGCACGACAACATAAAACCTAAGGATTATTGTGAGCATTCATTTCAAATTACACAATAAAAAATAACGACTAGAAATTACAACGTACAGATCCTTTGCTGATGGTGGAGAGCATGATCTTTCCAGGAACTATAAGGCACCGTATGCCAAGCTGTTCTCTGAGCTCACAGTTCCAGCTACGGCTCGGTATATATGGTACATAATTGCACCTTTTAACTTCAGCGGCAGAGAATTTGCTGCAAAAATGGCTAGCAAATTCGAATTGGATGAAAAGAGGATGGAAAGTAACCCTTCATCCATAACTCGCCTCGCCGGTTTTTGTTGTCCAGTTTACTTTGCTGAACAATTCAGCAGCAACTGTGTCGTGCTTAGTTATAACCTTAACGGTAATATAGAAAAATAACGCAAAACTTAGCTAAAACTTGCCAAAATGTGTCGCTGAATCTGGTGCTGTACTGAACCATTCTGTCTTCGCTGCATGGCACTCATATACAACAGCATGACGATATTGATAGGATGAAAAATTAGAGATCGACCTTGAAAATGAATAGAACATGGGGAAATGTAAATAAATTATAAAAGATAATTAAGGAGTTTTTTTCTGACTTTCAGACTTACCGAGAATTATAAGACACCGACACGTAACTTTCACCGTCCGCCTCGCATATACGATATATCTTCGGACAGAATTGCCTTCTTCCAATTTCTTTTTTCGTTCTTTGGTGTTTGAACATATATAGGAAATATATGAACAGAAACAAAAACAAAAAACTAAAGGTTGATCAGATTAGCTATATGGTGGAATGTGATGAACACGACCGGCAAATAGATACCGATACCGAAAAGTAGTGGAAGAGCAGAACCTACCACAAGGAGAGAAGAAAATTGGCAAGTCGATGACACGGGGTGAATTCAGATCGGGGCAGAGATCAAGCCTCTTATCTGTTTAAGGCTTCAGAAGCACATGTATATTGCGAAATGTAGGCGAACTTGACACGAGATTCACGCATACAGGCGGAGAGAATTGTTGGGCTGACGGGAATGAAGCCTGGTCCGAGATCATACAAAGGCTCCCCTCACTATCCATGCTATATATACACACATGGCTTTGATCAATGGCTTTCGTCCGGGGCATGGATGATCTCGAGCCAAACAACATTCCCATCAACCTCAATCTCCGAGACCACACTTCTGGTGTCCCGTTAGCTCAACAGAATATCACGCAAATGACGGAAAAATACGCGATTCCTTCAACTTTGCCTTCAAACAACGGTGACTACCGAGGAAGAGGAGAGATCCAAAACTGACTTTAATCATCTCGAGTTTCAGATCTTTCCCCGGCCCGGCCTGTGGCTACCTAAGACATTCATGTCAGCGGGATCTTTCTCTATATGAAGCTTCAGAAACCCTAATGGTTGACTGCATGGGATAAGGGAAGCTGTTGAGAAATATTAGCACAACCCTAACGACTGCCGGGAGGCCTCTTTATATGGGGAGAGAAGTACTCATTGATTTTTGAGTGCGACTCTTTCTCCATTCATTGAATACTCGAGCGTCTATGTATATAAAATGCTTCAAATTTTAATTCTTTTCCCGAGGAATGAATTATTATGATATATGGACCTCTCTATATATAACATCCAAAAGAGAAATTAGCCCTAGTAAATATAAACTAATGTTGGACGCGATCATGAATTTTAAAGTAACTTCCACGCCCCGGTTAAGTCATCAACGCACGAGTGAAGATTAGTCTCGCTAATATGGTGAGTGCACTTCTGTATCGATTCGTTATACTTCTGCATTCATTCGATTTTAAGTGAAGAAAAAGTTCTAGTCTATCCTCCTAATAATCATTCTTAAAAATTCTTCACTGTCTATCGATTGGAGTGCCGGTGAATACTGTAGTACCCAATATCGACACCGAAAAAGAGAACCTCAATTGAAACATATATCATATGTGGGAGTTGTACATTTTTTCTTCCGTTCATCATACTGAAATTATTTGGGACTATTCGTTACTCAATGTATAAAAATTTCCCGTTGACTCTTTGTATTTCTTTTCTTGATAAGTATATTTCTTTTTTCTTTTTGGAAATGCTAAGAAAGTTCCTAAATTTTGGAGTCTTATGAGGAAAAGTAATAAGCCTATAAATTAAAGGCTATACGACTCCTTCCTGTCCATAGCTGCTAGCCTGCTACTATATTATTGCCCCCCTTTTTTTTTTGCTCGATACTTATTCTAGTCTCCTCTGGGAATTGCGTTGCTTTGCATATTGACCTCTTCTACTTCCAGGTTAAGGACTATCTATTACTTCGGGTTTAATAACTGCACCATAAACGTGTTTCTCGATCCCAAAAAAATGATCTAAATGTATCTCCTGGTGCCCAAGTTGCCAGTTAATATCTCATCTACACCAACTTTTGTGGGCTAAATAGGATGATGCCGGTCGGATTAGCATACGTCTTGAGGCATTCAGGAAACCTAACATATATGGTCTCTGTAGGACATCTTAGCCGCCATGTCTAGACCAACCATTGGAGCAAGCAGCAATAGTGGCAGGTTTAGGATCGAGAATTCTATATCAATTACTATCGGTTGCTGCAGATGCTTTGTACCTTCATGTACCATTATCTTCTAACCTTTTTCTTTTCCCTCCCTTGAAAACTGACTATCCAACATCGGCAATGTACAAATTCGCAGCATTTGGTTGTGTGGTACCATCGTTAGTGGGTCAAATTAGAACAATTCGATATCATAAAGCATTCGAACCTCGCTAGACGATATTCGATAACAAATCAATACGTTGGTGGAGCACAGAATCGCCGTGTTTCCTCCCATAACAGCAACTCAAATTAGATAAATACTCAAAACTACCACTGTCTATTTCATAGCCCCGTGAATTTGGATAGGGAGGAGGAGGAGTCAATTGTCAGCTGAAACAATGGGCGGACCCCGAATAGAGAGGAAACGAATGCCCGCATTCAATGCCGTCCTCCGCCACCCGGCATGCCTCCGTCGGCGCGTGCAAACTACGCTCCCACTCACCCCCAGTAGTCGAGCGGGAAGGGAAAGCACGGGCAACCGACGCGCGTGGGCACTGACAAGCAAATCACCCTGACAGGGGTCAGGAGAGCGTGGGGCCCAGTCCTCCGATGGAGACGTGAGACTGAGAGTCAAATAAGGTCAATGGGTGGGGGGACTGCGTTTGGGTTCACGCGCCGGGGCGGTCGGACTTCTTCTGCCGAGACTAACCACCACGTGTAGGAGTTAATGCTGGGATTACGACGGGTCACTGTGCGCTCGAGGACAGGCGTCCACGTGGGATAATATCGTTGGTTGAGAGGTCTCGGTAGGGGCCCAGGGCATGCAATCATGACTTAATGATGAAAGGGGTGGGAGACTGGTAGCTGTACCCTGCGTGCGTGTTTCCGACTGTCACCGCAGATCTCACACGGAAGCGGGACCCACCTGTCCTTTAATCTTAATGCCCGGGGGGGAAAATGTTTTCAAGAGTTTTCTCCGGAGAGCAGTTTCACGGTTTCCTTATTTATGCATGGCAAGCGAAAACAATTTTCCATTCATTAACAATATACGATAGCTCGACGCAGCAACTGAGTGATAAGAATGTCCATCCACAGGATTCGCGTAGTTTACAGTCAATGAAACTTGCGTTGCGCTCTAATTGCAGATGGGAAACCGATTGATCTTAGAGGTTAATCTTATTAGATGAAAGCGCGGTTCAGTTTTACTGCGAGAGTATAGTTGAACACATCGTTGTTGTCCAAGATCGATACAGAGCCCATGCATTTCACTTTAGCCCACCCTGGGGGCTGGTCCAAGTGGTTCGATTTTTTGATGTTTCGAATGACAAAGCCCATAATTGGCCCAAAATTAATTTACAAAACCAGCTCTTTCAGTGTCACATGACGTGGCTCAAAAAGGCCTTACGTCCAATGAATGTTCTCAGCCCAATTCGGCCCATATGGGCGGACTCGGAGACAAGCCCACCTCATTGTTCTCTATTATCTACTGTGGTCTGAACAGATATGAACCGGGGCCATATCATTTTTTTACATCTTTTTAAATTAAAATTTGAGATAATTAATAGTGAAAAAAATATTTTTTTTTAAAACTGCAAGCGGGTCTCGATAATTGGTTGAGACTAATATTTGCTCGGGTAATGATAACCACGATATAGTTCAAGTGCATATTATCTCATGTACTGTACATAGAGTCACTTATATGTGATGGACAAATAAATGCATCATTTGGGTAGCTAATATTTTTCGAAACACGAAAGTGGCAATTTAGTTCAGATTTATTGCCAAACTGAATAATATTTATTCTCTTGAACTCCTGCCAACTTCTTAAATACATTAAATTCCAATATCCACCAAACCAAAAGGTTGACTTTCTCCGTCGATTTTTTTCCCTTAAATTTTAATTTAATTTTCCCTTTTTTTCATGTTCAAGAAACGGAATTACATTTACACCCTCGACACGCCATAACCCAACCAATCAGAATTCAGCATTTCGTGGCCCCACGAATCCTATTGGACCGTGACGCTTACTTTCTCACAGTCATATTCAAACAAAAATTGAAAAATAATATTAACGTAAATGATCGAGGTCGACAGAGAGAGGGAAGAAGTTTAGAGGGAGAAACGCTTTGCATTTTAGAGAGAGACGCGAGCGGGGAGGGAGACGGAGACGGCGCTTCGATATGGGGAGGAGAGCTCCGGCGGGCCTGGGGGCGGCGCTTCCGCTGATCGCGGCGTTGCTGACGTTTCATTTCGTCGCGGATGAGGCGGAGGCAATATGGCTGAACGTGCCGGCGTCGGGGACGAAGTGTGTGTCGGAAGAAATCCAGCACAACGTTGTCGTTCTAGCTGATTACGTGGTCGTATCGGAGGATCATGGCCACTATCCCACCATCTCAGTCAAGGTGAGCTGAACCGGGGCCGATTTGATTTTTATTCATGCGATATTTGTTCGTGAGATCTCAGGACTCTCATCGTTGATATTAGGTAGCACGAACTGGGTCTCTGCTGATGGTCTGTATTGAGTGTTCGAGAGCTTGCGATTTTGTTTTGAAAAAATAAAATAAAAAAAATCCTAAAGGTTTTTAACAGGCGGGGAATTTGGGTTTTTGTCGTCTGCGATCGCAATCGCATGGACCGTGGAGCTCACTGATGTTTGTAATACTTGGAGTTAGGCAATCATGCAAAATCAGAGCTCCATATTTGGCTTGGTTATGGAGGAATTGCATTTTTCTGCTTTTAACCCGACATTGGTAGATATTGCGGATTCTTGTAGGAAATAGAAAACTGTTGACCTAAAATTACAGGCAAACATCAAGCTTACGTAGAACAGTCACAAAAATTTACATAGAAAATTATGACAGAGAATGCAAAGTCATAATTTTTGAAGTACTAAAAATCGAGGGATGCTTGTAAATGGCTCGACTCGGTGTGGAACTTCTCTGAAAGCAAATCAAGTTTTTTATTCTTCCATAGAATGTATGCGATGGCTGCCTCCTTTGCCAAGCAGAAGCAAGTTCTAGTTTTCAGTTTTCGAAAGGAACAAGTCCGTCTTCATGTTTGTTGTTATCATATAGTATCCTCTCAAAACGGTGATGTAAACTACCATATTTACCCAGTAATCTTGATAAAGGCCTTTCTTTACTACATGAGGCCAAGCTGTCCTGCCATTTGCTTTTGATGAATCAATATCTGGCATAATTTAGGAGGATTAAGTCTCATCTGATTGTGATGTCTTGATTAATGATGTTGTTATGACACTAGTCTACAAGATTAAAACCGTCGTGACAGAACCAAAGCATTTCTGTGTGTCATGTGTGGTTGCTTTCTTTTCCGTCGACCGTACACTACAGTATCCTTGCCCAGAGAACTTTTTGATTTCCCCTTCAATTGGAGAAGCATAAGCACTGTAGTTTCTGGAGTACACAATGTGAACCTCCAGAGACAATTACTGGCTAGTACATCATTTTGTTCTTCATTCCATTGATGATGTAAAGAATGGCTACTTTTATAGGTAACATCACCATATGGGAACAATCTTCATCACAAGGAGAATGTAACCCATGGCCAGTTTGCATTTACTAGTGACGAAGCTGGCAACTATTTGGCATGCTTCTGGCTTGATAACCAAAATCACGGTGAAGTAAGCGTTAACCTTGACTGGAAAATTGGAATTGCAGCAAAAGATTGGGAGTCAGTTGCAAAGAAGGAGAAGATCGAGGTAAGCCACCAATGACATACCATTCACTATTTTGACCTAGAAGCAGCAATCAATTACAAGTCTATCATTCTTGGTTCTTCAGAAATGCATGTGATGGCCTGGGTAACCCCTGCGGGATTTCTTCATTAGTAACTTCTGTATGTGATGTTAATATCGTCAGCTGAATTGCTAGTACCATGAATGGACATGTAAAATGACTGATAAAAGTTGGTGGTCCTGTAGAAATGATATGTTCATCCCTAAAGTAAAGCTAGTAGTAAAATGCCAAAATAGTTTGTGATGACCAGGCATCAAACGGTGCTAATATGAGAAAAGATAACATAATAAGTGATATTAAGGCTTGTGCAGCAGAGAAAAGGCTGTAATTGAAAATTTAGAAGGCTGTCTCTCCAATTTCAAGTAGTTTCTAGCATAGTATTTACACAGATTCTATTGTTTGGATAATAATCAAACTGTCCTAATTCTTTGAAGGGTGTGGAGCTGGAGCTCCGGAAACTCGAAGGTGCAGTCGAAGCCATCCATGAAAATCTACTCTATCTCCGGGGCAGGTAGTGTTCATAGTTTTTCCTCTTTATTAATTTTAAACAAACATTTCCTTAAATTTCTTTCGACAGAATAATATTTATATCAGAATCTGTTTCTTCTTGTTTTTGAATCCCTTGCAGAGAAGCTGAGATGAGGGTGGTGAGTGAAAAAACAAACGCCAGAGTTGCTTGGTTCAGTATCATGTCCTTGGGCATCTGCATCATCGTCTCGGGTCTGCAGTTGTGGTACTTGAAGCGATTCTTTCAAAAGAAGAAGCTCATCTAAGTTTTCACTGTTAGTGTAGATACCTTTGTCTTCCTTGAGGAAAGGAGAGTTGCCCTGTTTTTCTCTTTTCTTATTTGCACATTTTTAATTCAAATAATTTTTAACTTTCTGATTAGTGTTCTTAGAAGGGAATTTTGGTGTTTCTAGTATACAGTAAGAAATAGTATCATTGCCTGGCCACTTAAATTCGAAAATCTTCTGTCATATCTTGAGAACCCCCTTCTCATATCCTGCGATTTGACAAACCAGTAAGAAAAACAAAAAGGGAATGGCCATGTAACAGGAGTGATTTTTCTTTACCGAAAGATCCATGACACTGCTCCAACTGACTTTGATGGCGTCGACTCTGGATTGAGGAGAAAATGATTCGCTGGATACAGCCTTACGATTGAAAAAATGAGTACAGAAAGCAGGTATTCTTTCCCTCACCTGTAAATGTTAGTAGAATGCTTTGAAAACAGATGACTGTACCACAATTGTTGATCGGAACTACGACAGAAGTGTAAGATCAAAGCAAAGCATGCGTAGGGAGGGCGAGAACAAGCCTCAAGGCGATGGACAAAGATCGCGAGAGTTGTTCCTGGACTCGATCTCTGTCCTTGTTGTACTGTAACAATATCGGTGTAAAAGCTTCTAAACTTGTAGATGAGGTCGGATAAGTCGGTTCTACTTCTGTCATCAAGCTGACCAGAGCGGAAGCAGAATCGCTAGGCTATTCAGATACATCGCGTACTTAATCATGAGTTCAAGATTCTCTAATTTCGGTCAATGCCGAAGACAATGTGATCAGCACCTCCTTCAAACGTGGGAATGCAATGCCCTGAACCTGCAGAGCATAGTCGAAGATACCCATACCTTATTCTCGAACGACTTCGTTAGCACATTTTAGTACTTGGAGAGAAAAAGGTGCTAGATTTGACCGGCTTTCTGTAGCTAAAGCTAAACATTTTTCCTGTGCGATAAGACCATTAATATCTGAGATGAACTCCGGTCATGTACTGCTCATGCGAGTTGGGAGGTGGGAGCAAAGTTGGAGAATCACTCGTATGGTTGAAATCTATCTAAATGCTAAATGCAGGAAGAACTTCATAACTCGCCCTCTTGGAAGACTCGAACATGGAGGGACCGGGAAATCTTCCCTGCACTTTCAGGCCATTGAGGCTGTGAGTTTGTACCTGGAAATGAGTTTTCCATGCAATTGAATTGGATGGTTTTGCAGATCTCAGGAGCAACCTGAAACGGCTCAAAACTACAGATGCATTTTGAAACCGCAAAAAAAAAAAGCCTACATTCTGCTGCTGGAACAAAAGCTTTGGTCGAGAATGTCGGGTGCTCACAGCATCATGCGGTGTGTTCTTCGCGGAAAGGACTGCGAGCTTGTGGTCGTTAATTTCCAGCCTTTCAAGCTTCGGATGATTCCTGAAGAAATCAACAATATCAACCTGGAGGGTTGGACGGGATGGACCAATGAAGTTGCTGCCGGCCATCTTGAGATGCTCAACCTTGTTCGCTGATCTCAGCACCTTGCTCATTTTTCTCCAGCACCAGGGGCAAACCGACGTGGAAAGGTACTCGTGTGCGGGCAAGCCGCCTCTTCGATCCAATTCTCGCACTCCTGAAACGATACCAGAAGAAAGAGTTAGCTTAGACTCTTTTATGGAAAGTCCCCTGAAGGGTATCTCTTATTGTTTGTAAGCAATTCCGGAATTTCTTTGGGCTCAGAAAGAATGTTTGGGTAAAAAAGAAATTGCCGATCAGGGTATGTAGCAATCTATGTGTCCAAGATAGAAACATGGAAGTGATTTACCCTTTGGGTTAGTGATCGAGAGAGACCGCAGAGAACCGGTGTTAGAACCGATCCACGAAGCCTCATTGAGGAGATCTTCGGGGGGGAGGCGCCGCTGACGGGAGTTCTGCTCATTGTCCGGATGAGGCAGCAATAGGGCGACATGGTCCTTCTGCAGCGGGATATCACAGGCTTGTTAGGTTTGAGGCATGGCCACATACCATACCTTCGCTTTGTTTTTATTATGTATTTTTCTAAGTTTTATCAGATTAGATATTAGAGAGAATGGGACTCAAAAGTATTTATATTTTTGCTTAAAAATTTTTTTGATTATCCTAAAGGAATTACGGGAATTTGGGTTTTTGTGTCTGCACGCTCTTTTCATGACAATGAACAGTTTGTCAACTTGGACTTGGTTTGAAAATCAAGTCATATTTGGTGTTCTCAATTGCATTTCCTTTAACCGACATTGGTAATTTCGGTTCTGTGGAAAAAAACGTTGACCAAATTACGGCAAACATAGCTTCCCCTTAGAAAGTCACAAAAATTTACATAGAAAATTATGACAGAGAATGCAAAGTCATAATTTTTGAAGTACTAAAAATCGAGGGATGCTTGTAAATGGCTCGACTCGGTGTGGAACTTCTCTGAAAGCAAATCAAGTTTTTTATTCTTCCATAGAATGTATGCGATGGCTGCCTCCTCCTTTGCCAAGCAGAAGCAAGTTCTAGTTTTCAGTTTTCGAAAGGAACAAGTCCGTCTTCATGTTTGTTGTTATCATATAGTATCCTCTCAAAACGGTGATGTAAACTACCATATTTACCCAGTAATCTTGATAAAGGCCTTTCTTTACTACATGAGGCCAAGCTGTCCTGCCATTTGCTTTTGATGAATCAATATCTGGCATAATTTAGGAGGATTAAGTCTCATCTGATTGTGATGTCTTGATTAATGATGTTGTTATGACACTAGTCTACAAGATTAAAACCGTCGTGACAGAACCAAAGCATTTCTGTGTGTCATGTGTGGTTGCTTTCTTTTCCGTCGACCGTACACTACAGTATCCTTGCCCAAGAACTTTTTGATTTCCCCTTCAATTGGAGAAGCATAAGCACTGTAGTTTCTGGAGTACACAATGTGAACCTCCAGAGACAATTACTGGCTAGTACATCATTTTGTTCTTCATTCCATTGATGATGTAAAGAATGGCTACTTTTATAGGTAACATCACCATATGGGAACAATCTTCATCACAAGGAGAATGTAACCCATGGCCAGTTTGCATTTACTAGTGACGAAGCTGGCAACTATTTGGCATGCTTCTGGCTTGATAACCAAAATCACGGTGAAGTAAGCGTTAACCTTGACTGGAAAATTGGAATTGCAGCAAAAGATTGGGAGTCAGTTGCAAAGAAGGAGAAGATCGAGGTAAGCCACCAATGACATACCATTCACTATTTTGACCTAGAAGCAGCAATCAATCATTAGTCTATCATTCTTGTTTCTTCAGAAATGCATGTGATGGCCTGGGTAACCCCTGCGCGGATTTCTTCATTAGTAACTTCTGTATGTGATGTTAATATCGTCAGCTGAATTGCTAGTACCATGAATGGACATGTAAAATGACTGATAAAAGTTGGTGGTCCTGTAGAAATGATATGTTCATCCCTAAAGTAAAGCTAGTAGTAAAATGCCAAAATAGTTTGTGATGACCAGGCATCAAACGGTGCTAATATGAGAAAAGATAACATAATAAGTGATATTAAGGCTTGTGCAGCAGAGAAAAGGCTGTAATTGAAAATTTAGAAGGCTGTCTCTCCAATTTCAAGTAGTTTCTAGCATAGTATTTACACAGATTCTATTGTTTGGATAATAATCAAACTGTCCTAATTCTTTGAAGGGTGTGGAGCTGGAGCTCCGGAAACTCGAAGGTGCAGTCGAAGCCATCCATGAAAATCTACTCTATCTCCGGGGCAGGTAGTGTTCATAGTTTTTCCTCTTTATTAATTTTAAACAAACATTTCCTTAAATTTCTTTCGACAGAATAATATTTATATCAGAATCTGTTTCTTCTTGTTTTTGAATCCCTTGCAGAGAAGCTGAGATGAGGGTGGTGAGTGAAAAAACAAACGCCAGAGTTGGTTGGCTCAGTATCATGTCCTTGGGCAACGACTGCATCGTCGTCTCGGGTCTGCAGTTGTGGCACTTGAAGAGATTCTTTCAAAAGAAGAGGCTCATCTAAATTTTCATTGTTATGTAGATACCTTTGTCTTCCTTGAGGAAAGGAGAGTTGCCCTGTTTTTTTCTTTTCTTATTTGCACACATTTTTAATTCAAATAATTTTTAACTTTCTGATTAGTGTTCTTGGAAAGGAATTTTGGTGTTTCTAGTATACAGTAAGAAATAGTATCATTGCCTGGCCACTTAAATTCGAAAATCTTCTGTCATATCTTGAGACCCCCTTCTCATATCCTGCGATTTGACAAACCAGTAAGAAAAACAAAAGGGAATGGCCATGTAACAGGAGTGATTTTTCTTACCGAAAGATCCATGACACTGCTCAACTGACTTTGATGGCGTCGACTCTGGATTGAGGAGAAAATGATTCGCTGGATACAGCCTTACGATCGAAAAAATGAGTACAGAAAGCAGGTATTCTTTCCCTCACCTGTAAATGTTAGTAGAATGCTTTGAAAACAGATGACTGTACCACAATTGTTGATCGGAACTACGACAGAAGTGTAAGATCAAAGCAAAGCATGCGTAGGGAGGGGCGAGAACAGCCTCAAGGCGATGGACAAAGATCGCGAGAGTTGTTCCTGGACTCGATCTCTGTCCTTGTTGTACTGTAACAATATCGGTGTAAAAGCTTCTAAACTTGTAGATGAGGTCGGATAAGTCGGTTTCTACTTCTGTCATCAAGCTGACCAGAGCGGAAGCAGAATCGCTAGGCTATTCAGATACATCGCGTACTTAATCATGAGTTCAAGATTCTCTAATTTCGGTCAATGCCGAAGACAATGTGATCAGCACCTCTTCAAACGTGGGAATGCAATGCCCTGAACCTGCAGAGCATAGTCGAAGATACCCATACCTTATTCTCGAACGACTTCGTTAGCACATTTTAGTACTTGGAGAGAAAAGGTGCTAGATTTGACCGGCTTTCTGTAGCTAAAGCTAACATTTTTCCTGTGCGATAAGACCATTAATATCTGAGATGAACTCCGGTCATGTACTGCTCATGCGAGTTGGGAGGTGGGAGCAAAGTTGGAGAATCACTCGTATGGTTGAAATCTATCTAAATGCTAATGCAGGAAGAACTTCATAACTCGCCCTCTTGGAAGACTCGAACATGGAGGGACCGGGAAATCTTCCCTGCACTTTCAGGCCATTGAGGCTGTGAGTTTGTACCTGGAAATGAGTTTTCCATGCAATTGAATTGGATGGTTTTGCAGATCTCAGGAGCAACCTGAAACGGCTCAAAACTACAGATGCATTTTGAAACCGCAAAAAAAAAAGCCTACATTCTGCTGCTGGAACAAAAGCTTTGGTCGAGAATGTCGGGTGCTCACAGCATCATGCGGTGTGTCTTTCGCGGAAAGGACTGCGAGCTTGTGGTCGTTAATTTCCAGCCTTTCAAGCTTCGGATGATTCCTGAAGAAATCAACAATATCAACCTGGAGGGTTGGACGGGATGGACCAATGAAGTTGCTGCCGGCCATCTTGAGATGCTCAACCTTGTTCGCTGATCTCAGCACCTTGCTCATTTTTTCTCCAGCACCAGGGGCAAACCGACGTGGAAAGGTACTCGTGTGCGGGCAAGCCGCCTCTTCGATCCAATTCTCGCACTCTCTGAAACGATACCAGAAGAAAGAGTTAGCTTAGACTCTTTTATGGAAAGTCCCCTGAAGGGTATCTCTTATTGTTTGTAAGCAATTCCGGAATTTCTTTGGGCTCAGAAAGAATGTTTGGGTAAAAAAGAAATTGCCGATCAGGGTATGTAGCAATCTATGTGTCCAAGATAGAAACATGGAAGTGATTTACCCTTTGGGTTAGTGATCGAGAGAGACCGCAGAGAACCGGTGTTAGAAACCTTGATCCACCCGAAAGCCTCCAGTTTGAGTGACTTGATCTTCGGGGATGTGAGAGAGAACGCACAGCTGGCAAACGTGGTGAGTTCTATGCTGCATTGCTCCGGATGAGGCAGATCAATCAAGGGCGACATGGCAACGATAGAAACGTGAAAGTAATATACCCGTCAGGTTAGCAACCGACAGAGACTGCAGAGAACCAGTGTTAGAAACCATGATCCACGCGAAACCCCTCAGAGTGAGTAACTTGATCTTTGGGGACGTGAGACGGAACCGGGAGTCAAACATGGTGAGTTCTTGTTGGGTATCCCTCCAATTTGGAGGAAGTTGGGCTCAAATTGTATTGGGCTTTTATCGGGCTTTTAAAGGCCCAAGAACCCATTTTTGTTAGGGTTTATTCTTCCGCAATCAACTGAGGTATAAAAGCAGGCAGCAGACTGCAGTAGCAGCAAAGAGCAGACAACAGAATTCGAAGAGCGAGGAAGCGCGCAGCTGGAGATCAAA
This sequence comes from Punica granatum, assembly GCF_007655135.1. Classification (NCBI taxonomy): domain Eukaryota; kingdom Viridiplantae; phylum Streptophyta; class Magnoliopsida; order Myrtales; family Lythraceae; genus Punica; species Punica granatum. The sequence continues at coordinate 36,830,071 of NC_045128.1, read as the reverse complement.
CCTCGATCGGGACATCAAACGAACTCCGATTGGACGAAATTTTGACAGCAGCTTCACACACGTGGGGCTAACTTCTGAACGGTCAGAATTTCTATTTCGAGCTCTGTAGGTGCTGTTTCAGCTGATTTTGTGAACCACCCGGTGTTGGTGACGAATTTAGTATTTGGGTGATCCAAGAGAGTGTTTCTCTGAGTTTGGTGATCCAAGGGTTTACCCTTGATGAAAGACATTGTATAATCTTCATAGTGGATCGTTGATTCGGAGTTGGTCCCGGGTTTTTCCCACATTGGGGTTTTCCACGTAAAATTCTTGGTGTTGTTTTACTTTACTGCTTGTTGGTTGATTTGATTAGTTCCTATCTCGATTACACCAGTAAGGGGAGGAAGATTAATTGCTGCTGCGTTATTGTTTGGTTGAGTACATCCCTAACCCCAACAAGTGGTATCAGAGCTTCGGGTTAGAGAAGTTTGAGTTTTTCGGTGTTTTCCGAGATGGGTGAATCTACAGATCTATGTTCAAGTTGAATGCAACCAACTACTCTATATGGAAGTCTCGGATGGAGGATCTTCTATTTTGCAGGGATTTGTACGATCCCATTGAAGGGGATTCCGCCGAAACCCAAAGATAAGGATGACAAGGCTTGGGAACGCACAATCTCGAAGACTATTGGTTTGATTCGGCAGTGGATAGACAATAGTATTTATCATCATGTTGCTCAGGAGACAAATGCAAAAGCTTTGTGGGATAAATTGACAAATCTCTATGCGAGAGAAGACACCAGCAAAATAAGGCATTCCTCGTGAAGAAGCTGGTTCATCTTCGTTTTCAGGATGGAGGTGAATTGGCTGCGCACATGAGTAATTTCCAGGATATTATTAACCAGTTGACGAACCTGGAGATAATATTACCGATGAGTTGCAGGCTTGTCTACTTTTAGGGACTCTACCGGATAATTGGGACACACTCGTGGTTGCATTAAGCAATTCTGCGCCAAACGGGAAGCTATCATTGGCCACGGTGACAGACATTTTTATTTAATGAGGAGACTAGAAGGAAAGGCTCGGGGATTTCCATTCAGTCTGAAGCTTTGGTTACTGAACAACGGGGAGAAGTCAAAGCAGAAATTTCTCTTCAAGCATAGTAACTCACGTGGCAAATCGAGGGGTAGATCAAAGTCGAAGACGAGGAAAGTGGTCACTTGCTATCACTGTGGAAAAGAGGGACACTACAAAAGGAGTGTAGAGCTCTGAAGAAAATCAGAATGGCAACGGTGAGAGCAAGAAGGAAGAAGGCACTACAAGCAGTGGCATGTGATGGAGACCTACATCATTTGTGATGAAGCTTATGTGAATTTCACATGTCAGGACTCTACCTGGGTTGCAGATACAGGTGCCTCGTTTCATGTCACTCCTCATCGGGATTTCTTTTCATCTTACACTACCGGGGACTATGGTTATGTGAGAATGGGGAATGGACAATCATGCAAGATGTCGGTATTGGTGATGTCTGTCTAGAGACCGAGCTTGGCTGCAAGTTGTTTTTGAAGAAGGTGAGGCATGTTCCAGAAATTCGCCTTAACCTAATCTCGACGGGTCAACTTGATGATGAAGGCTACAGTAATGAATTCAGCAATGGGAGATGGAAGCTCTCCAAGGGTTCGTTGATTGTGGCACGGGGTCAGAAGACCGACACTCTCTACAGGCTGCGTGCCAGACACAATTCCGGTCAAATTAATGTTGCTGAGGATTATCCTATCGAGCTATGGCACAGGAGACTCGGACATATCAGCGAAAAGGTATTCAAATTCTTGCTAGAAAGCAGTCTTTGCCCGTTAAAGGTATGCACTTGAGCACTTGTGATCACTGTTTAGCTGGTAAGCAGAGGAGAGTTTCTTTTGTTAGAAGTCGTCCCTCTAGATGCCATCATATACTTGATCTTGTGCATACAGATGTTTGTTTTATGTCGGATAGATCTCTTGGTGGTGCTCTCTATTTGTGACATTTATAGATGATCACACCAGGAAAGTTTGGGCTTACCCTATGAGAACTAAAGATCAGGTGACTGAGATTTTCAAGAACTTCCATGTAGCAGTGGAAAGAGAAACAGGCATGAAGCTGAAATGTGTCAGAGCTGATAATGGTGGTGAGTATAGAGGTCCTTTCGAGAACTATTATGCAGACTCACGGTATCAAACTTGAGAAGAGGTACCGAAGACACCACAGCAGAACGGGCTTGCAGAGAGAATGAACCGCACAATTGTTGAGAGAGTTCGTTAATGCTTTCTCAAGCGAAACTGTCTAAGCCTTTCTGGGGCGAGGCAATGAGGTCAGCGGTTGATCTTATTAATCTTACACCGTCAGTTGCACTTGATGGAGATGTACCCCAGCAGGTTGGACCGGCAAGAAAGTATCATACAAGCATCTCAGAGTATTCGGGTGCAGGGCATCTGTTCACATTCCTCGAGATGAAAGATCAAAACTTGATGCCAGGCAAAACAGTGCATCTTCTTGGGTTATGCACATGAAGAGTTCGGGTACAGGCTTTGGGACCCTGATAGCAAGAAGATCATCAGGAGCCAGGATGTTGTCTTCTTTGAGGACCAGACAATCGAGGATTTGCAAAAGTTAGAGAAGGCCAGTGTAGGCAATCCTCACGAGATCTCTATTCCTGTACCGGTTGATGTAGAGCATCCAGTGGAAGAGGTACCTGGTGAATATGAAGAAACCACGACTGGGGGTGAGATTTCCTCAGGTAGATGATGATGTGACTACGGATGATACAGGCTCGCAGTTACAGTTAGGGCCTGCCTCTCTACCTAGACAATCTGATAGAATAAGACGATCATCTACAAGATATCCGCCTCATGAATATGTGCTACTGACTGACGGGGGAGAACCTGAGTGCTATGATGAAGCTGTGGCACATGAGTACAAGGAGCACTGGTTGAAGGCGATGAATGAGGAGATGAATCCTTGTCTGAAAATCACACACGTATGACCTAGTGAAGCTACCGCAAGGTAAGAGAGCATTGAAGAACAAATGGGTCTACAGGTTGAAGACAAGAACTCGCGACCTCGATACAAAGCTCGACTGGTAGTGAAAGGTTTCAACCAGAAGAAAGGAGTTGACTTCGAGGAGAATCTTCTCGCCCGTTGTCAAGATGTCATCATCCGAGTTGTTCTTCTCGCACTGGCAGCTAGTCTGACTTGGAGATCGAGCAGCTCGATGTAAAAACAGCTTTCCTGCATGGTGACTTGGAGGAAGAAATATATATGGAGCAGCCTGAAGGATTCCGAGTTAAAGTAAGGAGATTTGGTGTGCAGGCTGAGAAAGAGCTTGTATGGGCTAGCCAGCACCTCGGCAGTGGTACAAAAGTTCGACTCTTTCATGTTGAGCCATGGCTACACACGGACAACTTCAGATCATTGTGTGTTCGTGAAAACAATTCTCGGATGGTGATTTTATCATTTTACTGTTATATGTGGATGATATGTTGCTTGTCGGTCATGATATGAGCAAGATTGCAGAGTTTGAAGAAGAGCTCAGCAAGTCCTTTGCCATGAAGGATTGTGGGACCGGCAAGCAGATCCTTGGGATGCATATTTCTCGTGACAGATCAAGTGGAAACTTTGGCTTTCTCAAGAGAAGTACATCGAGAAGATTTTGGATCGGTTCAACATGGGTAATGCTAAACCAGTTTCATCACCACTTGCTTCTCATTTCAAACTTAGCTCGAAGCAATGTCCTACAAGTGAGAAGGAGAAAGAAGAGATGAAGAAAGTTCCTTACTCATCAGCTGTAGGAAGTTTGATGTATGCCATGGTCTGTACAAGACCAGATATCGCTCATTCTGTTGGTGTGGTTAGTCGTTTTCTCTCCAATCCGGGGAAAGAGCATTGGAATGCAGTTAAGTGGATTCTGAGGTATCTCAGAGGACATCCAAGGTGTGTTTACACTTTGGCACTGGTAAGCCGGAGTTAGTGGGCTACACGGATGCAGATATGGCAGGAGATATCGATTCCCGGAAATCCACTTCGGGATACTTGATGACTTTTGCAGGGGGAGCTATCTCATGGCAATCAAGGCTTCAAAAGTGCATCGCTTTGTCTACAACGGAAGCCGAATACATTGCGGTGACCGAAGGTTGCAAGGAGATGTTGTGGTTGCAAAAGTTTTTGCAGGAGTTGAGCTTGAAGCAAGAAAGGTATGTTCTACACTGTGATAGTCAAAGCGCAATTCATCTTTGCAAGAATCCCACTTTCCATTCGAGGTCGAAGCATATCGATATCAAGCTTCATTGGATTAGAGATGTGTTGGAGTCCAAGCTGGTGAAGCTAGACAAAGTGCACACTGATGAGAATGGAGCTGATATGATGACAAAACCTCTCGCTAGGGAGAAACTTCATGTTTGCCGAAGTATAGCCGGTATGCTTGAAGCCTCCAAATAGTCGGGAGGGGGAGTTTGTAGGGTATCCCTCTAATTTGGAGGAAGTTGGGCTCAAATTGTATTGGGCTTTTATCGGGCTTTAATAGGCCCGAGAACCCATTTTTGTTAGGGTTTATTCTTCAGCAAATCAGCTGAGGTATAAAAGCAGCAGCAGACTGCAGTAGCAGCAAAGAGCAGACAGCAGAATTCGAAGAGCAGGGGCAGCGCGCAGCTGGAGATCAAACCTCGATCGGGACATCAAACGAACTCCGATTGGGACGAAATTTTGACAGCAGCTTCACAACACGTGGGGCTAACTTCTGAACGGTCAGAATTTCTATTCGAGCTCTGTAGGTGCTGTTTCAGCTGATTTTGTGAACCACCCGGTGTGGGTGACGAATTTAGTATTTGGGTGATCCAAGAGAGTGTTTCTCTTGAGTTTGGTGATCCAAGGGTTTACCCTTGATGAAAGACATTGTATAATCTTCATAGTGGATCGTTGATTCGGAGTTGGTCCCGTGGTTTTTCCCCACATTGGGGTTTTCCACGTAAAATTCTTGGTGTTGTTTTACTTTACTGCTTGTTGGTTGATTTGATTAGTTCCTATCTCGATTACACCAGTAGGGGAGGAAGATTAATTGCTGCGTTATTGTTTGGTTGAGTACATCCCTAACCCCAACAGTTCTATGCTGCGTTGCTCCAGATGAGGCAGATTGATCGAGAGCGGCATGGTCCCGTTGCAGCGGGATATCACGAGGCTTGTTAGGTTTGGGCAACTCTCGAGAGCGCTGGATAGCCCTAATGGCTCCAGTCTTGTGTCCATCAGCTCAAGGCTTGTGAGCCACAGGAAGATGTCCCGTAGCAGGTTTAGCGGTGTTGGGAAATTTCAGAGCCCGAGTGTCTCCAAGTTCAGCAAGGGACTGATAGGCTTACGCCTTCTCGGAACTAACTACTCATAGTATGGGTATGCACTTGTCTCCCACAGGTCGAGATGCCTGAGAGACGACAAGGCGGTGTGCGGAACCCGGAAAGCTGGTTCCCATGTCTCGAATGAGGCATGTATGATCAGTCTCCTGGCTCTCCACACAACGGTGTTAGGATCAAACTTTCCCAGATGGGGAAAAGACTCGTGGGTGAATCACAGGGTCGTTAACTGAGACGCAGCGTCTTTCCACCGTCTCGAGACGCACCTCCAGGACGTGATGTCCCTGGCCTCGCAGATGTACGATACGATGTGCTGAAGGATTTCTTCGGGTAAATGGTCCATACGTACCCCAGAATCTGTAAGGAGTTATAGAAATGTGTAACACCTAGCCCAAAGAGATAACATCTGTTTCTTCGAATTAAACGTCTATGTCTAGTGTTCATGCATTTGTTCGAATTTAACGTTCACACGAATCCAGTTAAACTAATTAACGACTAAGATCATAATACGATTCATGAAACCACAGGATCGGGTTGGACGCTGACAACAGGTGGAACCTTGTAACAGATTATTTGTTAATCCAGTCGATATAAGCAAATCGAGAAATCAAATCCTCACCTTTAACATGGATCTTTGATAGCATCACAGGATCATAAGTTTCTCGCCGTAAATGTATAACTTTGATTGGTCTCCGAGATTATTAAGCTCGTTCGTATCTTTCGATGTGACTTTGAAATCCCGATTCAATTGAATTATATGTACAAAAAATATTACTACTTTTTTTTTTACTACTTTATATATATAGAAATAGAATAAGATATTTTATTTTAGGAAAAAATAAGGGCGTTATGCGTATATAAAGTAGGCGGCGGCGGCGGCAGCAGCAGTATGTGTAGTTCATATTCATGGGCTGGGCGGGGACCAGAAAGACTATTTGGGCTCATTCGGCCCAGGCTCAGGCCCAATCCGTGCTTCATTCCCAGCCAGCCAGTGGAGTGGAATAGAAGATTATTCGACTGTATTTAAAAGTCGACAGATTCTCAACCTTTTTTATTGGTCCACGTGTTTGATAAATATTGGTCAAACCTTTGAATTTTCTAATAATGGGTAAGGCCCACAAATTTCCTTGATAATGATTAACCCATTAACAAGAGGATTTTGAAGTGTACCCTCCAAGTGACCACACCCCATAGGCCACATTTTGAAATTCCTCCACTTTACACTCTCCACTCCTTCAAAAAATAAAAAAATTTTAAAATAATTTTATTATTATTATTATTATAAAAAAGATTCTCTCTCTTCCTTTAGGGGTGACAATTCGAATCTCGAAACAACACGACTCGGATCCGACACCATAACTAATATGTCAACGACACATGTTCGGAATCGACTGGCCACTCAATTCAAATGATACCATCTATTTCATTTACTAGCAAAATGTCACGACATGAGAGGTGAACGAGCGTTACTGTTGTGATTGAAGTGATGCGTGCAAGTATAATTATTACAATACGTGAGAATAAATAGGCTCACAAGGCACTATACAGAAACGGTAACATTACGTTGTCGTTGACGACTGAAATATAATCGATATTGAGTCGAAAGGAGTTGAGAGAATAATTTCTTTATGGTATGTGGCAATTTCTTTCTTCTTCTTTCTCGTCTTTTTTTGGGTTTTGGTAACTTTGCTTCTCTTCAACGGTGGGTAGCCTAATGAATGGATGGGACACTCGTATGAACGAATAAATGATGAATCATTGCAATGGGAAAAGCCTTTGGCGTTGGGTTTTGGTGGATAGAGGAAGTGACTGTCCGTCTGTCTCTTAGTTAGAGAGAGAGAGAGACACAGACGATGTTTAAATTTACTAATTTATTAATTAATATAATTATTTTTTGAAAAAAATAAGAGCATATGTCCACCATGAACACTTGTCTGTCCCCTCGTCCCTTCTCCTTCATCGCCGGTACTGTGCCCTTCCCATCTAGAGATAGAGAGAGAAAGAGTTGAAGCTCGTTTGGTTCGGATTTAAGGAGAGAGGAGTCACCGATGCTCTGCGAATGGGGAAGCTCGATCAGCAGTCAAATCTGCGTCAACCGCCCGGATATCGCCGCGACTCTCAGGAACCTTCCCGAAGCTTCTGCTGGGGATGTCCGGTGGACCTCCGACGGCACCTCAGTCTCCGATGCCTCCTCTCCCTGGTCCTAGGCCTCGCCATCTTCCTCTCCGCCGTCTTCTGGATACTCCCATCGCTCTCCAAGAACCCCGGATTCGACGCCAAAGAATCTGTTAAACTCGGTGGTACGCCTCGAGTCTGATAATCTTAGTTTCCTGTTAGTTCAGCGGTGTCCTGCGAGCTGATCGTTTCGTATAGGGTATGAATTAAGGCCCCTGTAGTGAGAAGTTTTAGGGTTTCGTGATTCCCTGGGCTTACAGATCGATTCCCACTGTCATTTTCGGTGTTTAATTTAGGATTTGTTGTCGTCTGTAGCTAATCGGTGTATGTAATAGAAGCTCACGATTCACGACACCAACAATTGGGTAACTTGGAAAGTACGGTCAGTCAACTTGTAGTCACAGCGTGGCTTCTGTATGTGAAGTCGACATGCTCTCTTGAGCTTCCTTGTTTTTCGAGTTCTTGCAGTTCATTGATGTTTTGGAACCCATTTTATGCGGATTTAACTGCTGCTGCTGCTGCTGCTTTCACCTGTCATTATAGATTATAGTTATCGGTACAAGATAAATGTCGTTCTCGATTCTACCTGAATAAAAGGTAAAACTTCAAAAGGTAGATTCCTTTCTTATGTTCGTGATTTCCATTTAATGCTTTTTGTTGACATTATCCATCGAGGTTTTCGATATCAACCAAGCTCTCCTGTTAAGGAATCGTAGATTCACATCGGCTGGGCTGGAATATCGCTGTTGGTCCAGTCATTGGTTGCATATGTCTGTTGCATATAGACATCTGGCATTGCATAAGAGTCAATAGCTGGTAAATTCTGTAAGTGTGATCTCATCTCTTAGTGTAGATTAATTGCTCAAATCCTGAGATTATGCGTCATCTTTGCCAACTTTTTCAAGCTCAGTCGTGAATATTTTTTACTTAAGTCTACGTTGGTCGAGGGGTCTTTTCAATAATTTTAGTTCATTTGTACAATTAGTTTATCCATCTATGTGGTAGCGACGTTGTAGTCTGATATATAGGTACTTCTTTGCTTCTATGTGCATTTGTGTGGATCAGAGGTCTTTCCAAAAGTTCCTCTTTTGTGCTTGATGTTCAATTTCCTTTTTTATTCCAGCATCTATTGGGTCTTGCCAGTCTCATTGATCGGCGATAGATCTCTTTTTGCAGCTGCTGTACAGGCGTCCTTTAAGCTGGAAAAACCTGTTGCAGAGCTTGTCCCACGCATTGGTAGATTAGAATATGATATATATGGAGAAATAGGCGCTCCTGGCACAAAGGTCTATTTTGAAGTCCTCAGCAACATTCTTTGTAGTTGTAAATTAAACAGAAACTAACATGAAACGGAATTTCCTGAACAGATGGCTATTTTATCAATGCACCAAGCAGGCTCACCTAACTGCACCGATGTGGTGTTTGGTGTTCTTTCCGACCCGTTGGATGTCCCAATTAACCAAGTGTCTCTAATTATGCTGAGGTCATCTTTGGTGGAGCTGTTCCTCCAGCTATCTAATCTGACCCTTACAACATCTATTTTTGGGCAGACGTCTGACTTTCAGATACTAAAGTTTCCTGGGGGAGTCACTGTAATTCCCAAGCAAACAGCTTCCATATGGCAGATACCGCAGGTTTTATTTAATTTCTCACTCAATAACTCTATATACGACATAGAGGAAAATTCTGTTCATTTCCGGGAACAATTGAAGAATGGATTGCATCTGAAGCCTCATGAGGTAAGTCACTCTTCTTGCACAGTGTCATAAGCTGCTTATGGTAAATGCTGCCTGAGTACCTTTTTTTGTGTTTTATCAAAATTGCACTTCTTGTCTCAGCATATTTAGTGTTATACATGCTGTGGATTGAATACAGGTAGTGTGTGCATTTTTTGCATGATAAATAAATTGCTAGGACAATAACTGGATCAATTTTTTAACAGTGATTTAAAAGCCGGAGATTCTACGGTACCCACCAATACCGTGCAATATCTTGACTATCTGATTTTACCCCTGCACCTTGGTTTTTATCAGCGACTCCCATATGGACTGATCATCATGCATCATATGTTTGTCTTTTGAGTTATAACTTTTTTAAGCTATACAAGTGCATTATTTAATTCCTCTTAAATTGAAACCCTTTCCCATTTTGTTTTTTATTCCCTCCACCGCAGAATGTTTACGTGCTGGTTACAAATGCTGAAGGCTCCACTCTAGCTCCCTCAGTCACAGTTCAGGCTTCGGTTATGTCTGATTATGGGAGCCTGGTGCCAGAGAGATTGAAGGAGTTGGCTGATATAATCAAAGGCTCTCCTGTAAATCTTGGTTTGGATAATTCAGAGTTTGGTAAAGTTAAGAGTGTGATGCTATCATCGTATTTGAACAGAACAACACAAGCCACCTCTCCTAGTCCTTCTCCAGCCCCATCACCAGGACCATACAATGAGCTCGACCCCCCAAACTCTGCACCTTCATCTCACCCTCTGGCTCCGTCACCTAACTCCCGGCTTACTCCCCCCTGTGTGAATTGTGAAGTTTCTTCTCCTAGCCCATGCATAGAACCCAATGTCCCTGTGCCTTCTGTTCCACCTGCTCATCCTCCTCAGGCTCATCGTTCATTTGGTCCAAGAGTTGCCCCCCGACCCTCTCCATCCCGTCCAAAGCGAGCCGTTTCTCCGATCTTCCGTCCTCGTTCATCTGGTCCAACTTCACCTGTCTGGAATGGTGGAAATGCAGGGAACTTGGCGTCTCCTTCTCTAGGTCCTTCATGTAAGTGCTTTACTTGCAATCATTAAATGGGGACTACTACTGCTACTCATACCCTATAACTCAATGCGAGTTTGTTCTTGTGCAGCCTGGGCAGGTCATCCTTTACAGAAGGATATTTGGTTAATTGGATTCTCTGCGGTCCTGGTCCATCTTCTTCAATACCTGCATTGATGGAAAAAAAAAATGAAAAAAGGTTGATGAGAAGGTCGTTTTTGTGATCAGAGTTCCCCCAAGGCTGAGATCCTTCGTTGGAACAGTCCTTTTGACAAGTTTCTCCCGCAGCAAGCATACCAAAGAATCAGTACAGATCTCTGAATGACACCAAAGAAAGAGTTTTGGTCGAAGCCAGAAGAGTGGCAGGCCAGAGTACCATAAATGTATATCTTTTCTCTACAAATTTGCGATGTCTCCTGAAACCGTCGCATGCTCTCCCAGTGGGAAAAACTCAAGCAAAGTCTCTGACTAGGCGAAGAAATACGAGATTAATGTTGCAGGTTTCAAAGGGAATCTCTCTCTTAAGTTAAGCAAATGTTAGATAGCGAAGGGTTCCTTTTGAGCATCTGCAATGCCACTGAGCAAAGTACATATTGATGTTCTAAGAGTTGATCCGAAATGGTATCATAATTTTGTGCATGCAACTGAGTACTTAAGACAACTTGCTGCCCTCTCTCTTTCGGGGCTTCCGATGAAGTGATCTAAATAACTAGAGTTCCGACCCAGAGCTCCCAGTCCTAAAATGATGTTCTCTTTTAAACATGCGACTCCTTTAGGTAATGCTACCTTCATTTAGCTTACGGCTTTTATTCTAGGAATTGGTCGTCTCTGAGATGATTCTAACACCCAGTTTGTGGTGCTCCGAAGTCAAATTATTTGCTTCCTTTTGAAGTGCGAAACTAAATCAAAGAGGGAAAGCAATGACAAACAAAACGATGGCGAAATTTATAACATATTGCCACGGCATGGGCATTTCATTGATTTTATTTTTGTGGTACAACAAGAAGACAGTTTATTATGAACCCATAACCGACTGTTGGGTGCAGAACTGCAGATAATCTATTTCAATATAGATGATAGAGACACTAGGAGCGAAATCTGCAGTACGAAGCTTTATCATCTTTGTTCTTTGTTCCCTTTGATGATGAAAAAAATGGGAGCCCGATCGGTGAATATCCTTTGACCGTCTTTGGACATGGAATTGTACTTCCAAGCAGGGCCGATGAGCCAAGATGCGACCACTCCCCCAAGCAAGCCTCCCAACTACATGTGACAATGTTTAACATATAAGGAATAGTCGGAAACCATATTCTAAGAAATATTGCAATGTTTTATGAAATGGTGACTCAGGAATTATGAAGCCTTAAAAGAAGGAAAGGTAACATTGATCATCTCCACGCTTCATCTGTTGTAGTACTTTCGAGGTTCATGTGAGTATAGATATGAATGCCCAATATCCATATCTTTAGAACAAGAACAATGGAATCACGAAGGAGCAACGAATCCTAAAAACAAATTTAACAAGAGAACATAAAGCTAATAAAGCAATAGACTTCCCAATGGCAAAATATCTTCCTAAGGATGGCATTCCCAAAGGTTTTCTAACCCATCAGCACATACAAACACGATCTTATTGCCAGTGAACCAACGTAAACTTGCGTCAATGTATTAGTTTGCACAGAAAAGCTATGACGGGAAAGTGTAACAGCAGTACTTACATGTCCCCAGTTATCTATGTCTCTGGACAGGAGCCCAATTACCTACACAAGTACGATTCCGTCAATCAAATATTCTTAAACTTGATATGGTGTGCCTATTTTGACATTGCATGGGGTATCGTATTTACAAAACTGTGCCATTTAAGAAGAGGAATATGTTCTCACCAAAACGAACATTGAGGAATATGAGAACACAGTGTCAAAAATGGGGTAGAAAGGGGGAAATTTTATTCATAAGAAGCTACGAAGAATGCATGATCTGATAAACTACCATATTCAAGATAATAACATTCGAGATGCGCTTTAGATCTTCTTCGGCACCAACAATCAAACGTCTGTGTCTCAGAGTGAACATAGCAAGAGAACCAACCTATACAAACAAATTATCACAGTTCAGTGGCTTGGAACAAAAATGATGAATCTTAAAGCTTAGTAATTCTTTCTATCCCCGATTCGTAAAATTTTAAGCTTCATGTATTTCTCATAACAGAAAACCTTCTGCATGCAGAGGTACATAAGTGGTAATGTAGCTGGAGCAAGAGGATACTTTAAGAGAACTCACTAGTCCAAATATTGCTCCTGATGCACCAACAGCAGGCCCTCTACTGAACCAATAACTCATTGCTGAACCTATAGATCCCAAAATTATTAAAAAGGCAGAACTCAACACAAACCCTTGAGATGATTACAATATTCTTGATCATTACTTGCGATTGCAGATGTGAAGTAAACAGTCAGAAATCTTCTGGGGCCGCTGATAGTCTCAACAGAGGGACCAACGGAATTCAAAGAGTAACAGTTGATCTGATATGAAAACAACTGTTCTCAGAAAAAAATTGAAAGAGTGCCAAAAGATAACTTGAAAATTCCAGCAGATACAGAAAGGCCAGACCATGAGGTGCACAGCATTTGCATGAAGGAAAGAAGATGTGACGAGCCTCCAAATTTGCCCTTTGTCAATAAGACTGTTAATCTGTACAAAAATCAAAACCTAAATAACCTGCAAAATAAAATGCATGAACTGGATGCATATCTGTAAGAAGAAAGGGTCTCTTTCATTGTCTAACCTTAGCTCCCCAAAACATCATCTTTCCTTGGGTTGCAAGTTGTCCAGCATATATTCTGTACCATGATTAATTGGCATTTTTTTGCAAAGAAGAACAGGAGAAACTTACTTTATTTTCTATAGTTGTATTAATACGTACAGAATACAGACTACAAGAAATGAAGTAACTTCAAATCCTTTTCCCCCTTTTTTTGACAAATCAAATTTAGAGTCTTAACTTTTCAGTAGATAGCAATAGTACCCACAAGACATTGAGGACAAGAATGACGTTGGTCCATAGTCTTCGATTGGATGAATTCCTTGTTGATGATCTGGAGACGGATGTATCCTTAAATTTGCCTTCTCTTCCATCAGAATAATTGAAGAAAGATAAACATGTGCGAGTAATGGCATCTCTTGAAGACTGAAGAAAGTCGACTCCATTGAAGTTTAGGGCCTTTTCACCCCAGACATCCTTCAATCTGGGCACATGGTTGAGATGAATGAATTTCTGTTTAACAGCAGTGTCAGAAGGCAGAAGCAGAAATTCGCAAATCAAATGCCACGGAAATCATATTAAGAGAGTCAGAAAATAGATGAGGAGATATACGGGGCAACTGAATTCAAGAATGGTATAACTAGATCTGCTTCCCAAACATATTTATAAAAGAAAAGGCACTAATCCGATATACATCAATTATCTGTGCATGTCTTTCCTGAAGCACATATGACGATTAAACAACAGAGTAAGAAGATTGAACAGATTAGTTTTCTCGATCTCAATCTCATAACTCTATCCCTTATTACTAGTTAGAGCGCGATTCCTCGATCCATCAACGAGAAATAGACCATCACCGGCTCCGAACTGCGGCTAATTCAAAACCCTGAACCCCAAGAGACAAATTCAAGAAACACCAATGGTCGCAGTATCATAAAACAGGCCACCCACATTAATAATGAACAAGAAGCTAACTATGTCCGGAGCAAAGCAGCTCTCAAGCTAATAGCTTTTTCATCACGTCAATTAAAGTTCATCCTTTCCAGTGGCATTGTGGGTGGGATAGCAACTACAACGTGACCTCTTGCAATTCCATCTCAGAGCTTGATATAGCAAGGAAAGTGAAAGGGGGGTACCGTGCCTTGAAAGAGGAGAGGACGAGAGAGCGGAGATGGAGGCACAAGCGGAGAGAAGAGGCGGTGTTCAGGGCGTGGACTGCGAATGCGCCGCCGGCGCCGACTTCACGGACTCCGAAGCCCAAGAATTGGTGGTGGGGAGGAATAGAACTAGCCGCCGATCCCATTCCGATCATGCAGACTGTCCGGCGAGCTCAGTGAGCGCAGTTCATTTCCTTCTTTGCCGCTCAGCTTCTGATCATCGGCTTCGCCACCGCCAGCGACGATCTCCGACCAGCATATATACTTTAACGTTATCCTTCTCATATCTTCACTTATTTATTGGAAATGGAAACATGAAATTGAGGATTGATTGCACATTCACCCCTAAATTACGAAAAATTTTCATTTCACCCCCAAACTTCATTTTTTGGTAAGGAATATCATTATGATTCTTGCAGTGTTCCTCGCCATCAATATATGTCAGCGAGGTTGCGATACCAAGTAATATAACTAAAGAAATATCCGACGCACATCTTTGCGGAACCATTACGAGAGACAGTTTATCAAATACTGTACCTTCTCTAACACTTCTCGAAATATACTAAAATAACCGCCATTTAAGACGTTGCGTGCTAAGTAATAGTCAAAGATTATGAACAAGATCCATAGAGGACCACAACATGTTAAGCTGTGCAAGTTAAGATAACATGGTAAGAGTTAGCTGTGAATTCATCGGACACACATAGCAACAAATCAACACTTGAGGATCTCATTGTACTTCCCCCGAAGCTGCAATCTACCATAAGAAAAGATAAGAAACACAGCAATCAAATATATCAACGCAACGTAAGTCGATCTTTTATGCAGAAGTACAGACTGTCTTAAGATAGTATATATACCAAACTCAAATCTCGGTTTTAGGAAAAATTGCAATCGTAATGTAGAAAAGAATGGGTTATCCATATGCAGTATGAATTAAAAAAGAAAACCATCAAAAAACAGTCTGCCCTAGATTTTTAAGGAAAAAGGCAGAGCAAGCTTGATTAATGATCAAATGAGAACTTTCACACATCAAGAATACACATGTAGTAGACGATGCAATGAGGCTGCGGAGTGTCAGGAATGGAATGATAACGACGAGCATACCTTATGAGCTCCAGAAACTTCACATTTTTTTTGTTGGGTCAGCGTTCTCTTCTACCTTGACATCCAATTTAGCAGACACTTTTTCTTCGGTTTTGTATTTCTATTTTTTGTTTTTGTTTTTGTTTTTGTTTTTGCCTTTTCTTTTTTTCCTGCTTGGTAGTTTTAAGGTGTACTTACGGGTTAGTGGTATATGGTATAGTTTGAATCATGAAGTTAAACAAGGACTTGAATGATTCCTTGTATGTCTCAACTTACGCTTGTCGAAGTTATAGCGTGAACCAAGAGCACCACCAGGAGGTACCTGCAGAGGAACGATAACATATGTTCAGAAAGAAACACGGTATGCAAGTCTGCAGAATTCTCTTCCAAATTCTAATTATTCCGCTGCTAGTTTGCCTAGAAAGCCTAATGGCACTGAGTCGATATGGATGCAAATCATAGAACCAGTGCAAAACTTTTATCGTTTTACTCGATGATCATAAGTGGCGATGAATGCCCTGTCAAACATGCGAGTTGGTCTTAGATGTTTGAAACCAACTACAGTGATTCTTATATCAACATATGGTTCCAGAATGTATTTATTGTGCATCGACTTAAAATATTTCAGAAACTTACCCGAGCGAGAAGCTGTTCTCCAGTTTTCCAGAAAGCTGAAGTTCCGATATACCCAATTAGAAAAAGCACCAAAAGGCCACGAAGATAACAATTGATTCCACCACAGGTTCAGGCCGCCCATCGTATCTTCATCGCCGAATTGCCACGCACTTTCAGCTCCGAAATCACCGTCCGTGGAATTCTTTAGCTCAAACCGGCACACTGGACAAGTGTTATGAATCCGCAGCCAAGGTGTGATACAGTCCGAGTGATAGAAATGTTTGCAGGGCAATTCCCTTGCTTCCCCACCAATCCCAAACTCCTCCTTGCAGATTGGGCAATGAGGATCATCTTTCAATTGACTTTCTGAGATTGTGATAGTCGCTAAGGCCTCGATGGCCGAATTGTGTGCTGGAGGAGGTCCAGGCTGATCATTCTGAGCCAAGTCTCCGAAGAACTCATTTAATGGATCGGCATGAGTATCATAGTTGCTGGTATCGTTACTATGATCTGCTCCGTGACTGTGAGGGACCGCTTCAGACTGGGGAACTGGATCAGGAAGTCTCGGCAATCCTTCGAACTGGAGGGTAATCCACGAGTTCAAAGACATTCCATCAGCTTCCCTTTCCACGCCCCAAACAGCTCTTCTGCTCATAGGGGAATCCCGCAGAACATCTGGCGGGTCGAGCACGAGGGCCATGTCGTTGAGCAACCGAGCGACAAAGTGAGAGCCTTGCTGGGCTCTCGAGTCAGCGGCCACTGGCCTTGGCTCGTCCCTAAGCCCCCCATAACAAAAGGGACAAAGGATCACTTGCGGGTTCCTAGAGGGAATTCTGACCGTGCGTCTGCAGAGGTGACAGTAGTAGTAATGAAATGTTCGGATTCTTCGGGTCGAACTGACTGGTAGAACAGGACGGCGACCGGACAACGACATTTAAACTTTCGATATGGGAAGACACTGGGAACTCGTGGGTTCTCAACGACTGATCTGGTTGGAAGAACGATTACAGAGAAATGACAGAATTTATAAGGTGGCTGATGGAATCATAAAGACAATAATTAACGGTTGTTTGCTTTATTGTATTTCCTTCGATAGAATCATAAGGGAAAGGGATGGCTTTAGGATGAAACAGGACAGAGATTCTTTCTCATGTCGGATGGAATATTTCGCTTTGCCTTGTCGCTTCTCCAACGAAGAAGACATTGCTTGCTTCTGCTGAAATGGGAAACAGACTTTTCCCGTGAAAATGGACTTGCCTTTTAACGGTTAATGGAGGATAAAATTGTGTATTGCTCCCTGAAGTTCTGTTCCTTGCCGGTTTGCCGCTAAAAGTTTGTCGATCGCTAAATTAGGGTTCAAAGTTTGAGAATGCTTCCCCTCGAGCTTACCCCAAATAGAAGGTTTCTCGTGTTCTCAATTTAAACCGATGAACAAGAACAAGTTACTACATGGTTGTGATTGGTCTAGTTTAGGAAAATGTTTTTCTAGATGCAATATGTTAAACCTAGGCATCTGGTTCGAGTTCGTGAAAGCGGGCTTACATTCCATGCCCATGTTTTACCTACCACCAGTTCTGTTTGAGTCGGACATGAACGCACAAGAAAGCTTGTCCAACCCATCTTCAGTCCATGGCTTTGAACTCTCCATCGATGAAGGTACAGTTGATGATGATGAGCTAGTTAATCCCGCATCGAATGTGAACAAAAGAGCAATTACTTTTATATGTGGAGAGCACAAAGTATGATGAGCGATATTGATCAGTTGACATGTTAGCACTAATTACTTTTTTCTTGTGCAAAAATGTAAAAATATATGTGGGTGCTTCCTTTTGGGAAACTCTTCCATACCATTCCCTTCCTTGCTAGGTGCCAAATTGTTGGTCCCTCTTTATAGCTTCTTCTGGTTGGGTTCGCTTATCAATTCTATCAACAAGAGCAAAGGGAAAATGAATGCCACACCATTTTCTTAGATTTCGTCGGAATATATTTTCAAAAATGCTAGTTAAATTATATAATTTATAGGATGACACACTCAAATGGAGATATATACAAGGGGAATGGAAGATACAGCTTGTATTGAATTTCGTGATAACACGCGGACGTCATTATCATGCACAGCAGCCATGGAGGGCAACATTTACAGTTACTTTTCTCCATTATTTCTTATTTCTGGTAATAAACAACAATAATTAGCTTAATTTCTAGGAGTAATTTTCTAATGAGCTGAGCGAGTCATTTAGTTAATTATATAATATATAAATAAAGTGGTGAGAGAAAATGTAAAAGAGGAAAAGCTAAGCTCAGAGACTTTATAAAAATGCGAGGTGAGGTTAGGTCGGGTCAGATGAGACGACCTTCTTCCTTTTCTTTGGCTATGGACATACATATATCTCATTTTATTTGCAATATAAATGCGAGCCAAATTTTCTCTCTTTGTATTGACAAACTCCTCACTCACACAAACCACCAGAGGAGCACCAAAAATAAGAAAGAAAGCAAAAACAAAGAATGAGTGCCACGTAAAAGTGAGTGACAACAAGAGGGAGAGAGAATATTATGGACAAAACAAGGCTCGATGAGCTTAAACTCCAAGAGGCTATGACGAGCTTCTCGGATAAAGACTCGGAGGTTAAATCTCTTTTGGAAAAGCTGATGAGGAATCCTGAGGATCAAGTCAATAATTATGAAGGTCCGATAGTTGAAGCCTCTGAAAAATCTGCATCTTTGAAGGAAAAATCGGATCAAAGTTTGGCCAAAGTGGCTTCCTTGGAGACTACTGTAAAGGAGCTTAAACAAAAAAATTGCCGAAGCAGAGAATAAGGCTTCATAAGCTCTTTCGAACAATGAACTTCTAGGCGAGACAAACTTTAACTCAAAATCCAGGTTGATGAACTTCAAGAGCTGCTAAAATCTACTGCTTCCAGCCATTGTTGAGAAATTAGCTTCTCATGTAGTAACTATCACTGAGTTGCAGAAGCAACACTCTAGAGTTCTTGAACTCAAATCAGCAACTGAAGCTCGCATTCTTGAGGCAGAAACGCAATTGGAAGAAGCAACGGGGAGTCCGTTTACTGAGAAGATACATATGCAAATAATTGAGAGACATATATGTATATGTATATGTATATATGCAAAATTTAAATTCTAAAAAAAAATTATCTAAGCTTAAGCTTAGCACTAAGATTTAAATATTAAACATATATATTAGAAATATTTAATATTTTACTTATTAAATACTTAAAATATATTTAAAAACAATCAATATATATCTTATTTTAGAATTGCTACAACTGCATTAATAATATATTAATGAAGAACTTTTGGTGTATAAAAACTTTATTTATTTTTATTTTTTAATTCACATTAATGTGAATTAAAATTTTATTTATTCTACAATATTATAGAAATATTTAATACATTAATAATTTTATTATAATCATTGAGTCTTAATTATCACATAATTACCCATAATTACCCGTATCCCTACTCTTTGCTGCTCTGCATTTTATATGGCTAGGTTGGCACATATTATCCTTGAATCTTGATTGTCACATCACAAGATATCCTCGTTTTTCGAGATTGTTGCAAATACAAATTTCAAAATCCAAATCATAAACATTTCTAAACCCATGGGCTGACGATCGCCAAATCTTCATGGCTCGAGTTAACAAACCGAGGGGCAGAGAGGACCCACTAGGAAGGAGCCTTTGAAACTCAGTTCCAAGTCTAACTGCGAGTCTCGTTCCTATGGAACCGATCAGACTATCCATGGTCCTGATATTATGAGCCATTCATTTGATGCATTGCTCATCTGGTATTATTAATTCAATCCCATCTATCCGTAAATAGCATGATAAATATCTTCCTGAGATGGCAATCTCCTTAAAGTTCGCCAATGCCTGTCCTAAATCTCCTCAAAATTAATAATTAAAAGATAAAAAATATATTATTATTAATCAGATTAGATTAGAAAGTTCACCTAGACCATTGCAAAGAAAAATAACATGTGACAAGAGCACATCGAATAAGTCTATGTACAATTACAAATTTACGAAGATCCTTCCTATTACCGTATTTCATTCTCAATCTCTTGAGTTTAAACTCTATAAAGACCCCAGTAAAAATAAAGAAGCAGAGTATAGCACAATTCTTATAAATACTGCTTCTATTGTGAAAACAGAGAAGCATAGTTAAAAAGAGTCTTTTATTATTATTATTATTATTGTTGTTGTTACTTTTGTTATTATTGATATTATTATTCCTCAAGATTTCACCGACAAAATCGCTGGCCCTTCTAACTGAATTGACATTTCAAAAGTTGGTAAATAAAAAAGAAAAAAAAAAGGCCTCTCTCACCGTCAAGTATTTTATAAATTTCGCAATTTGTAATTCTCATATGAATCATACCACATTATGTCTGGATTTAAAAGTTCTGGTCAAAACATTTTAAAATGTTGAATTATATTTGCAAAAATAGTGAATAATAAAATTTTAAAATGATTAATACATAATTCATAAGTTTCGTGCTAAACATCCAACATTAATTTGATGAAAATAAAAATATTGTAAAATAATTTACACAAAAATATAAATTAGGTTTCAAAACGAAATGGAGTAATAGATATATTAAGTGAATCGCATAATGGAGAAACCCATCTTTTATCTATCTTTCTCCTCCTCCCTCCTTTCAAGTGGACCTCAGATGTTAACTATTTTTTTTATTCTTGAGAAAGAAAGAAAAGCTATGAACTAGCATTAATTGCAATATAATTAAATGATTAGTTGGTGAAGGCATATGATTAAATGTTGCTGAGGATCGAATTAATTTCGGGGTATCAATTAAATAAGCCGATCGATCAACACTTGGTCTCTATGTACATCCACGTTTAACTGTATGGTGAACGAGATCGGATTTGTTGTTCTAAAAAGAACATGATCATAGGAGGTTCTACTCTATTGTCCCCTCTGCAAAATTTGTTGCGCTCCTATTGGATCAGAAATTCACGTGGACACAACTTTCGTCTATACATTAAGGAACCAAAAACATATCTTGTCCGGCAACATAACACTGATACCCCAAATTAATTATTCTCGACAAAATTTAATGCATCTGCCTACACTAACTCGTAAACAAGATCGGATTTGCATCATTCGGTGAGCAAGCAAGTAATTTAAGTTGCCTATATATAATTAAGCTGTTCATGAATTCATCCACTAAGAAAGGAAAGTTGAAGTAGTTCTTTAATTAATTAGTAGGAAAATGCCCACGACAATTCCGTGGGTCGAAATAAGATCATTTAGTGAATAATAAGAAATTATAATTTTGTTCTAATTCTAGAAATTTATTGTAACCCAAAATAATTTGATATGCATATGAAGTTGAAGCAATTATTGATAGAATGAATTTTATCTATAAAGATAAAAACCTCTTCACTGATATTTAAAATATCCTCCTAAAGTAAATTCATATTCCTGAAACTATTTATAGCACAAATAAACTCTGACAGATATTACGATTAGCTTGTGCCAATATAAACAAACAGAAAAGTTAGTTTCATTCTAAATATTTGTTTCTATTAGATGGCTATCATCATTGTTGGATTTATTAACAATTGAGACCATAAACAAATATAGAATATGAACGTCGGACTTGACGAGTCATTTAATCAACCAAATTAGTATTGCTAGTAGTCTTTAAGATTAAATTTTACTGTCCCACCTAAAGAAATTTAGATCCATAATTGGTACAGACAGAAACCGCTCTTCATTAATATTGGCTTAAGCGTATTGATGAGAAATGCTAACACTTGTAATTGATTACTTTGCTTCATTTCATTTCTGGTGAGCTTGTAGTTCCCTAGCTAACGAAACATTATAAAGTGACCCAATGACGCGTCCTCAGTTCAGACAAAGCTTACTTGATTTGATTGGACGTAATCTCCAATTAAATTAATCCTACTGTGACATGAATGATGATTAGTCGTGTTTGTTAGTTCTTCTCTGAAGAAACTATGATCATAAGAAAATAAATGGCGAAAACAAACGATAATTTTTTAACAATCACGCGACGACAGATCTACTATGACCTATATACACACACATACATAAATGCATATACACACACTAAAAAAGGTCATTTTTTTTCCTTGTGAATGCCATTTTTTTTATTTACTTATAGAATCCACATAATATTAATTAAACAAAATAAGGTTCGCCATATATTCATGAGTTCGGGTCTCCCCAACTTGTAATGCCATTGTATTATAGATTCTTACCATCAGCGGGATTACAGACCTTTTTTCTCCAGCACATAGATTTCTCGAGAGTCGATATTTGAAAAACGCGAGTCTCATTTATTTACTAGAAAATAAAAAGACGAATGAGGCATGCATTATGTGCAAGTGACGAGCAAATTGTTTATTCCACGATATCTTATACCTTATTGATCGTTATTATTCTCCAGTTGCTTTATATATTTACATGCCGGACAAAGGTAGGAATTGACTTAAAAATTAATTATACTTTGAATATTACTGGGAAGCTCGGTAGAAAAAGATCGAGTGTTATCAAATTTACAAGATATTATCCCAAATGTACACAAGATATATATTATTTGTATCATCCTTGCACTGGCATAAATATTATAAGTGGAGAGCACAAAATATGATGAGAGATATTGATCAGTTTACATGTTAGCACTAATTATCTTTTTCTCGTGCAAAAATGTAAAAATATATGTGGGTGCTTACTTTTGTGAAACTCTTCCATACCATTTCCTTCCTAGCTATGTGACCAAATTGTTGGTTCCTCTCGATAGCTTCTTTTGGTTGGGTTCGCTTATCAATTCTCTCGACAAGAGCAAAGGGAAAATAAATGCCACATAATTTTCATAAATTTCCGTGGGAATATATTTTCAAACATGTTAATTGAATTATATGATTTATAGGATGACACTACTCAAATGGAGATATATACAAGGGAAATGGAAGATACACCTTGTATTGAGTTTCGTGATAATACGCGGACATCATTATCATGCACGGCGGCCATGGAGGGCAACATTTACAATTACTTTGCTCCATTAATTTCTTATTTTTGGTAATAAACAACAATAGTTAGTTTAATTTCTAGGAGTAGTTTCCTAATGAGCTGAGCGAGTCATTTAGTTAATTATATAATATATAAATAAAGTGGTGAGAGAAAATGTAAAAGAGGAAAAGCTAAGCTGGGAGACTTTATATATAATGCGAGGTGGGGTTAGGTCGGTCAGACGAGACGACCTTATTCCAGGTTGATGAACTTCAAGGGTTGCTAAACTCTACTGCTTCCGATAAGGAAGCCACTGTTGAGAAATTAGCTTCTCACATAGCAACTATCACTGAGTTGCAGAAGCAACACTCTAGAGTTCTTGAACTCAAATATGCAATTGAAGCTCGCATCCTTGAGGCAGAAACGCAATTGGAAGAAGCAACGGGAAGGTTTACTGAGAAGATACATATGCAAATAATTGAGATACATATATGTATATACATATACATAAATATGTATATACATATGCAAAATTTAATTCTAAAAAAAAAATATGAGCTTAAGCTTAGCGCTAAGATTTAAATATTAAACATATATATTAGAAATATTTAATATTTTACTTATTAAATACTTAAAATATATTAAAAAACAACCAATATATATCTTATTTTAGAATTGCTACAACTATAATATCGCATTAATAATATACTAATGAAGAACTTTTGGTGTATAAAAACTTTATTTAGTAGTAAGTTCATCACTTTTATTCTCATTCCAAAACTTCACTTTCGAATTTAATTGCAAAACACCACCTGAAAGGAAATTATTACTAACCTTGAGCTTGACAGCTTAATCCAAACTTCAACTAGCCTAACAGCAGAAGCGGAAAAATCACAAATGAGAAGAGAGCTTGAGCTCGAGACCCCTTCTCATAGCAGCAGAGCAGAAGAACGTTGAGCTTGAAGAACATATTAATTCCCTGGAGAAGAGGCAAATGGAGAAGCAAATCGAGCTGGAGCAGACTCACTCCCAATTAAAGCATTTGGAGGGTGTCCTTGAAGAGATGAACACCAAGTTGGGTCTCTGTGAGAAGGAAAATGAAGGGTTAACTGAGACGAACTTGAAGCTCATTGAGGAACTAGCATCTTATGAGTCGAAGTTCAATGATCTACAAGTAAACCTTTATGCTGCTAAGGAGGTGAGGCAGAGGCGCTCATTCTATTTAATATCCAACCAAAGAATTTTTTCCCCCCTTCATCATGGATATATACTAAAGTTCTGATTTTTTAAATTCACTTGCGATAAAGTACGTGAGAATTGCATATTTCTTAAATTTCGATTGACCGCTAATGCATAAATTTTATTTGTTTTCTTACCCAAACATAGAGAAGCTGTAGTGGAGGGGAGCTTCTCGAAGAAGCTTCGAGAGGCCATTTACTGGGCCATAAGCGTCGCCATGACATTGGCTTCAATAATAATTGGTCTTGGGGCCACAGTTGTTGATTGGAAGCCGATGGCGGCCGCCAGCTTCTTCGAGTTCATCGGAGCGGCTTTGGCCTCTGCCATAGGAGAGCTGCTGACGATGTGGTCTGACAAAAAGACCATAGAGGCTCTGCTAAAGCTTGCTAAGGTAGGCCAAGAAGCTACGAAGGAAACAGTGGAGTTAGGGGAAGTTCCTCCAGTACCGGTAGCAGCAGATATCCCCCGCCCTTGGTTGGTTGCGGCTCATAAGTTCTTTTGCTTTGCTGTCGGGTTAGTCCCCCCCGTTGTTGCCGGCGCTTCTCAGTGAGAACCACACCTTAAGGATGTGGATGGTGGTGGTTGTGGCCACCGCCATCTTCCTCTTGATCGGCATAGTCGGCAGCGAAACTAATGGCGATCAACAACCACCTAGCATCGACGACCCGAATTGGAGACTAGACCTTCTCCAAGACCTCGCCGACTATGCCGATTAGGAAGAAGGTGGCGGTGGCCACAACCACCACCGTCTACACCCTTCGGGTGTAGTTCTCGCTGAGAAGTGTAGGCAACAGTGGGGGACCCACCCGACAGCAAAGGAAAGGCCCTTGTGAGCCATGGCAGCCAAGGGCGGGGGATATCTGCGTCTATCGATATCGAAGGAACTTTCCCTAACTCCACCATTTCCTCCGTAGCTTCTTGGCCCACCCTAACAAGCTTTGGCATAACTTCCTTGGTCTTTTTGTCAATAACCTAAAGTGTGTGCAAACTTGCAGAGGGCGTTGTGCCAGTATATAACTAAAATTGTTAACGAAGATACATATTTATGTATATGTATATACATATATGTATCTCACACATTAAGAATTAGCCTACTCAGACAGAGTCACAATGAAGGCTTTCCGTGAGCTCCATCTACTTGCAGACGAGGAGGAGATGGTCGATATCAGGGGAGCTCAGCGGCCTTAGGCTCCAACAACCGATGAGTTGCCACACCCTTGGCTGGCAACAACTTTGAAGGGTATATCCTTGCTACCGGAGCCATTTGCCCGCTGTTACCGACACATCTAATCAAATCCACGAAAGTAAGATATAGACGATGGTGG
The DNA here is from genome assembly GCF_007655135.1 of Punica granatum. NCBI lineage: Eukaryota > Viridiplantae > Streptophyta > Magnoliopsida > Myrtales > Lythraceae > Punica > Punica granatum. Next base: position 36,804,572 of record NC_045128.1, on the reverse strand, counting down.
GTATGGCTACCGCCACGTTCGTCGGGATTGGAGTTGCCAGCGGACGTCTGGAGAAGTCCTCCATCGTCCATTCCTATAACCTAGTCGTTGGACTCGGTTTATTCTAAACCACATTCAGTTTCGTAATTGGTTGGTTCTATAACAGGGCTGTTACAATTTTTCCCTCTTTTTTGGTTTCCCTGTCATATATATTAGCTGAGAAAGTTGAAACTACTACTGGGTAAGTAATTCTTGTAGGAGCTGCATGTGGCGATCATGTCCTGTTCGACTCTCCATTTTCTAGCTTAATTTGGAGATTAGACCATCAGATATTTATGCTCCTGCTTGTTTAGGGATACAAACATTTTTTTATTTTGAAATTGACTGAATGGTTACCTGAGGTTAGGAAATAACAGGGCATTGAAATTCTATTCAGAAAATGACTTGAAAATGCTAGGGCAAACGATGTTTAGTTGGCATGGAATTGCTTGCGACATGAATTGGTAATACTTCATTAACTCCGTGGCATCAGTTTGGTTGGTGTGTTGTTCATCTCCAATTCGACATGAATAAGCTAGCTAGCGGTGACTCAGTTTGACCCGAATAAAAACACAGATAATAAGCTTTTTGGTGACTCGAATTGGTTGCAGTTGCGTTGCTGGTACTCGATCTACGTTGTTGCATTAGCTTAGGATGTTTAATGCTTTTCATTTCATGGACAGGCCAAAGAAAGAGGGTCAAGTTTTCCATCCAATTATTGACGGAATATCGACGGCATGCTAACATAAGGGATGGAGCTGAGAAAAGCACCTAAATCTCATACGAAGTGATAAGATATCTAGTAATTGGAGATACAATAACAAATACATGGAATCTCATCTGGCAATTGGAGATACAATAAAATAACATGTACACCGTAACAATAAGAAATATACAAATATGTGAGATACATATCTGTATATACATATTCATAAATATGTATCGTCATAAATAATTTTAGTTATATACTAGCACAATGCCCACTGTAAGGTTGCACACACTTTAGGTTATTGACAAAAAGACCAATGAGGCTCTATTAAAGCTTGCTAGGCGGGCCAAGAAGCTACGGAGGAAATAGTGGAGTTAAGGCAAGTTCCTCCGAAACCGGTAGCCTTAGATATCCTCCACCCTTGGTTGGCCGTGGCTCGCAAAGGCTTTTGCTTTGCTGTCGGGTTGGTCCCCCCACTGTTGCAGATGCTTCTCAGCAAGAACTACACCTAGAGGATGTGGATGGTGGTAGTTCTAACCACGGCAACCTTCCTCCTAATTGGCATAGTCGACGGGGTCTTGGAAAAGGCTTCGGTGGTCTAGTCTCTAGTTCAGGTTGTTGCTGCTGGGTGGTTGTTGATCGCCATCAGTTTCGCCTCCAACTGGATTTACGACCGTCTTGCAATTTACTAAGCTAAGCTATTATGGATCAAACTATTTGAGGACCAGATTGTAATAAAGAAAGAATATTGGGCGACCACCATTTCCTCCTTAGCTTCTTAGCCCGCCCTAGTAAGGTTTAGCAGAGCCTCCTTAATCTTTTTGTCGGATCACGTTGTCAGTAGCTCTCCTATGGCAGAGGCCAAAGCCGCTCCGATGAACTCGGAGAAGCTGGCGGCCGCCATCGGCTTCCAATCAATAACTGTGGCCCCAAGACCCATTACTATTGAAACCATTGTCACGGCGCTTTCGACCTAATAAAGCTTCTCTCTATTTGGGTAAGAAAACGAACGAAGTTTATGCATTATCGGTCTATCCAAATTTAAGAAATATGCAATTCTCACGTACTTTATCGCAAGTCAATTTAAATATGCAGAAGCTTCATGAGCTCGTTTTGATATACACTTATTAGGCTTTCCAACCTAGAGAGCTTCACATTCAAGTCCTTAGCTTTTGCATCTTTCTCAGTAAACCTCCATACTACTTCTTCAAATTGTGTTTCTGCCTCAAGGATGCGAGCTTCAATTGCATATTTGAGTTCAAGAACTCTAGAGTGTTGCTCCTGCAACTTGGTGATAGTTACTATGTGACAAGCTAATTTATCAGCAGTGGCTTCCTTGTTGGACGCAATAGAGTTTAACAGCTCTTAAAGTTCATCAACCCGGAGTTTGAGTTGTAGGTTTGTCTCGACTAGAAGTTCATTGTCTAAAAGAGCTTGTAAAGCCTTATTCTCTACTTTGGCAATTTTTTGTTTAAGCTCCTCAACAGTTGGCCAAACTTTGGTCCAATTCTTCCTTCAAAGATGCAGATTTTCTAGAGGCTTCAGCTACCGAACCTTCATAATTCCTGACTTGATCCTCAAGATTCCTCATCAGCTTTTCCAAAAGAGATTTGGCCTCTGAGTCTTCATTCGAGAAGCTCGTCATAGCCTCTTGGAGTTTAAGCTCATCGAAATCACTAGACAATGATTCGTAACATGTACACCGTAACAATAACAAATATGCAAATATGTGAGATACATATATGTATATACATATACATAAATATGTATCTTCATAAACAATTTTAATTATATACTGGCGCAACGCCTACTGCAAGGCAACACACACTTTAGGTTATTGTCATATTCAATTTTAGATGTATGTAATTTTATGCCTCAGTTAAGGTTGCTCTAAGTCGTCTTGTGAGAATTCATCAATATTTGATTCCATGAGACCTAGCTAGCTTGCATCAATTAATCGGTCATCTAAATATATTCATATATATATGTATATATATATGCACACACATGTAGTATACACATCACGGCTTTTGACCGAAATAGTCTTCTTTTCAAAATTAATTCCAACAATAGTTTTCCTCAAAAACTATTTCCAGTCCCTGAACTTTTTGATTTGTTTCATTTAAATTCATCTTGAATTAAGGTCCTTTATTTATTAGAATGAATGAATTATATACAAGTTTTCTCATTATATATATATTATTAAATTATATTACCATGAATCAAAACTTAAATTCTACGAAAAAAATTATCAGAGCTTAAGCTTACAGCTAGATTTAAATATTAAACATATATATTAGAAATATTTACTATTTTACTTATTAAATACTTAAAATATATTAAATAACAACCAACATATGTATTATTTTAGAATTGCTACAATTATAATATCACATTAATAATATACTAATGAAGAATTTTTGGTTTATAAAAACTTTATTCATTTATTTTTTTAATTCACATTAATGTGAATTAAAATTTTATTTATTCTACAATATTATAGAAAAATTTAAGACATTAATAATTTTATTATAATCATTGAATCTTAAATTTCTAGAAAAAAATACATATGCCAAAATTATATAATGTAAGAATTGATGGAAGAAATTCATTCAAAAAATGCTTATTATGTATATCTATCCATTATCTAATCTAAATGGATAATGGATAAGTTTATTTACATATTTTTATCTATACTATTTGTACGAGATGCAAATCATTTGCTCAAATTTTAATAAACTTTTGTCGATAAAATTTAAATTTTGGTTCATGTTATAATGTATTTAAGAATTTTCCTAATGCCAATCTAATAGATAATTCATTTATGCTAATAAATAAAAGAGTTTATTTCAATAGGATTTAAATGAAACAATTTTAAAAAGCCACTGGATTGGAATAATAATTGAGAATATAGTATAAGTCTATTTTGAGAAACAGATTTTGGATAAGTCTATTGTGCCAATTAATTTTGAAAAGAAGACTACTTTGGTCTAAAGCTCTCTAAATTATGCATAATATAGACTTAATATAAATGTTATTGGGATTGCAAGAAGATGTACAATCAGTCAATGTACCTTTCAAGAAAAGAAAAATAAAATAAAATGTGTAGTCAGTCATTGGTATCTTGGCATGGGATGTTGCAAAAAAGATTTCATCAGTGGTCACCGACGCAAAGTGTCATGGAATGGTTGTTTTTGTGCTCACTATTCTTAAGCACGATCCACCTAAAATAGCCTTGATTGAATTTTTCACTGGTCTAATTTCGAGACAATACGAAAACAATTGACTTTTTAGTTTTAAGGCGTACTTGTAATTCAATTTCATTTTTGCTTTTGATCAGTATCTATATATATGAAATAATAAAAGTTGGTGCGATACGCTGGAAAGTGCTACGTAGGATAAAACACATCTTTAGTTGCGAGACATTTCGTGTCACCACCAAGGAAAACGCGACAAATGGCATAATTTCATGCCGCCACCTCGGCTCTAGAAGTCAAAAAAATTTAAATTTATGAAAAGTTATGGATCATATATTTATGATTATTTATAATAAATTCAATTTGATTATTTATGAAAAGTCATAATTCATTTTTTAGCTCTACGAGCTTTGACATGCAGGCAGATTTGAGTCGGAAAATTCTTCATATACTATCCTGAGTAGAAACCAAAATATATTGGAATCATAAGATTCATCATCATCTTGAAGTAAGTAAACCATATTATTGTTGGGGTCGTGAAAAATCAGGTCTTCATCATGTGCAAGCCACAAGCCTTGCAGGTCACGAGCCTCGAGCTTCCACGAGCAACATGCAAAAAAGGAGGATTGGAAGAGTCTCGATATCCCTCCGATGCTTAAATGAGAATGTGTACACAAAAGTAATGTATTTAACTCAGGGTTTAGTGGTACCTGAAGATGTATTTATAGAGATTGTAGAAAGTCCCTAATAGATAATTTGCTTCAAATATTCATTTGCACATGATACTCGCCAAATATCGAATTAGACATATTATAATATCATAAAGTTATTGATAGCACATTCTAAAATATCTAAGAGATATATCAAGGATATGAATAGATACTTAGAGATAATTAAAGAGATATATCCTCACGATAAAATTTCATTATCAACTCGGATGTATCAAGGTGGGCCCAAGCTGCAAAATCAAACCTGGCGAATTGGGCCAATTTCCGGATCCCAACAATTATATATAAAATAGAGGGAGATGATTTTTTATCATGTAGATACCAAAATTTTTTATTAGACAACTGATAAACTATATAAGTAGGTACAACTATACAAAATGTGAAATATATGGTACATTGTTTCCTCTAATTTTTTATTGGATCTATGAAATAAAATTAATATTAACTTGAGCATTTTTTGAATTAGGGAGAATTGATATATAAATCATTCAACTAATCAATGTGAGAGATTGCAACCATAAAATGCTATAGATAGGTTGGAAATGAAGGAAATCAATTTTACAAAAGTTAGGATGGAAGAATTTATAAAAATAATTTTATTATTTACGTAACAATTGCAGCCCTACCATAGGCGAGGGCCTTCTCCTCTAGTTGTAATTCTCAATTTCATGACATTTGTTATTAGATATCATATGGCCCATAATTTGGCAAGTTAATCTCTAGCTAGCTATCTCAGCTTCTTGACTTCCTTCCGTTGTTGTTGTTGTTGTTGTTGTTTATATATATATATATATATATATTTACAAAATAAATAAATAAATTTCATAGCATTGGGAGGCTATCCATGGGGACCACACCAACCGATAAGACACCCCAATCCAACTTCGGAAATCGAACTCCTCCGCCGTCTTTGACCCTCTCTACTCTATCCTCACTCTCTCCAACAACTCCTCCTCCGGCGAGCCACCATCTCCGCCGCCGGATTCCCGACAATGAGGGGCGGAGTGCTCTCCTCCGTCCTCCATTACTGGCTGGTCGACCACCCATCAGTCCGCCACTTCACTTGGGCCCCAGGCCACACCTTCGGCTCCACCCCGCTCTTCCTCACCCTCACCGTCCTCTCCTACCTCGTCCTCACGCGCCTCCTCGTCCTCCTTAACGCGCCGCCTCTCCCCCCGGCTATCCTCAAGGCCGTGACGGCCATCCACAACCTAGCCCTCTCCTCCCTCTCCCTCTTCATGGCAGCCGGGTGCGCCCTGTCCTCCCTATCCCAGGCCCCCGACCCCCGCTGGATCGTCTGCTTCCCGGCCGGGAAGACCCCGCCCCGGGGGCCGACATTCTTCTGGGCGTACGTGTTCTACCTCTCGAAGATCCTCGAGCTCGTCGACACCCTCCTCATCGTCCTCTCCGGCTCGACCCAGCGGCTGACCTTCCTCCACGTCTACCACCACTCGACGGTCCTTGTCATGTGCTACGTCTGGCTCCAGACCGCGCAGTCGCTGTTCCCGGTCGCCCTCGTCACCAACGCGTCCGTCCACGTCCTGATGTATGGATACTACTTCCTGTGCGGGGTGGGGCTGCGGCCCCGGTGGAAGAAGGCGGTGACAAACTGCCAGATCGTGCAGTTCGTGTTCAGTTTCCTCGTCTCCGGCCTGATGCTGTGGTACCACTTCACCGGGCCGGGGTGCTCCGGGATCTCGGGCTGGTGCTTCAATGCCGTCTTCAATGCCTCTCTGCTGGCCCTGTTCGTTGATTTTCACGTCAAGAGCTACGCCCGCAAGAAGAAGAACGACAAGGAAGGCTAAGAGAGATGAGTATATAAAGTTTCATCACTTTTCTTTCTTCTTCTGAATTTGCCGGAACAAGTTGCTGCTGCTTCTCAGATCAGTAATGGATGCTCAAATTGATAGATTTTGTGTACTGCATTGAGATCGAAGTGGAGACGACATTGTATAGCCGTGATAAATTGTCGGGCTAGTTCATAGATATGAATGAAACTGAAGTTTCCATTTTTGGCCGCATAATGCTCTTGGGAGCTATACTATGATTTGATATCCGTGATCAGACTCGATTGTTCTTGCTTCCTGGGCTCACTCCGGATAGAAGGTTTCTTGTGTCCTCGATTTAAACCGATAAAACAAGAGCAAATTACTACATCGCTGTAATTCTTATGGTTGCGATTGGTCTGGTTTAGCAAGATGTTTTTCTAGATGCAATACGTTAGACCTAGGCGTTCGGTGCAAGTTGGTGAAACTTGGCTTACGTTCTATGGCTATGTTTTACCCACCACCGGTTCTGTTCGAGTCGAACACGAATGCACAACAAAGCTTGTCCAGCCCATCTTCAGTCCATGGCTTCGGACGCTCTATCGATGAAGGTACAGTCCATGATGATGAGCTAGTTAATCCCGCATCGAAAGTGAACAAAAGATCAAGGACTCTCGAATGGTCTTAAATGCTAGCAGTGTCGTGAGACTATTGCATGTGATTTAACAATAAGACGGGGCCGACCGTCATTTCGTGGTTGGGACGGTGTCTAAATTTGGAGTGGAGCTGAACTTTCCTTGAGTGCTGCATCTTTAGTGTATATATATATATATTTTTTATTTTTTCACACTATACATAATTAATTTAGACCCTTAAATCTTCTTAATTTAATATGAACCGTCCATTTTTATTAATTTTAAAATTTCAAAAATATTCTTAAAAAATTACGATCTGGTCCCCTTATTATATAAAATGTGATTTTTATCCACAATTGTTTCCGTCAGTCTTCAATCCCAATTCAAATTCTGAGAGCTTCCTCCTGTGGAGAGAACAATGGAGATGGTAGACCTTGGCCATCTCATGGCCTTTGACCCCACCCACCAGTTCTCTTCTCTATCATCTTCAAGGTTTGAGATCGAATGGATTTATAAAGTTCAGTGTGTCAGCTGGACCGATACTCTCTTGGGATTCAATGTTTGAACATTTTTTTCTTTGGGATCGAAACATTTTTGAAGGTCCTTGCCGGCATGGATATTAGTTTGGGAATTGTTGGTTTATGCTCTGTTCTTCCTTTTCATTTTTTTTCCCTTCTAATTTTTTTTCCTTTTTCTTTTTTTTAGGGAGGAGTTGGTGGAAAATTGTCTGCAGAAGGGGCGGGAGCTTGTTCAAGCAGTTGCGAATGCCCTTTTCAGCTTACCTTCGACCGAAGATTTGGACGGTCCCATTGTCAAGCTGCCACCACCTACAAAGAAACGACCCAGAGTAAAGCATGTAAAGTCCCATTGCTTGGTTTGTTATTACTGGCATCGAGAACATATTGTTTCTTGATTGCCCAAAGCGGAGAAGCCACATGATCTTGTTTTCTAGTATCATGCTCGGTGGTCTTATACTAAACCTGGTTATGAAGTTCTGGAGCACAGTACGTTGTCGTCTACCTGCTTTTGAAAGATATTAGCATTTGTAGTTCTGTTGCTTTCTCTCTTGAGCTCACACACAACATTATTTGAAAAGCTCAAATTTTGTCGGGAAGAAGCATCGGCTCATGTATGGTGAGCTCATACAAAAACCCGAAGAATTGATAGCAAATAGACACATCAGAGCTCGAAACCAAGAGCAACCTTTCTAATTAGAATTCCCATTTCCGGCTACCATTTCGACCATGAATCGTAAAAACGCAACCTTGAGTGTGAAAGAGATGATTTTGAGAACAAATTCTGCAGTCGGTTCAACGGGTGATTTATGGTCGATGACATGGCACTTTCTTATTGGTCCATGCGTGAGAGCTAATTTATAACACTCATTAAAGATTTGTGGGATGAGAATAGAAAAGTAAAGAATGAAATTATTTTAAAAAAATTGTAAAATAGACGGTCTATATTAAACGAGTGGAATTTAAAGGCTCATATTAGTTTTGTATAGTATGAAAAAACTGAAATTATGCACCGTAAAATTTGAGTTCCTTGAGGAGTGGCGCAATGTATTTGCCCACAGAACGAGGAGGCCATTTGAGACAGTTGCCCATACAGGAGATGTAACGGACAAAATGAAACTGTAGGGAGCGAATTGTGAGGAAAGCAGATTTAGGGGCATATTGAAATTTAATAAAAAAATATGAATATATTATCTTATCCCAGAAAATAAAATAAGAAAAAAAAAAAGGAAAAAAGGAACTGATCCGTGGCTCTGCTGCAAGCAAAACAGAGCTCCACTCAAAGAACCGAGAGTGGCACTACGCTCGATCGCCATGACCTTATCTTATCTTCAGCTCCATCCTCCTCCTACTCTCAGCCCCAACTCTTCGAGTTCCGCAGGCCCAGTTCCTCTCCACCCTCAATCCCACCATCTCAGCTTCCCCTTCCCATCAAAATCCACATCGCCCCAAGCACTCCCGAGCAGCTCCAGCGCAGCTTCCCCTGAGAAATGGCGGGCCAAAGTTTCCTTCTTTCCCGCATTCTTGAAGAAGGGAAAGGACGCACAGGCCCTGAAGGAGGAGCTTCTTGATGCTATCGCGCCGCTTGATCGTGGGGCCGAGGCCACCCCCGAGGACCAGCAGAGAGTCGATGAGGTTGGTGATCGTCTTTTGAGAATTGCCCTCTCTCTCTCAGAATCTCTGGAATCTTTTCTGCCTTTCTCAGTTTCATTTTTCGTTCATCAGATGGCTCGCAGGCTCGAGGCAGCAAACCCGACAAAGGAGCCGCTCAAATCTCCTTTGCTTAATGGGAAGTGGGAGCTCATATACACCACCTCACAATCGATTCTGCAGACCCAGGTTTGCCTAGATGATTCCTTTCGCTTACGGTGTAGTCAGGAAATGTGTTAGGACACACAACAATGTGTTGCGTAATAGAACTAAGATGCTTTTTTAAGGATGTTTGGCATGTTAGAGCATTCTGAATTTCCTTGGTTTTGAGGTTTTGCTTCTGTTGATTGAATTGTTATCTTAAGTGGTGATGTGACAGAGACCTAAGTTCTTGAGATCAACCACAAACTACCAAGGGATCAATGTGGATACTCTGAGGGCCCAAAATATGGAGTCTTGGCCATTCTTCAATCAGGTTAGTTGGACTACAAGTTCCTGGTGCTGTTGCGCAATGAGAATTTCTGCATAGCGATTGATCTATGATAGTAGAGTTGCGAACTTGTAGCGAACCCGAAGAAGCAAGCGGGCTGCTATGAAATTCTGAATATAGCAGTGTCAACTTTACAAATTTTTGGATAATTTGATGAAATGAATGTGATGAATTCGCTGCTCGAGCCTGAAATGGGGGCCCTTCTTCCTCTTGCAGGTGACAGCAGATCTAACTCCTTTGAATTCGAGGAAGGTGGCTGTGAAATTTGATTATTTCAAGATTGCGGGACTGGTAAGTACCCTTTAGTTCTCTCATTCTAATAACATGGTAATGTTGTATATCCTGTATTGTTATGCATCCTGTTAAATCACTGCCGATCCAGTTCAGCCATGCGTTGACATGTGCAATTGTAACTGCAGATACCCATCAAGGCACCGGGAAGAGCGCGTGGGGAACTCGAAATCACGTATCTAGATGAGGAACTGCGGTGAGTTCCGTCTAGTACATCACATAGCCATTCATTCTTCAGGAAATTGGTTTCCATTCTCCTGCAATTGTCATTTGGAAAACGTCAAAATGAATGTGCTTTTCCTTGTACAGAGTATCGAGAGGAGACAAGGGAAACCTCTTCATCTTAAAAATGGTCGATCCTTCCTACCGTGTCCCTGTATCAAAGGAGCAAGCTGCGTAATGCTAGGGCATGTATGGTATTTTGTTCCACCGGAAAGGAGCTAGTATAGCATACCATACCATACCCTTTCAGTTGTTTGAGGGGTCTGCTCTAAAGATATTCCATGACAGGAAGTCTCTCCCTGTGACATCACAGATGAAAGTTGTATGATTCACGGAAAGGTCTAGTTTTTCGGCCTACATAAATTTTCTTCAGGAGAATTAGACTTACACTTTGCATCAAAGCGTTACTTTAACGGAAGGTTTTGTTCCAACTGTTCATTTTTCGCTCTAGTGAGATGACATCATGTCAATCTTCTCCTATCTCCCAGAAAGGTGCGACCTTTCTGATGCATTTTGTAACATTACCTATTCATCGAGGAGATTGGTTGAATGGATGAGAAACCGGAACTCTGAAGAGAAACAAGATCTTGGCGGCAGCCTGAACAAAATTCCAACTTGGATTGTGACCGTGACAAATGAATGAGTTACCGAATAATAACAAATGCATGAACAACGCTGCGGCTTAGATTCACAAAAAATGAGATCCATAAGGGCGATATAATCCATCGCCATGTCTGAGATGAACACAAACACGACTGGACAGAGTCCAGACATGTTCTTTCTAATTCTTTGGTCTTCTAATGGCATTGCTCAAGAGATTATGAATTTTCCCGAGAGAGTCATTGCTGGGCTTACTAAGCTTTATCCACTCAACCTCTTCTTCACCATCGCAACTTAGCAAATCTTCATAAACCCCATCATTCACCTTCGTCTTCTTCATCAAGATCAATGGCAACGCCCATCTCTTCTTCCCACACGACCGCTCTGACAAAGACCTACCATCTTCCAGTTCCAGAGTTTCCTTCTACTCTCTCGTTGACACCATTCCCTCTGTCATTGAAACCCAACTCCCGTGCAGAGTTGCTCGCCAAAAACACGCCTTTGGTGGATTTTCCACGAAGGAGGGCGTTGAAATGGAGGACTGGGGTTTACTTCTTCGCTGGATTTTCCACGAAGAAGAAGGACGCTGAGGACTTGAAGGAGGAGCTCTTTGAGGCCATTAAGCTCCTTGAGCGCGGCGCTGAGGCCACTCCCGAAGAGCAGGAACGTGTCGATCAGGTGAACTGAACCTTATCCAGTTGCTGTTATGTATGACGATTATCCAGTTTAATTGGTACTTTGAGTTTGAGCTGGAATGCCCCAAGTTTCTAGCTTTCTGCAGCAAGGATTACTTCGCATATACTACAGTCTGCCCAATGAAATTTTGTAGATTTTTCCTGTTAGTGATCGCATTTTGGTATTGATTTTCACGCATTCTCAACGAATGCAAATTTTTTTTCCAGGATAATTATTGTTCTCGGTGTGTTTTGGCACGATTTCTGCAGCGAAAAGATATTACAGGTCCACATTCTAGCATGCTTGAACTAGTCCGTTGAGGAGAAATTGATGTTTTACCGGGCTTGACGTGCATTGTTGCGTGTTTCTGGTAATTAAGCATAAGGCCTCCCAAAGAAAGCTTGCCTTTTATGGGCTCGAAAAGAAACGAGTTCTAGGACTGCCACTATTTGCAGGTCAATCTGGTGGATAGAAGTGTCAGATGATAGATTTTTCTTTTCTTCTTATCTACAATAGTTCAGTACAAAGTCTATTCCTGAATCACAGCTCATGGTGTTCACTTGTCCGAAAATTCTGTCGTTTATTACCAGTGCTAGTTTTCATTTTATTGATCACATCATCAAAACTTTTTCTGGGTCAGATTGCACGTAAGCTCGAGGCAGTTAACAAAATAAAGGAGCCCCTCAAGTCCGAGCTGCTTAACGGGAAATGGGAACTCCTTTACACCACATCTCAATCAGTTCTACAGACAAAGGTCTGCAAGTAGCTCTTTACATCGTTCACACATCAGTTTTTTTTTTTTTTTCTTTTCCCCTTGTAATGAGTTACAATTTCACTCATTATCTGTAGCGATATGACAGAGACTGAAACTCTTAAGGCCTAATGGTAAGATCTACCAGGCGATCAATGTGGATACCCTGAGGGCTCAAAATATGGAAACCTGGCCCTTCTTCAATCAGGTGCTTCCAAAAATTCTTTTTGTAATATATCATTTTTTTTTGTACAAGTAAAAGATTAATATGGAGATATGGGGGATCAAACCCTGTAGCTCTCGCGTGCAAAGCTAGCGCTCTACCATTTGAACTACATCCCTTTTGCTTTTTATTAGTTTTTACATTTTGAGCATTTTTGGCAATCTGATCGGAGACTACCGTGTTTCTCATCTATTTAAGTTTTGTGTTTTTTATGGGTACTAAAGTTTCGTGTTGCTGAACCTGTAAGTCTAAGTTTGCTGCATTCTTCTTCTTAGTATTTTCATTATAGGTATGGTCTACTAAAAATTCCTTCATTGTCTGATTAATGCTGTGCAGGCAACGGCTAATTTGGTGCCTCTAAATGCAAAAAAAGTGGCTGTTAAATTCGACTTTTTTAGAATCTCCGGTCTGGTAGGTGCTTTTTCCTCGACTTTGTCCAGCTCTTGTAATTCCTCTGTTGGTATACCAATTAACTCGGTACAATTATCAATTATTGCTGCATAAACCTATCATATCCGATTTTCATTTTTGTTTTTCTTATTCCTGTCAGATACCCATAAAGAATCCTGGAAGTGGTCGCGGCCAGCTGGAGATCACATACTTAGATGAAGAGTTAAGGTTGGTTATCTAGTTGCTACTTCGAAGATTGATTGGTTGATTCAGCACTCAGTTCAACATTTGAAGGAGAATACGGAAAAGGAAGAGAGACGAGAATATCAACTTCTTCTCAGTTTTTCCAAATTCAACAGATGGACCTGAACCTAATGACTGTTTGTATGTTTGCGTTCTGGGTTCTATGCGGTGAAAATTTTCTCAGGAAGAAGATGCAACATTGTCTAAGGATAGATTTGGGAAATCCTTAATCTTGAATTCCTTTTGGGAATATTTTGTTTTTCTGAGCTGTTGAGTTCTGTTTTGCAGAATATCAAGGGGTGACAGAGGGAACTTGTTCATCTTGAAGATGGCGGATCCATCATACCGAGTTCCTCTGTGAGTTCGATTGCCTCAGAAGCTGATCCCTGTTGAACTTCCCTATCCCTCCTTGAAGCTGAAACCTCGTTTTTGAGTCACACCATTGTTGCAGGAGGCAAGGCAATTAAAGGTTATCAGATGAAATTCTGTACAGAAAGTCGACCGGTGGTACAAAAATCATGTGAACTTATTCTGTATAGGGTATACCCAGAAGGAAACACGGTGCTCCGCATAAATTTGTATTGTATATATAAAATATAAAAGATATTTTCTTGAGTTAAAATGAGTTCTTCGATCCCGTGTCTAGCTATTTGATTACAGGACCAGGCCGTCCACCGGCTTGGAATGATTTATGTGCATGGAGTATTCGGGTGTGATAGATACTAAATCGAGCTTGGGGGGAATACCGGAGCCCCATGTCGTAGCACATCAGTGCCTAACCGGAGCTGAATTATAAAGCATGTGCAATTCGTGTATTACAGATTCGCATATTGAGCAGATGTCTTCCGACCGAGAAGGCAATCAGGAGTTCAGAAAGCTAGCCCGCCAAAGGAGCCAGCTTCTATATGTGGCAAGACTATCAACCCAAGCAAGGCCAGCCCCTGGCCCATCTCGACCCAGTTGACCTCGCGTCCCTTCGGCCAGGTGCCTTAAGTGACACCGCCATCCGATAAATTTCAACCGGCTGGTGACTCAGAGAGAGTGAGTGAGATAGGGGAGGGAGAGAGAACTTCATTGATTGCTATTTAGCCATTGGCGCAATCACATATTTATTATCGAAATGGCTATTTGTATATGGGAATGTAATTAAATGGGACTTTTTTTTTTATATTTATCCTTAAAGTATTTAAAAATAAAAGTGAAAGAAAGAAGAAAAGCATGAGCTCAATGAAACTGAAAGAAGAAGGGAAGTGAGGGAGGGAGGGTCTGTCTGTCTGTCTCGTCTGTTTGTTTTCCCCTCAGTGTTACTACCAAAGAGTACCAAAACAAACCCAACCATTATCTTCTCCTCCTCCTCCTCCTCCCAAAGAGCAAAACCTCTCTCTTTCTGTCGATTATTTCCCGTGATTATTATCTGGGTGAGGAGGTCAGTGCTTGAGTTCAAGGTCAGCACCACCTCCATGTCTAATTCATTGACATCTTCTTTAATTATTATTATTATTTTTTCCTTATAGCCAAGGAGATCATTTCTTTAAACTTTTGTCCCTTTTTATTGTAGCTGCCTCGGAGGATCTACACTCACCGGAAAAAAAAAAAAAAAGAGGTTATGATTACAGTTGTTGTGTCGAAAGATAGATTATATATAATTACTGGTGAGGGCATTTTAGTCTTTCTAGCCAACTTCTCCCCTGGACATAGCAATTGTAACTTTGACTTGTCATTTGTCAATGGTCGGAGGGAGAGGTGAGGTGGTCTCTCGTAGTAAAAGGAGAGAGCTACCTAAGTTAATGTTAATGGTTGATGGTTCGAGCTTGTGCTTAAACAATGTATCGGATTAGTCTATATGTCATTCCCCCCTCCTAAATAAATTGCAGAGTTCGGGTGTTTCATTTTGTATATTTTCTTATCAAATGTCATTTTTACATCGAAGGCGGGATTCCGATTTTCCCTTCATTCGGGGATACCATGTTTCCAAAATGTTTGAAGTAAATTAAATGAATGATTAATTAAAGCACCCAACACATTCGATACAATCTAGCTAGATAGATCTTCCTCTTTTAACTTCTCTTTTTGGTTGTGATTAGTTAGCAACCTCTGTGATTTCAAGTTACTAACATGTACTTCGGACACCGGTGAAATTAAGCAGGAAGAGATCTCAAAATGAGGAAGCAAGGGCCGTGCTGCCACTGCGGAGCCAAAGGTTAGCCAATTCTTCTTCGAAAACCCGGGCTAGCAGCTCATGATGGTTTAATTTATATATCCCCTAATTTAATTTCAGTTATTTTATGTATCGGTTTTATCTTGTAGTTTTCATTCAAATTGTATAACCTTGACACATGTATTTGCTTAGTGACATGACTGATTTAATCAAGTAATTCTTATAAATGCTGTAAAAAAAAGTTATTTTTTCTTTTTTTGGAGAAAAACGCTATTCTCAATTAATTGTATATATATGTGCATATTATTTTTATTTTTATTTTTTTAATAAAATATATGTGCATAATTAGATCCTTAATGACGAGACACTCATGCATGAGGAGCCTAGATTTCCTTTCCAAAAACAAAAAAGAAGAGTCTCAATTTATTGCGTTTGCATACACATATATAAGAAAATTTATTGATTAGCTATCTCTAATTTGCCAACCAAACAGCTAGCGTAAGTCATTTTTCCATTTATCACTTACCATATATATATATATATATGTATGCATGCATGCGCATGCCCAAAAACAAAGCGATTATTATAGGATGCACACCCCAAAAAAAAAAAGAGTATTATTTCCCAAAATGATAAAAAGCAAACAAATTCCAAGAATTATATATCAAGTTGTCCATGTCAATATTTATTACAAAATTCAGGCTGATCAAAAGAGGTAACCTCCTTAATATATTGCTAAAACTCAAAACGTTGGATTTAAGCATCAAAATCAAGCATCACAACAGCCAACTAAGAAAAGAATTTATGAGATAGTCCCGTTGCATATATGTTGCATGAAAAGCATTTTTTTTCGGGGGTGAAGTTCTACAAAAAAATATATGATCTTAACCTTATCTAGAGTTTCTTGCCTTCTTCATCACTGAGAATAAGCTTATTAGTTAGGGCTGGAATCAAGTTGAATGTATATTTTCTTCGTAGATACATACTTTTGCAGTATAAGGGTATGTTTTTCGACCGTTGGACTGAGACTCTATGGTCTGGGTAACGGCTATGCGTTACTCGTAATCTAGGATGTATCGAAGTTGCATTTCCCATTTTGAGACTCGAATATAAGTGAACATTTGTTCCCCCTATCATGAAATTATTCCAAACCAGAAACACCACTGTGGCGAAATGGGCCGCTGGAGAAGCCGGTGCTCTGCAACGCCTGTGGGTCTAGGTGGCGCATAAGAGGCACGCTGGAGAACTACGTCCCGAAACGGGGTCATGGGGGTGGACGTCGGAGGTCGAGAAAGATGGGATATGTGATTCACGATGTTAATGTAGATAAGACCATCCCGACGAGTACCATTGGGACAGAAAGAGCAATTGGAAAGGGGAAAAACACCTCAACCAGTTGTGCCATGAATGCCAACCGAACAAGTGAATCTGAAATATGCACAATCAATAGGTCGACTTCAGAGTCAGTGACATCTGATTCTCAGAAAATAATATTTCACATCGTGATCAAGTCAGAGGACGAAGAAGACGACGATGATGGTATCACTGATTCAGGTCATCCCTTAACCATAATGCGAATTCTTCCTTAAATGCTTAGATGCGCGTGTGCGTGTCATGTAGTATCTCTGTGCCACCATTTTAGCCTTTATGACTTCTCTAGGGTTAAACTGAGTATTGACTTTGATATAGAATAGTTAGGTTATCGGAATTCCAATGCTAAAAAAAAAATCATTTACTGATCAAAATTAACAATAGAGTTCGATGAAGCATATCATCTCTTGGTATATCTTCTTCATAATTCGGTTTTTCAGTCTAAAATATCCGGTCTTCTGAACAAATGACTTGTAAGGTTTCCCTCCAAAGTACGGCTATCATGAACTTCTTATTTTAGTCGACACATTCATCTTCTATTTATCATATGGCCGGCCTCGTTGGTTGCCAAATAAGAATTTACCCTTCATTTAAATCCTCATACATATATATATTTTTTGATAGGATCCTCATACAGATTTTATACACATGTAATTGATAAGCTACTTTTGAATCTGAAATAATTAATGTACTTTTCCTTTCTTATATTAATCTCTCTTTTTTCCCATATTTTATAAGTGAAATTACATTCGAGCAGGCAAAGATGAAGGACCATCAGAGGCCGACAATGAGGTTCCAAGTCCAACCGGTGCGTTTGCACATATCAAAAGCCTTCACAGGGAACTCCTCAAGTTATACATTGAAGAGAAGTCATCAATGGATGAAGAAGAGGAAGCAGTGCTCATTGACAATGTCAATTCCTTTATGTATGAGAATGAAATAATGTATGGGAGCTACCTTCTCAAACCACCATTGCCCAATATCAGTCCAACGGAGGAAGCAGCACTCAAAGGCTCAGCTTCTTCTTCTTCCTCAGTCAATCAGCTAGATGCTAAAGAAGAAACTCCCCCACTAGTGTAAGTTTGCACTAATGCAGTACAATACATACATACATAATATATACTCGCTGAATTTTGGTCCATGACTTTTCTTTCCTCTTTTTTTTTTTTTGTAATTTTCTTTGATGATTGACTTTTTATATGTTCATTGCCATCCCATCGATTAGCGTTGCCGGCTCCATGGATAAAGTGCAGACCCGAAGTGCATCGCACACTCCTGCAAATATTGCCGAGGTAATTGTTCACTTATTGATCAAGAGTGAATGAATATGATGAACCCTAGTTTTCCTCGAATTACCGATCATTTCTTGATTCTTAAAAAAAAAAATGAAAGAAAGAAAAAAATTTAACAGATCCTCTCTATTGGGACCACGTAAGTAAATCCTAGTGATTTCTGGGTTAATTTTCTATATTAACTGTCAGTTTGTGCGTGCGTGCGTGGGTATATATATATATATATATATATATATACACATTTTGCAGTTCCCAGATCAAGAAGCACTTGATGATGAATCCATTGCAGAGATGTTTTTCCCTCATGCTTCCTTTGCTTCTGATGGAGATCACTGATCGTAGTCATCATCCCAGACATCGATCGACGAAGGTACACACAATCTTTATGCAGTAGTATTCATCAGCTTTCTTCTCTGATAACAATTAGTGGAAATTCAATAGATGCTTCAAGTAAATTGGATCGTGTAGCTTCGGTTCAAACCCGTAAACGTACATGCATATAACCAAAGAAAATTGTGGCCAAAGCAGTAAGCCAAAATTTTTTCCAATACAAAAGGTCTAGGGTTCGACTCTAAGCGGGACTGGATGGAGTTCGACTCTAGCCGGAACTGGATGGAGCCAGAATTTTCTT
Source organism: Punica granatum (assembly GCF_007655135.1). Lineage (NCBI taxonomy): Eukaryota > Viridiplantae > Streptophyta > Magnoliopsida > Myrtales > Lythraceae > Punica > Punica granatum. Next base: position 36,786,017 of record NC_045128.1, on the reverse strand, counting down.
TCACAGGAAAATAATGACTTAGCTAACCATTATAATTACTATATACTTCTTTCAACCAGGAAAGACAATAAGCTGATATTTTTATTTTAGGAACAAGTCTTAACATTATGTATAAACATTATATATATATTATTATAGATGCTTAAATGCAAGGGAGAAACTGCCTCCCTCAATTATATGTAGCCCCGTCTTGGACATGGTTAATTATGGTGGTTGGTAAGGGAGTGTGATAATCGGGGCTGGAGCCAGAGTTATAGCCGGAAGGGGTAATTCCCCACTCCCCACCCGAAATTTTGGAAATATACTAGACAAATGTACATAAAGCGTTGAAATTAAACATTATGTCGAATAATCAATGTGAATTAATTTAAGTGGTCAAACGTTTATTTTCTTGAAGTAAGGTCTCGGGTTCAAATAAAAATTCCACGTTGGGAGAGTTGTACCTCTTACGTATTAGACCAACTCGGGTTGAATTAAATTTTGAGCTCGATGGACTTTGGAATACCATGATACACACCGAAAGACTATTATGTCACATTAGATGTACACATCGCCCCCTGTAAAATATTCTATTACTTGATATTGCCCTATAAGTTTTCTTAAAATTCCTAGCGAAATTACAAATTTTAACGGGCCCCTCATGAATTTAGAAGGAACGAACTTGTGTTTCCATTTTGAGTTCTAGAAAGTGAAAAATTACCCTTTGTATAATGAAAACTCTTACTCCAAAAATTTGTCAAGAACAATTATAGATATTAATTTCTATAAATACAATTAATGTCGTTTTTCTTCTGTGTCATTCATACTTGCTAGAAATATAATCTTGTTATTGTTTTGATACAATCTTATATATTGCCCTCCGAAAATGATTGCTGATAATGTTGTCCCAAAAAAAAAAAAAAGGGATCCATTCTCATAATGGGCTGGTCTAACTTCAGCCCATATCAGATCTTGACGCCCTCGTCTAGAAGACTGGTTAGTCTCAACGTTGCTCGGTGGTCCTTCCGTAAGATTTAAGAAGGTTTGGGACGCAGCTCTGCTGTAATGACATACGAATCCGGCTAACATCTTTTTCCTTTTCATAAAATGTACATATCTGAGTTCTTGTGCTTAATTTCATATATATACACATACATAATATGATTCATGTTACGTATTGTTCAGGAGATCAGTCCTTGAAGGGTGCCCGTCAATGACCGAGGAGAGTTCGACCATCGGAATGTTCGGAAGATCTGAAAATTAGATGCAACCTCAATTAATTTTACTGGCTAACGGGTTTTTGCCATTGACATTTGAGCGAGAAAGACTCCATCATTTAGCCATTAAGATACCAATGTTCTTCAGTTTATGTGATGTCCAATGGATTGCCCCCTTCAGAGGGTACAGCAGCAAATCCCTATATTTGGTTGCATCTGAGTGCTGCTTCCATTTTACATTTCATTTGTCCATAGGATATAATATTTCTATGCTAGCGCTTAATAATTAATTGATCGTCAACCATAATATGTGAGACGAGGAGATGAGAAGTGTTACGATTACGAATTCATCCCGGTTACTTGCATATATATGGAGGGACATAACATACAATAGAAAAGTCAGCAGTTGCATCAACTTTCAACATAATACCAAGAGATTTTAGATTCCATTGTCAATTTATCATTAACTGGGCTTCCCGTGCAGTCGCATTACTATACCCATAATTTCCCTTCTGACTGAAACATGTGTAATATATTGTGTTTATATCACAAGAACTTGTGCACATTTGAGAAAATGCAAGCAGATTAATGGATCAAAACCAATCAATATATCACAAATCATACGGAACGCACACAAGAGTTGTTGCTCTACTAAATGATTAAGGGTAAGAGAGACCCACGCCAGAACTACTGCATCAAGTCGAGATGCATCGCACACTGCCAAAAGTACAACTCAGAGATGTAAAACCCAGGTCTAGTGCCAGATATATATGAAAATCTTCTAACTTCAGACAAAATTGCACCATAAGTGGTGTCTTTTTATGACGATTCCACATCGGACTCATCCAGTCCTTTAATGTAAAGCTCGAAATCCTCAGGGCTCCACCTGCATACCAATTGAAGCTTGAAGGCAGCCATCTGGATTCCCAACAACCTCTGCAACAAACAACAGAGCAATGAGCCTTATTAGGTTCCTCCCTTGAAATTTAGTTAGTATCAGCTATTGAGGGAAATTGGCCAACTATCACAAGGTTACTATACCAGTATCCGAGCAGACTCCGGAGACAAGGGCTTCCCTTCTTCACACACAACAAAATCTGAAACGAGCTCTACTACACCTGTAAATCAATGAAATCCTGAGAGTTAGTGTATGTGCTTATAACAAAATTGAGTAGCAAAGTGAAAGTGGCAAGTTCATGACACACCTTTGTTCAATCGAACAGGCATCCCTTGCTGGCGTAAGAAGGGCTCCATCTCATGGGTGAACTCCAAAGGACCTTCCTTGAGCTCCACCTACAGTTTATTAGACAAATTCGCATAACGTTACTCCAAGACACAGCACAGCTTGACAGGAATCAGTCAAGATCTATTGCTACTACTGATGAATGTTTCTTCGTACTTTTACTTGTAGAGCTACAACAAAAATTTAATGCATCTTGATTGGGAAAAGAAATAGCAACAACACATATAAAACTGTCCATAGGCAAGCTTTTCCACAATTTGATTGCAATGAACTTATGCAGAATCAAGAGGCAAATAGAAAGAATATATTTTTACCTTCTCGGTGGCAATACTTCCTGTTCTGGCAAAGTCGCATTCTTCAAACTCATTGAATAATCTGTGATGTGATATTCAATGTCAAGACCATTATCAAGGCTTTCAATATTTGCATGTATATGCTCCAATGTGTGTGTGTGTGTGTGTGAGAGAGAGAGAGAGAGAGAGAGAGAGCACTTTAAGTAGTCATCACATGATATTTCTATGCAAACGCCAATTATCCAACTTCTATTAAAGAAAGGAGAAAGAAGTTTTAAATCCCGAAGCTACAAATACACCTTCTTCTTGGAGGACTAGTGAAGTCGGTCACAGTCAGTCTTAGGTGATAATGAAGAAAATGGCACTAAGTCAATACAAGCTGAGCACTAACAACCTTTCAATGCTGGAGAAACTGAACATTGAAATGAGAGGATCATGTATAGACTGGAGCGCGTTATGGAACAAATCCTCACCTTTGTACCTCTTCTTTTGACAAGTTAGTTAGGAAAAGTCCAGTGTTTCCACACAGAAGCTGGGGAAGATCAATATTAGCAGAGTGTACCACAAGAGACTTGCAATTTCAGTCCAAAAATCTAAAAAGTTCAGAACGAGATAATACCTTAGAAACCTTATGGAGTCTGGGTCTAATCTCGTCTGCGGCAGACCGACCCAGAGAAACCTGCATGACTTTATTCGAACCAAGGAAGAACCTGCAATTACCACCCATCAATACTAGTATTTATGTCTCAACCAGAAACAACGAATGGTATTTGTTACCAGGCCAAAAAAAAAAAAAATGTGACATGTGAAGTAACCTGCTGGAGGATTTGAGCTGCTCCTTGAACTCCTTAAACTTGAGGTTTCTCATGTTCTCAAAAGAGAAGACATAAATTGAGTTGTAGCGTTCTACTGCCTCCCTTATTGAGTTAACAACCGATTCCTTATGCTCCCTCCCCTTCTTCTTCGTCTTCGACAACGTAACTGCAAATCATTCCAGAGTCATTCCCTCCACCCAATTCTTCAAAATAGCAAACTTTACACTAAATCGAACCAATTAGACAATAATCTCCCGATGTGAAGAATATTTCCGAATGTATCAATCAGCGCATGATCCTTTCACCTTCATATTCAGTAAATTCAAGCTAATTCAGGGAAAAAAATCCCAATAAATCATTGTCAAGATTCAATTTTTCTACTCACAAACCACTTTCTCGCGGTCACCTTTACTTCTTATTAGCATTCTCATGAATCAATTTAACCATTCCCCTATGAAATCATGATCCTTTGCCGACAGAGCGAAGCTTATGTGCCCGAAAGAAGAGACGTACCTGGTCTGTTTCTCTTGGACTTCGGCATTTTTTATGCGGGCACCTCCAAGTCTGTCGGGCACGCCGGTGAACTATAGGACGCCGAGAATGAGAGGGAAGAGAACAAAGGAAGCTGAAGCTATGGAAGCTCGGTAGGGTTTTAGGGAGGAAAAGCAGAAGCCGGGTAGACGACGAGAAAGAGGGTGAGGGTTTGAAGACGAAAATGGGCCGTATGGGCCTTGGGGAGAAAAATTGCAGGCCGGCCCATATATATCGTATATGGGCCTATGAGACCAGTTTTGGTCGAGCTTTCCCTTGCTTAATTAATTCTCCCAGGAAAATAAAAATAAATTAGGAAACACAATAATAATTAGGGTTAATAACTAAAGACAAACTTTTCACATTTTAATAATTCAAGTATGAACTTTTTTTGTTAACTTAAAAATGCACAAACTTTCGATTTGATAATAATTTTAGCACAGCGTCAATTTTTTTTTGTTAATTTGGACGGAATCGAGGCCACAAATGGTTGCCGACAACCCCAATTAGGAGTTGATGGCCGGGGTCGTAACTCTACCTGCCAAAATCAAGAGAATCCCTAATTTGAGGATTTTCTCAATTCCAGGAAGTGGGGGCCTCGATTCCGACCACACCATCCCCGATTGGGATCGCCGATGCCCTCCCCCCGATTGGAGTTGTCGGCACACTCTATGGCCTCAATTTCGTTCAAATTAACGGAAAAATTGACGTCGTGCTAGAATTGTTATCAAATCGAAAGTTTGTGCATTTTTTTATTAAGAAAAAATTCGTACTACAATTATTAAAATGTGAAAATTTTGTACTTTTTTTAGATATTGGCACTAATAATTATTCAAAGATGGAGAATATCAAAATCGTACTTTATGGCAGGATACGGGGATCGATTAGTTTCGCGTACAAAGTCGCATAGTGAATGTTCAAACATGTCGTCATTGGCTAGGGATTTGATATTTTACTGGTCAGCAGGTTTCTTAGAGCAAGAAAAATCATTCGATAAGACGTTCAACTAAACATCATCGAGGAAGCGTCCCGGATTTTTTAATTATTATGTAATATGCCGTCTAATAGAACTAATTACTATATTATCTTATAATTAATTGCCTTGTAATAACAATTCCATTCTAAATTAATACACATGCAATACGTCCTTGTCACTTGTGTGAATGGAGAAAAAAATGCTGCAATGATATTTGTTCAGAGTCACAACTTGCTAAGAAATCAGTAATCAGTCTTAAAATTTCAAATGAAAAAACAAAAGTAGGGAAAAAAGAGAGCGAGAGAGAAATTCAGTCTAATAGAGACAAATTAGGACTCCATTTTGTCTGAATTCCCAAATTGCAGCATCTATATATATTTATATGGCTTCTTGATATTTGTCATGTGATCCGCTTTGGAATAAGTTGATACAGAATATACTAATTTTTAATTTGCCTCTGAAATGGCACAAAAATATTTGAAAAAAAGAAATAAAAATTACTAAAACGACAGTGGACTAGCCATCGAACTTCAATTCTATAATATAATGCGAAAGACCCTCGATACATATATGATAATGGCAAATTCACTATTTTTGGTGCAATTTGGAATATATAATTAAGAAGCTTAATTACAATATGTGGGTAGTGCATATATAATTAGTCTCACAATAGTTTTCATTTGTTACATTTATGAACCTGCAGCTTGTTCGATTAAATGCAATATTATGTTGCTCGATCGACTTCTTACGTCTAGGCATTGTATTTTATTATAGTTTATGTGACATGCCATATATTGTGGACTTTCTCTGCAGTAATAAGTAATATAATAAACTATTTTTTTAGTGATTATATAATAAAATACTAAATTATGTATAATTTGACTTGGAATAATTTGCTATTGCTTCAATTTATTTATTAGAATTGATGATAGAGACACTGTAGGGTATTTATACTTGGGACAGATGGTTTGGAGATGAAGACGGACCGAATTCAGATTTAGAGAAGATGAACTTCGGAGACGGTTGAAGAAGAAGATATCGATCTCGAGCTTGAATTCGAAAAGATGACAAACACAACATTTGATGTTGAATAATTGCTTTAAGGCACGGGTTAATACTTTCCGAAAAGAGTTATTTGAAATGGTTGTCGAGGCTAACGTTGTGTTTGAAGTAAGTAACAAAATCGTTAAATCTCATTCTTTTGCTTATATAATTGATTTATGTTCTCTGCAAGGGGTGCGAGATTTGATTCAGTCTAAATTTCTTCGATATATGCAAATAAATGATTATATTAATCTAAGTGACAATGATATTCTGGAAAATTGTGAACTGTGCATTTAATCGAAAAAAAAAATCTATTGGATATTATCATGATGACTATTTGGCCAGAAAAAAATTCCAATGGAAGTTATTTCTTCCTTGTGTCTTTTGGTTTGAACGTGTGCTCATGAAATATAAAGAACCTGCAGTTGTATCTTTGGTGTCTGTTCGGCAGCCATAATGGTGTGTCCATGATTTTCTTTCATCGGCCAAAACTTTTCAAATATTTTCTTTTAATTTGAAAATTGACTCCATGCATATATGCACTTTGTTCATGTGTTTATAGACGAAATTGACAGAGAACAAACTCCTATTTATTTAATTTGATTATCTTGTGATATGTTTAGTGGGAGGATAAAGGTTGGTAGAAGAATTAAATTTGTTGTCGCCTAATTCCTTCAAATTTGGCATAATTTGAGTTGATTAGTGGTAATTGATTTTTATTTATAAGAGATGATTGAGTGTTCTATGCTGCTTCTTTTGATGTTGTGATACGAAATGAAAGTATTTCGTAGTGGATAAAGTAATGATAAAGGTAGTGATTATTTATCTCTATATGTATGGTATAGTATGAGAAACCTTTTCGAAATATCTCAAAATGTGGGGTGTTTGGCATCATATCGTTTTTCGGGTGAATGGGGAATCAAGTTGAGTTGAGAGCCATAATGGGTGTACTCGTTATCAAAATTTTAAGGATTGTTGAAATTTTTATCTTAGTGTCACATACAACATTGAAATGAGGAAACTATGTTCGTTGAAAAATAAATTTTTTGATTATCAACTGATTCGGATTATAAGTTTGAAAATTTGATCTGTATAAATATATAATGGTCAAGTCCTTTGTGCCTTTGCCTTATGTGAAACAATATCAATGATTGTGAGGGATACACGCAGTTGTAATTTTGGGACGAACGACCATTTGCTGAAAGTTACTAAATTAATTAATTAATTAAAAAGTTTATTTGTGATACATATCCCAAATAAAAGATACGTCTTTTTTTCCCAGTGCCTATTGAACATATTCAAATAGAGGCTTTAGTGTTAAAAGTCAAATGATCGATTAATCAAAATAATTTCATAATAAAAAATATTGAGGGAAGAGTTAGAGTGTTTTACGAGTTTGCTAATCGTAGAACGCACAAAAGTTTCGTTGCATTGTATCCTCGAAGAGACTCGCTATAAATCCAATAGCAACTTCGTATGGGGTAAATAATTTTTTTCGGAAAGCGTTGATTCGTGTTTTGAAGCAATTGTTGATCAAAGATCGTGTTTGTCATCTTCTTCAATCGAGTTCGTGATTGACATCATCTTTTTCAACCGTCTCTGAAGTTCGCCTTCTCCGAATCTGAATTCGGTTCTATCATCGTCTCTGAACCATCCGTCCCAGATATAAATCCCCAACAGACAGTTGGGTAAAATTAAATAACCCTAACAAGACAGAAACTTCTTTGTTATAATAAATGACCAATTCATATTATTAGCGAATAAACTTACTTTTTTGAAACATTTCATTGTGTGATGATCTCGAACTTTTATATATAGTATAGGAATAGTGGAAGTTGGAGTTTATATATATATATATATGATATTCATCATGTGGAAGTAGTCGTTTAGTTGTTCTTTTTTTCTTGCTTTTCCTCGAGCTATATTTTCTTCTATATATATACACACACACACCCACATATATATATCTTGATCTGTCTTTCTCTCTATCCTCTCTTCTCATATGAGAAAGTCAACTGTATCTGAATAACTTAATAATGAGTATTTCAGTATAAGATCCTTGATTTGTGTCGATTCCACGTGTGTAATAATTAAATAATTTTTTTTATGAATAAATTAATAATTAAATATTATATGTATTGTGCCTCATCGAGTAAATCAAAATTAATTATGCGGTACATATGATAATCTCATATATATAGTTATAACCACATCTTATCTTATATATAATGCCGCTCCCTAGTAATTTAAGGGGCTGCATACACCGATTGATTAGGAATAGATCATACGTCTTCGCTGATTAATTTTAATCACGACTAAGTAATTAATTCAAACTGAATCTCATTTCTGGTCAAGCGTGATGTAGAGAGAATCGAAAATAAAGGATAACTAACGAGCAAACAAAGAAATTCCCAATCCACAAACTGTACTGAGAATAAGAGATGATTAAACCGTTAAACATGCATGCATTTCTCGAGAATTAGTGTTGTTAAATGGGTCGAAAATATGATATATGGATAATAATATAAATCCGGATCGAGAATCGAGAATTTATCTCATTAAGCATCTCGGTTGTACGTGGAGGGGCGAAAATAGAGAATGGTGGCGAAGACTTGTGCTGAATTTAGAATCTCAACATATGTTTTTATATATGATAACGTGGTTGATTGTCTTAATGGAAGAGTTATATAAAAAGTAGGGTTTTGTGGGGAAGAAAGAGATGGGCGATCGAGGTCTGAGGTCTTCCAGTTGACCATTTCCAGATCTGATCGATCCCTAGGTTTTGGTTTCCTCTCTTAATTAATTTCTTTCGTTATGGGATTTCGTATGGGGCTCAAATTCCACCATTTATCATGATGCATGCTGCGGCCAATTTGTCATTTTTCATAAATACTGTATACAGACATAATAAAACTTTAAAAAAAAGGAAATCGTATGTTAATTTACATATTAATTGACTAATTCTAATATAGCTAGCCAGGCGGCAATATATACATATACATATACATATATATATATATATTCTTCTTTATATATTTGCTTTGCTTCTATTATTTTCTACTCAGGTCCAGATCTTTAAATATATATGGGTGTGTTTGTATGTTTCTTTTTCACGATTCTATGCGTTAATTGATCTTCTTCGATATATAATTTCGGACACCAGGACCAAAATTTATAGAGGAGCATACATATTGATGCTTTGTATATATCTGCTAGGTCTTAGACAGATTAGCTTCTTACTTAGGCAGATTAGCTTCTTTCAGATTTAATGAAGTTTGGCATCTGCGCCTAAACAATTAATAAGAGATGATGTTAAGTCTCACTGCCAAATTCTCTACTTACAATTTGGATGTGTTTATTTAAATTATTTCTTAGTGGACCATCAAAGGCAATACTTATTTAATTAGCCGGTGGTCCTACCCTTAATTTCGAGAAAGCAAAATCCTAATAATAAACTAAATCTATCTTTAATTTGTATACATAAGCAACATGATTTGCACATAAATTGTCATCTCACCTTACTGCCAACTTAAATTCATAAAGAAAAATAAACTTGCCATTCCTTTATAAATTAATTAATATGGTATTACACCAGGCACCCTAATTTATATATGTCAATCGATGCTCTGATTGTTTATATATAATATGTTCCATTAATAGTCTTGAATATCGTTGCACGGTGCTAACCTCTATCAGTTTAGAGTATTAGCAGTTGAAATTTGTGCCGGCCGTATAATAATTCCTACATGTGGACGTATCATAGCCATAATTATGGTAATGGATCCCTGAGGAGCCAGTTGGGTGTTAATAATAAATACTGTAGCTGATCCTATGCATTAGCCTTTTCCTTTAAACAAAAGCCTATTTATTTAACTAATTATACATAACTATATAAACTATATGAGTTAAAGTCAAAGCTTAGATGCGTCCCTTTGTGTGTCCAATCTAATACTACTATTGATATTATTTTATGATAAAATCACAAAATATTCTCAATTTATTAACTAAAACTATCTTTGCATTTATATTGTTAGTGAGACCCTCCGCATGAGTGTTGGTGTTTCGAATCCCTCCAATAAATTAGCTAGTTAGTTTGCCAACGCAGTTTGGCAAATGCACTACATCTTGTGCCGTAATTATTTAATATTTATTGATTAGACTGATATACTCATTTGCAAGTTATAGTATAGACTTCGAGGATGGGAAGGGCTTGACTTTGGTGCCTCAAAAGCAGCAAGAAATCAGAGACTCTGAGAGATAGATAGATAGATAGATAGATAGAGAGAGAGAGAGAGAGAGAGAGAGAGAGAGAGAGAGAGAGAGAGAGGAGATATCGATATTCAGGTTCTGTGTACGTATTCATTCATCTAAGTGAAGGAGAAGATTTTCACCAAAAAAAAAAAGTGAAGGAGAAGATACCAAATTAAGAGAGTGAACTTCTATATATATATATATATATATGGAAGCCATTAATCTGTCCTTGAAAATGGATTCAGAATGTGATCAAGGAAAACGAGGAGAAGAAAATAGCGGACAAGTGGTCGGAGACCGGCAAGGTCAAGAGGAGAGAGGATGTGGTGGCAAAGAAGATCAGAGCAAGGTGGAAGAAGGAACAACAACAGAAGCAAATGATGCAGGAGAAGTGGAAGAAGGCGATGAACAGCAACAAGAAGATACTTCTATTAAGTTATCCCACCAGCAAGAGATCCCCAAGAAACATGAGGTTAATTCCCACAACATATACTCTTTAGTATTATTTTCCTAATAATTTCCTTGTCTTGTCGAGTTTTGGATACAAATTTATCATTGTGAATCGAGTTTGTTGTTTCTATGGATATCTTATATATCAGTCTTGTTAATTAAGTGAGTCTATTATGATTCTAACTCATAATTGATGGAATTTAATTGTATCTATGTATGAGTGAAACAAATGACCATATTATATTTTCGGAAATATTGATTAATTTTCCCTTCATTTTTTGAGATAAAATTAAGCAATGAACTTTCATCATATAATTTTCGGAGGACGATGATTTTCATTCGTTTTTCCAAGTTCAAATCAATTTTCACTAACAGGCCACGATTAATTAACCCTTGAAAAAGGAAGATAAACAGTTAGTTTTCGTTTTTTATTCTTTTTTCATTGTTTTTATAATTTCTATTGAATCTGTGCATAAACCAGCCAAATCCCTCACGAGATTTTGCTGGAAACTATATGTTGATTCAAAATTCGATCTTGGGATCGGTTGTTTGTTTGTGTCGATTGTAGGATTTATAACTTTTTCTTTATATGTTTTAGTTAGGAGAGCTGCAAAAGGAGATGAACCGCATCCGAGAAGAGAACAAGCTCTTGAAGAAATTCGTGGACCAAACGATGAAGGAATACTATGATCTTCAGACAAAAGTCGCTCAAGTTCAACAAGCTAACAGAGCAATGGTACGAGCTCTGTAACTCCGATGCATATATAAGTGTTCATCGATCCTAAAAAAACTGTGCCAGCTAAAATATTTGCATATATGAAATCTTGTTTTTCCGAATTTGCATATGAAGTTCTATTAATATCTAGCCGACTGCATAAGTTTTGTGACTGTTGCTTAATTATATATATATATATATATATATATAACTCCAATTGGCTCATGTCATGATGAGTATCATCAGTTGGATCTTATTAATATATAGTTCTTATTATAATTTGCATATGAAGTTCTATTAATATCTAGCCTACTGCATAAGTTTTGCGACTGTTGCTTATATATATATATATATATATATCACAAACTCCAATTGGCTCATGTCATGATGAGTATCATCAGTTGGATCTTATTAATATATAGTTCTTTTTATAATTTTAGACTCAATGTTTGATTATTAGGATCAGCAAATCTTTCTACCTCTAGCCGGAAACCCTAGCCGAGAACAACCAAAGACAGTGACCACTAACTCAACGGAGAAATCAAAGGATAGGTCCTTCTCGTCACCTTTGGGAGGTGATGACAGTGAACTGGAATTGTCACTGAGACTTCATGGCACCGGTGCGACGGGCAAAGAGGAGGTCCGTAGCGATAGATCAGAAGAGACCAATTATAAGGACAGCCATCAGAACAAGCAAGACATAAATCTTACTTCTGTAGAAAATTATAAGATACGGAGGACTGACTCGAGTGGTGTTCCTGGCCTGAGTAGTACAGTTCCGTCGAATAGATCGAAGACAAGAGTTTCAGTGAGAGCAAGAGTCCAAGGAGCCACTGTAAGTATTTTTCAGCAGCAATATGATTATTAAGGTTTCTTTAACACATTATGCCCAGTTTTATTATATGTTGGTATTATGTTTTTATAGATGAATGATGGGTGTCAATGGAGAAAATACGGACAGAAGATCGCGAAAGGGAATCCTTGCCCTCGAGCCTACTACCGTTGCACGGTTGCTCCAGGTTGCCCTGTTAGAAAGCAGGTATAATAGTTATTAATTAGCATAATATGTTGAATCTTTTCAACTATAAGGGACCGTTTGGATTCAGAGTTAAAGTTACTTTAATTTTGATTTTAATTTTGATTGTGGAAAAAGACAAATGAGATGTAATTATAAATTTAACTTGGGAAACGTGTGTTTTTATTGTGTAGTGTGTTGAGTTAAAGTTAAAGTTAAAGTTAAAGTTAAAATTTTTGAATTGAAAAATGTGTATTTTTGTTGTGTAGTGTGTTGAATTAAAGTTAAAGTTAAAGTTAAAATCAATTAACTCTGAATCCAAACGGGGCATAAATGTCTCAATTGGTTCCTTATTTTTCTATTATAGGTGCAAAGATGCCTCGAGGACATGTCTATACTGATAACTACATATGAAGGAACTCACAACCACCCGCTCCCAGTGGGCGCAACGGCCATGGCTTCAACTACCTCCACAGCGACCTCCTTCATGCTAGTGGACTCGAGCATTCCCAGTCTTTCGAATCAGTATAACATCTCTAGTGACTTCATCCCTTCTCTCGGTCATTTGCATAGTAGCATCCCGAATCCCTCCTCTTCTCCTCTAGCTCTACCTTATGGTGCCAGTAGAAGTTTCACAAGCCCTACCGACCCATCGAAAGACATTGTTCTTGACATCACCAAGATCCATTGTTCAGCTTCAGACCACCAAAAGAAACAATTCCCGAGCAGTAGCTCCTTGGATTCATCATCTACTCCAACCAGATTCCCGTGGATTAATCCGAGCAGATCAGCCTTGTTAGGCAACCTATCCCCTACGGAAGAGAAGCACTAATCACCCGCATAGATGTACATGCATGTTCAATACTGGTCACATGATATATAATCGTCGATGCGTTAGTGTCAAGGTTATATGAAGGTAGCCTCCATCTGAAAGTATCCACCGGCGATCATTTTTTCCAAGTTTCAGTTCGTTCTTTGTATCGGGGATCACAACCCCCTTTCAAACAGGAAGCCGGAATAAAAACTAATGAAAGAAGTACTATAGGGCACATAGATTTTGGTCATAGAGGGGCCTTCGCTTGATTTCTACAAAAGATCTATGTCAGTTTGTCTCAGATTTTATGTAAAGAACTCCCACGCATATTCTAAGATTTTTTTTCCCTTACATCTAGAAATTAAATGCGCATGCTTTTGGGTTACGTAGAAAAGATGAAATGAAGAAAAAAAAATCATTAGGTTTTGAGTTTATTATGGTATGGGAAAAATAATATTACTGTTGCTTTATCAATAAAATGCATGTGAGTTATCCCAAAAAAAATTACATGTCAGTTTTAAAAAAAAAAGATAAATAAAAAAAATTACTTAATTCATCATATCTCACTATTTCAGTGTAAAATTTTCGATTATCTTATTTTATTATATGATATGAGAAAGTATCAATTATTTTACAATAAATGTAACAAATAAGTATTAATTACTGAAGTGATCAACATAAAATGTTAGTATAATTTTTTGGATAAGAAAATAGAATGATATGATGACCTTGGAAGAGTATCAAAAGATTCAAAACGGTATTGCAGTTACATTTTCTTGGAAACAGGCTAAAATAACAGTTCATTCCCCTCCTTACTTTCCATGTGAAAGCAGTAAATAGAATAAAGCCAAAGACCAAAACCATCTAATATTTTGAACTTAGAAAAATTAATACCATTGGATTAATTAAAAAAATGGAATCCTTCTTCATGTAATTGTTTCATCATTATAAATTAATACCTACTTTTTGGCCATTCTATAATTATCAGTCTAAAATCATCGTCGTCATCATCATTATTAGTGAGGTCTGCGCATTGCATGGATAACGTAATGTCATTATATTTTTAATAATTGAAAATCATAAGTTTGTAACCAATCAAAATATATTATTGAATATATGACTATTTTTTTTGGTGGATAATATATGACTAATGTTAATTTAATTTGAAAAAAATAATAATTGGAAAAATAAGGTAAAGAATAAACTACATTGAAAAGATCCAAATCAAATCTCCACCTAGTCGAGTGAGTAATTTTCTCTAATCAAAATCTTTTGAAATATGAAAGTCTGGTATATTAATTCACAAACCCATCAAAATCTATTCCTAATAAAATCAACTATATTAGCTCAAGTACAAAAAATTTGTTTCCTGAAAAAGATTTGACTCACAAAATTATAAAATTAACCAGTTAAGTATAAAATGAATTCATTTTCTAAAAGTACTTCAACCAAGAGAATAACGAAAAATCCTACAAAACTGTAGTACCAAGAGTATCAAACCATCTTGCAGTTATATTTTCTGGAAAGCAGTAAATAAATAGGGTACTGAGGCCAAAAAAAACAGAAATGAGGTCTAGGAGGAGCGGCATATTTTGGACGAATAATTGATATTTTTCTATTAATTTTCCCGCAAAAAATTGATAAGTTCACTGTTTGGGACTTCCATTTAGGGAAAGATTGACTAATGCAAGTACCAAATCTTGATAAAATTATGTATTTCAAGATTAATTATTTCATACTCATGTATCAAATTTGCAGATTCAAGTAAATTCGGCATGAGTCCGTAAGATTAAACCAAGATCTCGTGGAGGTGATAAGTACTATCAAATTCTAGACACTGAAATCAAATGTTTACGTTAAATTGAATTCTCACAGAGTAAGATAATATTTTTCTATTGTTTCAATAACATATAAAAGTCGTTCAAGGAGATGTGAATGTCGATTTTTGTCATTAGAATCTCGAAGATTGGAGGCCCGTTTAGGATTCATTTCGGGATTGTAATTATTTTTCCTCGTTGCACATCGCTACTATACTGGTCAAAGAACATGTATCTCAACCAGCTAGGCCTCTCTTATTAAGGTGCAACTTATATATTGATTGATTTAGTAAATGATATCTAGCTGACTAGCCAAATTGTAGGGACTCTAACAACAGTGCCGGGGTTATCGACCCAGACATGGACGTTATCGCAGCGGTGACGATGGTTCCCTCCTTGACTGTGAAGGCCTGCAGCTTCACATTTCGATTCTCTCCCATTATTAATCCGCGGTGCCATCTCCCTCGATTGTCCCATACAGCTCGGGACAACAATTCTTTCCTATCAAAATTTTAGGACCATTACAACTGAATTGAATTTGGATTGAAATAAACCCAAATCCACTTAACTAATATCATTTATTTCTTAAAAGAATTGATTCCAAACCCTAATTACAATGTGATCCACTCGCAGCCAAG
The DNA here is from genome assembly GCF_007655135.1 of Punica granatum. Classification (NCBI taxonomy): domain Eukaryota; kingdom Viridiplantae; phylum Streptophyta; class Magnoliopsida; order Myrtales; family Lythraceae; genus Punica; species Punica granatum. Next base: position 36,770,219 of record NC_045128.1, on the reverse strand, counting down.
GATAAGTCGTCACGACCACAATTTGCTCGATAATGAAATTAATATATAGGCCCTAGCATACTTGCTTATTTTCGGGCACCCAATAAGTTTATAAGTGTTTTTTTTTGAATAAGTAGTGTATTTCATTAATTAAGAGACTGTACAACCTACACTTATCAAATAACTTTAAACAAAACCCATGACGACTATGTTTGTTTTCCTTTTCGAAACATTAATGAAGTTTATATCCAATCTCGTAGTTATAGTCGACTGTACACTTAAGGGAGAGCAACCACTTTGTATTTGGGCTTTTTGGATAGGTGATTTCATGATGCATATGTAAAATTTTGTTTGGTAATCAATGAAGTTTATGCCTCTTATCTGAAACGTCAGGTGAATAACTGACCAACAAAGACATTTCATCAAGTTATATATGACAATTATAAAGAATAACCTAAGAATTATTCGTAGTTTTCTCCTAATTTAGCTGCTTGCTTTGGTCCCCTAGCTAATCTTATTTGGAAGTTCCACTTGCATGCTCGGGATTGCGTATACCTCGTGTGGCCGCGCAATCTCTCTCTCTCTATCTGCGATCTTTCCGAAATAATGTACCATGAACCTTCAGTCGACAGACTCCCAAGAGTGTAGTAATTAATTAAACAAGGGAAGGCATGCCGTGCACATTGCATTATGTTCTGTTAGCAAACCAAAGGACTCAAAGCAAGTTTACCCCTTTTGGGCTGTGGGCCTAAAGATTGGCCCCCCTTTAGATATATGGCCCAACATATAGATCCTGTCTTGGTTAGAAGATCAGGCCCACGGAACCGGCTTGGTGCGCATGTCAAGCTAAGAAGTTAGTCAACTAAGAACACCTCTTAAATAGGTGCAGCCCAAAAATTAAATGTGCAAAAGTTTGAGGTCATGATGATGTGTAATAAAACTTCCTCTCGGACATGGCGGACTGGACTTGGCCTCCAAGTCGATCTGTGAAGAACAAACCTCGGGGAAGAACCGGGCCTAGATCGGCCCCGCCAAGTGGGCTAGACCCAGCTTTGATCAGCTCCTAGGCCACTTCCAAAGAGCCATATTCAAGTAACACGACATTCTAGTATGAGAAGTAGTCGTTCGATATGGTGACGATCGGCCGAGCCAAACCCCGCATGGACAAATGGCTGCAAGAACTACACGAGATCTCGACTTGCAACAAAGCCGAACAGACCGTAGGAGAAACCCGAGCGGGAAGTTGTGGGGTTGATATTTCGGGAGTATCCTTTCGGACATATTGGACATGGTCCATTCCATTACATTAAATTACATGACGGTCGGATGGAGTGAGTGGAAGCCTTGAAAGAAATGGAAATAAATGGCACCGTTCGCCTTGGCAGACGAAAACAAAAGACAGAGCAGAGTGAGAGAGAGAGAGAGAGAGAACTTCTCTCTCTTCCCCCACATTCCTCCCTCTCTATTTCTCCTTGCTCCATCACCACCACCACTAACAACCTCTCCACTTTCCCCTTTTATGGATTCACTCATTCCCATTTTCCCCTTTATTGCTTTATTTATCTCCTAAGCAATCTCCCCTTCTTCTTCTTCTTCTTCTTCTTCTTTCCACCTCTCTCTCTCTCTCTGGAAGTAAGTAAAGCAGTGACAGTGCGCGAGCTGTGAAAAGGGCCGGCGTCGTTTGATTCCTTCTTTCCCTCAGATCACTGATCACTGTAGGCCAGAGAGATATAAGAGTGTGAGAGAGAGACAGCTCGGAACAGGCAGAAGTGAAGAACCCATAATAATATGACAACCCGGGGAGACGGTGACCACCGGCAGAGGCAGCTGTCGTCCTCCTCCCACTACCAACAGCGATACTACTCCTCGTCCTCCTCGGCCTCCCTCAAGGGCTGCTGCTGCTGCCTTTTCCTACTCTTCTCCTTCCTCGCCCTCTTGGTCGTAGCGGTGGTCCTCGTGATCCTCCTCGCCGTGAAGCCCAAGAAGCCCCAGTTCGACCTGCAGCAGGTCGGGGTGCAGTACATGGGCATCAACCAATCCCCTGCCACCGCCGCCGCGGACTCCACCGTGGCTACGGCTTCGACGCCGACGCCTACGTCGGCGGAGCTGTCGCTGAACATTCGGATGCTGTTCCTGGCGGTGAACCCCAACAAGGTGGGGATCAGGTACGGCGAGTCGAGGTTTACCGTCATGTACAAGGGGATCCCACTGGGTAAAGCCTCTGTTCCCGGGTTCTATCAGGAGGCCCATAGCCAGAGACAGGTGGGTGATCATTGATCATCATTGTCATCTGAAAAACAATTCGTCCGGTTAAGCAATGTTCCTTAAACTCCATTCTTGGACATGGTCTATCTTTGGAAAGCTTCAGAGGACACAATTGATGTTGCCTTTATTGGGAATTGAACGCTTATGTTAATGTTTTCTGGATATAATTGGAAATGTTGATAGTTATGGAAGCAGTTATCAGTCTTTTCTGTTTCTCCTTTTTGGGGATCAGGTGGTTGCCACGATTGTGGTGGATCGGGTGAGCCTGATGCAGGCCGACGCGGCGGATTTGATCAGGGACGCAGCGCTGAACGACCGGGTTGAGCTCCGGGTGCTTGGCGACGTGGGTGCCAGGATCCGGGTATTGAATGTGGACTCCCCCGGTGTTCAGGCAAGCTCGAATTCTTTTCCACATTCTATTCAAGTGTGTGAATGCTTGCTAGATCTCGAAATCTCATTCACGGCTGTTGCATTTCATGTCACAAGTTTGCTAATTTTAGCTCTCTTGACTGCTCTGGTTCTCTTCTTTTTTCCCATCTATGGATGATGGGTCAGTTTTAAGACATCTTTCGAAAATGTTCTTTCTTTCTTTGGTAGCCCATCTGAGTTCATGCTTTCCCTTACCCGCCACGTTTCCTCTCGTCTCGGCTTCTCGAGGATTTTGTGCTCCTGAAATGTTCGTCATTTCCTTACTGATCATTGAGAGGGGGGAAGACAGAGAGAGAGAGAGAGAGAGTGGCAGAGAGAGACCGAGAGCTATGGAGCAAATGGTGGAAGAAAAAGGAACACACCTTGGCCCTCCCCTTTTCGGTGCAAACATGCGCCGCACATTATTTGTGTTGCCTGCTACATTGCGCCTGTTGGAAGGAGAAGCAGAGTCTATCATGGTATTGGGTCGGAGTGCTTTTCTCGTATACGATTCACATGGTATAGTATAAAAATTAGACCATTCGAGCGTCATCAGGTAACTTGTCAGGTTTAGGAAAAGATAAAAACAACTGTGAAGTAGTCTGAATGAAGTTTCATGTGCCTGCTCGGTCGGCGACATTGCATTAATGCCTGACCCTCTTCATATGCGGATTCTATGGAGTCGATAAGCTTGCAAAACCTACATATGCAAACCCTAAGTTTGTATTTTTATTCGCTCCATCGGATAGCGTTGTTTACACGCTCTGAGCTCAATGGCATCTTATGATATCTTTGCTTTTTGGTGCAAAAGTCAAAAATTTTTTTTCTTGGATTTGCTCGGGGACATTGTCCTTTTTGACAAAGACGCCTGCGTTTGTTTGATGGCCCTCTTTGTATTTTACCGATCAATCCCCCTGCATGTGCCTGCCTATCATATCTCTGTTTCCAACCATTAGTCTTCTTCTTCTCGTCCTTTTTTTTTTTTGGCAGAAGGAATTGAGAAAAAGGGAACACTATCATCGGGTTTATGGTTTTCTAATGTTGGATTTCTCATTAAACTGATACATGTCTTGTCGTACTAAGCACTGACGTGTGTTGAACATGCAATCTGCTTTTTCCTCCTACATTTTCCGGAGGATAATCCTCCAGTCCCTCTCTGCTTGTAAAAGTGCCCTCTGCTTTTGAATTATTTACAATATTGCCACATGCCTCTATGTCAATTTCGGAGGCTGCAGCAGCACTGTATATAAAACTGTGCTGTTGCTTATATTTTTATGTTGAGTTTTTAGGGCGTTGTGTGCTCATAGGGAACATTCTTACTGGGGAAGGCTTCATTTTGGTCTTACAACAGAGCAGGATGTTCTTTCTTGGATGCTTCCTTCATGACTTAGTCAATTACCCTCCCAAGTCTTGGATTCCTCTCCCTCTCTCTCTTCCCCCTCGAGGGAGAGATAGAGAGAGAGAGAGAGAGAGAGAGATGATCTGTATCTCCATAGTTTCTGTTGTTTAATTAAATTAAGAGATCCAAATAGGAGTCCTTAGCTGCACTATGTTTGGATAATAATGGTCAGTCAGGGAAATAACTCAAGCTGAGCCACCCCTTGAACATCCATCCCTATAATGTTAAACTAATGGTTAATCATTCATTTTAGGCACAATAATATCGGGCCATTTATGCGTGCTCTGCTTTAGTTCTCTCTTTGGTTTCACCAGAACTGCCTATAATAAGATGATTAATGCTAGCTTGCCCATGGATGTAGCCACACAAGGAGGATGAACCATGAAGATTCTTGTTATTATTTTTTAGCTCTTGGCCGCTTCACTGTTGATGTAATATCAGCCATTTGACTGGATCAGTTGCCATTTGTTATGAGAGGGTGTAACCCTGGGAATAGCTATCAGCACCATATAGGTAAATCATCATTAGGCAGGATCCTTTCACCATTTAATATCAAACCATACTTAAGGTCGGGTTGAAGAAACTACTGAAGAAAGATGAGCGAAGCATGGTTGACCCAGCCAAAAAAAAAAAAAAAAGAAGAGAGAAGCGTGGTTGGGAAGAGCAGCGACTGCCTATTTATCGGCAGCTCTGAAAAGATTTTACTTGTACCTTTCTTTTTTATATGAATGGAGTTTCCTTAATCTCGAAGTCGAAGGTGGGGGGGGCGGATAAAAGTCGAAAAGAAAGTAGTACAATCCCAGAGCTCGTGATTTCTTCATTGATTGGTTCCCTTTATTTAATGACATATGCTTTTTTAATCGGTCTGACGTATAGAATATGTTACATAGAGACCCATTTGTTCACTTTTTAATGTAGAGAAATATCCACAAGACAGCCATGTGGGGTTTGATTATATGTTTTTGTTCTAATTAATTGTGGCTGTGGGGACAGGTATCAGTCGACTGTGCAATAGTAATTAGCCCAAGGAAGCAGTCCCTCACTTACAAGCAATGTGGATTCGATGGTTTGACTGTCTGAAGCATTATTCATACAGCTCTCATCTCATCAAAACTTCTGTGTCTGTTAGTTTCCGCTCTCACACTCCTCTCTCTCTCTCTCTCTTTTTTTTTCAATTGGTGGGTATTTTCCTCTCCTTTACTCTGCAAATGGAGAAATAGAGAGGAGTGAGAAAAAGGGCTTTTTTTCTTGAAAATATTGGTTAAAGCAAAGAAGAAGAAGAAGAAGATCTCCAATAGCGAGAGAGAGGCTCTCCAATATGCTGATTATCTGTAATTTTTTTACCTACAGAAGAAAAAGAGATGGATTTGAGTTTAGGATGAGATCAGATCAGACAGACATTAATGTGAGCTTCCTTAGTTTTTGCTAATTCTTAAGCTTTGGTTGCTTTAGTTTGGGGGAGTTATGGTACTGACTTCATGTAAGAACTGTGAAATTAATGTTAAAGCTTACATGGAGCCGTACAATACAACACTAATGTTTGCTCAACTCTGTCCTCGAGAAATTCTATCCCAGACCGAGTCGGAACGAACTATGATTATCTTTCCTTCTAAGCTTTGATCAAATCACGATTAATTTATTTTAAAGGCTGAAAAAAAGAAACATACATGACATGGATAATGCTTCTCACCTGATAAGATTCCTTGTTTTTTTAACATCTCTCCAAGTGCCTATGCTTGCATGCAATTAATAATTCTCTGTCACGTTGAGTGGACGAAGCAAATACGTGGAAAGGAAAACGCAAAAAAAAAAAAAAAAAAAAAGAGTTCCAAAGCAGCCTTAGCCAACTTTCTGCAATCTTCCGAATTACTTCCAGCCTCCAGGCCAATGGGATCTCCTCAAATCTTTAGCTCCTGCTGCAGCAATCGACGAAAGCTGCAAGGCCATCAGACGATGAATGTTAGCTCAGACAATGTTCCCGTCGCATCCGATCATACAATACAAATCAAGATCATATGGTACCTTACAACGTGAAATACGATTGAAGAACTTTTCATGCCCGTACTTGATGAGTTAACCTTCTTCCTCCCGCACATCTTATCAGCTGATGTAACAATGGTGAAAAATCTCTGTATTCGAACTTCTACGTATTTAAATGCAGTTGCGAGCGTGTTGTAAATAGAGTCCCTAATCATAGCAAGAGAAAATACGGCAGATTTGCACTGCACCTTTGGGATGGGCTGGCCACAACCCAGCCCACAATCTGCTAACTGGATCTGGGTCCATGGAGACCTGCTCTTCTCTTGAGGATGTGATGGTGAAAGTCGATTATGTTGGTGAGAACGAGAGAAATGGCCCCGTTTCGGTATTGCCGGAACCAGTTCCGTTAATCGATAAGTTCTGGTTTCTTTGTCATTCCTGTATGTATGCCACATCGAACAATTATGATGAGATGTTTCCGTGTTTCTCAATGCATTGCCGCCTCATGGGAGTTGAAATCTGGAACGTAGATAATGAGACAATATTCTTGTGAATATTCAACCAAAAATATATCATCCTCGTGAATAGTTGGATAATTAAGTCGCCGACGGGAGATGAATCGGAGTCACCGAAATAAGAACAAGTTGATATCTTATCAATCACTGACCAAATACACACATTATTCTGATAGAAAGAGTTGTGCGTCGGTTACAACTTTACAATTGCTTCTTCGTTCAGCCTCGACGGCAATTACAAGGGCCTTGCTTCCAAAGTAAGAAAAGATGAAACCATACGCAAACCCCAAACTATCCACAAGTCAAAACTACACAGAGGGCTAAACTTCATTGCAAACGTAACGTATGTCCAGACCTAAACTGCATGATCCGGCTCGGAAACATGGAGGTCAGGCCTATCGATCCTAGGTTCCCGATCATGCCGCAAAATGTACGTGCATCCTAATGGTACATACATATCAATCTGCTTTGCACTTAACGGGCAGACCTCGAACTGTCTTTGGAACTTGAGAAAGACCTGATATCCGGCGGTCACTCACCGACATCTCATCTTCCTGGCTAGGCCGACATCCGAAGAAAGCGGGTCCGTAGACTCGTAGATATTCCTAAGCGACCGGAACTTCTTCTTCCTTTTGTTGCTATTGCTGTGGTCGTTGCTGCTTTCCACGGAGGGACCGAACTTGCGGAGGACCGAGGACGCTTCAGTCCCATCATCGAGCACCCTCCTCACGGCTGCAGTGGACGAGCAGGCAGCGGTGCTCTCATCCGAATTTCCGCTCAGCTGAACGAGCTGCCGGGCCACGTCGAGCTCTGACTCGGAGAAAGCGCTCGAAGGCTCCTCCTCCTCATTCTGCTGCTGCTGCCTCCTCCTCTTCTTCTTATCGGCTGCTCCGGCACCATCGACCATCGGTTGCTCCTTCGCCATCTATTGGGCTCAGCGGGTGGAGATCGGGGATTATGTATGGACGTAGAAGCTTATATAATTAATGGATCGCCGACTCATCCCGTCCGCCTGTAAATTATTCTCATATTACGGAGCTCTCCCCAGACGAGAACGAAGGAACCTTCTGATATTTCTTTATTTTTTTGAGGCCTGTTGCGTGGAGTCCACCTCCTTATTCTGCGCGGGACCCACCAATTGGGCCCAATTTCTCCCAATAGGCCGATTCTTACTCCATCAATTCAGGCCCACGATCCCCTTTCTGGGCCTACGCTGGCCCATTCAGTCTGTGACCTTTCTTCCTCTTTCGTTTTCAATGCGTGCCCATCTTGCTTTTGTTCTTCCATCAGATTCATGGATCCAGTTCACTCGCATAAAGCTGGGCATAGGATGTCCGATATCAGATCAAATATTCGGGATAAAGCGGCGGCAAAAGATTCAGAAGCAACTATAATCCCGGAGTCCTGGTCGTATCGTCGCAACTTTTATATCCAGAGTTAGATCAGGTCTTTGTCAACGGGCACTTTCACCTCATCTCTCAAAAGGGAATCCGGGCTAGTTCAACCTCAACTGCCATATGAAAATGTATAATGTTATGCGACGATTTCGTTCCCGTCAGGTTTTTCAGTTTGGCATAGCAGATGTGATACGGAAGCAAGAAATCAGGTGGACGGGAAGCTGTCAACATATGATCCGCTGCAAGAATGTCTTACGTGATGAAAAAACCGAATGTGGCTGAACAGAGATACTTGAATTATCTTAAGCAAAGGACTACATAATTTAATGACCATCTACATAGACATATTATATGCTCTTTGCATTTCCTCCTCTAAAAGAACTTAGAAGTATAGACAACAGCCAAATCTTCAACGACAAACATTTTCCTGCATCTCGCCTTCACGAAGAAACTCCAACAAGAATCACGGAAACAAGTATCCATGCACGATGCCAATATCCATTTCCCGATTGATTAATCCATACTACCAGCCCTACACAAGAACTCAAGTCCCTCGGTCCGGCAGTTCATGATCCTACGGAACATCTCCCTCACCTGTAGTTCCAATGGTTCCAATCCCTTCACAAGAGCTTCACAGACAAGGCCTAGCTCCTCAACTTGCCGCTCGATTTCAATATTCTGCTCTTCTGTCAAGGGGAAATGAACAAAATCAAGCAAGTCCATCAAGTGTTCCGTGCACTTCTCCATCTGATAAATCTCCTTCAACAGTCCATTAGCATTCTTGTGATTCCTCTTTCTCGACTCCTCCAAGATCCGTTCATGGAGAGATAGGATCGAACCAGCCCATGGGAAGTTCCTTGGGACTGAGAAATTAATATTGATTCCCCTGTCCTGGCAAGGAATGGCAGCCACAAGGGCCCATAGAACGAAAGCCAGCACAAAGCTTATGGTGAAAAGGGGAATTGCAAATCCACTTGTTGCAATTATCTCACTCGCACGAGGAGGCACTAAGTTGTTGGCGATTGATTGGAGTTGCTTGGCAGCGGACCATGAACGAGATACACTCCATGAGAGAGACCGAGAATGGCCTGGCCTCTGAAGACGATGCTGGCTATGATCTTTGCTTGCAGCGTGACGTCCAAAGGACCGATGCCGATGGGAAAGAACCGACACTGAACTGTTGTCTTTCTCCTCGAGCATTCCAAGTGCAAGATCCACTAGAGCCTTACGGGCTCGACGCACCTGGCCCTCACCGATTGTTCTTTGGCCTGAGGCCAATGCGCTCATGACTATGTCCAAATGCTTGAGCCACAACCGGACTTTCTCAATCCCATCCCTGGTAGCGTTACAAATATCAAGGGCTTTGACGCTCTTCTCAAAGAACTCATTCACCATACGGTCAGTAGGGTGCTTCACGATGAGCTCCTTGTTACTCAACAAGATAAGCTTAAATTCATCCTGGCAGCAGATAAATGCATCCAAGAGCTTGCAAACCCAGGCAAAGGACAGCAACTCATCGTCGCTAACACCCGATAACTCATGGAACCGATCAGTGACTTGCTTTTGGAACGATTCAAGCATGGAGTCCAGCAAGTCAGAGTCGGGATTGGATCCTGTGGAATGAACCTGTTCCCGTCGGAAGCCGAAAACCGAGCGACCCAATGATGCAAAAGGCGAAGAAGGACCCGAACTATCAGTGGACCTCATCGCCAAAAGGACCGGAACAAATCCTCTCCAAGGAAGACAGTCTGAGTGATACTATCAACCTCAGAAAAGCCTCAAAACGCTACCTTCAAATCACGAACTCCTCAACAGTTAAAAGGGATTCCTCTCCTCCAACTAGAGCAGAGATCTTGACTCGAACTCAGTCCCCAGGGCAAAGAGAGCAAAAGTTCAGACAAGACATCCGCTGAACCTCGAAAACCAGAAACCAAGATCTCAAAATCCAGGAACAAAAGCTAAAACCCAGATGGAAAAGATAAAGAATTTCGACCAACCAAGCTGAGCCAGACCGACGAACTCCGGAACCCCAGCTCAAAGTCCTTCCGAAATGACAGAAACTACTGAGAATCAGAAATGAAGCCGGAAGAATGAACGAGGGAGGGTACCTGGCTGGAGTGGATCCAATCCAGATGCGTCAAAGAGAAAGAGGCGTTTCAACTTCAAGCTCAAAGAGTTATTGGGGGCGGGGGGGTTGGCCAGGCAGTGGAGAAGAGACGTAGGAGCGATGCCCACACGGAATCGGAAGGAGAACTTGGATTTGAAAAGAAACAAATGAAATTGTTAATGGAAAATTGAAGAATTCTTTTCAAGTTGGCAGAGTCGCGTATAAATAATGCGCCCGGCTTGCTCAATAATTTCTGGGCCATGAGCATACGGGCCCAATGCTGTCATTTTACTCTTTGCTATCTATGTTATGTTCGTAGTAGTTGGATCGCCCCTGCGATGCACGAATCTTGTTTATGAGAACTAAAAAATCCAATAATTCTTTTCAAATAATATCTTCACTTAATTGTTTTGATCTTTCATATATTTATTTTTATCATCCTATTAACTTTTATATGTATAAAACATAAAAGTGTTTGAAAATAATCATAAGAATACATAACACTCTTCGGAGCTTTCCACTGACGTACGATTCGTAACTTTTATTTCCTTCCCCTGGCCCCATAGCACCACATATAGGCTGCACACGATGAGCACCCCTCCCAATATGCTGCCATTTTTAATATAGGTGAAGGCAAAGACAAATAAATTTAATTAATTTTTGTCCAGAAATAAATAAATTAATTAAATTTCCATGGCAAGAGTTGGGCCTGGGCCTAGACAATTAATAATTGGGCTAAGTAAATGGGCCCACAAAGTGCCGTAATTAAAAATTGAGGTTAATGATGTACATGTGCCTTCCCAAGTGGAGCTCCTCGTCGAGGACCAAGGAACCAACGATGGCCACAAGCACGAGCATCAAAGGGTTGAAGACGGCAGTGAAGAGGGCTCCTATCTTAGGTTCCGCACCAAGCAACGAGGGTGTAACTCAGTCCCGTGCCAACGAACCCCTGCCGGTATCACAACATACTATACTTCAGCGAGATTCACGTAGGATCATGAGGTTTATATGACGCAACTTGAAAACAACCATGTGGAAGATTAAGTCCAGTGTTGACGATTCCGTATAAAAAGCAATACTTAATGAAATCGAGCATAAGGTTTTATGTCTATACCGAGTAAGTGACTGAAACGAGCCCGACATTCCAACCCCAGCCTCCACTCCTTCTAGTCCCTCTGCATGCAAAACCCGAAAACAAAAGCCTGGATCGATGCCATTAGTGTCATCAAAGCCGGGCTCGCGTAATTGGCAGGAATACGTCTCTCCCATCTTCACCTGCAAAATAGTTTAATTAGTATCTCATGAGTGAAAAAATAATAATAATATGTGAATTAATTGATTTATAGAGACTATCGAGCGATTCAACCCAATCCTTGTTAAAGGAAGAAGAGATCGGAGTTCGTATAATTTGATGTTGGACCGAATCAATCAAGGCTAGGGTGCGATGATGATCATATGAAGTACCTGAAGGATGAACCGCAGGGTGTACGAAAGACAGCCGCCCACGATCCATAGAGATCCCAATAGAAGGTTGGTCGATGCACCGTCCTTAACGCTGCCATTTTTTTGGTGCGAAAGGTTCACATTGGTCGACCAAATCCCAAGTTCGACCCCCCTTGTAGAACGTCAGGAGCATGGCCGCACCTGTCCCAAGCAATGTACCCATCACCTTAGCCTTTCTCGCACTCTTCCCCCAATTTAATCTCTCCAGTCTGGTCCATACAAAAACAAGTTTTTTGTCACGGCTAATTGTTCGTGTTGGCTAACCGGCACGATTCGCTGAAATGAGAAGTTTTATATATTTATCGATCCATAGCAAAAAGAGCAAGAACAATCGGTACCGAAATAAAAGTGCCATCACAAAGGTCAGGGCCGGGATGAGATTGCTCATTGCAGTAGCGTAAGTAGCCGATGTCAAGGCCAAGCCTTCCAAGTATAAATTCTGTCCTAGCTATCCCCTGCAATCAACCGTGACTTGCTCCTTAGAAGTGCGATCATTTACTAGGATTGATTGATTGATTGATCGATGACGTATTATTGTCACTCCATTTTACTTGGATATAACATGAGCTTAATTAGCTGCGCGAGTGGGAAAAGTCGACTAACCCGAGGATTCCACTGCAAAAGGCTTGGAAAAGGACCATCCATGTCATCTTTGGCCTTTCCTTCCTGCATGAGCAAAATGGTGCAACAAATTAATAGTCATGTCTCATATCCAAATTAAGCATGCAAGAAAAAATCAACAAAGTCAATAATATGTTTTACATGATTCTCCATTTTTTTTTGTCTATCATGGTATTCGAAAGCTCTATAGAGCCCGACTAATCTAGTTCCAGTCAGGTCAGTCCACTTGAATTTTTTTTTGTGCGAATTTCTTCACTAAAAGAAAACAAAAACAAAAAAAACAATATCAACATCATCCCGGGGTGATGAATTTTTTAAATATATATATATATATATATATTATAAAAAAAAATTACACATGTGCATGGGACACACTTATATGTGTTTGATTCATGCTGATCGATTGATTGAACATGCTTATATGAAAATGCAATATACGTAGTCTCTTCTTTATTACGATGTTTGCCCCAAGAAAAATTGTATTTGGTTCATGTATTATGATGTTTGCGGGAAAAAGTTCATATAGCTCTAACGTGAAAAAGCTTGGAACAAGCACACATAGAATATTACTGAAACTTGCATGCACAGCAAACCTAAATTACCATTAGTTTATATTGCAGTTCAGATTTGTGAGTTCGTGAACGACTTAGATATGGACAACATATGGTTTATAGATGACTTCTGGGGGACCATAATAAGGACATGAAGTATATAAGACGTATGTATGGTCGAATAATCTACTTCGTGATGCAAATTTTTTTCCACCCAATCTACCCATGCTAGTCAATTTGGTCTTCCATTTAATGATTGCTAGTAGCCCGTCCATTTGTATAGTTCGTGAATCCATGCACTCCGAATTCGGTGACGTGATCAACAACTAAAATGTGATTTAACTTCTTTTTTCTCGGTTTGTATCACATGGTATCTGAAAGTCCAAGAGTTCCAATCGACTAATCCAAGTTTGAGTAGAATCGACCTACTAGGAGTAAAATTGTTCTAATTGTGAATTTTCTCTATTTACAAGACTCAAATTCGAGATCCTGTTTAAAGGGGAACATGCACCAAATTAATCACACAAACCAACCCCGTTAGCAATATATTTTGATTTATTCTGATAAGATGATAATATTTAAATGTGATTTGAATATAGTGAGGGAAGCGGGATATAATCTCGATGTAAGATGTCAAGTTACGACGTCTCTTTCGTAATTGTTTGTGTTAGCAAGAACAATATGTAGATTTTTAAAGATCTGGACCATCAGGAATGTGCCCAGGATTGGACAGAAGGGGAGATAAGGTACTTGAAATGGCCAATAAGAAGATATAGATTTTGACTTTGGGAGGCCGATTATAAATAGTGATTTCATTAAAATTTAAAGAATATTATGTAAATTCTTTTATAACGTCAAACTTTTAGGATGCTCCTCATCCCCACCTTGATCCATCCTTGCTGTCCATGGAAGCATTGCAAGCATTTTGTTCAACCGCATCGTCATGAAATCCTCATTGAAGTTTTTCTTTTGGTTAAGAAGAAAGGCATAAAGAAAGATTTTTAAGGATATGACCGAAATAGTTCGAGAAGATAAACTTCTAGCATCGGAGGGGTATCAAGTGCTGGTGACCTATAGCCATTCCCGAGCTATTGTCACCGAATGCCATCCATGCCGACAACATGAAAAATACAACATATTATAAGTACATATAGTGATACCGTATTGTGAGAGCATGTTGCTGATGTAAATTTCGATTTATATACTTTTTTTTTTTTTGGTTGGTAGAAGCTATTTAGATATAAACCAAAAAACCCTTTCGCCCCTAAACTATACCCGTTTGTCCCTTTATTTTTCTAGCACATTTTCCCCTCGGTTATGGTCACTTCCATTGCTTTTTTCGTAGATGGAGTCTTGGCGGGCTGCGGAGAGGGATTGCTTGAATCGTCGATTAGATTATTTTTTTTTAAGTAAATGACACAAAAAAATCACTAACTTTTCATTTTTTGTCAAAATGAGCACGAATTTATTATGTACTTGTAAAATCACCGACTAAGACTTCATTGTCACATCTAGTATATTGTCGAAATGTTAGTGATTTTGGGGCCATTTAAGCTTCCTTTTTTACTGTAAAAGTCAAAATATTGATTTGGATTTATCTTCGGTCTGGCAGTAATGGAAAAATGAGTAAAGAGGTATTTTAGTGTATTCTATAATTAATGGATTTGATTTTTTGATTTTTATATATTTTGAAAATTATAAATTGATTTTTTTTACTGAATTGACCAATTTGATTTGGAAATTATGCGAATAGGGATACCTCATCCTTGGGTTCTACTGTGCGTTGTTTGAAATACTTGCAGTCGAAAATATAAAAAATTAAAGTTATGGGCACGAGATTGTTATTTTACAAAAACAATAGGAATCCCTCATCCTTGGGTTCTACTGTGAGTTGTTTGAAATACTTGCAGTTGAAAATATAAAAAATTAAAGTTACGGGTACGAGATTGTTATTTTACAAAAACATCAACTCATATATGAACGAAATTTCTCAATTGAAATCCAACATTAGAGATATAGTCAATGATCATATATAGTTCTTTTTTTTTGTAAGTCAACCACTGTAAAATTTGCAATCTTTTTGTTTCATGCTTTGCCATTCAAGTCGAGAATGTCAATCTTTCCTTTTCCTTTTGTTGCATTTTTTTTATAAATAGTCAGTTTATGTATTAACATTTTATTATGGATGTTTAAAAAAAAAAATTTAAACCCTTATTGGAGTTGTGGTATATCATAAGTTGCTATTATCTCAATCTTTTTTCTCAGATAGAATTTGTTGTACTATTCGAATTCATATTTATTAGTTGTATTTGTACAAATAATTCTTGAATAATATTATTTTCATTCTCCAAAGTCAGTGTAATATATTTTTATTTATTGTTTTCTTTAAAATGAAATTTGTAAAATTATGATATTCAAATTCCTTTAAATGGCTTAAAATAAAAATAATAATTACAAGATGAGCCGTGTAATAAATGACAAAACTTAATTAATGTTAAGAAGGGAGATGTGAAGGGTCGCGACATAATAAATTAAAAAACTTAACGAATCTTAAGAAGGGATATATGAAGTGTCGCAACATAAAGAAGTTGAGGATCTCATCTTTTGGCATACATGGCAGCATTTGATTGTTGCTCCAGCAATTATATTTTATATTAAAAGAAAATATTATTTCTTTAACTTGAAAATATTTGATAAAAGAATAAAATGTGATCATTTTTTTCTTTTATATGATTCGCATAATTTAATTTTTTGAATAATTTAATTTTTGATAAAACAAAACAATCTCATGCAAAGTTTATTTCCTTTTATTAATAAATTGACTAAAATATAAAACAATTTAAATTAAATTATAGAATAAAAAAATGAAAAAGGATGAAAAGCTGTCACTCGCATTGTCTGCCAAAATTCTTGAAATGCTTCCATTTTACTAAAAGTTTCAAACATGAAATTTCATTTTCACAAAAATAATAACAAATTATTTAAAGGGTAGTGTTTTGAATATAGGTCGAGAAATTCTCCAAAAAGTACAATAAATGTAATGTCAATAAAATATCAGAAAATCATAGCAAGAATCAAAAAAATAAATTCTAATAATATATATTACAGGATTTTCTATTTTATAATTAAAAGATTGTCTTTTGTTAAGAAGATATTTATATAAATCACATCGCATGGAATTGCAATTAAGAAATTAGAAACACAAATCTTTTGCATTAGATTCTTGTCGGAGAATCAAAATTCACAGATACACAAACAAAAAAGAGAAAACGAGGACAAAGAAAACGACAAGCCAGCAAGTACATTTGAGGCGAATTGAAAGGACAATGGCCTCGACTAGTCAATGCATACATTATGTGAGGATATCTATCTATAGAGAATGCCACGGATGAGTTTCCGGCTTTTCTCAATTCCGGATGGTTATTGCATATAGTAACTTGTGCTGCTCAACATCGATTGTTGATGCCTGAGTTAGTGATGCGCTGATCCATGCATGGTATTGCGGTTAGTGTTGCTATTTTCGAAGCCGTTATCGTCCATGGAAGAAGTAATGACAACGGAGATGGCTGGTTTGGATCCTCGGGAAGTTTTCGACGGCATCGATTGATTCATCATTTTCATCTCCTTCCCTTTGCCCCACAGCACCACGTATAGGCCGCACACAATCAGCCCCGCTCCCAATATGCTGCCAATTACAAATTATAAATAAATATATGAGAAAAGGGCAAAAACAAACCTAATGAATTACTGTAGCAAGAAATTGGGCTTGGGTTTGGGATTGGGCCTGGCAATCAGATTGGGCTAATTCAATTGGGGCCCAAAAGAATTTGAGTTACGATGTTGTTACCTTCCCAAGTGGAGTTTCTCGTCGAGAACCAAGGAGCCAGCAATGGCCACAAGCACGAGCATCAAAGGGTTGAAGACGGCAGTGAAGAGGGCTCCTCTCTTACGTCCGCACCATGCAATCAGGGTCACACCCAGTCCCGTGCCGATAATCCCCTGACGGTATCACCACATACTATATATGTCAACAATAGATAAGAGAAAGTAATTTCATTAACTAGCACATCTGTATATAAGACTCATAGGATCGGTCCACAATAACATATAATTATCTTGTAGTTTTAATATTCATTTTTTTATCTGATATTAGGAGGACTTGATCGGTGGTATTAACTACGACCGTGATAATCACATATAAAAAATAATCAAGCATATATAAGGTTGTATATGTATGTTTACCGCGAAAGCAACCGTGAGGAGCCTAATGTTCCACCCCAACTTCCACTGATTCCAGTCCCTCTCCATACATAATCCGAAAGCAACCGCCTGTATTGATGCCATGAACGACATCAGAGCTGTGCTCGAGCAATGACACGGGTACGCCTCTCCCATTTTTGCCTACAGTTAACCGAGGAATCAAAACCAAAAACATGGACACGAGTCAGTTAATCAGTCCGTCGACTAGGTCCAATTGAAGAGCACCAGATATTTCAAGTAAGAACCTGAAGGATCAGCCACAGAGCATAGGAAAGGCAGCTGCACACAGCCAGTAGAGATCCCAACAGGAGGCGGCTCGATTCAGTGTGATTTGGGGATGAAATAGTGGCGTTTTGATTATGCAAAAGGTTCACATTGGTCGACCAAATCTCAACTTCGACCCCCTTGTAGAACGTCAGGAGCATGGCCCCACCTATCCCAAGCAATGTCCCCACCACCTTAGCTTTTCCCGCACGCGTTCCCCAATTTAGTCTCTCCAACCTGAAGAGTATCTCAACAATTAAGGGGGTGGGAAATCGGTTAGGTTCATCATTAGAGTCAGTCGAAGCGCATATGTAATGATATATAATCTTTTGATATCGTGAAATAGTTCGCATGATTCCTGGACTAAGGGACAGTGCATTAGTCAATTAGACCGTAGGAAGAGCAACGCCCGATCGATACCCTAGTGAAACTGCTAGAATAAAAGTCATGGCGGGGATCAGATTAGCCATTGCAGAAGCGTAGGTGGCCGATGTCAAGGCCAAGCTTTCCAGGTATAAATTCTGTCCAAGCGAGCCCCTGCAATCAATTTCCAAAATTCAGTTTACACATATACGTACGGACGTATCGGGTATGTACTTTTTTTTTTTCAAGCTGTCAAATTCAGCGAACTTCTTCCGATGAAGATCGTCTAACTAGCTATGTCCAGCCAATAACAAGTGGTGACTCCACGTTATTGTATAACCTGCTTAATAATTAGCTACTAAAACGGGAAATGCACGGACATACCCGAATAGTCCGCAGCAAAAGGCTTGGAAAAGGACCATCCATGTTATCTTCGGCCATTTCTTCCTGCATATAAAAGCTTTCATACAATAATCATGTAGATTTGATTTTCTAAATACGGAAGGGAAAATAAAAAAAGTCAAGTTCTTTCTTCTTCTTTTTTTTTTTCGGTAAATAAAGTCAAGTTCTTTCTAGACCTTATCTTCGTGCATTTGAAGCAAATCTAGGGTTTTTCCTGAAATTTCTGAATGAAACGTGCAATTAACATATATATAGAGTCGATGTGTGTGTGTGTGTATATATGTCGTCCAGATCTTTCTCCCAAGTTTTCATTGCGGCCCACCATGCAACTAGTTATGGTACATCCACAAAACTTTTAAATGTGGCTGTAATAGTAATAGCCATAATCAAATTCATGAATCATCCAAGTCATTTTGACGTCTCCATCCCAAGAATTGAAATATCATATTACATCAATTCCATTTCATCGTCAACTTCACACCTCGATTTGGTGGAGGCACCCAAATTGCATTCTTCTGGCATCGGTGAGACGAACTCTCGACCGTAATTAGTTGGTGCCGGTAGGGCTCACATATTATATATATATCCATGGTTTGAGGTCCACAAGATATTATACGTAGGGTAGCATTACTCTGAGTGCATGTCTATACACGACTGTCACCATCAAGAATATCAAGAAAACGCCACCAGATTCAACAAGAACAATAGTTTGGAGATTGATTCGGATTAATGCAGACTACATACACATAGATAACAGGGTACGTACCTTTCGAGAATGAAGGCAAAAGGGGCCATGAAAGCTGTAGCAAAGAGGAAGCGGTAGGCCACGACGAGCCTGAGATTCATCCCGTCATTCGCCACCAGCTTATAGACTATGTTGACCCCCGCATAGGCAACCTGCACGATTATCATCACGACCACCGGCTTCATCTCTTCCACCACCATCTCGCAACTCCTCCCCATATCGATCGATATATCGATCTCTTCACCTCCCGCTGATGATGATCTCTCTCTTGCTTGCTACGTCTCAGTAGAGAGAAGATCAAAGAATCAATGAAAGAAAATATTGTGCCTTCTCTCTCCCTTTTTTGGTTTCTCTTCGTGTACTTATATATGGAATGAACGCGGCGATTACCAACCACTACTTGTGTAAACACTGAGAGAGTGCTTGGCTTTGGCATGAGAATGGATAGGAAGGAGGGGGCTATTTATACAAGAATAATTATGAGTTTATCTGTCCAACCTTCCCGTCTAACGTGACGTTTGGATTTACACGTACGTGAAAAGACTCGAAAAATAATAAATCTGCCGTCATCACCATAGGCTAATCGAGGAAATTTTAAATATATATGTTTATGTGTATGTTGGTGGATTCATATATATATGTAGGACCCCTCTTATATATGTAGTTAAAAGCGATCGATGAAATTGCATATGTACATATGTATTCTAGGTCTTTTCAAAATTCCAAATATTGTACCACCTCTTCTTTAATTTGTTATGGATGCTTGTCAAAAAGAAGTTGTTATATTTTCTCTAATCTTTTTCTCCTTTTCCCTCCTTTAGTTTTTTCCCCCCCTTTTGCTGGTTAGAAGGAAGGTTCATATATCTAATACGAGGAAATAGATTAACCTAAATAAAGGGTCACAAGTTATCCAAGTAGCGAAAATTGAATCTAAAATTCTTAGTTTATCAGTGAAAGTGTGTGTCAGTACATTACTACAATAGTATCCATCCTTTCCTCCCTCTTTTGGTTATTATCAAGGCGATGTTTTATTCTTGACTGGGATGATCGAAATGGAATAAAGAAAGAATGGCGCCAGTGCGATGGCAAAGCTACTCACGAAAACAATAAAGACTAAAGAGAGAAAAAAAAATTCCCCGGTGGGAAGACTGAAGAGAAATTAGGAAGAGAATATTGCACACACATGTGATATATATATATAGTTCGGGATGATGGTGAGTGGACCATGTAACCATGGATAAAGGAGGCTCGGATAAAGGTGGTGTTGTGTGACGTTGATAGAACATACTAAGTAGCAAAAAAGAAGTCCAGGAACATGCAACAAAGGAGGAAACAAAGTATGTCCGTCCTTTCATCTCCAAACTGTCCATGCAAACTTCCACATTGAATGTTAAACGTCCGGTTTGTTTCGCAAACTCCACTTGTAAGAGCAATCGAGATCACTTTGATCAGATCGCTTTCAATATTTCTTTTGAATCCTCATGCATAAAGCAGTACAAAAGAAAGCATAAAAAGTTGGAAACTTAGTAGAAATTTCAAACATGAATTTTATTAATTTTCCACAGCAACAATAACAAGTTTCTTTCATGGTAATAATATATAGATCTACATCAAGACATTCTCCAAAATAAGTCGATGCCAAAATATGATACGATATCATATATATATATCAGCTAGGTAACACTGTTCTTAAAAGGAAGATGGTCGATTGAACTTTAACCGTACATTACACCATTATTAAAATAAATAAATTTGCACGTACAATAAATTCATGTAGTTAATTTGTGAATATTCTTGAACAAATAAATTTGTCACAAAGTTGGCGAGGCGTGGGGTTGGTGGAAAATTTTGCAAGTAGAACCGTGTACTTCACGGATATCCTTAAAGTGATTTATAAAATAAAATAAAATAAAGTTACAGGCATCATTGGTCCTCCAAGCTAAGGGAAATGCCGGGTAAGCGTTTGGTGCATTACCCGACGGCATTACCAGTACTAGCATACCTTACCATCAGCATAGATCACCACCGATTAAATTACTGGTAATGTTGAATTGGAGCATCTGCACATAACCAATAATCCGAATTCTCTGTTTGCTATCGCAATAAATAAATAAATAAATATATTTTTCAATGTGAACCATGATATTCAAAAGTTCAATTAGGCATCAACTAATCCAGTCGAGTCGGGTTGAGCCACTAAGAGGTAAAACCCTCACAATGTGAATTTTCTTCATTCACATTACTCGAATTCGAGACCTTGTTTAAAGGGAACAAGCATCAAACCTGTTGAACCAATCCACGTTAGTTGTTATCGCAGTAAATATTGGTAGTCTGAAGTCATCTCTATTATACCTCTTCATTTAAAGTTCGTTTGTGAGTGTGGTGGGAAGTTCCTCACTTTTTCAAATAATTTTAAACAGATTTGGTTATTGGTGAGAGTTTTTGAAACCATATTTTGGATCAAATTACGGTTGCGAACGTGATTTTCTCAATCAAGTTAAATAAATTATTATGAAATCTGCTTCTACTTATTCTGTTTCAAATATTAATAAGTGTTTTTTTTTTACTTTAAGCAGTTTCAAATTAATTTTCTCCAAACACTTTAACTTATTCTGAAAGCAACACTTATTTTTCAACAAATTATTTCGGTAGTTCTCTATCAGCATCAACACTCCCAAACCAAGCTTTCATTTAATATGTCAAAAGAAATTGAAAAATATGAGTCACAAAGTCAATAGAAGCCACCAGCCCCGCCAAAGCTCAAAGCCCCTCAAGCACCATTATCGTTCTAAGGCAAATTGAATTCTGCAGTATGTATTGATTGACAATCTTTTGAAACCTTTTTTCCAAAAGCGAGCGTTCATGCATGGGAGATCATATATTGATTGACAAAACAAAATTGTATTCTCTGATTGAATACTGAATTTTTCGACATTAATTTTCTATTTTATGGATAGAAGCAGCTGGAAGATGTATGTTATTAACATTGTTATTTTAATCCAAAAGGGATTAGAGTTCTCGAGTACTTTAAGGACAAATTGCTCTTAGTCTTTTGGAAAACTTATTAGTTAAATTTTCATTTCCAAGCACTTCTGATCACTTTATCAATTTCAGGGCGAATTGTTT
The DNA here is from genome assembly GCF_007655135.1 of Punica granatum. Lineage (NCBI taxonomy): Eukaryota > Viridiplantae > Streptophyta > Magnoliopsida > Myrtales > Lythraceae > Punica > Punica granatum. The sequence continues at coordinate 36,748,334 of NC_045128.1, read as the reverse complement.
TCCTCTCGTCTCTATATATTTTATCGTGAAATTGGAGGAAGTAATCATAGCTGATCGGCAGCGCCGAAGCATATGCGCCCTGGTAGAAGCTCTCTGTTCCGTTCTGTGAGTGCCACGTTGTCGTTTTACGTATAATCTCTCTCTCTCTCTTTTTCTTCGGTTTAATTACGAAGAAGTTCAATCAAATTGGTGGAATCGTACCTATAATCTTTTGATTTTGACAAAGCTAATATCTTCGCAACAAATCCTCTTTCTCTAATAGAAAATAATCAAATACTATCTAAAGTCATGAATATGAATTTATCGTCAGAGTAAAGGATGTAGGGACTGGGGTAGAATGGAATGAGTTTGAAATGCCAAGGATATGGAATATATCAAGGTTTGGGATTAGAATATGGAACTCAAATGACAAATATGTTCATAAATAATTATTTAAAAAGTTCTTTAAAATAATTGAAATAAAATAAAAATAATTATTTTACTTTTAAAATAAGAAAGTTTCTTTAAAAAAAAAAGACAAGAAGGGTCGAACAAAAAACTGAGGGAGCGGTGGTTGCCGGATTCTGGTGATCACCGCCTCAACGAGGTCGCTGGGTCCCTCCTTAACTCTCAAAGTGGCTTAGTAGAAAATTTTGAAGCCATATCAAGACCATTTTGGTCTTTCAAATATAAATCATAATTCCAATATGTCTTTATCTCACCCCTTCAATGGATAATTTTCTTAATGTTTTATATCCCACCTTATATATCGAGCCCCATGCTAATTCTAATGTGTCCCAAACATATAAATGAGAATTTTCAAAATCTCAGCCCACCTTTTATTCCAACCACCAAACATAGCCTCAGTCTGTTGGTGTTCCCTCTAATTTGATGAAAAATTAGTCCTCAACTTGGAATGAAAAGATTGAAACAAACAGCTTATAACACGATTTGCAATACCGAAATCCAATTGAATCGGATGAAGGATTAAATCACAGTCGATCTGCGGACTACATGAAGAAACCAAAAACCAAAGAATACCTAATTAATAATGTTCCCCATCATGTTTCATTTGATAACAGTTTTTTTTCCCTTCTACTTAATATATTAACAAGATAATTACAATGCACAGAGATCAAGAGATTTTAATCAGTTTTTTTTTTCATTAAGAACAGTAGTCCTGTCTAGTCAGTTTGTTAGACATGGACTTCACATAAGTGAATGTGCTACGAAAGTAAATACTCTTTACACGAGGAAGAAGAGGACAAGATTTGTGTACTTAATTATGTGTAACGTTCTTTGGGCCGCTTTTGCCTTCTGGGATGTTTAGCATAATTCAATCTGACTGGTGATCGAAGTCTTCACTTAAATTATGGCGGGACGATAGAGTTCGATTACCTTGACTCACTCGTTCGCCCACATGCTCGCCTCTCCGACCATGGTCTGGATAAATATATGATTATATATGATGTCATTTGTATGTTATAGCAATTTTATTTTTTTCTTTTTGGTTATAGTTAAGAGTAAAATCTCTAAATAGTGGTATTGGCGCCAGTAAATAGTCTTTTTATAGGAGACCAAAGAAACCAAATCACTATATTTTTCTCGAATAACTGGGGAAGTCAGTATGAGCAAATGTGCTCCACTAATTTATTTTGGATCATCAACTGGTCCATTCGAAACATCGAGTCTCCTCAACTTCTCAATCGACCAGCCTTCCCTTCTCTTTGCCCAGTCAAGAAACCGCAACACAGGGTTGAGGTGTCTTAAATTAATTAGATGTCAGTAATATATGATACATTTATTTTATTCTTAATAAAAGGAAGGAGATTTGAAAATATGTCCATTGAAAAATGGAGGACGATATATTATAGAAGTGAATTTACACCTGTAATATTTATCGATTAAGTGGGAAGACGTAATACTTATAAAATGCTAGAAAATATATTAAAAATATAAACTTTATTAGAAAACATACAATTAATTATATAACATCATTAATTATCTTACTAGTTGGTTTAAAGATACCAAATCAATGAACATTGAATTACTCAATATCATTAAAGTATTTTGATAATTTTTTATTTAAATAAAACATAAATGATGTTATCAAAATTAATAAATAATTAGTCAGAATTAAATCAATTTACCTTGAAAAAGTTAAGGTTAATATCATAAGTGAAGGTATAATCTTTTATTAATATACATTACCAAATTATTATATATTTGTTGGACTTTTGAAGTAGTCAGTCCAAACAAAAGAAGAAACAAATTTCAATTTTAATGTTCAATCAAAGGAACTTGTACTGAATATTCATTTTAAGTGCTTCAATAATTTTATATTCTTATTGTATAGCATATACAATAATTTTCAAAATACCCAAAAAATGAGTAATAAATCAAATAATATAAAAAAAGCACTAGCAAAAAGCAAAACTAAAATCATGATAATCAAGGGAGAAAGGAGTGAATATTGTTAGCGAGAAAGAAGAAAAAGCAAAACAGTTAAATAAATCGTCTAATTGCTTATAATTATAATTCTTTGTAAAGAATTGCCTCGAATGTAAGAATAATGATTGATAATAATCTTTTGTATGTAAATCCCATATATATTTTTTTACTTCTTCTGAATTTTCATTTGGAATAAGTGCTAAACAGTTATTTTTGGGTGAACGAGAACATAACATTTGTTAATATTTTACTAAGGCTTTAATTTTTTTAAATTTTTTTAAATTTCAAAAGTTAAATATAAAATCTATAAATTCAAAAAAATTAGAACAACTATATATATATATATATATAAAGAGCAAACTAAGGGTTGAAAAGTGAAAGAGAAAGGCAAATCAAACTCGTGATGGCCTGTGGGAGGGCATCAATGCCCTAGGCAAGGTCATCGTGGGCGGTGGCTATCGACCAAAAGCCCCCTCCCCTCAATTTCTTACTTTCTATGAAAATATGATTAAGACTAAGGAGAGAATTAGAATGAAAATTAACCCATGGGGGCATCTCCAACATTTAAGGCCAGGTCATGGCCAAAAGTTTTAGCCAAAAAGAAGGCCTCGATTATATTCTAACCTACACCCTTGTGGCTAGGATGACTTCGATTCGAGTTATATTTGCACTCATCTCGATCCATAAATTGCACGTGCGTCAAAATAGATTTTAAGACTATATTCTTGAATGGTGAACTCAAAGAAGAGATATACATGGAAGAAACAGAGAGCTTCTTCCAAGAAATGAAAAGAAAGTGTGCAAGTTGGTCAAATCGTTATACGACTTAAAAACAAGCACGGAATGACGGCACGAGAAGTTTGACTCGGTGATCATGTCAAACGGTTCTCACATAATAATGCCGACAAGTGTGTTAACTCCAAGTTTACCAAGAGGTGTGGAGTAATACTGAGTCTCTACATGGATGTCATGCTAATATTCAATACGAACTTAGAAAGTGCTCGTGAAATCAAAAAGTATCTAATTTCGAAGTTTACGATGAAAGCCAAGAATGAGGTTGATACAATTCTCGATATAAAGGTGCATAAGCACGAATGAGGTTTTACATTAAACTGATCTCACTACATTGAGCAAGTGTTAGAGAAGTTCAATTACTTGAATGTGAAGGACTCGAACACTCCATTTGATTCGAACCACAAGTTAAGTGAGATTTAAGGTAGGGCAATAGTGCAATTGGAATACGCAAGTGCAATAGGGAGTATTATATATGAAATGCATTGTACTAGACTCGATATCGCATTTTTAGTACATAGGTTATCGAGATTACGAGTAAACCTAGTATCAAACATTCGTAGTCATATCAAGGGTCCTCGGTTACCTAAAGTTAACCATGAACATGAGATTATTTTATGGTGAATATCTCGTGGTATTAAAAAGATACTCATGTGCAAGTTGGATCAAGAGTCTAAGTGATAATGAATCAACTTCAGGTTGGTTGTTTATGATTGGTGGTGGAGCTATTAGTTGGGTCTCAAAGAAGCAAACTCGCTTCTCACACAAATCAAGGCAAAATTCATAGTCTTGGTAGTCGCATGTAAAGAGGCCGAATGGTTAAGAGATCTGTTAATGAAAATGGAGTTGTGGCTACCAAGTTGAATGCCATTTCCGTCTATTCTAATAGTGAGTCAACCATGTTTTGTGCATCCAATAGTGTACCATGAAAACTCTAGGCATATAGAGTGATTTGGATGTGCCAAAATTCGGGGGAAATAGATTATTACTCTTATGAATATGCATAAATCGTCATTTTTTTGTACCGATTTAACGAAAAAAATCCACCAAAAAATCCACACAAAAAAAAATCGTTATTTTGTACTCTCTCTAAATTAATCAGTTTTTTTTTTCAATTAAGAACAATCGTCCTGTCTCGTCAATTTGTTAGACATGAATTTCAGAGACAAATGACATCATATATATATATATATATATATAATGTATTGCAAGAATGTTAAATCATAAAGAAGCTATCATATCCCATTTAAGTTGGGCCAACTTCTTTATGGGGTTTCATACTTTGGGATTTTATGTTCATAATGCTATCATGTTTGCTTTTGATACTCGGAGAAATCAATCTTGATTGAACCTATATTTGCCCAATGGATACAATCCGTTCATGGTAAAACCTCATACGGGTTTGATGTACTTTTATCTTCAACTAATAGCCAAGCATTTAACGCTGACAGAAGCATACGCTTGCATGGCTGGTAAAATGCTGTTAATGAGAATAATAATTCACTACTCTTAACAATAGGTCCTGGTGATATATATATATGTCCAGAGCATGGTCAAAGAGGCGAGCGTGTGAGCGAGAGTGATTAAAAGTGAAGACTTCGATCAGTCGATGGAATTATACCAAATATCGCAAAATGGTAAAAGCAGCCCAAAGAAATTACACATAATAAGTACACAAATTGAGAAAGTGGAGCTATATACTTTTTTTAGATTAATCACATCAAAAATCATAAACTTACGCCATCTTCTCAAATCTAACATTAATTCTCAATTTTCTCAAATCTAGTAGTAACTTGCCAACGTTAATCAATATGTATCATCTGTCATTAATTTCGTTAATTTTTCTAACGTTGCAAGTAACGCAGGTTGACGTGGCCTAACGATTTTTAAGCTCCAATAAAACAATGACACTAGGCCTTATCATCCCACTCGTTTTTTTTAGAAGGCTTTGGCAGCCGAGTTGAGTTTAGCTCAACTCAATTTATTTGCATATAAAGACAAATCAAGCATGTTTTTTATTGGATGGTGGGGCCACAAGGGAAAATGGAGAAAGGCACAGCAAGCACAAACAATGGTGCTTGTCAGGGCTTTTTTTATTTTTATTTTTCCTCGGTTTTTCCCTTTTCCTTTTCTGTAAGTGGTAAAAGATATGCCTACATAACAATATATGTATTAAATAACGTAGTGATCCACCAAAAATTCGACAAAATGCAATGACGAACAGAACAAATCGCTACTAATTTCAAATTCAAAGATCTCAATACATGTCATGAAACTCTTCTCTTCGCGCGCCATAACCGATTAGCGATACGGTTGCGCACAACATTCATTTCGTCACTACTCATAGCCACTTGAGTTCCAAAGCAACATTTGAGGACGTTACGCACGGATGCGTGGCGCTGATTAAAAAGCTCATTCTCTGTTGTCGGTGGATTGCGTCGACTGAAATCACTCCGATGATATCGTTCCCCCTTGTATGGAGCCAAATATTCCGAAATGTTTGAAAATCCCGAATCGACAACATAATATTGGTCTAGAAAGAAGAAAAGGACAATTTTTCAGTTAAATATGTTAGGGTTGAAATTTTATCGAAAAGATAAAATTAATCAGCAAACACTAATCACCACATGGCGCTGGAAATTGGTCCAATGTAGCAGTTTCGAAAAATATTCTTGAATCATGTGCCGAACCCTCCCAACCCATCATGACATATGTGAACATCATGTCGTGGGCACAAGCGGCCATTATATTGTGTGTTATCTCAGCATTTCTAACGAGATAAGGTACTATATTCTCTCTAGGGATACATGCAGCCACATGGGTTCCATTAATTGCTCCGATGCAATCCTACGGGACAATGCAAAATTATATGTAATTTACATAATATTACGATATGAATTATTATAGTTTTGCATTATTAGAAAAATACCCTAAAGAAACGCCACCTTGGTTCCCTCTCAATTTCCGGCTGCACAGCGACGTTCATTGGTCGAATATACTTGGGTGATAAGGCTAGTATTCCTCGGAGAATTTTTATGAATGCTCGTGACACCGTTTCCTTTGAATTTTGATACCTTTCCGCCACAACTGTATAGCGTGAACTATGTGAAATGACCAATAAAAACATTCCTACCATCTCTTTCACGGTGATACCATTCCTACTATCAGTGATACCATAGTGCCGAAGTGTGTCACAGAGATTTCTAAACACATATGGTTCAATTCTAAACGACTCGAAGCATCTAACGTCATTCCCCAAAACTTCAAGCGTGTACTGTCTTCCTTGGAGTACCGAAGTTCTGCACGAGATTTTCCTTTGAAACACTCGTTCGGCTTCCATAAGTTGTACCATCAATAACAAGAACCACCGCTGCCTAATTACAATCTCGCCGTCATTAGATGAACTGTCATGTTGTGCAGAATTGCTATTCCTTGGCATATTGTATTGTAACTGTACGCCTATAATTGTTAAAGGAAGATCATGCACATGACGTCAACAGTAAAAAACGACAATTCATAAACATACAAAACATTCAAAGCCCGCATAAAATATATTCAAGTGAAAATATCCGAACACACGTAGCAAACATATCAGGAAAAGTAATGTCATAACAAAGTAAAGTAAAAGTAATTAGCGGAAAATGTTCAACTAAATGTAAACCCATATACTCTGCGCGCTGATTCATGAGTCAGCGAGGTCTTCTAGCCAGCGTCATGGCGGCTTTCACATACAAGCGACGCGGGACCTTCTCCTTCAATTTTTCCAACTCTAACATGGCTTCCTCGATGCTATTCTTTTTCGGCTTCTCAGGGCTTGAAACGGACTTGCTTTTCTTTGACGCCGATGGGGTTCTGGATGACTTCTTGTTGAAGCTCTCCCTGAACAATTCCATGCACTCTTGCATCATGGACCTTTCCGATGAAGCTCTTTTAGGCACTCAACGTCGGGACTCTGATATAATTGGCTCTTGAACATTGACGAGGTCGTCATTCTCATCGGAGCCCTCTTCGATGTTGACATACTATATCTGCTTTCCCTTCGATGCTGATATGAATGCCGCATGCGGCCGTCGTTCCTCAAATGAAGTCGTCGGTGGATTGGTCGAGGAGATGCGAAGAGCACCGGTAGCAATTAAAGAATTGAAAAGCTCATTCAGTAGGGTGTCGTGCTTCCAGCCTTTGATCCGAAATGTCTTGAATGCCCTGTTCTTCTACACGTTGAGATAAGGATCATTTACGAGAACAGTTTAATAGATAAGAAGGAATAATAGAAAGCAAACGTACGAACAAATGACATGCAAATATCTAGTAAATTGAAGTTATAGACAGCATTTTGCCTAGAAGGAATTGTTAGTACTTCATAACTCATATTATTAGGAAATCAACTCCACACGCAGAAGACAATAACTTTTATAATAAAGCTTGTACCTTGATAAACATATCCTAGACATTGGGGCTGGTCTTGATAGTGTTCGTGTCTGCATCCCATCCCACTCCAGTGTGGTTCCTTAGCTCAGTGAATAGCTTGTACGTCCCTTTCAACCTAGTACACTTATCCTTTACCTTCGTCCAGTAAAGTTGCGCATTGAGAAATTGCTTTTCCATTTCCTTTGTCATCTCTTCCCAATGAGGTCTCTTCCAGGAAGTCGTCTGGGTCACTTTGAATTTCTCAAGCATGGTATGAATGAAGGCCAACTCCATCTCATCACTCCATTCGAGTACATGCTCACCCTTTGGAGCCATGATCGATGCAGTTTTTGGACCACAACTTCCACACATAATAGGCAAACAATACGATTAACACAACAGAAACAACTTGCAGCAGATCTTAATTCAATTACTCATAAAACAGGTTAATTTGTACTCAGATAAACCCTTGGCTGCTTAGATTAACCCAAACAATGCAACAAACCGCAGATTGAGAGAATAACAACATGGAAAAAGCTACCACATAACAAGGGATAACATTCCAACATGTGAGAAATATCAAGCACATGATGTATCGACTACATAGCTGCACACTAACAGTAATCGACACAAGAAGAGAGGCATATCACTCAACCAAACTGAAAGAAGAACAGAAGCTTAAATCGCAGACATATTGAAAAAACAACACAACAGCTTCAAATTCCCATTACACAGAACAATAAAAGAAGCTTCACACTGACATTCAGCGAAACAAGAACAGAAGATTGCCGCTCAGTGACCAGAGAGGCAAGACAAGCCATAAAATTATGCAACAGACATGGAGTGATGGCGAGAGGAAAGTAGAAATTACCTCAAATGCAGATGGCGTTCCCAAGCAGAGGAGAGGCGGCTCTTAAAACCTCACGTGCAGGTGAACAGAGAAGTGGAAGGACCCTCGAAAAAGCCTAAAGGAGCGAATCTCTATCCTTCTGTTGTAGACGTCGCAAATTCGGGGAATCTCTCCTGACAAAGGGGGGTCTTTGCCCTGTTCTTGCAGGTCCTCTCTCCCGCTTCTTATGACTAATCAAGCAAGGGCAAATTTCAAGCTGGGAGGTTAGTTATCCTTGAAATTGAGTATTGCTTCTTAGTAGTTGCGAAATTCTGACATCGATTACCTTCTTCGTGCGGCCGATTTCGATCAAATGTGGACTGATTACATGGAACCCCAAACCACTATCGCCAGTTTAAAGAAGAACAGAAGCTTAAATCGCAGACATATTGAAAAAACAACACAACAGCTTCAAATTCCCATTACACGGAACAATAAAAGAAGCTTCACACTAACATTTAGCGAAACAAGAACAAAATATTGCCGCTCAGTGACTAGAGAGGCAAGACAAACCATAAAATTATGCAACAACATGGAGTGATGGCGAGAGGAAAGCAGAAATTACCTCAAATGCAAATGGCGTTCCCAAGCAGAGGAGAGGCGGCTCTTAAAACTTCACGTGCAGGTGAACAGAGAAGTGGAAGGACCCTCGAAAAAGCCTAAAGGAGCGAATCTCTATCCTTCTGTTGTAAACGTCGCAAATTCGGGGAATCTCTCCTGACAAAGGGGGGTCTTTGCCCTGTTCTGGCAGGTCCTCTCTCCCGCTTCTTATGCCCAATCAAGCAAGGGCAAATTTCAAGTTGGGAGGTTAGTTATCCTTGAAATTGAGTATTGCTTCTTAGTAGTTGTGAAATTCTGACATCGATTACCTTCTTCGTGCGGCTGATTTCGATCAAATGTGAACTGATTACATGGAACCCCAAACCACTGTCGCCAGCTTGAAGAATGGAGATTTCATGGAATTGCGACTTTTCGACGTCGATTAGGAGGTTAAAGTTGCCGATGTCGATATCTTCTAGGATGCGGCGAAGGAAAATGGGATCGAAATCGGGGTAGATGCTGGAGCTTCAACATTGTCGAAGGCTACTCTTCTCTCGGTTAGCAACAATGAGGACCCCCTACCCAACATTCAGTAGAAAGCCACTGACAGTTTTTTTTTTTTAAAAGGGCAAGACAAGTCATTCGTCTTCAGTCTTTGGTGGGTCCCTCAATTTTACCGTTCCACCCCCCTTTTTGTCTGTTTATGAGTTAAATTAAAACAATTTATGTTGCCAAACAAAGCCATATATTTCTCATTTTTCAAATTTAGCCCCATATTTGTGAGATCCGACTTTTTTTTTTCAAACATGCATACATACACATATACTTACATATACTTATATATATATATTATACTTTTATGTGCTGGAGCATAGCATGGGTTCCACATATTATTTCCTTCTTTTCTTTCTTTGCTCTATTTTGACTAGGGAAGGACGAAGAAACATAGCACTAGAGAGGGAGAGAGGAAACAAAGTAGAAGGGAAGAGGTGAGAGCTCGATCGAGAGTCTGGGCAGGATCAAGGTAGAGGAGGAAGGACCGAAATCAAGAGGACGATAGGGGAGCGAGAGTTTCGGGATGACTGCAACGAAGAACCGATGAGATGACGGGCTATGCCGAGAGTATAGTGGCTAGGAAATTTGAAGTCATTCGTAAGGTAGAGTTTATATTGCAATTGGTTAATTAATGGGCGTGTTAGGTATGTATTGTTGAGGAGGAGGAGGTAAAGAGACAGAGCAAGAACAGAAGGGGTGGTGGTCGAAGATGAAAGCTTGAAGGTGGTTGGGGTTTACTATGGGTTATAGCTCATGCCTGTTTTTCGAATAGAAAATAGGGGGAGAGTGAGGGAGCCCCCAGCCTATTGAAAAACAGGAGGAGAGGGGAGGGGGCTGACCCGGCTGTAGGTTCCCCCTGCCCTTCGACTCCGTCGCTAACGTTATTTCCTTCTCCTTCCTCCTTCCACGACTCGACTCCTCGACTCGGCCGCAAGTCTACCGGCAGTGTGCTAAGTGAGAAAAGAGATGAGAATATGGGGCCAAATTTGAAAAATGAGAAATATTAGAGTCTTCTTAATAAAAACAAGTGGGATCACAAGTCCACATGTCATTTTATTGGAGCCTAAAAATTGTTAAGCCAAGTTAGCAGGAGTTACTTGCCACGCCAGAAAAATTGACGGAATTGGGGATGGACGATAGATATGGACTAACGCCGGCAAGTTGCTACTAGATTTGGAAAAATTGAGAGTTGATGCTAGATTTGGAAAAATTGAGAATTGATGCTAGATTTAGGAGGATAGTGTAAATTTATGATTTTTGGTGTGATTAACCCTATTTTTTTTCCCCATGTAATTCTGTTAGTTATTTTTGGCTGTTCATTCTTCTTGCCCTCCTTTTTCTTTCGGCGTGCATATACTTTGAGCTACTACTAGACCGCATATGCTTCGGCCCCGCCGATCAGCTAACAATGGATCTGATTTCTCTTCGATATATACGTTGATTTGGATATAGAACAAAAGATAAAATGTAACAAGAAGCAATGAAATTGAAAAAAAAAACAGAAGTGTTGTAATCCAGAGTTAAAAAGAAAAAACAAGACACGATGGTACAATTAAATAATTGGGCTAGCTGTCCAAATACTCAACAAAGTAAAATTCTCCTCGAGACTAAGAAAAAAGACATCAAATCATCCGCACAAGTATTAAACCAGTTAATCCAGCTTGTTCTTTTTTAATCCCAGGACCAATCCATGAGATTCAACTTTCTCTTGTTCAGTGGTCAGAACTCAAGATAATGATTAATTTAGAGAGAGAGATTTCACGTCAAATTTGTGTTTCATTTGGTCTCTTCTTCCTTCTTCTCCTCTGCTGCTGCTGCTACTTCTGCCTTTTTCTCCTCGGCTTTCTCCTCCTCCTTCTCCGCCTCTACGGCCTTTGTCTCGGCTGCTGCTTCTTCCTTCTTTCGCTCGCTTTCGTTCTTCTTCTCATCCTTTTCCATGAAGGAAAGAAAGGGAACAATGTTAACCATGCATGGTGATATTAAGATGAATGAGTTCTTACATATAGGAATAGATAATGTAATGCCATACGTGTTTAATATGAACACGAATGGACTAGTCAGGTTTATATAAGATTGTCGGGTTTCACATATATAGTATTTCCTTTCCATCTGGTTTCTTTGCGCCTTTACAAATGTAATAGTCTGGAACAAACGTTATTGTGATCGCGTCTAGGATGAGCATCACTAGCAGCAAAATAGAATATGTACATCCCAAGTAGCGTTGTTCCGACAAATTGGGAATGTACAGCTCTCTTATCCAGACATGAGAAAATGGGATTTCAAAGTTCTTAATCATCTGTAAAGTCTGCATATGACTAGCTAGCGAGCCAATTCGATGCATGTATACATAAAAGGCACAGAACGTAACTAACTGCTATAGATCCATGCGAGGGCCCCAGAGGGACACGGCAGGAAAGTGTTCATGGAAAAGTCAAGGAAGTTCTACCCGAACGATGCGTGTGTTAGAAAGCGTATATATGATACATGATTTAGATCGATTTGTGAATTCACCTGGTCAAGCAAGTTTTTGAGGGAAGCACCCTTGCCCTCCTCTACGACTTCCTTCTTGTCGCCCTCTTCCTCGACTTCCTTCTTCTCATCCCCTCCTTCGACCTTCTTCTCCGGCTGCTCGGCCTTCACCTCCTTGGCAGCAGGGACAGCCTCCTCCTTGGCGGGTTCTGGCGGCAAGCTCTCGCCCTTCTTGAACTTGAGTGGCATACTAGCACAACCCCCCATTCTCTTAAACCTTTCAGAAAAGATTAGTCTCTCCCCCTGTTGAAAAGAATTATTAAAGATTGATGAAGATGGGAGAGGACAATTGAGAGGCAATGCTTCTAATGAACTGATTTAAATAGGGATGAACATAATTTAATTCAATATTTTTTCTTTTGGGACAAAAAAAAAAGCCAATGGACAGAGGGGATTTCTCATGTATTTTTTATTTTAGGAAACAGTTGGAATTATCAAATTTGGGACCTTGAAACAGCTGGATCGTTCCCAGTCGAAGGTTGTAAATTTCGTCAATCTAACAGACCAGACCTATTTGGCATCATTCTGTTCATATACCATCTCTCTCTCATTGCTTTCCACTAATAGAGCAATGTGCCATTTATAATTCTTAGGATATTGTCAATATCCATGTCCATTCGGCAATTCCATGGTTGAAAAGGTACCAATACTATAGCTTTCCAGCTCCTTAGGACGATCACGGTCGTGCCATCGGAGCTTGTGGGCGTCCCTTGGGCACTCATAAAATGTGTGGATGGCATCTAACGTATTTAAGATGCTAGAGATTAAACTAAATCTCTATTTTTGAATGCGCTTCTCAAAATTATAGGAGCGGTTCCTGTCCTTCCGACCAACATTATACGTCATAGGTGGATTGCAGGGTTGTCGACTTGGTTAGAGTGCATCATTGTTGTAGCTTTTTATGGGCATCGATTAATCGGGAAATTCAATAGTCATCCTGATCTCCACATAGACCTGAGAGTTTCTTGAACTTGAATCGGCCAACTACCGTACATGTTGCTCCCAAATGGAAAACCGCAGCCATACTTTTATGATCGATCAGGAGAAAGCGTTTGAGGTTTGGGAGACATGATTCTCTGTGAAACAACCTTTTCAATCACCAAAAGGGATGAACCATTTGAATTATTTTGAATTATTTTTTTGTTTAATTTTTGAAATTTTTCATGGCCCATTACAACAAAGCACCTGACTTGCCTGCACATTCCTGACTATGTAGGAAATGAAAAGAATGGAAAGAAGAATCCTTCTGGAAGTATTCGAATCAATTCACCATCTAACAAGTTCGATAACACGATTGATATACACTCCTTAAGCTCACTAAACTCAAACAATACATATAGCTGCATGCCCCTTCCCAATCGAGGAAAAGAAGAAAATCGGAATTACACAGTACTGAACCATTGCAATGGGATATTTGTATTCGTCCAAACTCACTCAGAAGCACTTCCGGTGAACAATCGCTGGACTGGACTCGTCGTACTCACCTTTGCTTATCCACATCTGCAACAAGAATCTAGAAGATGAACCATTTGCTCATGGCGGAAAGCAATCCTAATAACGGAACCAACATAGAGTAGAAGTCATGTTATATACCTGCTGGAAGGTGCTGAGGGAGGCTAAGATGGACCCACCAATCCACACGCTATACTTCCTCTCGGGAGGAGCCACCACCTTCACCTTCATGCTGCACGGGGCAAGCACGGCAATCTCCTTGCTCATCTGATCGGCGATCCCTGGGAACATAGTCAACCCTCCACTGAGGACGATGTTACCATACAGGTCGTTTCTGGTATCCACATCGTACTTCATGATCGAGTTATAAGTCGTCTCGTGGATCCCAGGTGCCTCCATTCCCATCAGAGAGGGCTGGAAGAGGACTTCAGGGCATCGGAACCTCTTTATTACAGGATAGCCCTCGACCAGGTGAGATAATTCGACCCATTCAGCTTGTAATTGATCAAACTCGCACCTGTGTAGTCTGATGTGTTGACAGTATAAACCGAAAAAGAATCATGTTCGACACCCTTTCCTGACGTCTCTACACCCTTCCCATTCTTGCTGTCTCTCACGAGCAACCCTAGAGCAAATTAGGTTTCACGGTCCCAGTTTGCTTGGATACTATATTATGAAAAACCAATGAATGAGAAGCTCAAAAGCTTGGTTTGATTATACTCTGGTAATGTACATATAGCTGAGTACAAGAGGGAAAAACATGAAAGATTTCTACGATATCTTAATTGCCTAATATACATGAAACTAATTAGGCTAACTAAGATTATATGATGCAAAATAATTCCGCTAATCTCGGCAACGTAATATATCCTGTAATACCTCTCTGCCCCGACTGTGATCACTTGCCCATCGGGCAGCTCATAGCTTTTCTCTACTGTGGAGCTGGTATTTGACGTCTCTAGCTCCTGCTCAAAGTCGAGGGCAACGTAGGCGAGCTTCTCCTTCATGTCATGGACAATTTCCTGCTCAGCACTCGTGGTGAAAGTGTAGCCTCTCTCAGTGAGGATCTTCATCAGGGCATCAGTCAGGTCCCGACCCACAAGATCTAATGTAAGGATCGCGTGTGGGAGGGCGTATCCTTCGTAGATTGGGACCGCGTGGGTGACACGCGTAAATCCAATGTTTTCTATGAAGAAGAAGAAGAAGACCAACCTTCACCATGCCAGTCCCGTTGTCACAAACAAGGGCTGTATATCCTCCAGGTCGGCCATCTTGTTATGATGATAAAAGTGAAATCAGAACCTGCAGTTTTACAGATCCAAGAGCTATTTAATCAAAAGGAAGCAATTCAAGTGACAGGATATACACCACAATGTCCAATTTACCAGCACTTCATGACGAAATCTCATATAGACCAATAACAGAGGAGCTTCGTTGAATAGACCATCAACAACATGAGATCATCTAGCCGAAGATATGAATCAAGGACCATTTCCTAAAAGGAGGACATAATTTGTGTTCGATTTACTGATTGGGAACAAGGAAAACAAAGTGCTTTCTGAAAAGATGCACTCGAACATCGGATCGATCCAGACCGGGAACAAGTACTCCAGCCTAGGAATGAGAATGATATTCTGCTGTGGTTCTTTCTACAGAGACGCACTTCATTCCTGTAGAATCTAACACAAGCTCTGATTGTGTGCGTGGAAGATGCAGCCCAGTCCAGTTGAGCAACTAATCAATCTTAATTGTTGATTTAAGTATCAGACAGCATAATTTAACCCGATCAACATAAGTCATGTGCTAGCAGCATCTATCATCGTATTTCGCAGAAGCTTCTAACTTACACACAACAACAAAGTGCTCAATCCACGGACATGATTTTACGAGCAAAAAAACTCACTCACTCTACCAAAATCATTCCAGTGAGACTGGTCTATTGTACCCTAGACGAAATAACATAGCAGCTACTTTCCTCGCCAAGCTTAGCATGCTAGAAAAAGATACATGCATAGAAAGCAGTGGAGTTAGATCGCGAGTTACTTTACAGAATCCGGTCTCTGCAGTTCGAGAGATTGCTGTGTGTGGGAGCTGAGGAAGAACACGCGACTTTAGGAATCAATGGAATGGAATTGGGCGAAATGGGGCGTTTTATATATGCAGGCAGCACCATGAACAGTTCTGTGGAGCTCACCGACCAACCAACCAACCGAGCCGATGAGAAACAAAAATATAGAAGTTTAGGGAATTGTCAGAATCAGGCGCCGTCCATGTCAATTTTCCCAATTATGGTGTGGTTTGATGATGTTGATGTGTGAGACTTTTCTTGACTGTACGTACGTGCATTTCCACGCCAGCAAAGGCATAAGGGTCGGCTACCATGGTGGGCTTGGGCGGTGGAATCACACTCGATGCTGACTTGGAAAGTCTGCCCCGTCATGCATTTTGCTTGTCGAACAAGCTGGCACCGCTCGGGATCGTGAGCATATGTGTACACAAAGAACCGATACATATGTTTGATCGATTCTCTCGATATGGTATTCATAAATGGAATTATGAATAAATAAGATAATTTAGTAAGAGAGGTGAGTAGCCGGCAATCTAAACTAGGATAGGTTTTGCACGCGATCCACCGTTCCATGCAATCACTGCATCTGATGATTTCTATATGAGACAATAATCCTCGATCGAGTACGAATTGGGGAAGTACATGTTTCGTAAGTCCTCGTGTTGTCAACATTATATTGGCCTATTTCAAAGGGAATTGAATCACACGTGACACACCTAAACCTTATATATGACAGATAATAGACATTAATTAGAAAATCTTGAAACAAATTGAACGTGGTATGTTATCGGCTAAGAAGAATAGGGGAGGCCACAACGCCCGGGACAATAGAGATACTGAGATCATTGGAGCAAACAAGAAGTCTCAAACGAAAGCGCGTCTTGAGCGATGTCATGTCCCGTAACAAACACACGACAATGTTGAATCCCCTCGTAGTGACAGTTCCGTAACTAATAAAAGAAAATTACCATTTATATATCGTGAGCGGGTTGAGGATGTCGGAGGTAACATCATTTTCCAGCACGTAATTTGCTGCGCTCCGTCATCGTGCCGAAGGATCATGTTTCATTCACCTATGCCCGTAGGACTGTCGACCCTCGACGCCCGTAGAGTTATCGACCCAGTGGGAGGTGGGCTTGCCTATCGTCTTTAGCCCATGAATGATCCAGTTAATTCGGGCTGATAGTGGGCCGACAAGCCCATTTTCCTCTTCCAGTGCATTCCTCTGCGCACGTTAGCCCGGTCTTGGGGTTGGACCAAGCAGCAGGCAAAACCTAAGCAAAACCGTTAGTTTATTATTCTGACTCATCTTCGGTCTCTGCACAATATCGATTGATTGATTGTTTGTTCTACCCATCTGCTGCTGCGACTGCGAGTCCTTCGCCGGAGCTTCGAAGTCCTTAGGTAAATCCCTCCCTTGCTCATCTCTCCAGCTCTCGTTGTACTCCGAGGAATCAGATCTAGCTGCGAAGCTTCCTATTATTGTCTTCTTGCCGATCTGAGGTGTTCTTTCGAGTGATTGCGATGGGGCGTTGAAGTGCTCCGATGGGCATCTTTGTGATTTCCAATCTAATTTTGAGCTTGGGTATGGCATGAAAATGTCAGAGTTGATTTGCTTGTTGCGAATCCTCTGTTCGTGTGACTTGCTGCTTGTTAATACTTGGGCATTGAAACTGTAATTCTGATCCCATATGTCGTTCATGGTGATGGTGGTTGATGTGCATTTGAATGCTTAGAGCTGATGTCAGTGCTTCTTTGGCATGAATTCTGGAAATGCGCTTGGTGGGATTACTCGACATGATTGAGGAAATTGAGTTTTTGAATATATTAACAAAAGATTCTCGAAGCTATCTCTGCCATATGATTTGTTTATTTCAGCCTTTACTCTGTGTGATCCTCAATAGCTGGCAATTGGCAGTTTATCGGTTAAATAGCTGTTGGTTGGGTGCACCTTCCAGTTGTCTTGTTCTTTCCTTGATGTAGATATGATACTAAATGTGGTACTGATGAACTTTGTACATGTACGTTTTACTTGTACAGGTATCCACAAGTGTTACACCTAGTCAGTCCTCTATCTTTGCATTATTTCTATGTAAGTATAAGTTCTCATGGATTTTGATTTATTTGGATGTTTCATGTGAGCATGGATATGCAAACTCTATTCTTTTAGTGCCTCTGCGGTTTGTTGAATTTCTATATGTTGGCAGGTGGATCATTTGTTCCACATTTCATTGAAAGGCTAAAAGACTGATGGAAGAACTAAAAATAATATTGTTTTTAGACCAAACTAATGACAATGCACGAGCCTGTTATTCCCTATAAACTACTGAAGGTGTGGTTAGTCAGTGTTACCTAATCCAGAATGTCTGTCTTATCCATCTATACTCTGAACATAGATGGGTATGGGGTAGAGGAAAAAATCTCTGGATTAACATTAGGACCGTAGATATATGTTAATGCTAGCTTTGGTGTCACACTAGTTCTCCCTCTTGTAGTTTGTGTTTACATCAATTCATTTGTGGATCAATTTTCTACTTTTTTGGTGGCAATTTCGTGGTTCTCTCTTGGGTAATTAAATTGCCAATATAGTTGTTAGGTTTTAAAAAGTAAGCTAAGGACTATTTGTCTTATCTATGGGGAGGTGTTTTTCTTATGTAGCAATCTGCACAAACTTGTAATATTTGTGGAGTGGTATCGGATAATGCGAAAGGGGTTTAGTTGATAATTTCACGAATTAATGATATGTGGTACACAGTTTGGCTTGCAGAAGGATTGTTGGGCCTCTCTGAAGAGAATTGGGGAAATTGATGGTGTAGCTTTTGTAATAGGATGACTTACATGATGATGATAATGGAACTGGAGATTGTCCAGCTTGGATGTTTCTTCCAAAAATGGTTTTTTGAAGATTTATGGGATATTTCTTTTGGGGGGGGGGGGGGGGGGGGGGGGGGGGGGGGGGGGGGGGGGGGGGGGGGGAACTGAACTTTGTTGTTTATATAGGGAAAAAGTGTATTTTCTAGTGAAGATTGTATGTTTTACTTTCTCTAATTAAAACACCAACCCTTTTAGAAGCATTAACTCATTGATGTATGTTTTGGGTTAATACTCCTTACAAAACAGCAGCAACTCATTTTATGTGTCCATATATGAGGCACTACTGCTATGACTGCCCATTGCTTATGCAGATTTAATCTATGTGAAGTTTGGCTACTTGGTATAAGAACATTTGGAATAGGCAAGTTATTTGTATAAATGATGCTATTAATGTTGTCCTAAACGTAGGATTGCCTAATGAAAGATCTGAAAATGGCTGGAACTACCCCCTAACAGTTTCCTCATTGTAGCATTTTTAGCATGTTGCATCAGTAGAAATATGTGTAATATGTCTGACTCGATATAGGGCGGACGAGGAGCCTGTCGACCAGAAGAAATATCTTGAAGAGTCCTGCAAGCCAAAGTGCGTGAAGCCTTTGCTAGAATATCAGGTATCGTATGTAATCCTTGAAGCTGCAGTTATGACTGAAGTTGTAAATACGGGATGGCTACTGAGTTTTATGTTTCTCTGCCTGATACCTTTTAGACTAAAAGTAAAGGAAGAAAAAGGGATGTCTAGGTGATGCTAGGCTCGTTTTTAGTGATCCTAGAGTTTTGCTAGGTTACACGATTAGTTCCCGTTGCGCCTATCTTCTCCTTAATTTATATACTTTCTAAGATTGGCTTCTCTGTGTCTGCAGGCATGTGTGAAGAGAATCCAGGGTGACGAGAGTGGCCACAAGCACTGCACGGGGCAGTACTTTGATTACTGGTCCTGCGTTGACAAATGCGTGAGTATTGTTCTTCTATTGTAGTCAAAATGGTTCGTCAGGATAGTGCCTTCCTTCAATTCCAAATTTTGATGCAGGATTTCCTTGTTAAATTTTGCAGGTTGCCCCAAAATTATTTGTGAAACTGAAGTGATATTGGGACAATTCTCTGGCAGTAGAACATTTCCCCTTGCTCGTCCAACATGTGATATGGAATAGGATGATCCTGAACCATCGGTTTTGTATCCGAAACTGGAAATGTTTGTGCTTAGCGGTTTATTGAGTTGTTGAGACCTTGAATTGAAACATCCTGGCAATAAGGGAGTACCTGATTTCTTATCAAGAACCCTTCTCTACTTTCCATCATCTGACGACCCTCCGTAACTGAGATGTTTGCATTCATTCAAAACCATTAAAGAACATAAGGGTTCGACTGACAAATTATTTTCCAAGTTCTATGACCTTGCTATCCTCTCGAGAAGGATGGGGTATGTTGTTTGAAATAATTTATCTTTTTATCGGTCGGTCGACAGTGAACTGAGAAGTGAAAGCTTATATGCTAATAGGAGTCCGACTTTGAATAACTTAGCAAACTGTACTTGGGGCCTCTATATGGCACAGGGTTGGCCAGTAACAGTTACCTTTTAAGGCGGAGAGGCTTCATTTGGCCAGTCCCCAGGGCCTGGTAAAAGTGCAGTACTCCCTATGTCCGCAGCTCGATCGAGCAGGACTGATATGGATGGAACCACAGATATGATAGTGAATTGAGGATGAGATTATGGGAGTGGTGAAGTGAGGAAGGGTATGTGAGCTTTGTACATATGATCATCTACCATTTCATCTTCTTCATAATTAAAACATGATCTGCAATTCCGTTGTATTGACCCTGTTGGTTTGGCCACATCCGGGTCCTGTGCTGCCATATCGTGACACTATGTTGAAGCAATATGTTTCTCCATTCCATGCTGTGGATGGCATCAGGTGGCCGGTTCCTAGCCTCTACTGGAGAAGTTAGGTCGTGATCTCTGGAAACTAATTCTGGCAAATGCTCTGGGAATGGTAAATCGATATGGCAAAAGCATATTTATCCTGTGCCCATAAGAGAAACAAAATGAATATATATATATTTTGGAATGGAGGATTACTTTATCTTTGGAAAAACAAAAATAGAAAAAAGAAGAAGAGAGAGAACGACAAGATCGTTTGGACAATTTACCAAACATTTTCATTCGCGCTTATAACATGCTTAGATTCCAAATAAAGGCTGAATTTGCCGTCAGGTCCCCACACAGTGGGAGATCTGATGCTATATCTATCACTGGCAATACATAGCACATGGAATATTCAGGGCAGAGGGGACTTGTTCTACTGAGTTTACATGGGCTGTCGCCGCTTTAGCAATCCATATTGTACTGCTGAAGTTGCTATGGCATACGTATTTATATTTTCTTTGGAGGGAGAGAAACGCCGTATTATATCGTCAAGAGTCTCCCTCTGTTGATAGGGTCTGGGAATTGATTGAAAATGCTGTCAGAAGCAGACTGCTGGGAGTCCCAAATATGCAGAGGAAAGTCACGCAGGGATGTTTAGCAGCTTGGGGTGTGGATGCTTGCTGAACATTAATTACTAATGTGTCGTATTGAGGTATGTGTGACTCTTTAGTCATGTATGTTTTTTCTTTGGATCAAATGTTTCCTGATGTACTGAGGCTTTTTGAAGCTTATATTGAGCATCAATAAGAGTATCGCTGGATTTGATCAAAAGAAAAGAAAAAGAAAGATGTTCCTCGACAATTCAAACATGATTAGTAGTGATTCCAATATTATATCGAACCTGTGGGTTGCAGTCGTGTGCAACCGAACAGTTCATTCGCACATTACTATTAGATGCTTAGATTCCAGGTAAAGGCTGAATTCGCTTTGAGGTCCCCACACAGTGGGAGATCTGATGCTACATCAGTACCGCATGGAACAGGAAATCCGACAGAAGCTCCTCTCCTCCTGACGGGTTGGATGATCGATTCTGTATCTGAAACCATCTCATAACTCGTACTTTCACGTCGAAAGTGCATTTCACACGAGATCTGGGGACACTAATGCGGATTAAATGACTCGAGCCATAACCGGCTCGAACGACTTAACAGAGCGCTCTCAACTAAAGAATGTCATGTTGCTTCCCCTTGACTGATCTCCAAATAAAGTTTATCATGTTATAAAGAAAAATAATCAGTGCATGGGAGGGACTTACTGAAAACCAGCCCCCAGTATCTGCTTCTTTTCAATATTCTCATTTCGATTTCATCTAAAATTTGATCTCGGCTTAACCGTCTCCACTTCATAACCTTTCAAGACTCATCGTACCTTAACCAAGTTACACGCGCATCTCATACGTCTTTCCTTGTCGCTCTGTCACACTTATCACGCGTCATATTCTCGGCAATATAAGTGTGAAAAATATTATTTAGACATTTTAGGAATTAGAATATTTGAATTAAATCGTATCATATTTTCCAATATCTTATTGGCATCAGATCATCTTAATATTTTGAGATTATGTATTTCTTAGTTCGTTGCTTTATTGAGCCTATAAATAGGTGGATTATTGTACGTATTCTCTCGATTAAGATCGTATTAGATCAATTCAGATTGTTTATATCTTTCGATTAGAAGCCTAAAACTAACATGACAACATTTTTTTTTTGTTGGTAAACTAGCTTGACGACATCGATCGTATTTAATGACATCACACCTAGTTCAGAAAACACACGCAAACTAGTTTCTGCCGGAGAATAAGAATTGGGTGCCAATGGTTGTTTCTATGGCAATCTCTTGTGTTATCATATCTAATCATAAACAAACTATTCATAGAATTTACTTGTTTATATGATTAGTTTTTCACAAGTGCGTGGGAATTGTTTTTGTCACCTGTTGATGGAGGATTCCTCAATATCTCGCTGTTAAAAGAAGATGACGATAAAAAAGAAAAAGGAAATACCGAAATAATTAAAAAGTCAATGGACGTGGGAAAACGTGGAAGGCAAATGCACGTCTGTCCCATTTATTTATTCACACATATTTCTTGGCATATGCCCTCTTCGTAATCTCTCAAGGAGGAATTGAAAGACGTTTGTCAATCACACACCAAAAAAAAAAAAAGAAAAAAAAAGTGATGTCATTTGATTAATTGCGGATTCGATAAGATAAAATTAAAAGATATATTCGATAAAAGAAAGAAAAAAGAAAGTGAAATCTCATCACTTATGATGCCAAAACAAATTGTAACATTACCATAAAAACGATAAATTATAAGGCTTAGCAATATGTCACCCGAAGTTTAGACTGCTTTTGATATTTGCAATGTAACATCGACTCTAACTAAGTCATACCTAGACTCCTACTGTTCTCTTTTAATACTCGTTTTGTTTCAACGAGACTACTTCTTGTGCTTCGGTGAGGTCATCCTCAGCATTGTACGGTCTTAATGAGGCTTAGAGTTGAGCTTCCCATGATCAACCCCCACAACATGAAATTAATGAAAGGGTCATCAAAGCTACATTTGGCATTGCAAGATATATATATATATATATATATATATCCTTACCCAAACTCAATATCGTTTAGTTGAGCCTTCCCATCAGCAATCCTCCAAAAATTGTCATGACATTATCATATTGGTTGTTTAAACGGAACGATATATAATTTTGATTTATATATTGAAAAATTAAGGTTTTACATCCTTGCTTTTCACTAAATGTGGGATACCAGCAAACCATTTTTTGGTGAAAATACAAATTTAAATTTTCTCAAATAAAAGTTTATTAGGGAGCAATTGTCTTGTTCTTCATAATTTAAAAGGTTAAGGAGTACTTGTCCCAAAAAAGAAAGTATAGAAGTAATTTTTTTCGATTGTTAAAGAAGTTAATAGGACAGATTTAGGAGTAATTTTTATAAAAAGAAAAAGGAATCTAAAAATTCGGTGCTATCGTATGGATACCACGCGCCCTCTCCATTTAATATTTGCTTCCGGCTGCTGGCATCGTTTGAGCCGAAGTGATCTGACTAAGCAATCAACTTATTTCAATTAAATATTATTATTCTGACCAAAAAAACAATTATCATCCACTGAAAAAAAGGAAAAAGGAAAAAGATCTGGTGGAGACTCCACTAGTGACTAGACTAGCCTGGATTCTCTTTGCTTCTTAAAGTGGGCATTTCCATATAATATCTATCTATATAAAAAAAATATCTTTGTAATATATTCTTTCTAAGGTATTCCCTGATCGAGGACATATAAAACTCGACAAAATTATATGAATGTACACCACCTATGATCATACTCTCTAGCTTAACAAGTCTTAAGACTGTTCACCATGATATAATTCATATCGTTTTATCTTTTCACTACTTATAATAAACAAGTAATCATTTCATAAAAAAAATTCTTGTTTAAAAAATTAAAATTTATGATTTTCCAACTTAATCATTGTCGGGAAATGAAAGGAAACAAGATTGTGGATTAGGTTAAAGTGCGCGATTCCGAGCAGCTTCTGCTTATTGAAGTTGACACCAATATTCTTGGAATACTTCAAGCCCATTTCTCCATGAAATCTCTTTGGTCGAGTTCTTTTTCTTTTTTCCTTTTAAATTTTTAATAAACTTTTTTTTCTTTTAGTTTTTGCTCCATTTTTAATTAATTCTTTGAAATGACACTTCAGCCAGTAATTCGAACAGAATTAATACTCTTCCCAAAGAGCTTTCATCAAAGAGGCCATAAGATGAGATTCGCCAATAGCATATGGAAAGATCACTTTTTACATGGTTTCGTGAAGATACGACGTCTCATGCATGGCTGATGCATAACACCAAAAAACATTACCTGTACAAATACGCATATACACAAAAGCCGACCTTAATTTGTTGTACGTGGCCCGACTTATTTATTCTATGACTAGCTAGTGCATACATAGCATCACGGGTTGTCACGGATTATTCGTTGCTCTAAGGATGCTGCCTCAAGATAGTTGAGATAAGGATAGATTCACCGAGAAAACCCATGGTCTGCACTTAAATCTTCGACTATAGAACATCATAATGCATTTTTAAGAATCCATCCTCACTTCATGCGTTTGCTCATTAAGTTTGTGTGGAAGGATATGACTCAGTATCTGGTAGGAAGCAAAGCTCGCTACCCGCAAAATTACTTGAGAATTAGCTATCACTCACCAAATTGGCATTATAATAGTCATGGAGTTGACATCCATCGGGCAAGACATACATAGTAAATATGACTCTGTGCCCCGACTAGTACAAGTGAATTAACCTTAGACTTGGTTTGAGAGTGTTATTGCTGAAATAAAAATGATGAAATATAAGTGCTGATTTTAGGATAAACAAAAGTATTTTTGAGGTAACAATT
Organism: Punica granatum; assembly: GCF_007655135.1. Taxonomy (NCBI): domain Eukaryota; kingdom Viridiplantae; phylum Streptophyta; class Magnoliopsida; order Myrtales; family Lythraceae; genus Punica; species Punica granatum. Next base: position 36,723,454 of record NC_045128.1, on the reverse strand, counting down.
TGAAAGTGCAAAAATTAAAATGGATGTTTAAAATAGAAAATAAGCATAAGTAATTTTTGTAAGCACTTATAAACCTGTTAGAAAAAATCACGTTTTCAATCTCAGAAATTAGCCAAACCACGATTATAAAATATTTCACCAAACACTGCTTCTGCTTAAAATTCAATAAATTAAGTATTTATTCAACCGTCACCGTATTTTCAAATGAAGCCTCATACATGATAGAATATTGGACAAAACATACCATGACAGGATTTTTATTTTTTGATAAGTACCACGACAAGAAATTAAATTGATAATATTTGTGTTTTTCCTTTTTGGATTTAGTATTAATTGACAATCTCCAGAATTTCGTAGGACATTTACGTTTGATTGAACCGGTTCTCGACCGGTCGAGCGGTGTGAACGCAAAAGATACCACCGAACGCATTGAGGACCCTTTTTTCTCAAAATGAAGACAGCTACCCAAACTTATCAAATTCCCCCGACAGGGCCCACTCATTTTTTATTTAAAAAGTAATTAATTTCCCTCTATAAATAAGGGCGTGTGGCCTCCACACTCCTCCACACAACCAAATAATCCGGAAATCCCCATTTGCTCCTCTCTCTCTCAGCTGATCCCATCAACTTCTCTCTCTCCTCTTCACATACTTTTCGTTTCAGCTTCCTTCTATCAATGGAATTGGCAACCAACACCAAGTCCATCCACGCCAGAGATGTCGAGGGCGGGACTCACCCGAAATCTGGGGATGGAATCGTTGATGATGTCGTGGAGGTCGACTTCTCGAAGCGGGCCCAATGGCTACGGGCCGCAGTTCTCGGGGCTAATGACGGGCTTTTGTCCATTGCTTCGCTCATGATGGGTGTAGGGGCAGTCCGCAATGACGCCAAGACCATGGTTCTCACGGGGATCGCGGGCCTCTTTGGTGGGGCCTGCAGCATGGCCATCGGCGAGCTGGTCTCGGTTTACTCCCAATACGACATCGAGCTCTCCCAGATGAAGCGGGTCGGGTGGACTGGGACGGCTGGAGCTGAAGAGATGGACGAGATGGAGAGGAAGCTCCCCAGCCCTTGGCAGGCTGCGGGTGCCTCGGCCCTGGCCTTTGCTGCGGGGGCAATTGTGCCCCTCTTGGCAGCTGTCTTCATTAAGGACCACAAGGTGAGGCTCTGGGCGGTGGTGGCAGCGGCTAGCGCAGCCTTGGTGGGGTTTGGGTGGCTGAGCGCAAAGCTGGGGAAGGCACCTGTGGTGAAGTCATCCATTAGGGTTCTGATCGGTGGTTGGGCGGCCATGGCTATAACTTTTGGTTTCACCTTGTTAATTGATAGAATCACCTCTAATGCGCTAAGAAATTAACAAGGCAGCCCATATATATTTCAGTTTATCATATAATATATAATTTTATAATCGATCAGCACTTCATTATAAAGGAATGTGTCCGAAATGCGCAATGCATCAATGTATGATTACATCTAGTTTGGTGTATTTAAAATGACAAGATATATAACTTTAATGTATGCGATGTAAGCTCCCTTAATTTCGGACGGTCTCCAAGATTATATAGTTTGATGTTTCATAACTTTGTGTCTATGTCTTTCTTTAACTTATTTAGGCGTGCGTTGGTCACAAATGTAAGTAGTTTTGGAATCAACATTTCTGCATCCATTTAAGGATTTTTTTATATTATTGTTGAGTTCCATACACCAAAAGAAATTTTATACGTTGTGACAAATTCTATTATTACGAAAGAAATTTTATGACGGTAAAAGTATATTATAATAAAAATGTTAAATTACACTAAATAAAGTCTCATAATGCACATACTTATTATGTACGTAATTACATATATATTTATATGTATATACATATTTTTAATACTGTGTGAGTGTTGAAAACCAAGTATTCCCGACTAACATATATTTATATACATACTTAATATGCATGTATATACATATTTCAATATTGCAGCGTCCTCAGCACCTGCCACAGCCGCCTCCACAGCCCCAGCCACAAAATCCACATCTTTCTCACTCGCTTCTTCTCCTGCCCCCATCTTCTCAACGGTTACCACCACCACGAGTGCATCAACACCAACAGCTGATACCTCTGCTTCAGCCGCGTCTTTTCCATCATTGGTAGCAAGTTCGTCATCGGCAGCTTCAGCTGCTACTACTGGTTCATTTACCGCTTTTGTTGTGGTTTCCACTACTGCTTCTTTGGGGACCACCAGCTCTGTTCCAAGCTTTTCTTTGTCAACTAAGGTTACAACTCCGACTTCGTCACATGCCCCCTTGACCACTCCTGCCCCAGCATTTAGTATAGCCTCTACTACTGCTGCAACAACCACCGTTACCTCTACTAGTACAACTGCTAGAGTGCTCGAGCTCGAGACCCTTCTCATAGCAGCAGAGCACAAGAATATTGACCTTGAAGAGCGGATCAGTTCCCTTGAGAGGCAATTGCAGAAGCAGGTGAGGCAGAGGCCCTTATTTTCTATAGAAATCAATCTCTCTTAGGCTTCCTGAAAATCCTTATTACTGAATCTCATATCGGTTTGAAAGCCATGCTTCAGTTTCTTTGGATTTGAGCTTCAGTAGATTTGTTTAATCCCTTCGTTGATTGAAATTTGAAACAAACTCTGTCATATCTTCGTCTATTGAACTAATAGAAGAACAGAAGTCCGAAGGGACTTTCTTCCTTTCCTTTTTTTTCCAATTAAAATCGATTTGGTTTTTGAGCAAATGGATTTTGTTGTGACAAGATGCCAAATCAATAGATTTGATGAGTCGATTTATTAAGATTAATCATTCGACATGTGGCATCCACTCATTAGGTAAGAATTCACATCTACATTTTTGGATGGAAAACTTAACGGTAGGACTAAAGTGAACAAATTGTGTAAGGTTCAGGATGATATTGAATCAAAATAAAGGTTTAGGGCGGAAATGAAAAGGCAGCTAAAATTTGAGGACTAAAAATGACTTTTTTCCAATTTTTTTCCCTTCGTCGTGGATATATCCTAAAAATTATGATTCTTTATATTGATTTGCGATAAAGTACTTGAAAATTACATATTTATTAAATTTGGTTTAACCGTTAATGCATAAATTTTATTGGTCTTCTTATCCAAACATAGAGAAGCTGTGGTGGAAGGGAGCTTCTCAAAAAGGCTTCGAGAGGCTAGTTACTGGGCCATAAGCGGAGCCTTGACGATGGCTTCCATAATAATTGGTCTCGGGGCCACAATTGTTGATTAGAAGGTGATGGCTGCTGCTAGATTCTTCGGGTTCATCGGAGCTGTGTTGGGCTTTGCCATAGGACAGCTTTTGACGACGTGGTCTGACAAAAAGACCACAGAAGCTCTCCTAAAGCTTGCTATGGCAGGCCAATAAGCTACAGAGGAAACGGTGGAATCAGGGCAAGATCTTTCGGTACAGGTAGCCACAGATATCCCCCACCCTTGGTTGGTTGAGACTCTCAAGGGCGTTTACTTTGCTGCTGGGTCGGTCCCCTCACTGTTGTCAGCGGTTCTCAGTGCGAACTACACCCTGATGATGTGGATGGTGGCAACCACCACCTTCCTCCTTATCGGTATTGTCGGCGAGGTCTTGGAGAAGGCTTTAGTGGTCCGGTCTCCAGTTAGGGTCGTCGCTGCTGGGTGGTAGTCGATCGGCATCAGCTTCGCCTCTAGCCGGATTTACGACCGTCTTGAAATTAGATAAGCTAAGCTGTTATTGATCAAACTCTTTGGGGACCAGATTGTAATAAAGAAAGAATATTGGGGGAAAGAGTGAGAAATAGATAACTAGTGGGAGTACTTTTAATTGTTCTAACTTAGTTAGTTACACTAGTGGAGGTGATTGTGCAATGGTATCATTAGCCCACGCATAAAAGGGCTTCTCATGTAAGAAGCAGATATCCATATATGAGAAAACTCTGAAAATTAACTGTTTTCCTTCGTCTCTCTCTATTTGAGATTTCTTCTCGTTCCCTACCTCTCTGGATCAATCTATGCCCTTTCTAATTCAGGTCATAACAGGTTGCAACACAAAAGGTTGATCTAATAATTAGATGAGGCCGAGACGGACCTTGAGGGAATAGTAGTAAGAATTACACTCAAAATTTCTAGTGGAATAGACTGCATGATCAATATTATGCCTTCATTCTTCACAATTAGCCTCAACTCAACCATGTAGTATTGCTCGCCATTAGCCTCAAGTCAGCCAGGCAATATATTGATATTAGACTAGTGCCCGTCCAGTTTACGCATCCTGTGCGTTGCAGGAGTTCATGGAACCGAGGGGACAAGTTTGACTAAATTTGGATACAACTCGATAGCCAAAAGAAAAGCAAAAACAAGCGACAACATGTCGATCCACAAAATATTGGCCTCATTAGGCTACATCAAGTCCCATTGAGGCCTTCTGGGGGTGGCTATCACCGATACTAACAGTAGCTTGGTGATGACTTCCATCTTTTGATACAAGTCAAACCACAGCAGAACATCATGCCAGGTGAACATTCAGCCGATGGCGTCATACTCGCCAATAAATGAATGCAACATCAGAAAGAAAAAAAGACCCCCCCCCATTCAATTTCAATTCAATTCATGTGTCAAAGAAAAACAAAGATCCTAAATTATATAACAAGTAACTCTTACCGGAAAAAAAGGGAGAAAAACTTCACATGAACATACCAAAAGTTCGGAGATATTATCATTTACTATTGTCAAACTCTTTACGATCAGTTCTCCCTTGCCACCAAAATTGATCCTCTCATGAGTACTCCAGTTCTTCCAGAGCTTCCCCAGTCTACGAGTCTACCTATGCTGGTCTCTGCATGGGCCAGTCCAGCGTGAGGTTGACAGATCTCGATTCGGAGAGAATGGACTGAGCTCCACAAATGTCCCCGTTGAAGCACTGTCTCTCTCCGAGGCTCGAAAAGATACTGACCCCTGCTTTACTGATGCATTGGAGTTTCTCCCTAAACTGATCCTGCTGCTCTCCCCGAGGTTGCTCCGATTAGACGAGAGAGACTAGGTCTCGTTATAATCCCCACTGGCTCTCCTTCGAGATTCCAAGTCTTGAACATTACCCGGAGCAAGGGAATCCGCCACAGGGTAGTACACGAGCATGCAAATACACATAGCCACACAACTCCTAAATGAATATGCTCTGGCTTGGACAGCACAGACACACCGAGCAAGAAAACCCTTAAGGGTAGGAAACTCGAAGCTGAGACTATCAGGACGGCAAACCCTTATTAAGAACCAATTTCAGAATCTGCCTCCCCAACCAAAACAAATAAGCGGTGAGGACGGCAGCAAAAAGACCAAGAAGGATGGTACTCAGCAATGGATAGGTGCAGAGAGCGATATGGTCAGACCTATTCATAGCACTCGTGAAATAGTGCGGCAAGTCTTGCCCAGAACTCTTAGCTTTGCTCCACTGTGGTCCAACTAGAATAATAAAGAGCTGAGGAGCAAATACTGGGAAGCAGAACCGTATTATGTAACATGCTGTTCTGGCATTCCACTTTCGGCTCAAAATTCCCAAGTCCAACTTCTCTAAGGGTGCCCAAAGGAGGAAGACCAGAGTAAGGAATAAGCATGGCTCCGCAAACCCTGGATTTGAGACAATATAGCCCTGCCGATGGTCTCCTGCCATTTGAAATTGAGAGCATTCAAAACTTTCCCCTCACGTCTCAACAGGCTTAAACTAATAATCTCACCCAAACCCCGCCAGATGGCAAACAAGATAAAAGTGATCCGTATGATCCAAGGACCAGTAAAATAGTTAAGCAGGATGTACCCCCGATTATGAATACGAACGCGGAAGTAAAATGAGTGAATAATGCAGAGTAGGCCGACCGGTATCCATAGAGCAACCAGGCAGATGGTGACCACACCACCAGAAACGTCAGTAGCAACTCTCGTCAGGGGCATTAACCGAATCACAGATTCCACACATGCTCTCTGCCAGCACGGATACAGAAAAATCTTCAGGCAGCAACTATTCTTCCCCGTCCTGTGGAGAATTACTTGAGCAGTCTCCAAGTAATCATAATCCAAGTCATATCTGATATGTCAGAACATGGAACTCTTTCAGGGCCCACCAAAATCCAAGTCACGATCCCATGGATATCATCTTATAATCCGTTCCAGCTCTCAACCGGATGGTTGCACAACTGCAAGCAACATTAAAAGCAGCGTCTTCTTTAGCACAAATATCAATATTTACAGCAGAGTCACCGCCAATGCATCGCGATAACTGCTTCTGATACTTCCGGAACTGAAAGTTTTGAAGGCGGGTAAGCATCATGATCAATGCTAGGCTCAGCTAAATGCTCATTCAAATACATGAATATGCAAAAATTCTGATGGCGGAAAATATCCAACAGGTGGAATTATCTTCATAGCCTAGAGCAACTCAATTCATGTGTTACTACAGTTCATATATATTTATGTCTAGCCGTCTTGATTCTCCATATTGCGATAGGTTTTGCGCTTAGTTATGTGTATTCTACATAATATCCTGGTGAAAGGAAAATAATTAACCCACCCAGTCTCACCAAGAGGAACAGCATGAGAGGAAGCCATGGCACGCTTAGTAAAAGGGTTGATGAAAACCCCCCTGCATATTGAAAATGTAAATGCAAGAAAATGTCAGTAAAATTGAAGAAACTGGGATTTTTCTCTGTTTCCTGTTTCTATTTCCTTTTCCTATATTCAACCCTTTTCCATGATAATAGTTGAAACGATTGAAGACATTACCTTCCCCTTCGCAGCTTCTGCTCGGACATAACGCCATAGCCGGAAACCTATTGGAGCCTACCAAAGACAAGTAATATATGCTTAACCACTATTACAGAGTAATGTACCTTCAGAAGAAAAGTTGAAAAAATAAAAAATGTGAAGGCACATATATCGAAGTGCTTTCTAATATCGATCACCATAAAAATAGAGGGCACTCAGCATTCTAGATCATCCTTGATAGACGAAATTATTTTACGGAGTCCTTCGTGAACTCATATATCAATACCAAATACACATGCATTAAAATCTTCCAAGGCAGTTTTTCTACTCCAAGAAATTTATCCGGGTCTCAGCACTAACCAAATGCATTTTTTCTTGAAAAGTCAGATGAACTCCGAGGGGGGACTGCATTCGCTGTTTATCTTTCTTTGCCAAGTCAGTGCAGCTGGCTTCCTGGGGTCAACCTTAATCTAGAGATGAAAATACAAATTTTAATAAGAGGGTCATCCTATCTTATATATTATCATGCCAACATATTCAAAACACAGAAGAGGCATAACTTTAGTCAATATCTCAGGACGCTAAGAGATGTGCAAAGTTAACAACTGATCAGTCAAAGCTATGATGAAGATACAACAGAAAGAGGATACACATCCTAAAATCAAAAAAGAAATCGAGGTTAGCAACGCCTACCTCATCACCGTGTCTATTATCATGTTTTCTTTCCCCATGATTGGCACCGTTCCCAAATATCTTCTCCTCAAACATCTTCCAGAAATCAAAAAGTTGAAAGGCACATAAAATATATATATATATATATATATATATATCCATTTGAAAATTAAGCGCTTTAACTTTTTTCAGATGTCAATCTTCGCCTATTCCTCATAACGACTAGATGTTAAACTTAAACATTAGACGACCACTTCAATCCTAAATGCAATTACACAAAGCTCGAAACTTTCTTTTCAAGATTAGAAATTAAAGGTCGTCAAAGGCTAGCAGTATCCGACTTTGAAAAATTACCTCTAAAACTTGGGAAAACTTTACTTTTAAGTCACCACACGAGCTCTGTCGAACCAGTTACATGTCGCTCGACGATAATATAATTAGACAATAAGTGTGAACTCAAAATATCCCCCGCAACCACCCAGCAAGGTGTCATGGGTTGGCGGGCATGTCATGTTTGACTTCTACGAGGCCATGAGAGATGATGGCGATAGATGCACGCAGGGACGGAGCCAGAAATAATGTTTAGGGGGGCAAATTAAAAGTTTTTGGGCAAAAGTCAAATAATAAAATAATCAGGGGGCATTAATGTTTCTTTAGGGGTAAAAGTTGAAATTTTTATAAATTTGTATGTGAAATCTTCAACAAATGAAAAAGTCAGGGGGCAATTGCCCCCCCTGGAGCCTTAATGGCTCCCCCCTGGATGCACGGACTACTGCATGGGGGTGGGGAGAAAGGATGCTATCGTGGGATTCGGGGAAGATAGTCCAGACCCTGATATTGTTACTCCTTGGAAGAACGAAGTAATGTCGACGAGCGGGAATATTATAATAAAGTTGAGTTTTGTTTGGATTTTAAATGTCAGTACTTAGTTTAACTGCTGTAATTTTAAGCATCCAATGGAATAAGAATAAGTGCTTAGTTTATTAAGTAAAAATTATTTGTTGCCACAAGTGTTGCAAATTTAATGTTTTTAGGTGTTGAAATTTTGTTATTTTTATTCTTTATTTTACCTTGGGATATTTACAGTATGCTCACATCCTTTATATCGAATAACTCAAAATGAACCGGTTGTTCAAATTTTCACGAATATATGAGAATGTTATCCTAAGCATGTCTCTATTCCTTTTTATAGTACTAGCAGGTAAGACAGACACGTACGTTGCACGTGAGAAAATTCTCAAAAAGTTTTAGATCTAGCATTCGTCAACATCACGAATCTCTGTGTGCATTAGTGTATGTGCTGACTGTAAACCTTTTGTCTTCTTTTTAATTAGTTAAATTTGCCTTTACAAGAGCTCGAAGAAGTAAATTTGTCTTCTTTATTATAATCGTTCTTAAAATTTCTAGATATAATATTGTAGTGAGGCGTAAAATTTATTATTAATTCTTTGCATATATTCAAATCAATTCATATCTCCTTCCATTATTATGTCTCATGAAATGAGCAAATTCTCCTTTACTTATGTATTAATTAGCTAGACATTAAGCCCGCGAGTTGCACGAAAATATTATTAGTAAAAGAAAATAATATAATATATGGTTTAACAAAAAAGTATAAATCTATAAGCTATTTCTGTTTTAAAAAATTTTGAGTCTCTTATTCAACTTCTCTACTCAAGTTAATTATTAGAGATACGTTTTTCTTTAGTTTCTTTCCATATACGAATATCACTAACTCATTTAAGATTTTAAAATTGAACCCTTAATTATATTTTGTGAGTGAAGCTGAATAAAGTTGAAGACATATATTTGAATCAAAATTATCATAGTCAATTGTCTTTTTAAATTTAACCAGAATAAAGTTTGAAGCAGAATAAAGTCTTTTATCGCCGTCAATTGTCTTTCTTATTGAATTTTCATAGGCTTATACGGATCTGGGTCCATATCTACTTAAAAGTTCAAACCTATAAGTGGTGGTACCCAAGTCATATATTAACCCATGAATTTTCTTTTTATTTTCCGACGTGGGATTTATCCCATTTTACTCTTCAACATTTCTATTCCAAATAAAAACATTTCAATTCAAAATATAGTAAATCAATTTACTCAGCATTTTTAATAAATTTACTTGGCATGTTATCCCGAGTATTAGTGATGAAATCTTAATCAACATAAGAGCATTTTAAATTCCTTTCCAACAATTTGTATGCTCATGACATCTATGATTTGGTCCGGAATCGAGAAACTCATATTGGAGTCCATCTAGGGCCAGGATGTTTCGAGTGATGGCCTGTGTGAATTGAACCAGTTGAATATGGGTTCGACATAGTCTAATGGCTACCCTGCCTTGATCGTGAGCTCTGATATGGATAATGGTCACGGGCTATATCATATGGGCACGCAGAGTGATATATCATGTGCGCGTGTGCAACTCTTTCCCGAGTGCGAAATTTAAATCATCAGTCTTGCTTATCGCAAGCATATATAGATGAATCTCGTCATTTAGGCCTATTGGTCTCTGAGCGAAAGCGTTTCATTACTATTTTAGCAATTGAATCATCTGAGTTATACGAGGCAAAGACCCGAATATACCGTAAATGTTTTGAGGAAAAAAAATAAAATGAAATTTCAATACCAAAAAACCTTTGATTTTCAACACTTGTTTCAACGAAATAATTTTACTTAACCAAGCATTTATTCTATTAAATATTTAGATGTTGATCAACACCTAAATTAAGCATTGATATTTTAAGTCCAAACGGACACAACCTTACTATTATAAGGTTCTCGTTCCTTGGCATTACTTCTCCCAAGGAATATTAATATTAGGGTCTGGACGGTTTTGCCTGAATCCCAGGATGACATCCTTTGTCGCCTGCCACCTGCAGTAGCCCTGGCACCTGTCCATGAAATCCCTATAGTAGCGGTAGATGTCAAACACCTTATGTCCACCAGCCCATGACATTCCGCAAAAGAACAACGTCGTTCCCCAAAAGTTAGGTTTGAATCTCAACTGGTACTTCTCGTTCAGCCCGATCACATGCAATCCAAGGTCATCATCTCCCGATTTGCAGTGGATTTTGAAGCTCGCACCATTAGGCAATGCGTTAAACATATCGACTGTGACCTTACGAGGTTGAAGAAACCAATTGGGGTGTGCTTCCGCTGCTACAGTTATTGCTTCCTGTGTCTAAGATAGGAGGATTTTGGTTGAAACCTCAACTTAACGTTAGAGGTATATTGTATTGAATTATATAGGGCTTGTACATGATATGTTTAAGGAAAGCAATAAATACAATTAATTACATGATTATAATACGGTATCTATACAAGGAAATCTATGATGTGAAATCATTATTTCCTATATCATTATTTCCTCTATTACTCCCCCACAAGCTTAACGGGGAGTCCTCCATGTGAAGCTTGGACCGACGAATAGAAAAGCGTGCAGAAGATAGTCCCTTGGTAAGGCCGTCAGCAAGCTAATTATCAGAACTGATAAACTAAATATGAAGCTGGCCTTGCAAAAAATGCTCTCGAACAAAGTGATAGTCTATCTCAATATGCTTTGTCCGGGCATGGAAGATAGGATTTGCCGTCAGATAAATGGTAGATATATTATCACACGAAAGGATCGAAGTTTGGTGCTGTGAAAAACCCAACTCCTGAAGCAGCGACTGAAACCAAATTATCTCTGCAGTGGCATTAGCAAGGCTTTTATATTTAGACTATGTGCTGGAGCGAGCCACCGTGCTTGTTTCTTCAAGCTCTAAGAAATCGAATTAGACCCAAGGAAAATAATAAAGCCGCTAATAGACTGCCGATCATCGGGATTCTCGGCCCAGTCAGCATCAGAGTAACCATGAAGTGCTGAAATAGAGCCCGATCGAAAATGAAGCCCATAAGTGATAGTACCTTTGAGGTACCGAAGAATCCTCTTTACTGCAAGCCAATGAGTCACATAGGGCTTATGCATGAATTGACAAACCTAGTTAACAGCATAAGTGATGTCTGGTCTAGTAAGGGACAGGTACTGTAGACTGCCAACTACACTGCGGTAGAGGGAAGGATCTTCAAATGGGTGACCATCGTGAAGAGACAATCGAGAGCTAGTAGCAACCGGTGAACTGATGGGCTTGCAGTCAAGCATGGATATCCGGACAAGGATATCATGAATGTACTTGGACTATGTAAGGTAGAGTCTAGTAGAGTCTGCTAGTTTCACGGGGCGCAACGGAAACGAAAAAGGAACAGAAATTCAAAATTTCCTACCCGTGAAACTAATTCCAAGACCTACTAGAAGAATAAGAGTAAATAAAAGCGTACCTGGAATATTTAAAATTGTCGACCAAGCGTCCCACGCGTGACGCCTCTACCGGTGTCCACACCGACTTTGTCGACGAGTCTTCGAGATCGGCGGTGCTAGCGACCAACACTCGAAAGAAACACCGATGCAACACCCGAAATTTTTAAGACTAATGGACCTAATTTGAGTTGAACAATTCAACCCAAATTATATATATACTTTATATGCATATATATGCACGCACACATATATCAGCACATATAAATATGTGTTGCTTTTATATATAAAAAGTATATGCATATACACACATTATATATATCATATATATCTATTCTATGTACTCTGCCCCCCCTTTTATAAGCACAGGGGAGGAAGCAATTTAAATCCCTGGCCGATGTGGGATAAGGAAAATCAAAGCTCCAAGTGACATGTGTCCAAGTAAATGTCATTAAACCATTGGCCCATGTGTCACCGCATTAATCGTGCATCAATTTAGTCCATTTAATCTAATAAATCGGGTCTAATTAATCGACAAATTTAATCTCATTAAATATCCGATTAATTAGTCACATCCTAAATCATCTAATCTCTATTAGACGATTTTATTTGTTTCAAAATATCTCGTCAATTTAGTCGTAGTGTGTGACCCTGTAGGTTCCCAATTACGTTGATAGTAATATCAAAATCTCTATTTCAATATTACAAACAGTGAGCGACATCTAGCAATGCATCACCGTTACTCAAGTAATCGGAAAGTCAATTTCTCGACGAACCTCGTGACCTATATTACCGTGTAATATAATCCATTGTCCCCTATATCTCTATTGAGCCCAAGGCATGGTCGATGACATCCTTGTATGGCTCAATATTTCTCTTTCTTGGTTTACCGGTTAAGTCTATCAGAACAAATGAGCTCGATATCGTTATATCGACTCATTTGGGTATGCATACACTTTTAGACTTAACCACCAAGTGGCCGTGAGATATCGCTCCCGTTTCGTAGGAGGGACAAATTCTATTTTGATCACTCACATTCCTCTCCATGCTCTGTGGTATACCCAATAACTGTCTTTATAACCATCCTGTTACAGTGGCGTTTGACAGTATCAAAGTATATGACATTACATGTAGGAATCTATGGTGACCTCAAGTCAAAGGACCATTACACTATAGTCGCTTTGAGATATGCTAATGACAGTCACGTAACAACCCATGTAGCAATCTCATGGTGGGTCAGTCCAATACACATTACTCTTAATGTATACATGTGGTGTGATTTGATATCTCCATATCCATGACCTATGAGACTTGGTCATCAATCAACACTCACACTAGTCTAACCGTATTATCGTTGTCCTAATTAACGATAATACTTTGACTATGGACATTTAGGAATAATGTTCATTAATTATAGGATCTCACAATCAAGTCACACTTGATGCCTATTGAACCTACTATTCCAAGGACATTATTGTGTAAAATCATATTTAGCGCAATCTACACAATAACAGATATGCCTCGTAATATAATGAAATAGATATCATATTACAGAACTGATTATAGATTGCCTCTAGGGCATACACCAATTCCCAACAATCTCCCACTTGCACTAGAGCCAATCTGGCATCTGTCTAATGCCAATAGATCTTGTGTGAGCCTCGTGCTTGCGCTGCACAAGAGGCTTCGTAAGTGGATCTGCGAGATTCTCATCTGTTGGTATTCTGCATATCTTCACATCTCATCTGTCGATGATCTCGCGAATGAGATGGAAGCGTCTGAGTATATGTTTGGATCGCTGGTGAGACCTGGGTTCCTTAGCTTGCGCAATGGCTCCATTGTTGTCACAATAGAGATCCACTGGGTCTACGATGCTAGGAACCACAGCAAGTTCTGTCACGAACTTCTTGATCCAAACGGCCTCTTTTGCAGCGTTAGAGGCAGCAATATACTCGGCCTCTGTGGTAGAATCGGCTACTGTCTCCTGTTTGGAACTCTTCCAACTCACAGCACCTCCATTCAGGCAGAACACATACCCTGACTGCGATCTACTGTCGTCCTTATCGGTCTGGAAACTAGCATCGGTGTAACCTCTTACAACGAGCTCTTCTTCGCCTCCATATACAAAAAACATCTCCTTAGTCCTTCGTAAGTACTTAAGGATGTTCTTTACTGCAATCCAGTGTCTTTCACCTGGATCTGATTGGTATCGACTCGTCATACTCAAAGCATACGAGACATCTGATCGAGTGCATAACATAGCATACATGATGGATCCAATAGCTGACGCATATGGAATCCTATTCATGCGGTCCCTCTCCTCTCGAGTAGAAGGACACTGAGCCTTCGAAAGGCTTATGCCATGTAACATAGGCAGCGACCCTTTCTTAGAATCCTGCATGCTAAATCGCCGAAGCACTTTATCTATGTATGCACTCTGACTTAAGCCAAGCAGTCTCCTGGATCTATCTCTATAGATCCTGATACCTAGCACATAGGTAGCTTCGCCTAAGTCCTTCATAGAGAAACACCTTCCCAACCAAGTCTTCACAGACTGTAAGGAAGGAATGTCATTCCCGATCAGAAGTATGTCATCTACATATAACACCAGGAAGATTACTATGCTCCCACTAACCTTCTTGTAAACGCAGGGTTCATCTTCATTCTTGATGAAGCCAAACTCTTTGATTGCATCATCAAAACGAAGATTCCAGCTCCTAGAAGCTTGCTTCAGCCCATAAATAGACCGTTGTAGCTTACAAACTTTTCTGGCACTATGTGGATCGACAAAACCCTCAGGTTGCGTCATATACACATCCTCGAGGAGATTCCCGTTCAGGAAAGCAGTTTTGACATCCATTTGCCAGATCTCATAATCATAATAAGCTGCAATTGCAAGCAAGATCCTTATGGATTTAAGCATAGCCACCGGGGAAAAAGTTTCGTCATAGTCAACACCATGAACTTGTCTGAAACCTTTTGCCACAAGTCGGCCCTTAAAGGTAATCACATTACCGTCCATGTCAGTCTTCTTCTTGAAGACCCACTTACACCGAATGGGTTTTGCCCCTTCAGGTGGATCAACCGAAGTCCATACTTGGTTAGTGTACATGGACTCCATCTCAGATCTCATGGCCACCAGCCATTTCTCAGAGTCAGGGCCTATTACGGCTTCCGCATAGGTTGTAGGCTCATCATTATCTATGAGCAATACGTCATTGTCTTGAGTCACGAGAAATCCATATCTCTCAGGCTCATGACGTATCCTACTAGACCTACGAGGCTCCTGTGTCACCTGTGTAGAAAATTGTGCCACAACAACTTGTGGTACTTGTTCTGCAACATCGCCCGTCGATTGGTCAATGTCATTTTGTGATAGAACTTCCCCAAGTTCTAATTTCCTCCCACTAGTTCCTTTGGAGAGAAACTCTTTCTCAAGGAATACCGCAGTTCGAGCGACAAACACTTTGCCCTCGATGGGATTATAGAAATAGTATCCTCGAGTTTCCTTAGGATACCCCACAAAATAACATTTGTCCGATTTAGGGCCAAACTTATCCGAAGACAATCTCTTCACATAAGCTTCGCAACCCCATATTTTTAGAAAAAACATCTTGGGACGTTTCCCATACCACATCTCATATGGTGTCCTTTCAACTGATTTCGACGGAGCATTGTTTAATATGAGAGCAGCTGTCTGTAGAGCATATCCCCAGAAGGAGTCAGGTAAGTTTGCATGACTCATCAAAGATCGAACCATATCTAATAAAGTTCGATTCCTCCTCTCAGCTACACCATTCCACTGTGGTGTTCCAGGTGGAGTTAGTTGAGATAAAATCTCACACTGTTTAAGATAGTCAGCAAACTCATAGCTCAAATATTCACCTCCTCGATCTGATCGAAGAACTTTAATGCTCTTACCCAACTGATTCTCCACTTCATTCTTAAATTCTTTGAACTTTTCAAAGGATTCAGATTTGTGTTTCATCAAATACACATATCCAAATCTACTGAAATCATCAGTAAATGTAATGAAGTAGAGATACCCACCTCTAGCAAGCTTGTTCACTGGTCCACATACATCAGTATGTATGAGAGCCAGATGATCACTAGCTCGCTCACCTTTTCCAGTAAAAGGGGCCTTAGTCATTTTCCCCATTAAGCAAGGTTCGCATGTCTCGATCGATTCTAAATCAAACGAGTCCAGTAATCCATCTTTATGGAGTCTAGAGATGCGATTCTCGCTAATATGGCCTAAACGACAATGCCAGAGGTAAGTCGGGTTCGAATCATTAGATTTGAGCCGTTTGGTTTCCACATTATAAATATGCGTATCTAGATCAAGAACATACAGACCATTACTTAAATGTGCACTGCCATAATATACATCATTCATGTACATAGAACAACACTTGTTCTTGATAGTGAAACAAAATCCCTTCTTGTCCAAACAAGAAACAGATATTATGTTTCTACTAATAGCAGGTACATAATAACAGTCGTTAAGATCTAATACAAGCCCAGTAGGCAAAACTAGGTGATAAGTCCCTACAGTTAATGTAGCAACTCTTGCTCCATTTCCAACTCGTAGGTCCACTTCGCCCTTTGCCAACGATCTACTGTCCTTTAGGTCCTGCATATTTCCACAAATATGAGCACCACACCCGGTATCTAATACCCAAGATGTAGAAGTAGTAGATACATTGATCTCTATAACATGGATACCTGAAGTGGAAGTCTCACTTCCCTTCTTCTTCTTCAACTCCTCCAGGTATACCTTACAATTCCGCTTCCAATGTCCAGTGTTGCCACAATGGAAGCAGTAATCATTCTTCGCCACCTTGGCTTTAGGCTTCAACGCACCCAAGTCATACTTGGATGCACCTTTAGCCTTCTGGCCTTTACTCTTGCCCTTGCCCTTTCTTTTGGTCCCCTGGACCATTAGAACAGACGTCCCCTTATTGATATCATGCTCAGCTGTTCTCAACATGTTAAGCAGTTCAGGCAATGGTTTATTGTAGTCATTCATATTATAGCTCATGATGAACTGACTATAACTGCTGGGCAGCGACTGTAAGACTAAATCTGTGGCCAACTCTTGACCCAGAGGAAATCCCAGTCTTCCCAGAGTCTCGACATACCCAATCATCTTGAGTACATGAAGACCCACCGGGCTACCCTCAGTCAACCTTGCTTGAAAAAGTGCTTTAGAGATCTCGAATCTCTCATGTCGGGCCTGCTCTTGATAGAGTTGCCTGAGATGCACGATCATATCGTACGCCATCATGTTCTCGTGTTGCTTCTGAAGCTCCGAGTCCATGGTGACTAACATGAGACATCCGACGTTTACGGCATCATCATGATGCTTACTATAAGCATCTTTCTCAGCTTGGGGGGCATCGTCAGGTGGTGGCTCAAGAAGAGGTTGCTCTAAGACATATAGTTTCTTTTCTTGGGTGAGAACAATTCTCAAGTTTCGATACCAACCAAGGAAATTATTCCCTGACAGTTTGTCCTTATCAAGGACAGATCGCAAACAGAAAATACTAGAAGTGCTCCCTGCCATGGTAACTACCACAGAAATATGCAAAATAAGTATTACGACATAACAATATTTAATGAGGACTTTATTAAATATTGCTCCCACTATTTATATCAAATCAATGACCCTCACCATTGATTCAGAGAATATCATTCTCATAGTAGCTCAAGATCCATATCTCACCAAGCTCTGAGTCAGCGAGGGCTGATTCACCCAGAACTGGCTATTTAGGTAGGGAACTCACTTTCCCAATTGCATCACATGCAACTCTTGATTAGTTGGGTGAATAACTCCTTATTCGAATCTATCTTATAGATCGATGCCCAACTACATGCCTCTGAACTCCTAATCCTATTAGGCTTGCTACAGTTAAGTCCGGCCCACTGGTAAACACCACGTCTTACTAGGATAGATGAGGGCATCCTGCGAGAGCAAGGTCTACGCACTCATCGATCTTGGTCTTGACGAGCGTTACACAATGGAAGGATATGGACTTAATATTTTGAGGAATCTTATTAACATTTAATCGATCTCACCATACATTATTATGTAACCATTACATAATAGTCCACACGTATAACTATTATACTTACACAACTAGGACATTGTCCATGTCTAACAGTCATGCACCGCAAATATCAAACATAATCATACCAGTACCAAGCATAAAATCATATTTTATGCTATTATCTACTCAGATTCTAACTAGCTAGGCTTTGATACCAATTGCTAGTTTCACGGGGCGCAACGGAAACGAAAAAGGAACAGAAATTCAAAATTTCCTACCCGTGAAACTAATTCCAAGACCTACTAGAAGAATAAGAGTAAATAAAAGCGTACCTGGAATATTTAAAATTGTCGACCAAGCGTCCCACGCGTGACGCCTCTACCGGTGTCCACACCGACTTTGTCGACGAGTCTTCGAGATCGGCGGTGCTAGCGACCAACACTCGAAAGAAACACCGATGCAACACCCGAAATTTTTAAGACTAATGGACCTAATTTGAGTTGAACAATTCAACCCAAATATATATATACTTTATATGCATATATATGCACGCACACATATATCAGCACATATAAATATGTGTTGCTTTATATATAAAAAGTATATGCATATACACACATTATATATATCATATATATCTATTCTATGTACTCTGCCCCCCCTTTTATAAGCAACAGGGGAGGAAGCAATTTAAATCCCTGGCCGATGTGGGATAAGGAAAATCAAAACTCCAAGTGACATGTGTCCAAGTAAATGTCATTAAACCATTGGCCCATGTGTCACCGCATTAATCGTGCATCAATTTAGTCCATTTAATCTAATAAATCGGGTCTAATTAATCGACAAATTTAATCTCATTAAATATCCGATTAATTAGCCACATCCTAAATCATCTAATCTCTATTAGACGATTTTATTTGTTTCAAAATATCTCGTCAATTTAGTCGTAGTGTGTGACCCTGTAGGTTCCCAATTACGTTGATAGTAATATCAAAATCTCTATTTCAATATTACAAACAGTGAGCGGCATCTAGCAATGCATCACCGTTACTCAAGTAATCGGAAAGTCAATTTCTCGACGAACCTCGTGACCTATATTACCGTGTAATATAATCCATTGTCCCCTATATCTCTATTGAGCCCAAGGCATGGTCAATGACATCCTTGTATGGCTCAATATTTCTCTTTCTTGTTTACCGGTTAAGTCTATCAGAACAAATGAGCTCGATATCGTTATATCGACTCATTTGGGTATGCATACACTTTTAGACTTAACCACCAAGTGGCCGTGAGATATCGCTCCCGTTTCGTAGGAGGGACAAATTCTATTTTGATCACTCACATTCCTCTCCATGCTCTGTGGTATACCCAATAACTGTCTTTATAACCATCCTGTTACAGTGGCGTTTGACAGTATCAAAGTATATGACATTACATGTAGGAATCTATGGTGACCTCAAGTCAAAGGACCATTACACTATAGTCACTTTGAGATATGCTAATGACAGTCACGTAACAACCCATGTAGCAATCTCATGGTGGGTCAGTCCAATACACATTACTCTTAATGTATACATGTGGTGTGATTTGATATCTCCATATCCATGACCTATGAGACTTGGTCATCAATCAACACTCACACTAGTCTAACCGTATTATCGTTGTCCTAATTAACGATAATACTTTGACTATGGACATTTAGGAATAATGTTCATTAATTATAGGATCTCACAATCAAGTCACACTTGATGCCTATTGAACCTACTATTCCAAGGACATTATTGTGTAAAATCATATTTAGCGCAATCTACACAATAACAGATATGCCTCGTAATATAATGAAATAGATATCATATTACAGAATTGATTATAGATTGCCTCTAGGGCATACACCAATTCCCAACAGAGTCAGACCTGGCTTCCATGCCTAAGAAGAAGTGAAGTGGACCGAGATCCTTCACAGCAAATTCTTTGTGCAACGCTGCCAAGAAGGATTGAAAAGGGGCTCCCGGAGTCCCGGTTAAGATGATGTCATCAACGTAAACCAAGAGGAATATAACATAAGTCGAATGCCGAAGGATGAAGAGAGAAGAATCAACCTTTAACTCACAAAATCAGAGCTTAAAAGGGAAGTTATATAGACATTGGAACCATGCACACGGGGCTTGCTTAAGGCCACAAAGAGAGCGTCTGAGACGACATATATGATGAGGTCGAAAGGGGTCAATGAATACCGGAGGTTGCGACATATAGAGTTCTTCAGAAAGGTGCCTATGAAGAAATGAATTCTTCACATCTAGTTGTTGAGCAAGCCACTGCAAGGAGATGACAATGGAAAGAATAGTGCGAATAGTGACAGGTTTGATTATCGGACTGAAAGTCTCCTCGTAATCAACACCTTCTCTCTGATTAAAACCGTTAGCCACCAAGCATGCTTTGTTGCGGTCGATCGTTCCATCTGCCTTTTGTTTGATCCGGTGCACCCACTTGCAGCCAACAACATTCTGAGTAGAGGATGGTGGAACTAAATCCCAGGTGTTATTCTGAAGCAAGGCTTGATACTCCTACTGCATGGCAGCTCGCCATTGAGAATGCTTGCGTGCCTGAGCAAAGGAACGCGGTTCCTGTAAAGCAGTAGAGACAGAAAAGGCTATAAGATGGCGTGAGATAACAAACTGAGGAGGCCGAGATCCATCTTTAGCTCTTGTCACCATTCTGTGGGTGTTATGCATTATAGGCAGAACAAGAGGAGCCCGCTCAGTCTCATCTGGATTAGTGGTAGCCAAAGCATCCTCAACAGAGTCAACAGGACCTGTGGATTGAGCAATGGCCTCAGGTGCAGCATCTATCAGGGTGGTGGATGTGGATGGGAGGCTATTCAAGATATTAGGTAGAATAGAAATATGTGTGGTCTCAGAAGGTACGAAAAAAGTATTACTGATATTAGAGGATAACGTACTAGTAGCAATAGCAGAGCCCGAGGATAGCTGTCCAAGTTCCACTGAGATAGGCGCACCAGTTCTGAATGAGAAGGATTGCTCATCAAAGACAACCTGAGGAGATATAAAGAGACGACCAGTGACAGGATTAAGGCACCGGTATCCTTGGTAATGTGAGGGACAACTAAGGAAGACACAGGGTTGGGAGCGAGGTTCCAACTTATGACGATTATAGGGATGCAAATAAGGAAAGCAATGACATCCAAATACCCGTAGATGACCAAAATTAGGCGGGTGACCAAACAGAATTTCATAGGGAGATTTGAACTATAAGGATTTGGTAGGCAACCGATTAATCAGATAGACAGCTATTTCAAAGGCATAGTCCAAGTATTTGGAAGGAAGAGAAGAGTGAAAGAGAAGAGAAAGGCCCATGTCTACTATGTGACGGTGTTTTACGTTTAGCTGAGCCATTCTGCCGAGACATATGAGGACACGAAATATGATGAAAAATTCCATTGCTTTGCAATTCTGCTTGAAAAGCAGTGGATAGGAATTCTTTGGCACCATCCGACTTGAAATATTTGATTTTATGTTCATAAAGATTTTCAACTTGAAGACGAAAGGCACGAAAGATTTGTAAGACTTCAGATCGAGCTTTCATAATATAGAATCAGGAAAATTTACTATAATCATCAAGAAAATGAATTTAGTAGACATTCCCAGTATGAGAAGGGATTGGTGCTGATCCCCAGATGTCCGTATGAATAAGTTCAAACAAGGAATTGCTCTTCTGCATAGTAGAAGGACAAGAACAATTTATTAATTTGCCTTGTTGACATGCAGAACAAATCACTTTAACATGATAATTATTTATTTGTAAGGAAGAACCTAGAGCTCGACGGACAATTGGAAAAGGTGGGTGACTGAGACGTTGATGCCATAAACTACTTGAGGTAGAAGCAGAGAGAAGAGCTAGAGGATGATTGTTGGGCCTATCTCTTGAGTGGAAACAATAGAGTCCATCCTTAACCGGGCCTCGCAAAAGCTTTTGGTCGGTTCGTTGATCCTTAACAATGAAATAGTCAGGATGAAGTTAAAAAAAACATGTATTGTCTCGAGTAAACTTAGAGATAGATATGAGGTTTTTGTATATATTATGGGCATATAAAATATGATTTAAGTGTAGAGGACGAGAGGAGAGTTTAATAGTGGAAGAACTAGAGCCAAGTACGGGAATAGATTTACCATCCTCAACATAAATGTGATCGGAATTCAGTATCTCATCATGAATATTTAGGTTGGCAAGGTCAGAGGTGACATGATGTGAGCTTATAGGCCTAGTGGAATTTTTACACTGTGAAACCACCTGACATAGGATAAGTATCAAAATAACATGATTCATATTCATCAAACTCATCCTTGCTCGATTATGTACTCTCTCTCTGGCCATTCTTTCTTAGTTGATTCTCCATCCAAGAAAATAGGAGTTGCTTATATAACACCAGCACCTCCTGAAACTTCACTCAGCATGCACTACCATATTTTGATTTAATTATTATAGTCCCAATAAAAATTGTACTTAACATATTAAAATTTACATCTTTTTTTGGCTTGGAATTACGTAAATATGCATATATTGTGAAAGGAAAGTATATAAATTTGTTACAATCTAAATCTAATCACTGTTTTTTAAGGTAAACCCATTGAGCCCGTTGGTTTATGGGTTTTATGGTTTGCTAGAGATTTTAAAAAAGTACTTGGTGGTGGATGGATTTGATCTCTCATCCTCTGACTCCTCAACATCTTATAACGCATCTCACAAACCAAATGGGCTTCCGAGCTTGTTTTTCTTACACCGTGCGACATTTATTGCTATTATCTGGTGAATATTATGAGTTTATTGCAATTTATCTATTTTTCATGATAATATAAATATAAAATTAAAATTAATTAAATGTGTGGTCCGACCCATCAAACTTCTAGTTGATCCCGTAAATCCATCAACCCATACTCTAGGCTACTCGATGTTCGTTCCAGTTTTAATAACGATACATCTAATGGATGGAAACATAAATGTCACTACGACTACTTTGGCAGCTAATGATTCTTTTTTTTCCCCCGGTGAAAAGGCCGCTAATGATTTGGATTTGGATTGATGCAATTTACTTTGTAAAGCCTATTGAAACTTTTCCCAGCATGCACTACCATATTTAAATTTAATTATTATAGTCCCGATAAAAATTGTACCTAACATATAAATAAGGATTTACATCTCTCTTTTTTTGGGGGCGTCGAATCAAGATTTACATCTACCGAACAAATAAACAAATACGGATATACAACTTGGAGAATTTTTGGCTTGAATGTCCACGGTGTTATCTTGAACGTGCGGCGCTTTTTATCTTGAAACTCACAATTTGTTGGTTAGGATCATAACATGTTTTCATTAAGCAGCCCCTTGGTTTCTAAAATTTTTATTTGCCTTAGGAAAGCTGTGTGCGTCGAGTAAATTGGTTATGTTAGTGTGTGATGTAATTTGTGCCCAATTGTATCGTATCATGTCGATACAGGAGTGGTCTGAGCATGACATTCCGAGATCATGGGCCTGTCCAAGTGTCCATTTAGGTCCACTCCACTGAAGTGGCTGCATCATGGGCCCAGCTAGGGCAACTTCTCGCCGCCCCCCCAGATAATGATC
The DNA here is from genome assembly GCF_007655135.1 of Punica granatum. Taxonomy (NCBI): domain Eukaryota; kingdom Viridiplantae; phylum Streptophyta; class Magnoliopsida; order Myrtales; family Lythraceae; genus Punica; species Punica granatum. The sequence goes on along the minus strand of NC_045128.1, from coordinate 36,700,037 downwards.
TTGAAATGATCGATAATAATAATAATAATAATAATCATAATAATAATAAAGGAATAATATAAAGAATTGGTCGAAATAAAGAAGAGCAAAAATTGATCATGAAAAGTACGTATGAGATGAGATGAGCAAATTGCCTCTTTTTAAAATTAGGGAAAGCACTCAAATTCCATGTCAGTTCCTTCCATCCATTCATCCATCCATCAAACAAGCACGGTATATTAATCATATATAAAGGTGTGAAAGTGATAATGTCGATCGTGAGAGATCGATGCACACATGAGATGAGCAAATTGGCTATCAAACCTACAACTGGGGCATTAAAAAATCGCAGGCAGGTCATGTTTTAGAATTAAAAAATGGTTCTTGATTTTATCGGGTTTTCAAAAGAATAAATAAAAATAAAAATATCATCGCTAACCAATATTGGTCGAACGGGGCTTTTAAACATGCGCCAATCCGTGGAATTTGAGAACTGTGAACATGCATTATATGGATAATGGTCACGGGCTATATCATATGGGCATGCGGAGTGATATATCATGTGTGCGTATGCAACTCTTTCCCGAGTGCGAAATTTAAATCATCAGTCTTGCTTATATAGATGAATCTCGTCATTTGGGCCTATTGGTCTTTGAGCGAAAGCATTTCATTACTATTTTAGCAGCTGAATCATCTGAGTTATACGAGGCAAAGACCCGAATATACCATAAATGTTTTGAGGAAAAACAAATAAATAAAATGAAATTTCAATGTCAAAAAACTTTTGATTTTCAACACTTGTTTCAACAAAACAATTTTTACATAATCAAGCATTTATTCTATTAAATATTTAGGTGTTATTATTATAAGGTTGTGTCTGTTTGGACTTATAATTTAGGTGTTCCTTGGGAGAAGTAATGCCAAGGAACGAGAATATTATTATAAGGTTGTGTCCGTTTGGACTTCCAAACGGACACAACCTTATAATAATATTCTCGTTCCTTGGCATTACTTCTCCCAAGGAATATTAATATCAGGGTCTGGACGGTTTTGCCTGAATCCCAGGATGACATCCTTTGTCGCCTGCCACCTGCAGTAGCCCTGGCACCTGTCCATGAAATCCCTATAGTAGCGGTAGATGTCAAACACCTTATGTCCACCAGCCCATGACATTCCGCAAAAGAACAACGTCGTTCCCCAAAAGTTAGGTTTGAATCTCAACTGGTACTTCTCGTTCGGCCCGATCACATGCAATCCAAGGTCATCATCTCCCGATTTGCAGTGGATTTCGAAGCTCGCACCATCAGGCAATGCGTTAAACATATCGACTGTGACCTTACGAGGTTGCAGAAACCAATTGGGGTGTGCTTCCGCTGCTACAGCCATTGCTTCCTGTGAAACCAACAGACATAGGATAAGTATTAAAATAACAGGATTCATATTCATCAAACTCATCCTTTTTCGATTTTGTACTCTCTCTTTGGCCACTCTGTCCTAATTGATTCTCCATTCAAGAAAAATAGGAGTTGCTTATATAGCACATCCTGAAACTTTGCCCGGCATGCACTTCCATATTTAGATTTAATTATTATAGTCCCAATAAAAATTGCACTTAACATGTTAAATGTACATCTTTTTTTTTGGCATGGAATTATCTAAATATGCATATACACGTGAAAGGAAAGTATATTAATTTCTTACAATCTAAATCTAATCACTGTTATTAAACCGGACCAGCCGAGAAACTAGCACCATGATCGGTCCGATTCTGCATCTAGACCGAATGTGCATTATTGGACCCCTAAACCCAAAGATGTACGCATGAGATGAGCAAATTGGCTATTAAACCTAAAAATGGGCCATTAAAAAATCGCAAGCATGTCATGTTTTAGAATTAAAAAATGGTTCTTGATTTTATAAGGTTTTCAAAAGAAAAATTAAAAATTAAAAATATCATCACTAACTGATATTGGTCGAACGGGGCTTTTAAACATGCGGCAATACGTGGAATTTGAGAACTATGAACATGCATTATATATTTTCAATTATGTGTTTATTTTGTCCATAAGTATCTCAGAACTATGAATTACTGGAAAAGTCTAAAAACATTCTCCATTAATTATTAGCAAAATAATAACAGTCACAGTTGAAGGATCTAATCTAAAATTAAGACTTTTGCAAAAGAATTAATCATTGGAATTATGAGAGTGAAAATGACTGTTAACCATCTCATTGTACAAAACGATAAACACAGAATCCAAAACTTGTAACTAGTACGTTATGAGTGCGACACATGAAGGATACATAGAAATATTTCCATCACCATATATATCCAAACGTAGTTATACACGAAAAATATGCACATCCTAAGGTACTCCGTCGATATTTATGTATGTACAAATACATTTATACTTTTTTTCCCCTATTGGTAAAACGGGGCGAATAAGTCGTGCAGGTACGATTAATTGATTCTTTTCCTGAACAGAGTGGATGTCAAGTCTGTGAACCCTAAAATCCCCTTTTGACCACTTTCACCTTTCCTTTTCATCATCTAAAGCAAGGTTGTCAGAATCGCGATTCTATCTAGAATCGGTCGAGGGTCGTAGAATCTTGAATCGTAAATCGAATCGTGAATCGTAAGATTCTACCTGTAATTAAAAAAACAACATATATATATATATACACACGTACCAAATCCCATATCAGAAATAGTTGAAGTAAATATCAAATGATAAATCTTGCTGCCTCCTACTTCGGTTATGAAAATCAAATGGTGCTTAGTCTTTACAAGAGAGCGCTCCCACTATAACAATCTCCAATGAAAATTGACATAGTACCATGGTCACGGATCCTGTAGGCGAAGCTGCTTTTCTTCCCTAACTCCTTCTTGGTCTGTCCCTTCTTGGAATCATCTTTCTCTGGACGTAAAAAAGTCAAAAAAATTCCAGCCTAAATCATCTCAAACCAGACGGCAATCAGGAATCGGTCAAAACCCAATTCGAAGCAGTTCCAGAAACTTTCCAAGTCCCTATCACTTACAGCCAAGAGACAAGTTTCAAACTTTTCATAAAATAAGAGAACCAATGAGCAATACTGTCGCACAATGAGAGAGATGAGAAGGGAGAAAGAGGGGAGATACGACTTTGGGTTGAAACCAGAATCGTCGATTCAACGATTCTGCGATTCGAATAGCGATTCAATCACGATTCTACCTTCTCGATTCATGTCATAGAATCGGAATCACTAGCTAGCCCTTCTTGGAATCATCTTTCTCTGGACCTAAAAAAGTCAAAAAAAATTCCAGCCTAAATCATCTCAAACCAGACAGCAATCAGGAATCGGCCGGAACCCAATTTGAAGCAGTTTCAGAAACTTTCCAGGTCCCTATCACTTACAGCCAAGAGACAAGTTTCAAACTTTTCATAAAATAAGAGAACCAATGAGCAATACTATCGCACAATGAGAGAGATGAGAAGGGAGAGAGAGGGGACATACGATTTTGGGTTGAAACCAGAATCGTCGATTCAACGATTTTGCGATTCGAATAGCGATTCAGCCACGATTCTACCTTCCCGATTCATGTCATAGAATTGGAATCACTAGCTAGCCCTTGAATCGTAGAATCTTACGATTCTAAGTTCTAACAACCATGATAGTAAGCGTCTTTCCTGTTAATCGATAGACAATTACTTGTATCGTTTATTTAATTTTGATCTATAAGCAACGCACAATATTATATAAATTGATATAAGGGAAAATGACACTTGAGATCCTATATGTTTGCCAATTTTTGATGTCAGGTCCTAAATGTTTCAGTTTGGAAAAACAAGTCATAAAAATATTTGGAAAAGTGACACTTTTGGTCCTCTCTGTTACCCCCAATAACGGAATTTCAGCAAGGCAAACAGCCCTCCACGTGGCGCTTCATGAGTGGTCACGAGTTGGTTCGGGTCCGGATGTCTCCTTCTTCACTCGACTCCCTCCCCATGCGGCTCGAAACCCTAGCATCGCCCCTGCAACCGCGGGCACCGTAGCACCTCGAGCAGCCCCGCCTGAGCCCGATCAATTCTGTCTCGTCTCCTCCCGATCGGATCTTGAAAATCTGAAAGCTCATGAAACCTCAAGCGAAGTTCGAGTTCTGGGTTCGGAAATGAAAGAAGAACAAGCAGCAAGCAAGCAACAGCTACATAGGAACATTGAATGCCTTGCTCTCATGTTCACAGCACATAAGATGAGACATTACCTAATTGGTAACACCATATACCTGGTGTCAGGAGTAAACCCTTAAAAGATCCTTGTGACCAAAGCAGGTTCACTGAACGCCCAACTCGCAAAATGGTCAAAACTGCTCGCACAGTATGAAATAATATTCGTACCAAAAAAGGCCGTGAAAGGACAGGCACTGGTAGATTGATTGGGAGCACATCCTCCACGGGAGAAATTGCAATTGCAAGAAGAATTGCCTGACAAAGACCCACATCAAAAGCCTGGTAGATGTATTTTGACTGCGCCTCAAGAACAGATGAGAAAGGACGTCCAACATTAGGGGTCGGAATCGTCCCAGATCCGACCAGGAGGAGATGAGATCGAACCTGACGGAATTGATCGGGCTCAAGCGGGGCTGCTTGAGGTGCTACGGTGCCTGTGATCGGCGGTTGCAAGGGCGGCGCTAGGGTTTCAAGCTGCATGGGGAGGGAGTCGGGTGAAGAAGGAGACACCCGGACCCGAACCCAATTCTACCCCGACATCCGGACCCCAACCAACTCGTGACCACTCACTAAGAGCCACGTCAGCCATATGGAGGGGCCATTTGCCTTGCTGGAATTCCGTTAACGGAGGTAACGAAAATGACTAAAAGTGGCACTTTTTCAAACCTTTAAGGACTTGATGTTCCAAACTAAAACATTTAGGACTCGATGTCAAAAATTGGCAAACATATAGGATCTCAAGTGTCTTTTTTCCATTGATATAATGTGCATAATAAACAGTTAAAAAAAATCTAGACCAGAACAAAAAGGTCAAAGATCATCTTCTTCACATGGCAGAAACAACTTCTAATATATTTGCCTCTCTGGGCTGTGATATCCATAGGATCATAGTGCTCCTTGCATCTGTGTTTATCTGCTCTGCTCCTCAAGAGGAAGCAACCATCACAGGTTGCTGGTTCTGTCCATATGGATGATGCAAATCTGCGGGTATGTTTCAAAAAATATCTTGTTGATTTTCTTTGACTGATCTAATCTTCCAAAGTCGAAAGTGGCCGGGAATTCAGGATGCTTGTTGACACAGTCAGTTTACCGTTGAGATGTCAATATCAGTCGATGCCCTCTCTGAACAGAACAAACTTCTCATGCAAAATTGAGAAGTGGAGGGAACTATTGAGGCCACACACCTCATCTCAGCCAACAGAAGAACGAGATCTTCCTTCACAATCATGCTTTTCGGGACCACTCCAATTTGTTTGGGCGAGAAATATCTCCCAATTTTCCAAAAAAGAAAATCAATTAATTTGCATGCGATTATAATTATGACGGTGTCCATTACAAAGGAAGTCGTATCAAATATGAGACAATGTGCACGTATTTTGAGTGTTGCAACTTAGATGGACCATCGACGGACTAGGCTTTGGCCACAATTTGTCTTTATGAGACTCATCCACAGTCTAATGACCGAGAGAAGGTTGGGTCGCCACCCGGCATGGTATCTTTCCAATTTCACTTACCAACACGTATCATTTACATTCCTAAGGTTTCGCACCCACTAGCTTGCGATAGCCTTCACTATTCTCCCGGTTACCCGTACCCATGCCCTATGAATTCCTACCACACCTATATAGTCCTGGTCCCTTTTGAATAAGTATCACTTGCGATGGCCACGTGATGCATAAGTGGACTAATTAAATGGGTAAGTGTAAGCCCCTTGTTCTTGAGAGTTATCTTTTCATTCAGCCGATGTACTGCATAGTAGGAAAAACGACTTCGGGTTTTATTGTTTCAACTTCATGATGATTACCACATCTTACTTGTTAGTGTTAGAAGGGCGAAATGGACGAATTTGCACCCCGATGGAGTATAGACTGGGGCACGTAGGTTTTTTTTCCTTTTTTTCTTGTCGAACTTCTTTTTGACTTTTGTCTAGTTGTTTTTTATTTAAATTTTTTTAAACTTTTGTCTAGTTAATGAATACTTCAAATATACTGTAGTAGAAATTATCGGAAATCATATTTTAGTCATTCGAAAACTAACAATGTACGAGCAGGAGGAACAATTCCTTAAAAAGATTGAGATACATTATCACGAGATCTAATTAGAATTTTTATTAAGAGTTGGAAAAGTTGAAAATTTGAAGAGAGACAACGACCACTTGACTTAGAATGTGACCAGTGAAAGGGACTCGACTGAGAAGAACCTTCTCAGATATGCAGCACAAAGATTGAGTTGAAATAAATCAATGCAATCAAACACCATGAACAACCAATTGAATGCATGCACCGGTTTTTTTCTACTCGAGATATAGGAAAAAAAATACATTTTTGGTCCTATAAATTTCACATTCAATCAATTTTGATCTTATGAGATTTAGGACTACCAAATCAGTTCTATATTTTTTGCTCCGTAGGACAATTTCAATTCTATAAGCTTTTAAAAAGATATTTTTAATTCTATAAGTTGACTTTCAATTAAAATGTGGTCCTATAAGTTTTGAAGAAGAAAAATATTTTTTGTCCTATAAGTCACGAAATGGACAAATACCAAACATATACTACTAATTCGGTACTTTTAAAACTTAGAGGATTAAAATTGACTGAAGGCCAAACTTATGAGTCATCTTCACAGTTAGAAAGACCCTTATTTCAATTTGAGATATTTACATTATGAATATTTGACATGCAATACCTCAGGGTCCGCGACAATTAATTGTGTAATAAGAACTGGATGCGAGTTAGACCCGATATGTTAGAGCCATCTTCGTCGAATATATGAGAGACCTTATACGCATTTTCCTACGATTTGTTGTTACTCGTAGAGGAGGGCCAATTTTTCCTCACATTTGACTTCAAATTTGGAATTTCGGACTGTTGATTTGCACTAAGCCCTCCCCACATTTCTCCTTATAGATTAACAATATGATCTATCAACTTTTCTACGTCATCTCGCTGCTTCATTATCAAAGGGGGGGAAGAACAAAAAACATCATGTTCCTTAAACTTGGGTTCTCCCATATTTCCATTCTCATCAACATTCTATTCCTTCCCACTTCTCATGCCTTCTCCACTGACGCAGCATGCAAAGCGAGTAACCGTCACAGACCGTTGATTCGCGCACGAATACCGGAACTATGACCTTTTATACCTGTTGATTCTACGAATATCAGGAAATAGGCATCAAACTCGAATCGATCTGAGATTGGACAAAGCAAAAAAGCTCTGAATTTTATTGATAATCTGAAAAGACGACTCCCTCTGCCCTAGGGCTTACAGAAAGCTTAAATAGGGTATTAATAAACTTAAATTGCATAAAAAGAACTAAACTTTCCAAAAATTAAAAAAACACCCTAATTAACATAAATTGCCTGTTTGAGGCCCTAAACGATGGAATTTGCCTTAAATATCGAAAAATCACGGCGAAGCGGTGAGTTTTGCTCCGGATGCCATTTCCTTCATAACCTATTTTTTTCCAGGTACCGACTTGCCAGGTCTTCTGCTGCATCATCCACTCAAGACCAAACAAAGGAAGTTGAAGCTCTCCTGAAATGGAAAAACAGCCCTAGCCTCGATACCGGACATCGACCTACGGAGCCGTCTCTTCGTGGACCCTCTCCCCTGATAACGGCACCAGCCGGTATTCTTGGGAAGGGATTGGATGCGCCTCCTCGAGACCGGTCGCACGTGTTAACCTTACCAATATCGGCCTTCGAGGTACGCATGACGAATTCAACTTCTCTTCACTGTCTGCCCCGTCCTCTCTCTATCTTCACGACATTGAACTCTCCGGCGAAATCCCTAGTAGGATTTTCGAATTCGACTCCTCTTCCCTGCCCGCCCTGTCCTCTCTCGATCTTCATAACAATGAACTCTCCGACAAAATCCCTCCTAGGATTTTCACCAGCCTTCCCAACCTCACTGTCCTTAGCTTGGGTTTCAATCAATTCAGTGGATACATTCCTCAAGAAGTGGGGAATTTGAGGATACTCAATGTGTTGAGCCTATCCAACAATCTCCTTGTTGGTTCCATGCCTTCTAGTGTTGGAAATTTAACCAACCTCTCTCCATTACCTAGCCAATAATCAATTTCAGGGTCTGTCAGCACCCCATTTTGGTTCACCAATTCAAATGACATTATCAGTAATGATCCAAGCCGCAACTTGAGCAGAATACAGAAAAACGACTTAACAGAGCAGAAAATCACTATTCATCCTCAAGTCGGCGAAATCGGGCAAATGACACATGGACACGACAGAAGGACTCCAAGGGTCACTAAAGGACAACAGAGTGACTAGAGAGCTCAACAACGTCCAAAACCGGCATTTCCAGCATACCACGTGGACATCCCCATTTTCCGATAGTTTGCTCGACTATCGGAAGATAGCCAATATTGGACTCCAAAAATCCACTCCAATGCCAAACAGATGAAAAGTGTCCCCAAAGGCATTTTGCAAATTATCTGCTCTATACAGAACAACTTTCTGTATACAGACAACTTTTCAGTGGAAGTCCAAAAATGCCGGTTTCTCGGAGAAAAGTTAATTCCAAATATCAGATGCGGCCACGCCCCACAATCATACAGAGCACGTGCAGAGCTTAGATTGTCTTTTGGAAGCCATACAAACACCCTAAATGACTTCCGAGCGACAAAACGGGCATACCCTTCTTCGGAAGAGCGTAACCGGAGACTGGTCTGATGGAATTACGGCAAACGAAGTTCACACTACATTGCCCTGAAAACTCCAGCGGACATTCGCAATTGGGCAAAACAGACAGCAAAACCCTTCACGGTTTCCTGAGTAACCTCCGAGGAGCACAAAAGGCCATTTTCAATGAAGATCCATATCCGGAGGTCCTCTTTGGGGAAACTTGACGCCGGATGGTTGGCAATTCCAGTGCCGCTTATCTCAACCCTCAATGTGGAATCGTCGGAATGAATCACACAACTCATCTAGACCTCTCGAGCAGTGCTTTGAGGGTCTCAGATGCACTTTTCATATCCTTAGAGGCCCAATCTCGGCAAACAGAGATCACAGTGATCTCCGGATCGCCCAAGAAACTCAGAAAGCAATCTGAGAAATCCAGTTTCGGTCTCCTAGGACATCTCCGGCTCCATATTTTGCATTACTGGCTTAAGGGTCAAGTGCCCACGTAATTTGACAATTTATGTCAAAATGACCGACGTGGGATGTAGATACAAGATATGCTGTCAGAAGTGGGCAACCTCGCTCTGAATGCATAAAAGGAGCAAAACCGGCTTTCGAGCCTCATACAGACATTTGGCAATTTCTCATGGAAAATGCCAATCTCGGACTCTTTAAACCCGTTTCCTCGCGTATATAGATAATTCAACATTCGGTTCGAACCACGAGCCTCGAATGCGCGATCAATCGAGACCCGAGCTTTTTCCCGGTTTCTCCTCTTCGGTCGTGGGACCCACGGGCTACCCAAGATGAGTCACCCTATGCTCTAGAAGCTTCTTCTTCCTCTTCAATGCAAGAAGCCAACTTGCCCTCTCTTAGCCAAAATATCTTGGAGAGGTTGAAGACAACACTCAATGCTCATCAAAGCTTCTTGGCTCTTCTTCATCAAGATTGCATGGTCCACATTCATCCTCATCTCCTTGTCATTTTCTCCATGCAACTTGCATCCTCTTAGGAAAATATCAAGCCTACAATTTGAAGACAACACTTCATCTTCATCAATGCTCATCAATGCTTATCTCTTCTTCATTAATGCAATGGAAGAGGATGAGGCTTGATATTTTCTTAATCAAACCGAAATTTGCTAAGCATGGGGGTTAAGAGCACTTGCTTTTGCTAATTGTGTCATTAGCTTTGCCTATAAATGGCCCAAAAGTGATTAAGATAATGACTTCTCCTCTTGCACACTCTCTCCAAGCTTTCTCCCTCAAGAAAAGCTCTCAACTCCATAGCCAAAACCAGCAAGCTTCAACACTTCAAAACCAAGAGAGAAAAACCGAAGAAAACTCGAAGAAAGCTTTGAGTTTTCTTAAGTCGAAAGCCGATGTTCATCATCCCGACTTAAGTTCAAAAATTCTCAAACTCCATGGACCACATGTTTTGGACCCAAGGAGTTCATTTATGAACTTAGTTTTTTTGGTTTGAAGTCATTTGCTCATCATTTCAGGTTGATTTCCTCATTTCGGGCGAAGATCGTGCTCTCGGGTGAACAGTGCACCCGTAGCCGCACGCTCGCGCGTCCAGCCGCGCACACGCGTGCATAGCAGCGCGCCCGCGCGCCCCCGCGCACGCCAGCTGCGCGCCTCCCGTGCACTCCAGCCGCACGCCCCGTGCACCTAGCTCCCCGAACGTGCATGCCCTTGCACCTAAGCACTCTTCGAAGCGTTCAACCGAGTCACCCGACTCTCGAACACTTCCCTGACTCTTTCCTCGTATCCCGAGGCTAGGTAAATCACTCTTGACTTAGAGGAGTTAGGGCTTTTTATATTTTTGCATGGCTATGGGGTATTACGGTATTTTATGCATACTTAACTTGCAAGACTTAACTTTTATGCAATTTTATGTTATATTATGCATGTGTATTACCTTATAACTTGCTAGCATGTCGGAAAAAGGTTTGGATTGTTGTTTGGAAGACCATCCCGACCCGGAAATGGCAAGTGAGCTCACGGCCAAGTCTCTAAATGGGATGGCCGAGACTTGAATTGTTCTTTTCGGGTTAAGATTGGTCTCTTTAGCCCGATCCAAGTTATTTTCCGAGTTTATTTTGTTATTCTTGCAAGCATGAAGTCGGTATTATTTTATCGATTCCTTAAATAACATGTTTGTGAATGTTTGCATGTTTAAATGAGTTAATCAAATCATGGTAATACCGGCTTTTGTCAAAAACGTGTTTTTCATCATGTTTGATGTTTGAGCATGCGAAAAATGATTAAACCAAGACAAGGAAATTATTTGTGATTTGAATCGAGCCATGAGAGTATTCGGCCATCTTTGACAAGGTGAAGCCGAGGGCTTCTTGGCGTTTTTGGATCAAGAATGATTTCCTTATTTCGAGTTTAATTCATTTCTCGGATTGTACGAAATTGTAATTTTGATATTTCCACGATTCCCATGTTAAAACATCGTTTACATGTCTTTTCAAAACAAAGCATGCATGGATTCGGGTATCGTTGACTCATTCGGGTCCATTCGGTTACGAGGGTAGCTTCGGTCATTGGACCAAATATCCTCGATCCTTACGGATTCGTGTTGGTCGTCGAATCATGAATCGTTTTCACAATTAAAGTATTCGGCAATAACCTTAAGCATTAATTCCACGAACGGGTTAATCGGGACGTTCACACGGTTAATTCATTCAATTTAAACAAGTTTACACGAATTGGCCATTAACTGATAACTCGCGTCGATGAGTTGTCAAATGACGTTGGTGCCCTTTTTAAACTTATCAATTTCAAAACCCGAAACGCGCGGTCCGATGTAGCATAGACGTCTGAAAAGGGCTTATGTGTCTCAACTTGAGTTTTTACCTGATTCCAGGTAACTCAGGTTAGGATACAGAAGATTTTTCTAGATCACTTCCGGGCAGATCGACCGGTTCTTTGGCTTTTTCGGGGTTCTTGCGCAACCCTGGAAGATCCAGGGAATTGGTCGACACCGGCTACAGGCTGAGGTGGCCCGCACTGCGACGTTTCCCCTTTTCTGAAAACAATTTTCAAATAAAGGGCAAAATCGTCTTTTCACAATTCAGCGACACCCTTAGGGTTAGCATGACAGAAACACTACAGTACGGGATAAGAACGGGCTACCTGTTCAGGTGCAAGTTTATCTGCATAGCCTTTTCTTATCTAACTGATGAGTTTCTGTCATCCTAACATAGACTCGGGTAACTAGAACGGTTATCTCTGTCAGAAAACATGCAAAATGCTAATTAACCTTTCACTCGACCTAACCAAACACTAGATAATGGTTAGGAGGAATTCTAGATTACAAATCTAGAGTCAAAACACGAGTTTGGCTAATTCAGTGGAAATTCAGTGTCACAATGCAGAACAACTGTAAAAGCAATCCACACACATGAGATTTGACTCTCTTTGTCAAGTTCTCAAAACAAACGCCGAATGCTAAAACATTGGCACGTGCTTGTTTGTCTAGGGTAGGATTTGCATGCCAAAATACCTCGGATTAACAACTTGTTAAAACACGTACACTCGATAATAACAAACACTTGTCTGTTATTTACCTGCTGCGTGTTATCTTTCCGCACCTGTTTGCCATGCGGGTCGAGCCTGATCCCTAGGCCGAATATTATTAGGGTTCAACGCCCTAATCATCGAGCACAGGGTTCAACGCCCTAATTAACACTCACAGGGTCCAACGCCCTAATCAGTGAGAGCGTCCATTGAATTTCAGTTCTTTGGTCTTTTCCCGAAACTCACGGTGAGTTAGAGTGGAATAATAACCGAACGTGAGTCGACTGGAATTCGGCCATTTGTAATTTGTATTTATTATTTTCGAGAGCATTGTAAGGATTTTTATTTTGTACATTCATTCTGTAAGAATTCCAGTCGGTGAGCGAACGGTCCGAGAGTCGAATTAATCGAATCGGTCTAATGCTTGCCCAGACACAAGTAAATCCAAGATCTCGTGGTTTTGGTTCACGCAGGGATTCAACCTCCATGGTTCGATGAACTGTAACGCAAGATTGTGAACCAACTCTCCGACATACAGGTTTACTTCTCTCTCGGCTTCTCAACCGACATCGTTTAGTTCACCGAATCTCCGGTGTCAAAACGTGCGAGCCGAGTGCAACTTAATTCATGCGGTAAATCATAAAACATGCAAGCCTACCAAACCAGAGTACCGAAAGGGCGTGCGGGGATATAGGCCCGCACGTAACATGAACCCCCGGACACAGATTTTCCGGTTCCGCACAGATCAATGCCTTAACGACAAACTAGGTGTTCCATACCCCTAGACCCAGGTAACTTATCCGCCCTCGACCTTCGGGTCGTAAAATGATAAGTGGCGACTCCTTCTCTCACGCGTGTCCGTCACGCGTCCCCACGAGAAGGTGGACACTCCCAAGCCGCGCGATCCAAAAGTGCGCAATGCGGGCCCCGACGAGAGTCCACATTCGGGTCCGTACAGCTTGGCAACTCCACTGGGGACATACTTAGTGGGTTCAGGCTCGATTCGTTTGCTTGCTTGCATGTTCATTTACCGCTTCCCGCAATTTTTCGCTTATCTACTTTACGCACCTTTACTTTTCTGCACTTGCATTGCATCATTCTAGTGGATTTAGGTACCTCGCCTGAAATCCCACGGGCGCCGATTTAGGAAGCTAGGTTAGTCAGAGGTTCCGAGTAAGGGAACGGATCGAGTCGGCTTTGCCACCGAACCGCCCCCTAAAGATCCTCGCTCGATTTCAAAGAATTGACACCCTTGAATCGGGAGCCCCCATCCCTAGTTAGTGGTTTTCCCAGTAGAACACTGAAACCATGCATAAACAGGGACCGTCATGCTGGACCAAAATTTGCCTTCATGCCGCCAACAGACCCAAAAGTTGAGTCTTTGAGTCGGCTCGTAGTTTTCTTTTTAGGCGAGCCTTTTGTTGTTTTCACTGAATGAGTGTTGTACAATGTAAAGAACTCATGTTGTAGTTTATTTTTCTGCACCTGCATGCATGTTTTCAAAACAACCTAAGACATTGCATCGGTTTAATGTTTAAGCTCCCTTTTTCAAACTATCTTTGTAAATTAAGGAACTTGAACCAAATCGATGCAGAGGCATTAACTTTTGAAAACTTATACAGTGCATGCATTCTATCTATTTCTATGTTTGCACAGCAGCTGCCATGTCTCGCACGACAGGCGAGTCGTGCCAACCTTCGCGGGTAGACCACCCGCGGTCTTCACTTCTCCATAGCGAGATGTGCTGTGACCAGAAGCCGAGTCCATCCCGGCCACCCACCCCGCACGATAGGCGAGTCGTCCGGCCACCCACCCCGCACGATAGGCGAGTCGTGCCCACTTTCGCGGGCAGGCCACTCGCGGCCTTCACCCTTCCTCCACGACAAGACGAGTTGTGGCCCGAGGGCCGATCAACCTTCCCAGGCGAAGTTAACCAACACTAACTTCTTCCTGACAGAGAGTGTCACCGCGTGATCGAACGCACATCCCTCCGCGTGACCCCACGCATCTACTAATGATCAAGCGTGCCTCACACATGTCCAAGCATGTTCACACCAACTCATACATGCCTACTCAACGTATTAATGCATGTCTCTCGGTGTGCTAGCACAACACCTACCAGGCCAGTTCGCTTCCCTACACTCTTGCATTGAAATCTTAAACAGTTCATGCTCCTTCATTGTTTCCTTCTTCCATTGCAGGAAATTCCCAACAAGAAGGCAATCTAAATAGTGAGCGACCACAATTGAGACAACAAACGTCTCTCATCCAGCTCCTTGGGATTTCAACACTAAGTCCCCATCCTTGCTCCACAGAGCAAGACCGCAAGTAAATCAACGTCACTGCTTTGCAACGCCCTGCGCTATTCCTCTGCATTGACCTTTGCTTTCACATTTCTTGCACTTTCCTATCAAGCCCGCATTTACTGCATTGGGCTCCGGCCCTACATCGGGCTCTGGCCCAGCATTTACTGCTTTTGGGCTTCGGCCCGGCATTTACTGCTTTTAGGTTTTGACACCTCGCATTTACTGCTTTCAGGCTCATCTGAAATCCAAAATCGACTTGGATTTTCTCCAAGCGATCTTCGCAGTCTAATTTCCATGCAAAGACCGAGTGACAGCCACAAACAGGCATGCCCAATCATCGAGATACAGGGTCATGCCCTAAGAATGGACTCACGGGTTCCCGCCTAAGCAGGAGAGCTTCTTTAAACTTCTTTGCTTTTTAAACTCACAAATGGGTCCCGAATAAAACCAACGGAGCATTGGACGGCCTTTGACGTTTTAGTTTTTGGACCTGTCGACTACCTGTCCTCAAGACCCGGTCGGTGAGGACGGCCGAAGCCTATTAACCGAATGCTATGTGCCCAGTCACGGTAACCACTCCGGTGGTTGACCAGATTCAACATGTCGTATGCACGCGGATGTGCTGCGACAAAGGATTTTTCCTGGGACCACCCATATTTCTTACCAATCCCAGCAAATCGCCTAACTTGTCTCCTTTATCATCCTTCAAGCCACCACAGGCGAAGGCGATGGGATTACGCCCGAACGTCTGACCCCCAACACAGAGGTTCAACGATAAGGCCTTAACGAAACGGGATATAGACCCAGTATTTATGCTCGTCTTCTTGAAAATGATCAGGCGCACCCTCCAGAGGCACACGCGTAAAGAACACAAAAGGTGGACATCCCAAGCCGCGCATCCAAAATGAAGCGGCCCCGACAACATTCACACCGGGCAACCTGGCTATTCACGGGGCATACTTAGTGGGTTCACACGAGTTCGCTTCTGAGTGCACGAGAGTCAAACTTCCAAGAAAACCGGCCCTCACAAATAGGGCTAGCAACATGCAACAAGTTTCCACGAGGCGAAGCACACCAAAAGCGGCCTCGGCGATGCAAAGTCGAGGAGTTTCAAACAAAGACATGGGCACAAAAACAAACCCAGCTGCAAGAAAAAAAAAAACAAAGCGAAAAGAAGCGGAAAAACCCGCCAATGAAGAGAGAGAAAACACGCGGGAAAAAACCGCCAATGGAAACAAAACAGGTACCGCTGAGATTTAAAGCACCGGCGCCGCCAATCTTGAGAAAAAAAAAACCCCGACAAAAGGGGAGCAGCAGATACAACTCCTCGACAGAGACAGAAAACAATGCACTCGAAGGTTGAATCCTTCGAATCCTTCGCCCTTGCAAACTCGAGAGATAAAAGAATTGAGCCCGCTAGGTCGAAAGCCCTTTTGGGGCGGCCTAGGCAAAAGTTAGGGTAAACGAGAGGCACGACGGAAACCCTTTGGGGCGGTCGTGGCAAAAGGAGAGCTCTTCCCCTTTAGGTTGAGAGGTGCGGCCACGAGGTGGGTGACCATAGCAAAAGGAGAGCAAAACGAGAGATAGATAAAATTGCCCCCTAGTCTCTCACGCATCGTACGGACAAGGGATCCTCAAGGGAAGTAGCCAGTTTATCTATTCCAATACGATCCCCGATCGGCTCTCCAATACCATTCAACCGTCCAAGAGGAAACCTTCATCAAGCACAGTGGGCAACTGGACACGCCGTCCAAGCAGTTCGATACCACCTACACAACAAAAAAGACGAAGGAAAATGGGGGTACATCTCATTGCAGGCGTGAACCCGTGTATCCTTTTAGCCTGGAGCAACGTGTTTCCCAAACTTTCTCTTTTCTCTTTGTCTTTGCATAACTTCAAATGGGTCACAACCACCCTTTAATAGGCTACCAAAAAGCCGAAATCCCAGACATTCTTTTCCGGCGTCTAGTCATAACTCTTTGGAAATGGTTAGATCAAGTCTGACCAAATCTGAACAGAAATCCCTAAACCGGTTGCAATTGCAGTTGCCCTATGGCATCCAGATGATAAGGGTCCTGTCAGCACCCCATTTTGGCTCATCATTCCAAACAACGATATTAGCCATGATCCAAGCCGCGACTTGAGCAGAATACAGAAAACGGCTCGGCAGAGCAAGAAATCACTATTCATCCTCAAGTCGGCAAAATTGAGCAAATGACCCATGGATGTGACAGAAGGACTCCCGGGGTCACCAAACGGCAACAGAGCGACCAGAGAGTTCAACAATGTTTAAAATCGGCATTTTCAGTATATTACACAGACGATACTATTTTCCGATAGTTCGTTCGATCGTCGGAAGATAGTAAATATTGGACTCCAAAAATCCACATCAGTGCCAAAAAGATGGAAAATGTCTTCAAAGGCATTTTGCAAAACATCTGCTCTATACAGAACAATTTTCTGTATACAGACAACTTTTCAGTGGAAGTCCACAAATGCCGGTTTCCTGGAGAAAAGTTAATGCCAAATGTCAGACGCGGCCATGCCCCATCAGCACACAGAGCATGAACAATGCTTCAGATTGTCTCTTGGAAGTCACACAGACACTTCAAATGACTTCCGAACGGCAAAACAAGCATATCCCTCTTCAGAAGAGCATAGTCGGAGAATGGTCTGATGGAATTACGGCAAACGAAGTTCATACCGCATTGCCCAGAAAACTCTAGCAGACATTCACAATTGGGCAAAACAGACAGCAAAACCCTTCACGGTTTCCTGAGTAACCTCCGAGGAGCGGAAATGACCATTTTCAGTGGAAATCTATATCCGGAGGTCCTCTTTGGGGAAACTTGACGCCGAATGCTTACGTTACACAATGCTAGCCTTCTCAAGGCTCCATGTGGGAATCGTCGGAATAAATCACACAACTCATCTAGACCTCTCCGAACAGTGCTTTAGAGGCCTTAGATACACTTTTCAAGTCCTTGGAGGTCTGATCTTGACAAACAGAGATTACAGTAATCTCCGGAGTGCCCAAGCAACTAAGAAGTCATCCTGAGAAATCCAGTTTCGGCCTCCTAGGACGTCTCCGGCCCCACGTTAGCATTGTCGGCTCAAGGGATGATTGTTCACGTTGTCTGACAACTTATGTCAAAAAGACCAACGTGAGATGCATATACGAGATATGTTGTCAGAAGTGGACAACTTCGCCCTGGTCACTTGCAATGAGCAAAACCGGCTTCCGAGCCTCACACACATCCGGGACATTTCTCCATGAAAAATGTCAATCTCGGGCTCATTCACTCTGTTTTCACGCGTATATCGACAATTCGACGTTCAATTCGAACCACGAACTTCGAATACGCAACCAATCGAGACCCGAGTCTTTTCCCGGTTTCTCCTCACGAGCCGTGGGACCCACGGGCTGCCCAAGGGCAACCGCCCTTTGCCCAAAACTTTCGGCCTTTTCCTCTTCCTCTCTTGCCCTCACCTAGCCCAAAATATCTTTGGTCTTTCTAGTCAACACTCAACCATTAATTCCACCTCCATTAAGCTTCTTGGCTCTTCCTCATCAAGATACATGGAGGACATTCATCCTCATCTCCATTAGGGCAACCGACTTTTGCTAATGAGGCCCTTAATGGTGCTTTGTTTTGCTTAATTGCTCATTAGCTTCACATATATATTGCATACTTGTCATTAAGCTAATCATTCATGAAGCACACATGATCTTGCTAGTTTCTCCCTCTAGAAAATGCTCTCAACTTCTTAGGAACCAGCAGCAAGCAAATAACTTCATGAAAACCGAAAACCAAGCCAAATATCTTTGGAGTTTAGGTCGAGATCCATAGCGCGCACTATTCCGACTTATATCCAAAATTCTTCAAACTTCATGGACCACATGTTTCGGACCCAAGGATTCCATTTCTGAACCCAGTTTTTAGTTTGAAGTCATTTGCTCATCGTTTTGGGTCTTAGTCGTTTCGGGTGAAGTTGAAGCTCTCGGGTGAACAGTGACGCGCATCAGCGTCCGTCATCCAGCATGCCCGTGCCCGTCACCAGCGCTCGTCACCAGCATCACCAGCGCCTGTCACCAACGTCACCAGCGCTGTACCGAGCACCCAGCGTCCGTCATCCAACACGCCCGTGCCCGTCACCAGGTCATCACCAGCGTCACAGCGCTTCACCAACTCACAGCGCCTGTCACCGAGCACCCAGCGTCCGTCATCCAACACGCCGTGCCCGTCACCAGCGCTCATCACCAGCGTCACCAGGCCTGTCACCAACGTCACCAGCGCCTGTCACCGAGCACCCCAGCGTCCGTCATCAACACGCCGTGCCCGTCACCAGCGCTCATCACCAGCGTCACCAGCGCTGTCAACAGCGTCACCAGCGCCTGTCACCGAGCACCCCAGCGGCCGTCACGAGCACGCCCGTGCCTGTCACCAGCGCTCATCACCAGCGTCACCAGCGCCCGTCACCAGCGCCACCAGGCTCGTCATCCAGCACGCCCGCCCGTCACCAGCTCCACCAGCGCCCGTCATCCAGCACGCCCGTGCCCGTCACCAGAGCAGCGCTCGTCATCCAGCACGCCCGTGCCGTCACCAGCGCCACCAGCCCGTCATCCGCACGCCGTGCCTGTACCGTGCCCACCAGCACCGTGCCCGTCGCCCGTGACCGTCACCAGCGCCCGTCATCCTGCACGCGTGCCTGTCACGTGCCCACCAGCGCCGTCATCGTGCCCGACGCCCGTCACCGTGCTTGGCCGTACCCGTGCGCGTCCACCCTTGCACCCGAATATTCTTTCAAGGGTTCCACCGAGTCACCCGACTCTCAAACACTTCCCCGACTCTTTCCTCGATCCCGAGGCTAGGTAAAACATTCTCGACTTAGAGAAGTTAGGGCTTTTCACATATTTGCATGGCTATGGAGTATTATGGTGTTTCATTCATGTTTCACTTGCAAGATTCATTTTCATGCAATTTTATGTTATATTATGCATGTGCACTACCTTATGACTTGCTAGCATGTCGGAAAAGGGCTTGGATCGTCGTAAAGAAGACTATCCCGACCCGACTATGGCAAACTAACTCTCGGCCAAGTCTCTAAATGAGAGGGTTGAGACTTAAATTGCTCTTTCCGGGTTAAGATCGGTCTCCTTAGCCGATCCAAGTTAGTTTCTGAGCTTGTTTTATCGTTATTGCACGCATGAAGCCGGTGTTATTTTATCCTTCCTTAACTAACACGTTTGTGAATGTTTGTATGTTTAAATGAGCTAAACAAACAAATCGTGATAACCCGGCTTTTTGTTAAAAAGGAGTGTTATTTATCACGGTTGATGTTTGAGCATGCGAAAAATAATTAAACCACGACTAGAAAATCATTTGTGACTCGGATAGAGCCATGAGAACCTTCGGCCACCTTTTATAAGATGAAGCCGAGGGCTTCTTGGCCTTCCTTGGGTCAAGAATGATTTCCTTATCTCAAGTTTAATTCGTTTATCGGATGGTGTGAATTTTTTAACGTCAATGTCTTTACGATTCCTATGTTAAAGTATCGTTTAAAGACTCTTTAAAAATAAACATGCATGGATTCATGTATCGAGGACACATTTGGATCCATTCGGTTATAAGGATATTGTCGGTTATTCAACTGAATTATCCTTGATCGTTATGGATTCATTTTGGTCGTCGAATCACGAATCGTTTTCCTAATTAATGCATTCGGCTATAACCCTTAAGCATTAATTCCACAAATGGGTTAATCGGGACGCCCACATGATTAAACCCACTTCACACTGATAAAGTTTACACGAATTGGCCATTAACGGATAACTCGCGTCGACGAATTGTCAAATGACGTTGGTGCCCTTTTCAAACTTATCATTTTCAAAACTCGAAACGCGTGGTCCGAAGTAGCATGGACGTCTGAAAAGGGCTTCTGTGTCTCAACTTGAGTTTTTACCTGATTCCAGGTAGCTTAGGTCACGATACAGAAGATCTTTCTAGATCACCTCCGGGCAGATCGACCGGTTCCTTGGCCTTTTCGGGATTCTTGCACAATCCTGGATGATCCAGGGATTTGGTTGACACCGGCTACAGGCCGAGGTAGCCCGCACTACGATGTTTCCCCTTTTCTGAAAACAATTTTCAAATAAAGGGCAAAAATCGTCTTTTCACAATTCAGCGACACTCTTAGGGTTAGCATGATAGAAACACTACAGTACGGGATAAGAACGGGCTACCTGTTCAGGTGCCGGTTCATCTGCATAGCCTTTTTTTATCTAACTGATGAGTTTCTGTCATCCTAACATAGACTCGAGTAACTAGAACGGTTATCTCTGTCAGAAAACATGCAAAATGCTGATTAACCTTTCACTCGACCTAACCAAACACTAAATAAGGGTTAGGAGGAATTCTAGATTCCAAATCTAGAGTCAAAACACGAGTTTGGTTAATTCAATGGTAATTCAGTGTCACAATACGGATCAACTGTAAAAGCAATCCACACATCTAAGATTTGACTCTCTTTGTCAAGTTCTCAAAACAAAGCCGAATGCTAAAACATTGGCACATGTTTGATTGTTTAGCATATGGCATTTGCTTGCAAAAACACCCCTGGGTTAATAATCTGTTAATTCACGTAAACACGACAATAACAAACACTTTGTCTGTTATTAACATATTGCATGTTATCTTTCCGCACCTGTTTGCCATGCGGGTCGAGCCTGATCCCTAAGCCGAATAATATTAGGGTTCAACGCCCTAATCATCGATCACAGGGTCCAACACCCTAATCAATACTCACAGGGTCCAACGCCCAGTTCAGTGAGAGCGTACATTGAATTTTAGTTCTTCGGTCTTTTTCCTAAACTCACGGTGAGTTAGAGCGGAATAATAACCGAACGCGAGTCGATTGGAATTCGGCCATTTGTAATTTTTATTTATTGTTTTCGAGAGCATTGTAAGGACTTTTACTTTGTACATTTGTTCTGTAAGAATTCCAGTCGGTGAGCGAACGGTCCGAGAGTCGAATTAATCGAATCGGTCTAATGCTTGCCCAGACACAAGTAAATCCAAGATCTCGCGATTTTAGTCCACACAGGGATTCAACCTCCATGGTTCGATGAACTGTAACGCAAGATTGTGAACCAACTCCCCGACATATAGGTTTACTTCTCTCTCGGCTTCTCAACCGACATCGTTTAATTCACCGAATCTTCGGTGTCAAAACTTGCGAGCCGAGTGCAGCTTAATTCATGCGGTAAATCATAAAACATGCAAGCCTAGCAAACCAGAGTACCGAAAGGGCGTGCGGGATATAGGCCCGCACGTAACATGAACCCCCGAACACGGATTTTCCGGTTCCGGACAGATCAATGCCTGAATAACAAACTAGGTGTTCCATACCCCTAGACCCCAGGTAACTTATCCGCCCTCGACCTTCGGGTCGTAAAATGATAAGTGGCGACTCCTTCTCTCACGCGCGTCCGACATGCGTCCCCACGGGAAGGTGGACATTCCGCCCAAGCCGCGCGATCCAAAAGCGCGCAATGCGGGCCCCGACGAGAGTCCACATTCGGGTCCGTACAGCTTGGCGACTCCACTGGGGACATACTTAGTGGGTTCAGGCTCGATTCGCTTGCTTGCTTGCATGTTTAGTTACCGCTTTCTGCAACTTTTTCGCTTATCTACTTTATGCACCTTTACTTTCTGCACCTGCATTGCATCATTCTAGTAGATTTAGGTACCTCGCCTGAAATCCCACGGGCGCCGATTTAGGAAGCTAGGTTAGTCAGAGGTTCCGAGTAAGGGAACGGATCGAGTCGGCTCCACCACCGAACCTGCCCCCAAAGATCCTCGCTCGATTTCAAGGAATTGACGCCCTTGAATCGAGAGCCCCTATCCCTAGTTAGTGGTTTTCCCAGTAGAACACTGAAACCATGCATAAACAGGGACCGTCATGCTAGACCAAAAATAACCTTCACGCCGCCAACCGACCCAAAAGTTGAGTCTTTGAGTCGGCTCGTAGTTTTTCTTTTAGGCGAGCCTTTTGTTGTTTTCACTAAAGAAGTGTTGTATAATGTAAAGAACTCGTGCTATAATTTATTTTCCGCACCTGCATGCATATTTATCAAAAACAAACTAGGACATTGCATCAGTTTGTTTATAAACATTAAACCAACATCTTCTCCATTTAGGTAAGAATGGATCGCTCGCGTCCCTATCCTAGGCTTGATATCATCATCACACCATCTGCGGACATTACTCGCCTTTGGAACACATTCCGCCCAGTGGACCGTGCATTCCTCCGGCTCATCATAGGAGACCTACCATTACTCGCCGATTCTCCCGTTGATTGGACCCTACTCAGAACTGCCACTAGTTTTTGGGACACTCAGCGAGCCGTTTTCAGCTTTCATGGGACAGAGTTAGCCCCTACAGTAGAAGAATATGCGACACTCCTTCAGCGGTCTACACCGATTCATGACATCGTGGTGCCTAACCAGTTTGCCACGATACAAAACAGACTAGCCATCCTTTTAGGTCTCCGCAACGAAGAAGTTCATTGCGAGCTTCAGTATGGAGGGGAGCATAGCATTAGGACTACATGGCTCATAGATTTCATACAGGCCCGTGCTCTGAATGCCACGGGAGAGTCTTATCAGCGTGACGCTTGTCACGGGTTTCTTTTGCTCATCTTCGGGACTATGCTGTTCCCGTACTCGTCGAACTTCACAGACGGGGCACTTGCTCAGGTCATCCTCCAAGTGGTAGGAGGCCATAGTTATGTGGAAGCCGTTTTGGCTGAGACCATTCGGTCTCTTGACTATGTACGAGAGAATCGACGGGGCAGGATGAGAGGATCCCCACATCTCTTCAGATTTGGCTTCTAGCACATATCAGACCGTTCGGCTTATCCCATCCTTTTTCATGTATCACCGACGAGCGATCACTCATCGCTCGTTTACTTCATGTGTTTCGACCCTCCGACCGTAACTACACCGACTGGATGCGGCGGTTTATGGAAGAACTCACCCCAGCACAGTTTTTATGGACTACACGTTGGAATCCTGGCGGTCCCATGATCATGGGATGTCCTTCAATTATAGGACTTCCCTTAATCAGTCATTTAGGGAGCACACTTGTCTTTCCATCCCGAGTCATCAGACAACTCGGTGGGCTACAAGATATTCCTATAGAGGCAGATCGCACTTCACACCGCTTCAGGTGGGCAAACACCACAATTTCACTCCCGGATAAGATTCTACGGGTTAGAGAGGTCCGACGCTTATGGAGCACGCGCATCGTCCAGGAACTGTACTTCCCAGAGCATCCCACTGACGAGGAGCGAGCTTTCTCAACTTCAGCAGCGTATGTGATGCAGTTCCATCCGTATGGATTCGCACCTGTTCGTCGGCTACGCATGCCACAGATGCTGCAGACATCGCAGGCAGACATTCCAGATGCAGAGAGCTCAGTCCAAGGAGCCGTGTGCACAGAGCTGCAAGTTATTAGGGCAGAGCGAGATCGTCTTCGCTGTGAGCTAGTGGATATTCGTACAGAACTCACTGATCACAGAGAGCTTCAGAGCGAGTTGGCTCAAACTCGTGCACGCGTAGCGAGCCAAGACAGGGAGATAGCGCGTTTGAGCGCTATGCTGGATCGAGCGCAGGCAAGAGCGCGCAGGATCTCCCACCCTTGAGCTCAGTTGCTGAGCGTTTTTGCCTGTACAGAACCCGCGTAGCGCTCACTCAGCTACGGGTCGTAACGGTTGTCAGTTTAATGTTTATGTTTCCTTTTGAACAGACTGCCTTTTTAAATTATGAAACGTGAATCAAACTGATGTAATGGCATTAGTGTTTTTTAAATTCATACATCTCATGCATTCATATATTGTCGTTTATATCTCGAAGATGGTCAACACACAACAATTACACTTATACACTTACGCATACACAGGTACTAACAACTGGCGTCGCATCGATATCCTCCTCGGGCAGGCGGAAGAATGGCCGAAGAGCAACAACCCGTTATCTCGGAGCAAGACGCGCCCCGATGCCTGCACAATCCCTTCCGGAAGACACACGCGTGATGTCATCTCCAGCATCTACAGCGTATTCCGGCGCTCTTCCAACGCACTTCCCTTCTCCTGCACAGGCGTCATCCAATGTTGTCGATCCCGTGCGTTTTGCTGCACTCGAAGGGATGGTTAATCAGTTGGCTGCCAACATGAATACCAATATGACAGAACTCATGGCTATGCTTCGGGATCAAAACCGAGCTTCCTCGAGCCACACTCCGCCTCCTGAACGCAGGACAACTGTTCACCGGAATCCGATCGACCCGCCTATTTATGTGACTGATAGCGAAGATATGTCTTTTCCAGCAATGACATATGTGCCGACAATCAGCCCAGTCAGTGATCCCATGCCACCACCACCGTCTCCTACATCAGTGCCGTTTCCACCCGCGGCATTCCTATTAACAGATCCCGCGATGCTCACTTTGCCGCTGCTCACCATACCTACTCAATCTCCAATTTACACCGCTCCACCACCGACGGTTCCTCCAGTCGCGATCACACAAATCCCTGCTCCCACTGCGGAACCTTTTTCCTTCCAAGCTCCACAAACCCAAATGAGCTTCTCCAACGAAACTCCACCGCCTCTAAATATTCCCCCCACTGAGCCAGGCACGCCTACTCATGCCGCACCTGCAGTTCTATCGACGAACATTCCTCCTGAAAATGAACAGGAGAAAAGAATGAAGAGAATGGAGGAAACCATTCGAACCCTCCAAGCAGGCACGTCCCGTCCTGACTTCGGTGACAGTGACTGGAATCTCTTTCCGGACATGTTGTTGCCCCCTAAGATCAAGATTCCAGATTTTAAGAGGTACGATGGGACCAAAGACCCTCGGCATCATCTCCGTCACTATCATAGTAAAATGCTTTTGTATTGGGATTACGAGGAATTTGTCATCCAGACTTTCCAAGACAGTCTTACGGGATCGGCGCTAGATTGGTTTATGACCCTGAAAGCTGGCGACATCCCTACATGGATAGATCTTTCTCAGAAATTCCTCGACCAGTACCGATTCTGTGCAAAGACACCTCCTACTCTTCTTGATCTTAGCATGACAGAGATGAGAGAAAGTCAAACTTTCGAAGCATACGCAACGGAATGGAGAGGAAAAGCGGCAAAGCACATTCCACCAATCACTGAGCGACAGCAAGTTCAACTGTTTCATTCTACGCTCAGAGGCGCATATTACTCACATCTCCAGGCTCATACTTCCTCTTTCTCAGACCTGATTGAGGCAGGAAAGAAGTTGGATATGGGTGTTAAGCTAGGAAGAATTGAAGGCCCGTCAAGGAAGAAAGACGGAGAGACACCGAAGAAACAAACTGCCGGAATATCCAGAAGAGGCAAAGACGCGACTATTGGCATCGTCAATTCTGGACATCAAGCTCCACAGCCAATGTCGGTGGACTACACCCCTGCATTATCGACTTCTCAGCCATATGCACATCCCGTGCAGTATGTGCAACCTCATCAAACGCCGCAAGCTTATTTCTCAACCCCGCCCACTGTTATCCAGTCGCAACCTCCGCAACCGTACCCTCCTGTTCAAGTTCAACAAGCTAGACCCCCGGCTTCGAGACCTCCTCAGCCGGCTCAACGGGTTCCAGCTCCTAGAACTCAACAAGACAGTGCTGCTCAACCGCGTTCACGCAAGCAATACACCAATTTACCAGCTCCCCCCTCTCACATATTCAGACAGCTCCTTGCAGGCGTTAAGATCAAAACAGAAGCACCAGGTCCCCGTTTCGATCCGTCCATGCATAACCAAAATCTTCGCTGTGAATTTCATCAGGGTGCTCCTGGTCACACTCTGGATACTTGTTGGAGACTCCGGGATAAAATCCAGGAGATGATTGATGCAAGACAAATCTTCTTTAATGAGGTGAAGCCGCCGAATGTCCGTGCAAATCCTCTTCCTGATCATGGATCAGGTTCAGGACCTTCTGTGAACATGATTAGCATTGTTGCTATTGAGGAGGAAGAAGACGCGCAAAAGGCCTCAACTCCATTTGCCATTAACTATGCTCCAGTAGAAGTCGCATTCGCTCCCGTCCGGTTCGTTATAGAAGTTCCTGCAAAGGAGCCTTATCACGATAGTCGAGTTCCCTGGACATATGAGAGCGAGGTTGCCAGTGCAGAACTGGAAATGAGCGCGATGGGAATCACGCGCTCAGGACGGGTTTATCAGGGTCCAGAGCCTGTTGACAAAGGAAAGGCTCCCGCTACTGAGTTCTCAACCGCTCCAAAAGCCGTGTCATTCTCTACAAAGAAGGTCACCGATCAAGAAGCCGAAGCTTTCATGAAGGTGATCAAAGCAAGCGAATACAAAGTGGTCGAGCAAATGAGCAAGTCACCAGCTCATATATCGTTGCTCACATTGCTTTTGAGCTCCGAACCTCATCGGAACGCTTTGCTGAAAGTTCTCACTGCGGCACAAGTCCCGAAAGATACTGCACCGAATAGAATCGAGGAGACGGTGAACTCTATTTTCTCGAATCAGATTTCCTTTTCGGAAGACGAAATTCCCTCGGAAGGACAAGGACACTTGCGGGCATTGCACATAGTTTGCAAGTGCAACAACCACATCGTTGGTCGAGTCATGATCGACAACGGCTCTGCTCTTAACATTTGCCCCGTCTCCACGTTGAAACAGATGAACGTGGACATGAGTCGCATTCGTGCAAGCAAGACCATCGTTCGAGCCTTTGACGGCTCTAAGAGAGTGGTGAACGGTGAAATTGATCTCCTAATTGATGTGGGTCCTTGCTCATTCTCTATTACCTTCCAGATCCTTGAAATACCCAATGCTTTTAGTCTCCTACTTGGAAGGCCATGGATGCACGCCGCCGGCGCCGTTCCTTCATCATTGCACCAGAAGTTGAAATTCTTTGCTGAAGGCAAACTCATCACTGTCAACGGCGAGGAAGATTATGCAGTCTATAAGGAAACGGTCATCCCTTATATCAGCATTGGCGAAGACCAAAATCTTCCCTTCCATTCTTTCGACACGATCTCCGTAATTCGAGACTACGGAGAGGTCAGTCCATCACGAACTGATCGCATGATTGGAAATGTTCTCTTGAAGAACAATTATGTCCCTGGAACTGGACTCGGGGCACGTGCATAGGGAATCCTTCGACCGATTGAAATGGAGTAATACCGCAATAGGAGGGGACTCGGCTTTCGCCCCTCCTGCCATGAGATCATGCAAGCTCGTCGTGGAAAACATCTACACCGCCTTGTTGCATATTATGGGAAGCTCTATAGGGGCATTCCGGTTCCACCGCTCTCACAGTTTTTTGCAGCACCACCGCAAATCATGGGAGGCACCTCCAAGAACCCGATCACTGAAACAGATGACTTCTCTTCGGATGCAGTTGAAGCGTTTTTGGCTTTGCCAGCCATATATGTCGTCACTGAGGAGACATCTTCTAAGGTTCATATCCACCCTGTACGGGAGGATGAGGAGCTTACCAACTGGACTTCAATTCCGCTCTACTCGGCCATAGTTGCCGATGTGTAAGACGGTCTTTATACATAATGCTACCTGCATGTCGGCAATGCCATAAGCCACATGACGTAAGAGGGGTTTTTGTTATGGCTTGTTAATAGAATCCCTGCATGCTTTTTGATTTCCTGTGCCTAAATTCTCTCTCTTGCACTCACTTCTAACACCTTTAATTTCTAAAACAATTCACTTTCATGTCCAGGCTCCAATCGAATCCAAATCACGAATATAACGATTCGGATTCACTCGAAACACATCTCGGAAAGTCCCTATCCATATACTTCGGGGAAGGACTTGACGAGGACGGTCGCGTGCCCGAGATAGAAGAGAGTTTGCATCGTCTCGAAAACCACCAACTCACTTCCGTCGAGCCAACCGAAGACATCAACATAGGCAATGCAGAAGAACCACGCACCCTTAGAATCGGAACGGGACTCGACCCTGCACAGAGGCCCGAATGATCGACTTCTTGACAGAGTATCAGGAGGTCTTTGCTTGGTCCTACGCCGATATGCCAAGACCCCTCAATCGTGAAGCATTTCCTCCCACTCGATACTGAAAGATTCTCACCCAAGCGCCAACACTTGCGACGTCAACGAGCTGACCTTCTCTTACGCATTAAGGAAGAAGTCATCAAGCAGGTAGACGCGAGATTCTTGGAGGTATGCAATTACTCTGAATGGGTAGCGAACATTGTTCCAGTGGAGAAGAAGAATGGGAAAGTCAGAGTCTGCATCGACTACCGAGATCTCAATAGGGCTAGCCCAAAGGATAACTTTCCGCTGCCTCACATCGATGTCTTGGTGGACAATACAGCGCGCCACACACAATTCTCCTTCATGGACGGTTTCTCTGGTTACAATCAGATTCAGATGGCCGAAGAAGACAAAGTCAAGACCACATTCATCACGATGTGGGGTACATTTTGCTACAAGGTCATGCCTTTCGGTCTCAAAAATGCCGGGGCAACCTATCAACGGGCAATGGTCACTCTCTTTCATGACATGATGCATAAAGAGATCGAGGTCTATGTCGACGACATGATCGCGAAGTCCAAAGAAGGAGAAGATCATTTGGTTAACCTCAAACGATTGTTCAACCGCCTCAAGAAGTATAAACTCCGACTTAACCCAGCGAAATGCACATTTTGCGTCAAGTCAGGGAAATTGTTAGGGTTTATAGTTAGTGAGGAAGGCATCAAGGTCGACCCTGACAAAGTTAAAGCGATCATGGAATTGCCCCCTCCATCGACAGTGCGCGAAGTGAGGAGCTTCTTAGGATGACTGAATTACATCGCGCGTTTCATTGCGAACTTGACAGACAAGTGCCAACCACTCTTCCGTTTGCTTCGCAAAAATGCAGCGGTCGAATAGGATGATGAGTGTCAGGAAGCTTTTGATACCATCAAGGCATATCTAATTCAGCCACCGGTGTTGGTTCCACCTTCACCAGACCGTCCGCTCATTTTGTACCTGACAGTACGCCGACAATCCATTGGATGCATGTTAGGGCAAAAGGACGATTCCTCTCACGCAGAGCGAGCAATTTATTATTTAAGCAAAAAGTTCACTGAATGGGAGTCTAACTACCCTGAGATAGAGAAAATGTGTTGCGCACTTGTGTGGGTCATGCAAAGGCTCCGACAATACACTCTCTACCATACTGTTCGCCTGCTGTCGAAGACAGATCCTTTGAAATATCTACTTAGCAATCCGTCCTCCATGAAGAACATAGCAAAATGGCGTTGCCAACTGACTGAGTACGACATCGAATATGTGTCACGCACATCAATGAAGGGTCAAGCGATAACAGATCATCTAGTAGAGTTCCCGATTGTCGATGACACACCAATCGACTCTGACTTTCCAGATGAAAGAATCCTCCAAATGAGTGGTGAGGAGAAAATTACCAGATGGAAGATGTACTTCGATGGTGCAGTCAATTCCACCGGGTCAAGTATTGGCGCAGTGCTGATATCCCCGGAAGGGCGTCATTTCCCTGTTGCAGCGAAGATTGATTTCCCCTGCACCAACAACATAGCCGAATATGAGGCATGTATCCTCGGCTTGCAGGCGGCAATCGACCTCAAAGTCAAAGTGCTTGAAGTGTTTGGAGATTCCATGCTCACAATCTTTCAGACACTCAAACAGTGGAAGACGAAAGATCCAAAATTGGTGCCATATCATGAGTACCTCGAAGACTTGACAGAGAACTTCAAGGACATTTCATTTACATACACACCGCGCATGAAGAACCAGTTCGCCGATGCACTCGCAACGCTTGCTTCCATGGTTAGCATCACAAAAGAGAATCTCATCGAGCCCCTCGAGTTTGAGATTGCTTAGGGTCCTGCCCATTGCGATGTAATCAACACTGTCGACGGCAAACCGTGGTATGCAGACATTAAACACTTGCTACAAACGGGCCAATTCCCAGCTTTCACCGATCGACATGACCGGAGGACTCTTCGGCGCATTACAGCAAATTTCTTCCTGAGTGGTGAAACCCTTTACCGCCGTTCATTCGATGCCACACTGCTTGGTGTGTTGATGAGAATGAGGCACAACGCCTCATGGAAGAAGTGCACAAGGGAAATTGCGGACCTCTCGGGTATTTTTGGTCCACCATGGAGACTGACTGCGTCAAACATGTCAGGCATTGTCACTTGTGTCAAGTCTACGCGAATCAGATCAGAGCACCACCCAACGAGCTGCATCCAATGGCTGCTCCGTGGCCCTTTTCAATGTGGGGCATGGACGTGATTGGTCCTATTAACCCCAAAGCATCCAATGGGCACTTGTACATACTGGTAGCTATCGATTACTTCACCAAATGGATTGAAGCTATCACCCTTGCATCGGTCACTGCAAAAATCGTGGCACGTTTCCTCAAACGCGACATTATCGCACGTTACGGGGTCCCTGCGACACTTGTCACAGACAACGCCAAGAATTTGAATAATAAGCTCATTGACGAGCTCTATGCACAGTTCAAGATCCTACACCGCAACTCCTCTCCGTATAGTCCACAAATGAACGGCGCGATAGAGGCAGCAAACAAGAACATAAAGAAAATCATTGAAAAGATGACAGTGAATTACAGAGACTGGCACGAGATGCTCCCGTTCGCACTCTTGCCGTATCGGACTTCTATCCGCTCGTCCACTGGATCAACCCCATATTCTTTGGTCTACGGCATGGAAGCAGTTCTTCCAATCGAAGTAGAGATTCCCTCTATGAGGGTCCTCGCCGAGTCCAAGCTCAAGGAAGCAGAATGGGCGAAACAACGCTACGAACAGCTCAATCTCATTGATGAGAGGCGGCTAATAGCACTTTGCCACGGTCAGTGCTATCAGCAAAGAATGGCCCGAGCTTTTAATAAGAAAATTCGTCCCCGCGAGTTCAGCCCCGGTGACCTCGTCCTGCGGAAAGTTTTGCATATCACCCCTGATTCCAGGGGAAATTTTGCTTACAAATACGACGGTCCCTTCATCGTTAAAGAAGTCTTTGACGGGGGGGCAATCATTCTCAATGATATGGACGGGAACGAGAACGCTCTTCCGGTCAACGCTGATACACTTAAGAAATACTATCAGTGATGGTGTTTCTCTCATTCCACTGTGGACGTTTTTCTCAGGTGTACAATACTTTTTTAACTTTCTTTGCATGTACAATCTCCCAGCACTTTCATTTCTGCTTATTAATACACTCCCCTCTTCTGCTCTTTCCCTTTCTCTGAACTTTTTCTGAGAGAAAAATAATGAATCTCCCGCTAGGTTGAAAACCTCTTTGAGGCGGCCTGGGCAAAAATTAGGGAATGAGGGGCATGGTTTAAAATCCCACCAAAGGGGGGCCGTGGCAAAAGGAGAGTACAAAACGAAATCCTCGCTAGAGTGAAAACCCGAAAGGGTGCCCTAGGCAAAAGTTAGAGGAACCGAGAGGTATGACCAGATCCAATCAGGACGATCATAGCAAAAGGTAAGCTCTAAATGAGAGAAGAGTCTAAAAGAATACCCCGCTAGGTCGTCACGCGTCTTGCGACCTAGGCAAAAGTTAGGGGCCTTCGGCAGCTCGACTATGAAATGACAGCTACACTCAGGGTGAAGCGACAACAAGTAGTAGTTTGGCAGTCTCTGATGCAAGCAAACTCTCTTTGACTTTCACAGCACAAGACACGTTTCGACATGCAGTCGAATCGTCATATCCTTGATGTGGAGGATCCCAAAATCCCTCCGTTTACCTTAATGCAAATTCTACGGGTCATGCCCGTTCTGTAAACATAAGCCTTTTTTGTCGAGTCACAATTTAGCGGGAGACGACCACCCCTTTAAATGGTCATCATGTTCAAATCCCCAAAGCATTATCATTCAGACTTCTTTACACATCTTCATTATGGCTATAGAGTAAGATTGACAACCACTATTAGCCCTTTTGATTCTAGATGCAGGAAGCAGGATGTGAACCCCGAAAAGAGTTTCTCTTTGACGAATGCATGTCTGCCTTATGCCAAAAACTACAGTCTAAATCCGAAGAGAAACCTTCAGGATAATACTCCAGGCATTCAGTGACATCCAAATCAGTTGGCAAGCAATGAAACGTCCTACCACAGCATCAATTGCGACATGGACGAACTCGGCGATGGAAGAAACACAATGATTCCTTCCACACCTCACACTACTCCTCAGCGTTTGCATTTACTTCGCGCACCTTTATTTCTGCAATGCACTTCATTGGCGTGCACCTTCTCAGGATCGCAGTGCGCCTTTATTTCGGCAATGCACTTTCATTGGCGTGCACCTTCTCAGGATCGCAGTGCGCCTTTATTTCGGCAATGCACTTTCATTGGCGTGCACCTTCTCAGGATCGCAGTGCGCCTTTATTTCTGCAATGCACTTTCATTGGCGTGCACCTTCTCAGGATCGCAGTGCGCCTTTATTTCTGCAATGCACTTTCATTGGCGTGCACCTTCTCAGGATCGCAGTGCGCCTTTATTTCCGCAATGCACTTCCATTGGCGTGCACCTTCTCAGGATCGCAGTGCGCCTTTATTTCGGCAATGCACTTCCATTGGCGTGCACCTTCTCAGGATCGCAGTGCGCCTTTATTTCCGCAATGCACTTTCATTGGCGTGCACCTTCTCAGGATCGCAGTGCGCCTTTATTTCCGCAATGCACTTTCATTGGCGTGCACCTTCTTAGGATCGCAGTGCGCCTTTATTTCCGCAATGCATTTTAATTGGCGTGCACCTTCTTAGGATCGCAGTGCGCCTTTATTTCCGCAATGCACTTTAATTGGCGTGCACCCTCTCAGGATCGCAGTGCACATTTATTTCCGCAATGCATTTTAATTGGCGTGCACCCTCTCAGGATCGCAGTGCACATTTATTTCCGCAATGCACTTTAATTGGCGTGCACCTTCTCAGGATCGCAGTGCACATTTATTTCCGCAATGCACTTTAATTGGCGTGCACCTTCTCAGAATCGCAGTGCACATTGCAAACCCGCCGAGCAAGCGCTCGTGCACCTCGCAAGTCCACCAGGTAGGCGCCTTTGAACCATGCAGTTCATTCGGTATGCGCCCCGTGCATATTGCAAACCCCTTCGGGTCAATCCCGACTACTTTTCTTGCATCGGGGTCAGTCCCCTTCGGGTCAATCCCGACTTTAATTGCCTATTTCAGCTTTATTCCGAACTTTACACGTCTATTGTGCGCATCTCATTATATTTCCTTTTTATTAGGTACAACATCCCACATATCCAAAGCAAGAAAGAGAGGGCCATATAGGAAATTCCACCTTGATCATTGCTATCAAACTGGGGTGCTTTTGAAATCTTTGATTGCATCCTCTACTCGAGCAAGCAGTCAAAGAGGGGCAAGCTGTCAGCACCCCATTTTGGCTCACCATTCCAAACAACGATATTAGCCATGATCCAAGCCGCGACTTGAGCAGAATACAGAAAACGGCTCGGCAGAGCAAGAAATCACTATTCATCCTCAAGTCGGCAAAATTGAGCAAATGACCCATGGATGTGATAGAAGGACTCCCGGGGTCACCAAACGGCAACAGAGCGACCAGAGAGTTCAACAATGTCCAAAACCAGCATTTTCAGTATATTACACAAACGATACTATTTTCCGATAATTCGCTCGGTCGTCGAAAGATAGTAAATATTAGACTCCAAAAATCCACATCAGTGCCAAAACGATGGAAAATGTCTTCAAAGGCATTTTGCAAATCATCTGCTCTATACAGAATAATTTTCTGTATACAGACAACTTTTCAGTGGAAGTCCACAAATGCCGGTTTCCTGGAGAAAAGTTAATGCCAAATGTCAGACGCGGCCATGCCCCATCAGCACACAGAGCATGAACAATACTTCAGATTGTCTCTTGGAAGTCACACAGACACTTAAAATGACTTCCGAATGGCAAAACAAGCATATCCCTCTTCAGAAGAGCATAGTCGGAGAATGGTCTGATGGAATTACGGCAAACGAAGTTCATAGCGCATTGCCCAGAAAACTCTAGCAGACATTCACAATTGGGCAAAACAGACAGCAAAACCCTTCACGGTTTCCCGAGTAACCTCCGAGGAGTGGAAATGACCATTTTCAGTGGAAATCCATATCCGGAGGTCCTCTTTGAGGAAACTTGATGCCGAATGCTTACGTTACACAATGCTAGCCTTCTCAAGGCTCAATGTGGAATCGTCGAAATAAATCACACAACTCATCTAGACCTCCCGAACAGTGCTTTAGAGGCCTTAGATACACTTTTCAAGTCCTTGGAGGTCTGATCTTGACAAACAGAGATTACAGTAATCTCCGGAGTGCCCAAGCAACTCAGAAGTCATCCTGAGAAATCCAGTTTCGGCCTCCTAGGACGTCTCCGGCCCCACGTTAGCATTGTCAGCTCAAGGGATGATTGTTCACGTTGTCTGACAACTTATGTCAAAATGACCAACGTGAGATGCAGATACGAGATATGCTGTTAGAAGTGGACAACTTCGCCCTGGTCACTTGCAATGAGGAAAACCGGCTTCCGAGCCTCACACACATCCTAGACATTTCTCCATGAAAAATGTCAATCTCGGGCTCATTCACTCTGTTTTCACGCGTATATCGACAATTCGACGTTCAATTCGAACCACGAACTTCGAATACGCAACCAATCGAGACCCGAGTCTTTTCCCGGTTTCTCCTCACGAGCCGTGGGACCCACGGGCTGCCCAAGGGCAACCGCCCTTTGCCCAAAACTTTCGGCCTTTTCCTCTTCCTCTCTTGCCCTCACCTAGCCCAAAATATCTTTGGTCTTTCTAGTCAACACTCAAACCATTAACTCCACCTCCATTAATGCTTCTTGGCTCTTCCTCATCAAGATACATGGAGGACATTCATCCTCATCTCCATTAGGGCAACCGACTTTTGCTAATGAGGCCCTTAATGGTGCTTTGTTTTGCTTAATTGCTCATTAGCTTCACATATATATTGCATACTTGTCATTAAGCTAATCATTCATGAAGCACACATGATCTTGCTAGTTTCTCCCTCTAGAAAATGCTCTCAACTTCTTAGGAACCAGCAGCAAGCAAATAACTTCATGAAAACCGAAAACCAAGCCAAATATCTTTGGAGTTTAGGTCAGGATCCATAGCGAGCACTATTCCGACTTATATCCAAAATTCTTCAAACTTCATGGACCAAATGTTTCGGACCCAAGGATTCCATTTCTGAACCCAGTTTTTTAGTTTGAAGTCATTTGCTCATCGTTTTGGGTCGTTTTAGTCGTTTCGGGTGAAGTTGGAGCTCTCGGGTGAACAGTGACGTGTCACCAGCGTCCGTCACCGAGCACCCCAGCGTCCGTCATCGAGCACGCCCGTGCCCGTCACCAGCGCTCGTCACCAGCGCCTGTCACCAACGTCACCAGTGCCTGTCACCGAGCACCCCAGCGTCCGTCATCGAGCACGCCCGTGCCCGTCACCAGCGCTCGTCACCAGCGTCACCAGCGCCTGTCACCGAGCACCCCAGCGTCCGTCATCGAGCACGCCCGTGCCTGTCACCAGCGCTCGTCACCAGCGTCACCAGTGCCCGTCACCAGCGCCACCAGCGCTCGTCATCCAGCACGCCCGTGCCCGTCACCAGCGCCACCAGCGCCACCAGCGCCCGTCATCCAGCACACTCGTGCCAGTCACCAGCGCCACCAGCGCCCGTCATCCAGCACGCTCGTGCCTGTCACCGTGCCCACCATCGCCCGTCATCATGCCCGACACCCGTCACCGTGCTTGGCCGTACCCGTGCGCGTCCACCCTTGCACCCGAATATTCTTTCAAGGGTTCCACCGAGTCACCCGACTCTCAAACACTTCCCCGACTCTTTCCTCATATCCCGAGGCTAGGTAAAACATTCTCGACTTAGAGAAGTTAGGGCTTTTCACATATTTGCATGGCTATGGAGTATTATGGTGTTTCATTCATGTTTCACTTGCAAGATTCAATTTTCATGCAATTTTATGTTATATTATGCATGTGCACTACCTTATGACTTGCTAGCATGTCGGAAAAGGGCTTGGATCGTCGTAAAGAAGACTATCCCGACCCGACTATGGCAAACTAACTCTCGGCCAAGTCTCTAAATGAGAGGGTTGAGACTTAAATTGCTCTTTCCGGGTTAAGATCGGTCTCCTTCGCCGATCCAAGTTAGTTTCCGAGCTTGTTTTATCGTTATTGCACGCATGAAGCCGGTGTTATTTTATCCTTTCCTTAACTAACACGTTTGTGAATGTTTGTATGTTTAAATGAGCTAAACAAATCGTGATAACCCCGGCTTTTTGTTAAAAAGGAGTGTTATTTATCACGGTTGATGTTTGAGCATGCGAAAAATAATTAAACCACGACTAGGAAATCATTTGTGACTCGGATAGAGCCATGAGAACCTTCGGCCACCTTTTATAAGATGAAGCCGAGGGCTTCTTGGCCTTCCTTGGGTCAAGAATGATTTCCTTATCTCAAGTTTAATTCGTTTATCGGATGGTGTGAATTTTTTAACGTCAATGTCTTTACGATTCCTATGTTAAAGTATCGTTTAAAGACTCTTTAAAAATAAACATGCATGGATTCATGTATCGAGGACTCATTTGGATCCATTCGGTTATAAGGATATTGTTGGTTATTCAACTGAATTATCCTTGATCGTTATGGATTCATTTTGGTCGTCGAATCACGAATCGTTTTCCTAATTAATGCATTCGGCTATAACCCTTAAGCATTAATTCCACAAATGGGTTAATCGGGACTCCTACATGATTAAACCCACTTCACACTGATAAAGTTTACACGAATTGGCCATTAATGGATAACTCGCGTCGACGAGTTGTCAAATGACGTTGGTGCCATTTTCAAACTTATCAATTTCAAAACCCGAAACGCATGGTCCGAAGTAGCATGGACGTCTGAAAAGGGCTTCTGTGTCTCAACTTGAGTTTTTACCTGATTCCAGGTAGCTCAGGTCACGATACAGAAGATCTTTCTAGATCACCTCCGGGCAGATCGACCGGTTCCTTGGCCTTTTCGGGGTTCTTGCACAACCCTGTACGATCCAGGGATTTGGTTGACACCGGCTACAGGCCGAGGTAGCCCGCACTACGATGTTTCCCCTTTTCTGAAAACAATTTTCAAATAAAGGGCAAAAATCGTCTTTTCACAATTCAGCGACACCCTTAGGGTTAGCATGACAGAAACACTACAGTACGGGATAAGAACGGGCTACCTGTTCAGGTGCAGGTTCATCTGCATAGCCTTTTCTTATCTAACTAATGAGTTTCTGTCATCCTAACATAGACTCGGGTAACTAGAACGGTTATCTCTGTCAGAAAACATGCAAAATGCTGATTAACCTTTCACTCGACCTAACCAAACACTAAATAAGGGTTAGGAGGAATTCTAGATTCCAAATCTAGAGTCAAAACACGAGTTTGGTTAATTCAGTGGTAATTCAGTGTCACAATACGGAACAACTGTAAAAGCAATCCACACATCTGAGATTTGACTCTCTTTGTCAAGTTCTCAAAACAAAGCCGAATGCTAAAACATTGGCACATGTTTGATTGTTTAGCATATGGCATTTGCTTACAAAAACACCCCTGGATTAATAATCTGTTAATTCACGTAAACACGACAATAACAAACACTTTGCCTGTTATTAACATGTTGCATGTTATCTTTCCGCACCTGTTTGCCATGCGGGTCGAGCCTGACCCCTAGGCCGAATAATATTAGGGTTTAACGCCCTAATCATCGATCACAGGGTCCAACACCCTAATCAACACTCACAGGGTCCAACGCCCAGTTCAGTGAGAGCGTACATTGAATTTCAGTTCTTCGGTCTTTTTCCTAAACTCACGGTGAGTTAGAGCGGAATAATAACCGAACGCGAGTCGATTGGAATTCAGCCATTTGTAATTTTTATTTATTGTTTTCGAGAGCATTGTAAGGACTTTTACTTTGTACATTTGTTCTGTAAGAATTCCAGTCAGTGAGCGAACGGTCCGATAGTCGAATTAATCGAATCGGTCTAATGCTTGCCCAGACACAAGTAAATCCAAGATCTCGCGGTTTTAGTTCACGTAGGGATTCAACCTCCATGGTTCGATGAACTGTAACGCAAGATTGTGAACCAAATCCCCAACATACAGGTTTACTTCTCTCTCGGCTTCTCAACCGACATCGTTTAATTCACCGAATCTTCGGTGTCAAAACGTGCAAACCTAGCAAGCCAGAGTATCGAAAGGGCGTGCGGGATATAGGCCCGCACATAACATGAACCCCCGAACACGGATTTTCCGGTTCGGCACAGATCAATGCCTTAACAACAAACTAGGTGTTCCATACCCCTAGACCCCGGGTAACTTATCCGCCCTTGACCTTCGGGTCGTAAAATGATAAGTGGCGACTCCTTCTCTCACGCGCGTCCGACACGCGTCCCCACGGGAAGGTGGACATTCCGCCCAAGCCGCGCGATCCAAAAGCGCGCAATGCGGGCCCTGACGAGAGTCCACATTCGGGTCCGTACAGGTCCAAAGCCGACGGGCGTGTCGAACAAACAATAGAACTGCTAGGGCATCGTTGGGAAAATCTTGATATGCCCATGCATGGCTAACGGGAGCCCCTGGAGGCCTCGTATCTAGGGCTCCAAGAACGGGACCTACTTGCACTGTCAAAGCAAAAATCTTCATGGGTTGCTCAGGCGACCCGAAACTGAAGATCTGCGTATCGCAACAACATTTTCATGCTTACCTGTGTCCATCACTTGTTAGTATTTCTCTTATGATCGACTAATAATGTCAAGATCACAGGTATCACAAGCATCGCAAGAATTACGGCAGACTCTGATTCCCAACCACTCGGGATATGTAGGCGCTCCACTCCAGAGCTCAAGTCCCTCATCGCACGACCGGGGCATCCTCAGCGAAGCAACCGCCTCAGCGTGAGACCGGTCCTCGACAAATCAAAAACCTTGGCGCTACGCATGACACCGTCATCAAACAAGCGCTTCGATCACACAAAGATCCGCGAGCCATAATCTCCACTGCATCACACCAGTGCGGTCTTGGCTGAGTGCCAAGCGAACTGTCCTTTCAGCACTAAGCGCCATTCCTTAACAATAATCTTTGATCCTACATTCCATGCGCTCCATTACTTTCTCCACCGCACGGGCCCATAAACCCGTGTTCTTACCTTTCTCGCACCACACGGGCCCATAAACCCGTGTTCTAACCTTTCTCGCACCACACGGGCCCATAAACCCGTGTTCTTACTTTCATGCACCACACGAGCCCATAAACCCGTGTTCTTACCTTTCTTGCACCACACGGGCCCATAAACCCGTGTTCTTACTTTCATGCACCACACGGGCCAATAAACCCGTGTTCTTACCTTTCTCGCACCACACGGGCCCATAAACCCGTGTTCTTACTTTCATGCACCACAGGGGCCCATAAACCCGTGTTCTTACCTTTCTCGCACCACACGGGCCCATAAACCCGTGTTCTTACCTTTCTCGCACCACACGGGCCCATAAACCCGTGTTCTTACTTTCATGCACCACACGGGCCCATAAACCCGTGTTCTTACCTTTCTCGCACCACACGGACCCATAAATCCGTGTTCTTACCTTTCTCGCACCACACGGGCCCATAAACCCGTGTTCTTACTTTCATGCACCACACGGGCCCATAAACCCGTGTTCTTACCTTTTTCGCACCACACGGGCCCATAAACCCGTGTTCTTACTTTCTCGCACCACACGAGCCCATAAACCCGTGTTCTTACCTTTCTCGCACCACACGGGCCCATAAACCCGTGTTCTTACTTTCATGCACCACACGGGCCCATAAACCCGTGTTCTTACCTTTCTTGCACCACACGGGCCCATAAACCCGTGTTCTTACTTTCATGCACCACACGGGCCCATAAACCCGTGTTCTTACTTTCATGCACCACACGGGCCCATAAATCCGTGTTCTTACCTTTCTCGCACCACACGGGCCCATAAACCCGTGTTCTTACTTTCATGCACCACACGGGCCCATAAACCCGTGTTCTTACCTTTCTCGCACCACACGGGCCCATAAACCCGTGTTCTTACCTTTCTCGCACCACACGGGCCCATAAACCCGTGTTCTTACTTTCATGCACCACACGGGCCCATAAACCCGTGTTCTTACCTTTCTCGCACCACACGGGCCCATAAATCCGTGTTCTTACCTTTCTCGCACCACACGGGCCCATAGACCCTTGTTCCTACTTTCATGCACCACACGGGCCCATAAACCCGTGTTCTTACCTTTTTCGCACCACACGGGCCCATAAACCCGTGTTCTTACCTTTCTCGCACTACACGGGCCCATAAAGCCGTGTTCTTACCTTTCTCGCACCACTCGGGCCCATAAACTCGTGTTCTTACCTTTCTCGCACCACACGGGCCCATAAACCCGTGTTCTTACTTTCATGCACCACACGGGCCCATAAACCCGTGTTCTTACCTTTCTTGCACCACACGGGCCCATAAACCCGTGTTCTTACTTTCATGCACCACACGGGCCCATAAACCCGTGTTCTTACTTTCATGCACCACACGGGCCCATAAATCCGTGTTCTTACCTTTCTCGCACCACACGAGCCCATAAACCCGTGTTCTTACCTTTCTCGCACCACACGGGCCCATAAACCCGTGTTCTTACTTTCATGCACCACACGGGCCCATAAACCCGTGTTCTTACTTTCAACACCCCATTTTGGCTCACCAATTCAAATGACATTATCAGTAATGATCCAAGCCGCAACTTGAGCAGAATGCAGAAAAACGACTTAACAGAGCAGAAAATCACTATTCATCGTCAAGTCGGCGAAATCGGGCAAATGACACATGGACACGACAGAAGGACTCCAAGGGTCACTAAAGGACAACAGAGTGACTAGAGAGCTCAACAACGTCCAAAACCGGCATTTCCAACATGCCTCGTGGACATCCCCATTTTCCGATAGTTTGCTCGACTATCGGAAGATAGCCAATATTGGACTCCAAAAATCCACTCCAATGCCAGACAGATGAAAAGTGTCCCCAAAGGCATTTTGCAAATCATCTGCTCTATACAGAATAACTTTCTGTATACAGACAACTTTTCAGTGGAAATCCAAAAATGCCGGTTTCTCGGAGAAAAGTTAATTCCAAATATCAGATGTGGCCACGCCCCACAATCATACAGAGCACGTGCAGAGCTTCAGATTGTCTTTTGGAAGCAATACAAACACCCTAAATGACTTCCAAGTGACAAAACGGGCATACCCTTCTTCGGAAGAGCGTAACCGGAGACTGGTCTGATGGAATTACGGCAAACGAAGTTCACACTACATTGCCCTGAAAACTCCAGCGGACATTCGCAATTGGGCAAAACAGACAGCAAAACCTTTCACGGTTTCCCGAGTAACCTCCGAGGAGCACAAAAGGCCATTTTCAATGAAGATCCATATCCGGAGGTCCT
The DNA here is from genome assembly GCF_007655135.1 of Punica granatum. Classification (NCBI taxonomy): domain Eukaryota; kingdom Viridiplantae; phylum Streptophyta; class Magnoliopsida; order Myrtales; family Lythraceae; genus Punica; species Punica granatum. The sequence continues at coordinate 36,657,742 of NC_045128.1, read as the reverse complement.
CTTTAGGGAAACTTGACGCCGGATGGTTGGCAATTCCAGTGCTGCTTATCTCAACCCTCAATGTGGAATCGTCGGAATGAATCACACAACTCATCTAGACCCCTCAAGCAGTGCTTTAAGGGTCTCAGATGCACTTTTCATATCCTTAGAGGCCCAATCTCGGCAAACAGAGATCACAGTGATCTCCAGATCGCCCAAGAAACTCAGAAAGCAATCTGAGAAATCCAGTTTCGGCCTCCTAGGACATCTCCGGCTCCATATTTTGCATTACCGGCTTAAGGGTCAAGTGCCCACGTAATTTGACAATTTATGTCAAAATGACCGACGTGGGATGCAGATACAAGATATGCTGTCAGAAGTGGGCAACCTCGCTCTGAATGCATAAAAGGAGCAAAACCGGCTTCCGAGCCTCATACAGACATTTGGCAATTTCTCACGAAAAATGCCAATCTCTGACTCTTTAAACCCGTTTCCTCGCGATCAATCGAGACCCGAGCTTTTTCCCGGTTTCTCCTCTTCGGTCGTGGGACCCACGGGCTACCCAAGATGAGTCACCTTATGCTCTAGAAGCTTCTTCTTCCTCTTCAATGCAAGAAGCCAACTTGCCCTCTCTTAGCCAAAATATCTTGGAGAGGTTGAAGACAACACTCAATGCTCATCAAAGCTTCTTGGCTCTTCTTCATCAAGATTGCATGGTCCACATTCATCCTCATCTCCTTGTCATTTTCTCCATGCAACTTGCATCCTCTTAGGAAAATATCAAGCCTACAATTTGAAGACAACACTCCATCTTCATCAATGCTCATCAATGCTTATCTCTTCTTCATTAATGCAATGGAAGAGGATGAGGCTTGATATTTTCTTAATCAAACCGAAATTTGCTAAGCATGGGGGTTAAGAGCACTTGCTTTTGCTAATTGTGTTATTAGCTTTGCCTATAAATGGCCCAAAAGTGATTAAGATAATGACTTCTCCTCTTGCACACTCTCTCCAAGCTTTCTCCCTCAAGAAAAGCTCTCAACTCCATAGCCAAAACCAGCAAGCTTCAACACTTCAAAACCAAGAGAGAAAAACCGAAGAAAACTCGAAGAAAGCTTTGAGTTTTCTTAAGTCGGAAGCCGATGTTCATCATCCCGACTTAAGTTCAAAAATTCTCAAACTCCATGGACCACATGTTTTGGACCCAAGGAGTTCATTTATGAACTTAGGTTTTTGGTTTGAAGTCATTTGCTCATCATTTCAGGTTGATTTTCTCATTTCGGGCGAAGATCGTGCTCTCGGGTGAACGGTGCACCCGTAGCCGCACGCTCGCGCGTCCAACCGCGCACACGCGTGCCCAGCCGCCCGCCCCGCGCCCCCGCGCGCCTCCCGTGCACTCCAGCCGCACGCCCCGTGCACCTAGCTCCCCGAACGTGCATGCCCTTGCACCTGAGCACTCTTCCAAGCGTTCAACCGAGTCACCCGACTCTCGAACACTTCCCCGACTCTTTCCTCGTATCCCGAGGCTAGGTAAATCACTCTTGACTTAGAGGAGTTAGGGCTTTTTATATTTTTGCATGGCTATGGAGTATTACGGTATTTTATGCATACTTAACTTGCAAGACTTAACTTTTATGCAATTTTATGTTATATTATGCATGTGTATTACCTTATAACTTGCTAGCATGTCGGAAAAAGGTTTGGATTGTTGTTTGGAAGACCATCCCGACCCGGAAATGGCAAGTGAGCTCACGGCCAAGTCTCTAAATGGGATGGCCGAGACTTGAATTGTTCTTTTCGGGTTAAGATTGGTCTCCTTAGCCCGATCCAAGTTATTTTCCGAGTTTATTTTGTTATTCTTGCATGCATGAAGCCGGTATTATTTTATCGATTCCTTAAATAACATGTTTGTGAATGTTTGCATGTTTAAATGAGTTAATCAAATCATGGTAATACCGGCTTTTGTCAAAAACGTGTTTTTCATCATGTTTGATGTTTGAGCATGCGAAAAATGATTAAACCAAGACAAGGAAATTATTTGTGATTTGAATCGAGCCATGAGAGTATTCGGCCATCTTTGACAAGGTGAAGCCGAGGGCTTCTTGGCCTTTTTAGATCAAGAATGATTTCCTTATTTCGAGTTTAATTCATTTCTCGGATTGTACGAAATTGTAATTTCGATATTTCCACGATTCCCATGTTAAAACATCGTTTACATGTCTTTTCAAAACAAAGCATGCATGGATTCGGGTATCGTTGACTCATTCGGGTCCATTCGGTTACGAGGGTAGTTTCGGTCATTGGACCAAATACCCTCGATCCTTACAGATTCGTGTTGGTCGTCGAATCATGAATCGTTTTCACAATTAAAGTATTCGGCAATAACCTTAAGCATTAATTCCACGAACGGGTTAATCGGGACGTTCACACGGTTAATTCATTCAATTTAAACAAGTTTACACGAATTGACCATTAACTGATAACTCGCGTCGATGAGTTGTCAAATGACGTTGGTGCCCTTTTTAAACTTATCAATTTCAAAACCCGAAACGCGCGGTCCGATGTAGCATGGACGTCTGAAAAGGGCTTCTGTGTCTCAACTTGAGTTTTTACCTGATTCCAGGTAACTCAGGTTAGGATACAGAAAATCTTTCTAGATCACTTCCGGGCAGATCGACCGGTTCTTTGGCTTTTTCGGGGTTCTTGCGCAACCCTGGAAGATCCAGGGAATTGGTCGACACCGGCTACAGGCCGAGGTGGTCCACACTGCGATGTTTCCCCTTTTCTGAAAACAATTTTCAAATAAAGGGCAAAATCGTCTTTTCACAATTCAACGACACCCTTAGGGTTAGCATGATACAGTACGAGATAAGAACGGGCTACCTGTTCAGGTGCAGGTTTATCTGCATAGTCTTTTCTTATCTAACTGATGAGTTTCTGTCATCCTAACATAGACTCGGGTAACTAGAACGGTTATCTCTGTCAGAAAACATACAAAATGCTGATTAACCTTTCACTCGACCTAACCAAACACTAGATAATGGTTAGGAGGAATTCTAGATTCCAAATCTAGAGTCAAAACACGAGTTTGGCTAATTCAGTGGATATTCAGTGTCACAATACAGAACAACTGTAAAAGCAATCCACACACATGAGATTTGACTCTCTTTGTCAAGTTCTCAAAACAAACGCCGAATGCTAAAACATTGGCACGTGCTTGTTTGTCTAGGGTAGGATTTGCATGCCAAAATACCCTGGATTAACAACTTGTTAAAACACGTACACTCGATAATAACAAACACCTTGTCTGTTATTTACCTGCTGCGTGTTATCTTTCCGCACCTGTTTGCCATGCGGGTCGAGCCTGATCCCTAGGCCGAATAATATTAGGGTTCAACGCCCTAATCATCGAGCACAGGGTTCAACGCCCTAATTAACACTCACAGGGTCCAACGCCCTATTCAGTGAGAGCGTCCATTGAATTTCAGTTCTTTGGTCTTTTCCCTAAACTCACGATGAGTTAGAGTGGAATAATAACCGAACGTGAGTCGACTGGAATTCAGCCATTTGTAATTTGTATTTATTATTTTCGAGAGCATTGTAAGGATTTTCATTTTGTACATTCATTCTGTAAGAATTCCAGTCAGTGAGCGAACGGTCCGAGAGTCGAATTAATCGAATCGGTCTAATGCTTGCCCAGACACAAGTAAATCCAAGATCTCACGATTTTGGTTCACGCAGGGATTCAACCTCCATGGTTCGATGAACTGTAACGCAAGATTGTGAACCAACTCCCCGACATACAGGTTTACTTCTCTCTCGACTTCTCAACTGACATCGTTTGGTTCACCGAATCTCCGGTGTCAAAACGTGCGAGCCGAGTGCAACTTAATTCATGCGGTAAATCATAAAACATGCAAGCCTAGCAAACCAGAGTACCGAAAGGGCGTGCGGGATATAGGCCCGCACGTAACATGAACCCCCGAACACGGATTTTCCGGTTCCGCACAGATCAATGCCTTAACGACAAACTAGGTGTTCCATACCCCTAGACCCGGGTAACTTATCCGCCCTCGACCTTCGGGTCGTAAAATGATAAGTGGCGACTCCTTCTCTCACGCGTGTTCGTCACGCGTCCCCATGGGAAGGTGGACACTCCCAAGCCGCGCGATCCAAAAGCGCGCAATGCGGGCCCCGACGAGAGTCCACATTCGGGTCCGTACAGGGTCCATTCCGCCGGAAATCGGAAAGCTTAAATAAATCAATTGTCGAGCTTCGGTTGAACTTGAACAACCTCAACTTGACGGGCCTAAAGGTCCTGTCCCCCTACGGTAACCAACTTTCCGGCCCATTTTCTCGAGAGATTAACCTCACGAATTTGACCAGGGGCGGATCTATGGGAGTGGCGTTATGTGACTCCACTTAATTTTGAAATTTTTCCTAATTGTTTTCTATTAGTTGCATATATTTTCAGTTTAGTCCTATTGTTGACCAAAAAAGATCAAAGAATTGTGGTGCAAAATATGAAATGAACCCTCTTACATCTCTCCCTTTCTTAGACATGTAAAAAGGATTTAAATTCCGGGGTCAATTGTAGAATAATATCCCTCGAGTCTCTCTCTTCACGTGAAAACCGCATTTTTTTCTTCCCCAAATCAATTTCCTTTTTTTTTTTCCTTTTCTGGTAGGACTCCAAATCGATTTTTTTCCATACTAAGAGAATGTCCCACAATTTCCTCCCAATTTAGCTCTTGCATTTTGCGGATAAGTATCATTCCTAAAATATATTAATTTCAATTGATATTTATTATTGTTGTGTTGTCCATCTAAATTATTTTCTCAAAGAGAGCAATTGTAGAAATTTTTAATACATTATGATTTATAGTTATTTTCAAGTTCATACTTATTATATAATTCTATATTTTTCTGTCCTACATTTATACTTTCTTTCGATGATATAATTATCAAATACGTCTATTATTAATTATTCGGCATAAATATTATGTCCGTTTCAAGGTATGGCTTTATTTGCGAGGGATAATACATTAGACATAGTTTTTTCGACCTATTTGTGTTGTAATTGTCGTGCTTGTGAAATATAATAGAATATAATCATTTTCTTGGAGATGTTTTGTATTGAAGTAGTCTATGACAATTAATGTTGTGTTGTATAAATTATTTTAATGTTGTGTGCATTTATAGTTTGTTACTGGAAAATCAAAATCTCGAGCTTTACTTTAGGTTCCCAAAAACCGAACAATTAATGGCTGAATTTTTCTCACTTCTAATTGTTTCCGGGTGGTTTTTCAAGGTTTGAAAAAAATCAATTTTGGGAAAAGTTGGCACCAAAAAAAATTTTAAAAAGCATGGCATCTTAATAATTTCCACAGTACTAAAATCACAGAATGACCTACATAAGTAAGAAACCTTCTGTCAGAAATGTGGTAGTTCTTAGTTACTGACCCGGTCATATCTGTTCGTCCAATTAATGTTGTTTTCAGGCCGACCACCCCACATAGAGAAGAAGGAATACGCACTGAACCTGTGTTTGTCAAAGCTAAAGTATTACCACGCTATCTTTGTATAGAAACTGCAGTATGACAGGATACGTGTAACAGTACAACCTCCCGCATCAGTTCCAAGTGCAGCAGGACATAGTCCAGAAGCTACAATTGCTGTTGATCCCGAGGAAGATCCTCCTGCATATATCTGTCTAGAGCATGAGGGTTTCTTGCGGTTCTGCAAAACTAACAAAAGAAAACATAAAAAAGAACTTTCTTCTTTAGGAGAATGGGCATATGCAAGATCATACTTAATGTATTAGGCTGACACAGCTTATTACCAGCTTAAGCATCTAAAAATTAGTTGGTTGACATTGTATCAAACGCAGTTTTTCAAATATGAACCCTGGTAACTCCCAATTCTTATTTCTTATGATTTTATTTTTCATAATCTATAATAATCATATATATATATATATATCCAATATTTTCAACTTACAAAATATTATGAATAGGTCTTAGTCTTACTTATAAAAATCTGGAACTAGCGGATGCAGGTTGAGGGAGCTCCGCCGGAGTTTTTTCTTGAATGAGTGAGTCCCTCCCCCTCCCTAATTTGGCTCAGGAAAGGAACTGCTCATAGGTGATCCATGATGTATGCCTCTAAATCCGTCTGCAGATTAGACGGTTGAGTACTTGTTGATGCTTTCTTTTTTTTGATGGGTAATGCGTAGTTTATTAATAATGTTCTGGGGCATTGCAACGATAATCTTTATACATTACTAGGAAAATTTTCGACCAGCCTTTGTCAATTGCTATGATGATGTTTTGGAGATCGGCTTGTGCTTCTGCTTGAAGTGGCAAAGCAGCAAAAGTCGGGGCACGCTAGGACAGGATAGTCATGTGCCATTGTGATTCCTAGCAATTCTGGCGATACAAGCTCGGGTACAGCTCCAGGGACTGTCACTTTTGACTAGAATCACATCTGCATCAGGTGGCTTCGGAAGGACTGTTGATGCTTAATTAGGGCAGGGCAAGCAATGTGGGAAATAATGTGCTTTCTTAATTCTGTGTTCGCCAATAACCAGTTTTTCGAAAAGGAAAATAAATATATATTTATGATTTGAAGAAAGTTGCTCTCTTTCACTCTTCTTCGGTCGTGTAACATTGAGAGTTAAATCCCACATGGAAAAATGTAACTCTAATTTTTTTTTTTTCTCCATCTAGGGGAGAATGATGCGGCAGAAGACCTGGCAAGTCGGTACCTAGAGAAAATTAGGTTCTGATGACCCTATTTTGAAGGAAATGGCCTCCGGAGCAACACTCACCTCTTTGCCGTGATTTTTCGATATTTAAGGCAAATTCCATCATTTAGGGCCTCAAACAGACAATTTATGTTAATTAGGGTGCTTTTTCAATTTTAGGAAAGTTTAGTTCTTTTTATGCAATTTAGGTTTTCTTAAACCCTATTTAAGTTTTGTGTAAGCCCTAGGGCTAAAGGAGTCGTCTTTTGATTATCAATAAAATTCAAAGCTTTCAAGCTTTGTCCAATCTCGGATCGATTCGAGTTTGTTGCCTATTCCCTAGTATTCATAGAATCAATAGGTATAGAAGGTCGTAGTTCCGGTATTCGTGCGCGAATCAACGGGCCTGTGACGGTTACTTGCGTTGTACACTACGTCAGTTGGTATCAGAGCTGCGTTCGTTCTTGGATCAACGATGCTGCCCAGGAGGAGGGATCGTGTGGAAGATGTTCATAACCGTGAAAATCTGCGACATCTGGAGCAAAGGCTGGATCAACTGGATCAGAGGGATCAGCAGAGGGATCAGAGGCTGGATCGTATGGTGGAGCAGCTAACACAGCAGATGGCTGCACTTATGGAGAATCAAAATCAGAGAAACCCTAATCGAATTCTGACCTTGATCGAGAGGAAACTGAGCAAAGTCAGAACGGGAGAATTTTTTTGCTGATATTCCACGAAGACAGCAAAGAGGCCCAATCAAGGAAGACAGGCAGCGATGGGAGACGGGCATTCGGACCGATATTCTCGAATTCCAAGGGGGTTTGCAGCCAGAAGAGTTTCTAGATTGGCTAGCAACGGTAGAAGAGGTTTTGGAGTTCAAGGGGGTACCTAAGACGAATCGGGTACAGCATGTGGCGACTCGGTTGCGTGGTAGGGCGTCGGCATGGTGGCAGCAGGTGAAGCTTACCCATAGTAGGATGGGCAAACCGAAGATCACGTCGTGGGAAAAGATGAAGAAAAAAATGAGGGCTACCTTTCTGCCCTATAATTTTCAAAGGATCATGTACTAACGCCTACAGAACTTGAGGCAGGGCAGTAGGTCGGTGGATGATTACACCAACGAGTTCTACCAGTTGGTTGCTCGTAACGAGCTTCAGGAAATCGAGGATCAGCTGGTGGTGAGATATATTGGAGGGCTGAGAGTGCAACTACAGGACACGGTTAATTTGTTCAACCCTGTTAACGTGTCTTCCGCTCATCAGAGGGCCCTGATTATCAAAAGACAGCAGAAGCGAGCAGGCAGCGGGGTGTTCGGTGGAGGTGTTACCGTTGCAGGAACCGGTGGGGCCGTCCAAGCTGGCAGTAGTAGTGCTGCTCCTAGACATCCGATGAGGCCTGCCAACATTGGGCCGAGCAGTAGCGGGGCGAAGTGCTTCAAGTGTGGAGAGCTTGGGCATCGGCAATCTGAGTACAGAAAAGGGGAAAAAAGGGCGATGTTTATTGAAGAGGAATTGTTTGATGACGCAATTTATGTAGCTGGAGGCGATGGATGGGTCGAGTTTGACGAGGAGGAAGAAATTGTGACGGGAGATGGAGTGCCCAATCTAGTGGTGAGGAGGTCTTGTATGACCCCGAGAGCTGCGGACGAAAACTGGCTGCGTAACAACATCTTCCAGTCCACCTGTACCATCGGGAATAAAGTCTGTCGTTTCATGATAGACTCGGGCAACTGCGAGAACATCGTATCTGTTGAGGCCGTGCAGAAGTTGAGCCTACGAAGTGAGCCAAATCCCAAACCGTATAAGTTGGCATGGCTGAAGAAAGGAGGTGAAGTGAGTGTGTTGAAGCGCGCGCTGGTTACCTTCTCTATTGGCCCTCGGTATAGGGACTCTTTGTGGTGTGATGTTGTCATGATGGACGCGTGTCACTTGTTGTTGGGAAGGCCCTAGCAATTTGAAAGGAGCATGAGCCATGATGGACGGACCAATAAATACAGCTTCACGCATAAGGATTACAGATTGTACTGGTACCGAACAGAGGTGGGGACGTTATCAGCTCGAACTTACGAATCTGATTACCACAACCAACTTGTTGTCCCTTGCCCGATTTCAGGAGGAGTTGCATGATGCAGAGTTTATGTTTGCTCTCATGGGCAGGGAGGTTGTGAAGGAGGGTCTTACGTCTTGTGAGTCCTTACCGATCTTGAAAGAATTTCAGGATGTTCTTCCTGAGGAGCTGCCAAATGGTCTACCACCCTTTGCGGGACATCCAGCACCATATCGACCTGCAGCCTAGTGCGGCCCTTCCGAACAGACCACACTACAGGATGAGCCCGACTGAACATAAAGAGTTAAGGAGACGGGTGGAGGAGCTGATATCGAAAGGGTTTATTCGGGAGAATATGAGCCCATGTGCTGTCCCGGCACTTCTAATGCCTAAGAAGGATGGATCATGGCGTATATGTGTAGACAGTCGAGCCATCAATAAGATAACGGTTAGGTATCGTTTTCCCATTCCTCGCTTAGATGATCTACTTGACCAGCTGAGTGGTGCCAAGATTTTTACGAAGCTGGACTTGAAGAGCGGCTATCACCAGATTTGGATTCGTGTTGGAGATGAATGGAAGACCGCATTCAAGACTAGGGAGGGGTTATATGAATGGCTGGTAATGCCATTTGGGCTGTCGAATGCGCCGAGTACGTTCATGAGAGTGATGAACCAGATTTTGCGGCCTTTCATTGGTTGGTGTATGGTTGTGTATTTTGATGATATCTTGATCTACAACGCCGACCCCGAGCAACACCTGGCCCACTTGCAAGAAGTCCTTTCTGTCCTTCGACGCGAGAAACTATATGCGGCGTTGAAGAAATGTGTTTTTATGAGTTCAGAAGTTCTTTTTCTTGGTTATGTTGTTGATGCTGATAGTTTGAGGGTTGACTCGTCCAAGGTCGAGGCAGTCAGGCAGTGGCCTAGACCAACGAGCATTACTGAAGTTGGGAGCTTCCATGGGTTAACCTCCTTCTACAGGCAATTTATTCCTCATTTCAGCAGTATTATGGCTTCCTTAACTGACTGCATGAAGGGAGGCAAATTCGAGTGGACTGAAGGGGCAGAAACGGCATTCCAAAAGATTAAGGAGCGTTTGATGACCGCCCCGATTCTTGTCCTGCCTGATTTTCAGCAACCCTTTGAGTTGCATTCTGATGCATCGAAGGTGGGGATTGGAGCAGTCTTGAGCCAAAACAGCGGGCCAATTGCTTTCTTCAGCAAGAAGCTGACGGGGGCGAATGTGAGATACAGCACCTACGATGTGGAATTCTATGTTGTAGTGCAGGCGGTGAAGCATTGACGACATTACCTTTTTCACAAGGAGTTCATTTTGTATACCGACCACGAGGCCCTGAAGCACCTCCATAGCCAAGATAAGGTGTCAGCTCGTCATGCATCATGGGTGGCTTACCTGGAGTGTTTTACTTTCGTGGTAAAGCACAAGAGCGGAGTCACTAATCACGTTGCAGATGCTCTTAGTCGGAGGCGTAGCATTCTGAGCAGGATAACGGTTGAGGTACTTGGTTTTAGTTTTTTTGCTGAGTTGCTTGAAGTCGACCCCTATTTTTCAGTGACGCTAGCTAAAGTTTGGGCTGGAGAAAGAACAAAATACGTGTTGCAGGATGGTTTTCTTTTCAGGGGAAATCAGGTTTGTATTTCTAATTGTAGTTTGCGAGCCCACATTATTCAGCAGCTACACGGCAAGGGTCATGTGGGGAGAGACAGGACCTTGCAACTGGTCCAGTCATCGTATTTCTGGCCTTCAATTCGTAAAAAAGTGGAGAAGTACGTGCATCGCTGTAAGGTTTGTCAAGTGTCCAAGGGTACAACAACTAACGCGGGGTTGTACATGCCCCTGCCGATTCCCTTGCAGCCATGGGTGGATATCACTATGGATTTCGTCCTCGGCCTGCCCCGTACCCAAAGAGGAAATGATTCTATATATGTGATCGTCGACAAGTTCTCCAAGATGGCACACTTTATTCCGTGCAAGAAGAGCACTGATGCTGTGCGAGTTGCTCAGTTGTATTTTCGGGAGGTATACCTTCTGCATGGTCTGCCAATCTCCATTGTGTTCGATAGGGACACCCGCTTCTTGAGTCATTTCTGGCGGAGCCTTTGGAAGATGGTGAACACCGAGTTGAACTTCAGTACGTCGTATCACCCACAGACAAATGGACAAACAGAAGTGGTTAACAGGTCATTAGGCAATCTGTTGAGAGGTTTAGTAGGGGAGCACGTGAAGAGCTGGGATCAGAAGTTAAGTCCAGTGGAGTTGGCGCACAACCACGCTGTTAATCACAGCACTGGTTTCAATCCAGTCCAAGAGGTATATTCTTTTACTCCCCGGGGTCCCCTTGATCTGTTACCCGTGCCGGAAAAGACCAGGATTCATGGCAAGGCGGCTGACTTCGTTCACAGGCTGCAAGAGATCATGAAACTGTGCAGAATAATTTGAAGAATGCTGCCATGAAATACAAGGCTGTTGCTAACCGAAGGAGAAGGCACGTGGAGTTTGAAGTTGGCGATTTTGTTTGGGCTGTCCTTACAAAGGATCGATTTTCTGCTGATGACTACAACAAGCTCGTTGCTAGAAAGATTGGTCCTGTGGAGGTCGTTGAGAAGATCAATTCGAACGCCTATCGGCTTAAACTTCCTGCCACATTCGTACTGCCGATGTGTTTAATGTTAAGCACATGATTCCTTACATAGGTGATAGCTCGGACGATGACGATTCGAGAGCGAATTCTCTCCATCCAGGGTAGAATGATGCGGCAGAAGACCTGACAAGTCAGTACCTGGAGAAAATTAGGTTCTGACGATCCTATTTTGAAGGAAATGGCCTCTGGAGCAAAACTCACCGCTTTGCCGTGACTTTTCGATATTTAAGGCAAATTCCATCGTTTATGGCCTCAAATAGGCTATTTATGTTAATTAGGGTGTTTTTACAATTTTAGAAAAGTTTAGTTTTTTTATGCAATATAGGTTTTCTTAAACCCAATTTAAGTTTTGTGTAAGCCCTAGGGCTAAAGGAGTCGTTTTTTGATTATTAATAAAATTCAAAACTTTCGTGCTTTGTCCAATCTCGGATCGATTCGAGTTTGATGCATATTCCCTGGTATTCGTAGAGTCAACATGTATAAAATGTCTTAGTTCCGGTATTCGTGCGCGAATTAACGGGCCTGTGACGGTTACTCGCGTTGTATGCTGCGTCACATTGTCAAGATCTACGGGGCATGTAAAGTGGTTCGCTCAACTATAGTATTGATTATATGTCGGGTCAAGATTCCGGGGGAGGGACAACGCAAAGGAAAATAAATAAATCAATAAATCAATAAAAGGCAAAAACTGAACAAATCTAATAATCAGTTCAATTCGACATAAAAGCAAATGAAAAATGCAGTGCACAAAGTTCAGAGATTAATGATAACTAACTAATTAATGATAACTAACTAACTAATTAAGCCGATGACGCTCGCTAATGTGAATCCAAAGCTACAAATGATTTTCGGAAGGATGGCCGACAATTTTGAACTACTGCAAGAAAAATGGAAAAGGAACACCTTTAATTAATTGACCTTTTTTTTAGGGGAGATCTATAAATCTAGACGTGTTGGTCATCAGGTGAGATCTTGCGCCACTACACTGCATCTTATTTGATTGATTAAATATATTGACTTCGGTATCAAATAGTTTGTCTTCTTCATCAATTTATGATTACGTCTAGTCTGGTGTATTTAAAATGACAAGATATATAAGGTTAATGTATGCGATGTAAGCTCCTTTAATTTCGGACGGTCTCCAAGATAATATAGTTTCGTGTTTCATAACTTTGTGTCTATGTCTTGCTTTAACTTATTTAGGCGTGTGTTGGTCACAAATGTAAGTAGGTTTGGAATCAATATTTCTGCGTCCATTTAAGGATTTCGATTATTGTTGAGTTCCATAGAATTAGATGTGGTTATGAGATGTGACCATGAGATATCATGATGGTTGGACTTGACTATGTTACATACTTATGGGTGGAGAGCACATATAGTTCGAATATTTATAAATAACAAATTAGTTGAAGTCGGCTTGTATAAATTTACGCACCTAAAAGAAGGGTCTAGGTTAAGGGTCACCGTAACTGGAGGGTAGATCATAATGTTCCCAGATTAGACATGCTCGATAGACTCTCTATTTAGTATATCACATATATGTCTTGTATATGAATAAATGTAAGAAGTTTTGGAATCAACATTTCTGCATCCATTTAAGGATTTATTATTATTATTATTATTGTTGTTGAGTTCTATAGAATTAGACAATGAGGTTAATGATCTGGACCCAATCGTTTCTAGACTCAGTCGTCTCGTTGGGGGTACTCATGTGAAGACAAGGCCAGCCCATTGCAAAATCTTGGCTCTTCCCCACTAATAATGCTGTATCCTCCCTGCAAGCAGAAGCCAAGGCTGTTTTATTGGCTGTTTCGGTTGCACTTGAACATGGTGGGGACAGGATCAGCTTGAGGTGTGATGCCATCCTGCTAGTTGAGTCGATTCACCATCCTTCCACTTCCCCTTGGGAGATCGATCAAGAACATTTATAACATCATTATCGGATTTAGTTTCCCTTCTTAGTAGATTTTCGGCATAGAAATGTACTTGAATTCCTCGTTCTGATAACTCTCAATCGAGCACATGACTCAGGATGACTTGGTCTCAAGTCAAATTTTATGTAATTTTGTATGTCTGATGTTTATCCCGGTCATATTGTACTCCAAGACTCCATTTAATTATTAGTACTAATCATCTTTACCTATAAAAAATAATTAGATGTGGTTATGACACGTGACAATGAGATATCATGGTGGTTAAATTGACTATATTACTATACTTATGGGTAGAGCCCATATATTTCGAACATTTGCAAATAGCGAACTACTTGAAGTCGATCTTATATAAATTTACGGACCTAAAAAGTTGGCTTGGGTTTTAAGGGTTAATAATGTAACTGAAGGTAGATCACAATGTTCCTAGATTAGACATGTTCTCCGTTACGTACATCACATGTATTTGAATAAATGTATAACATCGCGTCTATGAAGTTTAGAACTTAAGGTTACTTGGTACATCATTAATGTACACAATAACTCAAATCGTAGGACATTTTTAATTTATCTGAGTTGTGAATTTTTTATTATAATTTACTCAACTTAATGTGCTTTTGAAATAAAATCATGGTAGTGATGCGTCTTGTAAATACATGAATCATGCCAGCACATACTTATAGCAATTCTTGCAAATGTATAAACGTGCCAAATAGTCGTTTCAGCTATTAATATATTATAAATAGCAAATCTTATATTTGAATGTAATTGTAACGTCAGCTATTTGAATAAATAAATATATTTCTTTCGGTAAATTAAAATGGTTAGAAACATTACTCTCGCGATTTCGGGAATCGTGCATTAAAGGTCATTCCCACTCCCAACAAGTGCACTTCCCAATATTCGAACTTATATTCTTCTCCTCACGGGAGGTTAAGATTGCTTACCACTCAACCAACACTATATTAGTAATATAAATAAATTTAGAACAATCTTTTTCATGTAAAAAGATTGTGCGCAGTTCTTGAAAACTAAGATGGATATATATATATATATATATATTTTTCCCGTAATTGAAGGTTCGTAAAGCTTAAGAAGGAGGAAACTACGATTGTCTTTTTACTTCTTTTTCTTCAATATATTCGAAAAAAGTCCTCGTCACAAAAGAAGAGGGGGAGTGTGGTATGCATATAACTAGTTAATTAAGGTGGCCACCATTCTATTTATTATTCTTATTTTGGTAGAAAGTGATGAGACGACACAATTTGCTAATAGGACATGAGCCTGTTGCAATCTTTCATGACAAATTAAATTCATGGATCAATCAACAATACTTTGTACAGTGTCTGTCTGTCTGTCCATAGATTAATACTTTTCCTTGGTCTTGCTCTTTGCAAAAACAATCACCATTAGTTAAACTTTTACATGATCGACCCGATACCAGAGAAGGTGATAATGAATCTGGACGAATATATATCTACGCAGAACTGCTGCTAATACCCTTGACCTCGACATGTCGATCATTTATAAGAAGCTTTTTGTACGTTTTTACCGCTCACTCAACCTCATCAACCAATAAATAGTAATCTATTATCATTTCAAATTGATGTCTTTAAAAAACTTATGCAATTGCATCTGCGAGTAAAACTATCATAAGGGTTTGCAAGCAAGGAAGAAAAATAGATATAAGGAGAATTCAACTTATTGAATTAATTATTGAACTTTTTTTACCTCCATTTCTCTGTAAATAAATGAAAGTCATTATATCACAATAACCGAATTTTGAAACAACAAAAGATTAGTGATATAATGTCACTGGATTAGGTAGTATAAGAATTGGCATGAGGGGTCATTATATTTCGACCCTAGAGCACGTCAAATGCTGACTGAACATTTAATTTTTCAACGGATGGGTGCAGAACGGAAATTTGTTTCCACTTATGGGGTCTCTTTGCATGTTTAAACTTTAGGGAGACTAATACGAAAATTCACCTAAATTGGGGGCCCAAAATGCTGAAGGGCCCCACATACCCGCAAACCGGTCCATTCCCTCCAAAATCTCTCTCTCTCTCTCTCTCTCTCTCTCTGTGTAAAACCCTAAATCGTCATTTCTCCCAATCTTCCCGACCATAGATCTTCCGCGATGAATCTTTCCAATGATCACCGAGCTCCGCAATCCGCCGATTCGGTCCCTCCGAAGACCACCGTGCTTGTCCAATACAGCCGCCGGCGCCACCTCTCCGGCTGCCCGAAGCCCCATCACCCGGCGATAACTTCCGTCTTCTCCCGGAACAGGAACAAGCCAGTCTTGGTTCCCCGCCCCTCGATCCCGAGGAAGACGAGAGATCTCCCCAATATATCGGAATGCCATGCATGTGGGTTCAGGATCGACCTGAGCAGCGGTAGGCACCGACTCCAAACCCTATACAGCGAGTGGCGCATTGTTTTGCTTTGTAGAAAGTGCATTTCTCGGGTGGAGTCTTCGGCTATTTGTTCATACTGTTTCGCTGAGGTGTCTGATGGTTTCCGGTGTCGTGATTGTAATAGGATGATCCATAAGAGTTGTTTCATGGATTATAAGAGCACTGCGCCTTGGTCCTATTCGTGTTCTGGCTCAGAGTTCTCTGTTTGCGTTGATTGCTGGGTCCCGAAATCGCTGGTACAGAATTGTACATTGAGACGAAAGAGAAGTGCCGGGAAGAGCCGTGAGATGGCTTGTGCAATAACATGTGAGAGGATCAAAGATTCGGGGGACATTGCTAAACCACTTCAGAATGTCGAGAAGGGTGCAAGTTCTGTGAGGGGCAGCAAGAATGAGGACTGTGTAAGATCCAGTGATGATACAGTGGTGAAGGAAAATGTTCCCCTCCTGAGCAATTCCCTTGGAGCCAAGAAAGATGAAACAAATCCGCGGGAGTGCAATGAGACGGGTGCCAGTGATAGAGTGGTTGATGATGCTGAATTGGCCTTTCAATTGCATAGGTCTATGAATAGCTCGCCTAGAATATCAAAGAAGTTATGCTTAGATAAGAACAGAATGAGTATCATGGTTTACAGGCGGATAAAAAAACGCGTCGGCAACCAGTCTATTGGGACATCGGAGTCTGGAAATGTGAGCAATAGTGAGAGCAATTCTATATTTCCTATGACGTCACTCCTTGATTCTTCAGTAAATGTTCATCTGGGTGAACCAGATAGAGTGGTTGATCGAGGGTCTAGTCAGGACGATTGTGCTTGCATTGTTAAGTGTGCTGGTGAAGATGAAAAATTGCACGTACCTATGAAGGAGGGCAAGGGAAGTACGTCTGATGGCACGGGAACTGAATCTCAGTCCTGTTCAAAGCATGATGAATCCATGAAGCTGGTGGATGTAGGAAATGTTCAGAAGGATGGTCGGTATCTGGTAACATATTGCAAGAAGAGACTAAGTACCTCTCGCACTTCACAGAGAGTGACTGTAGGTCTGGGTTTCCTCTCCTCACATCCCCCAACTGAGCAGGTGAAGCCTCAAAATCATTGTGGTAGCTGTGGAGTCCGTGCAGTGCTTTGACGAGAAAAGGATGGCAGCAACCTACTGCAAGCGCAGCCATGATCTGATCAAGATCTCCGACGTCCCCATTGAGCTCGTGGAGCTGGAGATCCTCTCGTTCAAGGCGTATGAGCCCATTCTTCTCCTCGAGCGACATCGTTTAGTCAGTGTCGACATTAGGATCCGCAACAAGGGAGGTGGGCACACGTTGCAGATCCACACTATCCGTCAGAGCATTGCCAAGGCTCTGGTCGCCTTCTACGAGAAGTACGTTGACGAGTAGAGCAAGAAGGACAAGGACATCTTGGTCAGGTAATTAAAGTAGTTCCTTTTACCTGGAAATTCACGTGCTTAGGTTTTTCCTAGTTCATTGATGCCAAATATCAGCTGTGATCGTGGAACCCCATGCAAGCTCTGTTTTTTGTTTCAAATAAGTTCATGTGCCGCCAACTTGTAACCTATCTTGCACATAGGGAGAGTTTGAGTTTCATCGACCTCTTAATGATTGTCAGTAAGATGTCAGTAGGAGAGAAATAAGAATGCTGGTGACCTTGGATGATTCTGCAGGAAGTGAAGTTATGGTTGATGATCCATTAGAAATGAAGTATATGGATATATTAGTGCATTTTGTGAATTGTGGATTGCTCATGGAGACGAGCTAGTATAGCAAATTGCTAATGATGATGGGGTTGGTTTGGTAATGTTGGCCAGGTATGATGGTACCCTGCTTGTTGCGGACCCAAGGAGATGCGTGCCCCAGAAGTTCAGTGGTCACAGGGCTTGTGCGAGGTTCCAGAAGAGTTACTGTCGAAGGAAAAAGTGGATGCATATTGGACAACAGTTGCCCCGTTTTGCTTTTTCATTCCTGGTTTTGGTTTTTTATTTTGGAGTTAAGGACGAGCATATGGATTCTAGAACTTTGCTGCCATTCTTGAGATATAAAGAAGCTTATTAACAGGCCATATACTTTGTTTGTTTGTTTTTTGCAGACTAACATGGTTTAGTGTTATAGTCTCAACTCGTTGTGCGACATTATGAATTACTGCCTCATGAAGTTTTTAATATATTCATACATCTGTCGATGCCCTCCACTTCCAGTGTTGTATGAATGTAATTGCATTATTAGTAAGATGCTCTTCGTTATGATCTCCATGAGTAGTCTTTCTTTCTTTCGAGCTGTTTCACTGTGGCTGTTGCTTTGTTGTGTAGCTCCTTCTAGTGCAATGTCTGTTAAACCGTCGATGCTTTCGGAGACTGAGTGTTGTAGTTTGGTGTTGTGATTATGCTCGGAAGCGCGATGAGGCGCAATTTTACATTTTTGATTGGATCTCAATCATGCGCAGTGGTAAGATGCTTCAAGTATGGGAAAATTGAGGGTCTGGTGTATGGTAGTGTGGGGTTAGACTACATCTAGTGTCATCTAAAACGCATGATGCTCGTGTAAAGCTGCATTGGGTTGGATTCGGTTTATTTACGTGTTTGTTGTTAGCGTCCGACATTTGCCCTCCTTCGTCCACTGTTTCTCTCTACAATTCCCCTCCTCTTTTTTTAATATTTTAAAATACTTTTTATTGCAAAAAAGTTCGTATTACATTTTTGCGGGAGACCTAAACACAAAATGAATAAAGACAAAATGTTTTTCCTTGAAAAAAGGATTGCAAAGAAAAAGAGACGGAATGAGGATGTAATTTAAAAAATTTCAGAAGTTAGGGACCATAACATAACATTTTCCTGATAAAAAATTTAATTGAAGTACGAAAACGATGAAATAAAAAGGAAAATGGCTAAAACAGAAAAGTAAGCAAAGTTATTGGATGAAAATGAACAAAATAAAAAGAAAAGAAAATAGACTAAAATAGAAAACAATCTAGAGGTAGCGGGCTAAAAGTGCAACTTTCTTTTTACAGGTCACAGGTTCTGTATCTATTGGGACAACACTTACTCTTTTATTAGTTATTTAAGATTTCTATTTTATTATACTAGATCTTGAACTTTCTTTATAACCGTAAAAACAATTTAAAGGCCATCATCGATCAAAGAGAGGAGGATGTTGGAGTCTCATAAAATTATCATACTCGGTCATAACGGGTACGTACATTATGCAATTATCACAATGCATGCATGATTCAATATTTCATTGGCAACTTTGTTTGATTTCTTTGAACAAATAAGAAAAGAATGAACTCGTGAATGAAGTAGTCTTGATCGACTAGCTAGTGATAATATATTGAGATTGAGAATGAAGTAAAAATATTCAGCAAAGGGAATGACGTAACAATTAGATGGGTGAGCACTTTTCAACATTTACAAAAACGAAAAAAGGAAAAAAAATAGAAAAACACAGCTGTCCTACCGTAGCGTAGCGCTCTTTTCTCCCATTATGTCTCAACTTAGTCATCTTTTATCTATTTTTCTCCTCCTTCCTCCTTCCAAGTGGACCTCAGATGTTAATTTTGCGTTTAAGTTTTAGAATTGAGTAGAGTTGAATTTTGATTTTAATTGATTATAATGATTGTATTGTTAAATTATGATAAAAATTTAATAAAGTAATGAATAGTTGAGAAAAAATAATAATTGCGTTAATTATAAAAAAATAATGAATAATTGATATAATTTAATATTAAAAATTGAATTGAATAGTTAAAAAAATTGAAAAAAAAATTATGTTATTGAATTGAAAGTAAATAAAGTTAAATAGCGTAATAAAATTAAAATTGGTTTGTAAAATGAAACATGTTGTAATATTCAGCAGAGGAAATGATGTAACAATTAGAATGGGTGAGCGGTTTTCAACATTTACAAAAAAGAAAAAAGAGAAAAACACAGTTGTCCTACCGTAGAGTAGCGTTGAGGGTCGGTCCAGCTGGGGAAGAATTTTCGTGAAAGAAGAGGCTGCGGGGAAAGGGAGCAGAAGGGAATGAAAAGGAAAAGAGAAAGAAAAAGGAAAGAATTGACCGGGGCTTCAGCTGAGAACAGCAACGGGCAGGAGGTGAAGATGTTCAGAGGGTGAGCTGTGAGGTGAAAAGGGGAGATTTCGTGAGCAGAAGGAAGAGGAAGGAAAAGGCAAAAAATTTATGGCTGGCTCAGGTCAGGTCAGGAGAACAGAGAACAGAAAAAGAAAAGGAAATGGAAAAGAAAGAAAGAGGGAAAATGACCCCGCTTTGACTTCTGCTTTCTCTTTTTTCCTTTTTTAATTATTTATATTCATACGGGTGTTCATCGACCGATAAATCGATTTTTGGGAATGCATCGTCATTTCCGTAATGGGGATTTCGAAATCATGAAATTCGAGAAATAATCAACTCTATGAGAATTTTAATTTGTGTTAGTGGAGACGGAATCTCGACAAATCGATATCAAGCCCCTTGACGCGCGTCGATTGTAAATTGCTCAATTATTTTCGGATTTCTCGTCTTTTCAAACGGGCATCCAAAAAATGATACGAAAATACTGTTGCGTTCAGAAAAATTTAGAGGTCAATATTATGTAGAGAATTATTTTTCGACCTCGAGTATCGCACTGAATATTGAAAATTAAGATTAATGTAGCAAAGCCCGAGAATATCCGCAGAGTATTTTTCTGAAAAATGTAAAATCGGATTTAAATTAAAAAATGTTTCATTTTCAAAAGTTGTGAATGCTCGAGCAAAGAGTCAAAAATACTTCCCTCCGATAAATGATTGAAATGAAGATTTTGCCCTCGTTAGAGTCAGTGAACCAAAACGGGATACTAACAATATATAGAGAGAGAGTTGAGGTTAGAAGAGAAATTGATAAGCATAGTTGGTACTCAGAAAGGAGAAGTAATTAGGGACAAGATATTATTGTGTGATGAAAACTTGAATTCATAATGCCTTAATTGAAGAACCCACTCGATTAGGCATAATTATGTTTATTTAGGTCAATATGTACGTGAAATTCGCCAAATATGATGGCATATACAGAAGTAGTCGAAGCTTTTTATTATGGACCCTAATTTTATTGTAGTTCATATATTACATCGCCACTTCCCGACTTACAAATAATATCTATATACAATAACAGATTAAAGAACATCTTGAAGATGCCGAATTATTTTATTTTTATTTTTTGTCACCAAATTGTTGTCCTTCTCGATAGCTTCTTTTGGCTGGGTTCGCTCATCAATTCTATCAACAAGAGCAAAGGGAAAATGAATGCCACATCATTTACTTAAATTCCCGCGGGAATATAAATGAATAATAAGAAATGATAATTTTGACTAATTCTAGAAATTTATTATAATCCAAAATAATTTGATATGAATATGAATTTGAAGCAATTATTAATAGAATGAATTTTATCAATATTCATAGAGACCTCTTCACTTCCTTTTGTGAAACTCTTCCATACCATTCCCTTCCTAGCTAGGTTGAACGAACTTCTTTGTCCATCTTCCATTTAGGGAGTTAAGGCTTGTCATGAATTGCCTAATAGAATTTTGTATTTTGGCCGCTATATATAGGCAAAGGGAGCCATATACTTATTTGATTTTAAGATTAAAATTTTACTTTACCCGACTCAATTATATTCTTCCATAAATTCAACATTACAATTATTACTGTTTTTTCTTTTTTCTTTCTTTTAACTCATTTTTTTTCTAACCATTTTTATAATTAATTTTTTAATAATAAATTTCATATCTACTTTACATCTATATATATATATATATATATATATATATTCTCACACATCCATATATTTTTCAACATTAATAATAATAATCTTTTTTAATCTTTTTTTACTCTCTAAAATTGAATTGAATTGAGTTAAAATCTCAACTAAAAAATCAAACACACGATTAATATGTGACTCAGATTGTAATTCAAGAAGAACCAGCTTTCCAGTCATTTCTTCGTCATTTTCTTCTTTTGTTTGTTCCCTAATTTTGGTTTGGAAATCAGCGAAATGCCTGGATCAAGTGCGCCCTATACGAAATATTTTCGTAGCCCAAGAATTGCCTTATGAACAATATACTTACAGAGACTTCTGCCAGACTTTTTACCATTTCTATGGTGCAACAGAATGTCATAATCTAGCGGGATATTATAACTCAAGCTATATACATATATATTTATATATAGCATTGGAAATTCAGCTTCCATATATTAAGTATGCTGTCAAGGTTATAAATGCGGATGATATGCTATCAAATATTATGAAATGAAACTTCCATTAAAATGGAACCAGTCCCACCACCAGCTATATTTCTTTTGAAGCAATATTGGATTTTCTTTCTTTCTTTTTTTTTTGGATTCTTTTATCTACCGTCTAGCTTGAATTGTTACATCCCCTAGGTGAATGTACATAATTTGATATCTTCTTTCCCCCACTTTTATTCCGTCGTTTCTCCAGGAAAGGATAAACGAATGGACGTAGCATAAATGAATCACCCCAAGTTGAGTCTAGTCATGCAAATTAATAATGTCACTACTTCCTATGTCAACGTGACCTAAGATATATATATATATATATATATAGAGAGAGAGAGAGAGAGAGAGAGAGTTGAGGTCAGAAGAGAAATTCATAGGCTTAGTTGGAACTCAGAAAGGAGAAGCAATTAGGGCCAAGATATTATTATGTGATGAAAAATTGAATTTATAATGCCTTAATTGAAGAACCCACTCGATTGGGCATAATTATGTTTATTTAGGTCAATATGTACGAGAAATTCGCCAAATATAATGGCATATAACTTCATTATCATGCACGGCAGCCATTTATTTAATGAGCTAACCAACAGTAGTTAGCTTAACCGTACCGAACTGGCAGGCGTTAGCATTACCGGGGCCCGCCAAAAAAAAGCTGCATGGTTGCCATATATGTCTGTGCTAGTTGCCATATTTAGTATTTACGTCCATGCATGGTTTTTGATAGTGACAGTGTACGGTTTTGCATGAAAAGCTCCAAACTGCAAATCAACTGCGTTTACACGTTAACTCTAATTGGCAAGTTAACTCTAAAAGTCAGCAAGTCATAATTTTTGCCCCTTTTTCTGGTTTACTTTTTTTTTTTTTTGTCCATGCTTTATATGCCCAGGGTCACATTTATATGCTAAGCACGATCGGATATAAAGTACTAATGATAAATGTACACAAGCTTATAAATGCGAGCGAAATTTTCTCTCTTTGTATTAACAGACCCCTCACTCGGTCTAGCCACCCAGAGGAGCATCAAAAATAAAAAAGAAAACAAAAAAACAAAGAATGAGTGCAAGTAAAAGTGAGTGACAGGAAAATGGTAGAGAGAACATCATGGACAAAACAAAAGGCCAGAAGAAAATGCTGAAGTGTCGTCAGAGAGACTCGAAAGCAATGAATGAAAATGCTAGAAACTTGAATCAAGTTCTTCATTCAAGTTCAATAAAGACAGCTGACCAACAAACCAAACTCAGAAGAGAATCAAGTTCCAGCGTTCTGCAGTTCCTCCCCTTTCGGCTTCGGCTCCGCCTCCACTGCCCCAGCCTCCGTCCTTTCATTTTTAGGCATTGGCTCCTCCGCTTTCAGCACCAGCTCCTCATTGTTCGCCACTCCGTCGTCTGCGGCCAGCTCCGGCTCGTCGCTGTTCAACGCTGCGTCATCTGCCGCCAGATCTGGCTCATCGCTGTTCACCTCTGCATCATCTGCCGCCAGTTCTGCCTCATCAGCGTTCGGGTCGGCTCCATCCACTATAAGCTCTCCCTCTCCGTTGTTCGGCGCACCGGCTGTAGCTGCTGCTCCGTCCCCTTTCGGGACTCCGTCCTCAGTTGCGGCAGTGTCGGGCCCGTCCTTATTTGGGGACCGTTTCTACTCCGTTCGGTACAGCTTCGGGTTCCAGCTCGCCCTTGTTTGGGATGGCATCCTCCGCCGCTAGCACCACCTCTTCCCTTCTCGGGACGCCGTCGTCTGCTGCTTCTGGACCTTCTCCGTTTGGTGCACCTGCTTCCACTTCTGCTTCCCTTTTGCCTCATCCACTATAAGCTCTCCCTCTCAGTTGTTCGGCGCCCCGGCTGCGGCCGCTGCTCCGTGCCCTTTCGGGACTCCGTCCTCAGTTGAGGCAGTCTCGGGCCCGTCCTTAGCTTCGGGTTCCAGCTCGCCCTCGTTTGGGATGGCATCCTCCACCGCTAGCACGACCTCTTCCCTTCTCGGGATGCCGTCGCCTGCTGCTTCTGGACCATCTCCATTTGGTGCACCTGCACCTGCTTCCGCTGCCAGCTCGGGCTCACTTTCTGGAGCAGCGGCAGCTCCGTCCACTGGCAGTTCAGGGCTGTTTGAGGCAATTACAACCAAAGTTTTCATAATCGCGATTCTACCTAGAATCGGTCGAGGGTCGTAAAATCGTGAATCGTAGAATCGTAACGTGAATCGTAAGATTCTACCTAACATTAAAAACATAGCATATTTATATATGTACTATCCTTTCCTGAGCAAAAAAAAAATCAATCCTTGATTCCTTATATTCAAAAAAGGACCAAAAACCAAAAACCAACAATAAGTTATAAAAGGCTTAAAAGCACAAAATATCGTTACAAATTATCGAAATTCAAAGTCTAAATCATAACTCAAACTCTCAAAGTAAACTGTTAACAACATAAATTATAACACAGAAGGTCAAATCTCATCCAAATCTTCATCGTTACCAACATCATCATCATATAAAGTATCAAATTCATCCTCTTCGGGAAGCTCTAAGTCATCAACCGTGGCATGCTGTGGGGTGAGCATATTCTCTGCATCTTCATCGCCAATTTGACTCCCTCAACTTTCTTCGTCACCATCATCCCCACAACCAAGAGCACACAAGTTAAAATTATGCCTTGAAGTTACAGTATTCTCTGTCTCCTCTTCGGCAATCCATTCATCGTCGGAAGAAATGTCATCCACTTGAAGATCAACTTGCTTCCTGATCTTCTTATCCTTCAACTTCAAATTGTACATCACAAATACTAAATCATTTATCTTCTTTTGATGCAACCGATTTCTTCTCTTTGTGTGTACCTAGGAAAAACCAAAAAACAGTTAGTAGATATATTAAAACGAATTCTAATAAGCACATGATAAAAAAAGGGAATTCATAGAATACCATTTCAAAAGCACTCCAATTACGCTCACATCCCGAAGAGCTACAAGTCAAACTCAATATCTTTATACTAAATTTTTGCAACTCTGGGGTATCGGCACCATATGACTCCCACCAATCTGCCGATGTCTTCTTGAACCTCATAGACTTTGCCGATGAAAATCCAAAGAGGCCTCTCTCATGCTTGAATTCCTCTAGCTGCAAATCAACCTTATCCCTTTCTTCATCGTCTAACATTATATCCATAACCTTATATAATCCACGCATAACTTCCCTATCAGCTCTAAATTCAGAAGAGAAATGCAACTGATGATTCAAATAATAAGCAGCAGCATGCAAAGGCCTATGAAGTTGAACCTCCCATCTCTCATCAATAACCTTCCAAATGGGATCATAGCTAAAAGCATGAAACGAGCATTTATTAGATACTTTCAAATAATCAAATTTCTAATATAAATTTTAATGATGCATAAGTAATTAAAGATTAAGCATATAGCAGCTTATAAATAATTTTACCTCTTCCGATCATCCTTGAAGTTTGCTTTGATTTTCTGCTTTGCTGTCTCCATCTCATTATAAATAAAACCCATTGCGGGCTTTTCATCCGAATCCACCATGCGGAGCACCTTAATGAGAGGATATGTAGCCTTCAAACATGTATTAACATTATTCCAAAATCTATTATTCATAACAGTACGCTCCGCATACTTTCCACCTTCTAACTTCGCAAATCGACTCCCTTTCCATTGCATGGATGCAAACATAGTTCGTAGAGATCGAAGAGGCATAAGCATGGCAAAGCGAGTCTAATCAAATCTTTGCCCTTAGTGAAAGCTTCAACATTGTGATGAGGAGTGTTCTCGAGTAAATGAAGGTCGTAATCTTTCTCCCTTTCATTATCGTCAGCTCAAGTACCTTAATCTTCTTCTCTAAATCCTCTAGCATAAGATCTATGCAATGAGCTGCACAAGGAGTCCAAAATAACTTCTTCCGCTTCTCCATTAACATCTCACCTGCCGCCCTGTAATTGGCAGCATTGTCCGTGACAATTTGAACTACGTTCTCTTCCCCAACTTGCTCAACTATATCATCTATCATCTCAAATACTTTCACTGCAGTCTTGGATATATCTAATGTGTCAGTAGAAGTCAAAAAAATTGTTCCCTTAGGGCTATTCACTAAGAAATTGCATATGGACCTTCTCTTCTTATCAGTCCAACCATCTGACATTATAGAACACCCCGACTTTTTCCATATAGTTTTATGCTCCTCAAGCAATGACATAGTGTTATCAACCTCTTTTCTCAAATATTTATCACTAATCTCATGATAAGACGGCGGTTTCAATCCAACACCATACTTCCCAATCAAATGACACATCTTCTCAAACTCAGGATTCTTCACACAATTAAATGGAATTGCACTTGTATAGAAAAAACGGGCAATTTGCATGCAAACATCCTCTCTTAAATCCTTCTTCATCATTTGATTAATTGTTGGTTGTTTTTGCTTGCTTTGAATGTTCAAACTTCTCTTCTTAAAAAAACTAGAAATTTCAGTTGTTTCCTTTCCCTTTCTCTTTATACCAACCCCTGCATCTTCATCATCATTATCAACGTCTACAACATCATCATCCTCCAAACCACAACTACTAGCTTGTTTTTTCTTCATTGAAAGACCCTCTAAACGCATACAAATACTGAGCATATTATTCTTAACTTCATCAGGAACAGCATGACAAGGTGCCACGTTAATCTTGGTACATCCTAAGTGATGCTTCAATCTATAGGGACCTCCAGAAACTACCTTGTCACAATATTTACATTTAATTTTTAACCTCTCTACTGGAACTTCATAACCGTGTGCCCATGCCGGATCATCTCTAACTCCAGTTGCATTTTTTCTAGATTTGGCCACTGTCCCGGTATTACTAGCCGATGCACTTCCAGATCCACTTGCAGAAGCCATCTCTGTTCAACCCAAACTCAATAATCACCCACTCAACAAATCTAACATAAACTCAAAAAAAATCGTCCAGCGGAATTTACAGCACAATCAGTGCAGGCTCATTAGAAATTACAGCACAATCAGCAGACTCATAAACCTAAGGTTCTGTTATGATACTATCAACAGTTCAACACAACAATTTGCAATCTCAGTTCAGTTCAGAATCAGAATTTAGCTCTGCACGAGTCTCTTCCCCTCACTCTTGTATATTATCATTCTGTAATGCACTTCTTAATCCTAAGTCTGATTTTCTAGCAAAATTGTAATCTCAGTTCAGTTCAGTTCAGTAATCTCAGTAATCAGTAATCAATTCAGCAGACTCAGTGATCTCAGTTCAGTTCAGTAATTAATAATCAGTAATCAGTTCAGCAAACTCAGTAATCGGTTGAGTTCAGCAATCTCACTTCTGTAATGCTAATCTGGCATATGACTGACCTGCTCGAGATTACTAATCGAGTAATCTCACTTCAGTTCAGTAACCTCACTTCAATTCAGTAATCTAATCTCACTTTAGTTCATCGAATTAATCAATTAATCGAAGCAGAAGGCCATTGGATGTTCAAGATACGGTACCTGGAGTCTGGAAAGTCGAAAGTGGACGCTCTCGGCTCTCGGCTCTCGGCTGGACAGACTGCAGTGCAGAGACAGGATGAGCAAGCAACTGACTGGAAGCTTGGGCAAAATGCAGAGGCAGAGCAAGTAACTCACTGGAAGCTCGCGCAGATGACCGGAAGCAACTGACGGCAAGCTCGCGGAAATCAGAACTCGAAAATTGCGAAATCGGATCTGCGGACCGGCGGAACTTCAACCTTCAAGCTCGTCGGAGTCAGAACAACCGAACAAGACACACCGGTACGGGCAGAACAAGAAGAATCGTCTCGAAATGGGGCGGAAATTGAACAGCTCGGAAGATTGAAGAAGGCCAGTGGATTAGGGCATGGAGATGTCGGGGAGAAGGGGGGAAGCCGGAGAAGAAGAGGGGGGGTGAGAAGAGTCGGGCTCATTGCCAATGGGCTGGGCTTCGGCCCGAGGGCCCAAATCAGGCCTGCCCTCTGCGCCAGCGTGGGCCGAATCTGGAATCGCGGAATCAGCCCGATTCCGCGATTCTGCGATTCTGCGCCCGATTCAGCCGATCCCGATTCAGCCATAGGATCGGAATCGTATGACCCCTCTAGAATCATAGAATCGTACGATTCTACGATTCGAATCGTGATTCTAAGAACCATGATTACAACTGCCGCCGCCACCGCCGCCACCACCAGTTCGGTAGCGAGTTCGTCATCAGCAGCTTCAGCTGCTACTACTGGCTCATTTACCGGTTTTGGTGTGGTTTCCACTACTGCTTCTTCGGGGACCACCAGCTCTGTTCCAAGCTTCTCTTTGTCAACTAAGGTTACAACTCCGGCTTCGTCACATACCCCCTCGACCACTCCTGCCCCTGCATTTGGTATTACCTCTACTACCGCTGCAACAACCACCGTTACCTCTACCAGTACAGCTGCTAGAGTGCTCGAGCTCGAGACCCTTCTCGTAGCAGCAGAGCACAAGAATGTTGAGCTTGAAGAGCGGATCAGTTCCCTTGAGAGGCAATTGCAGAACCGGGTGAGGCAGAGGCCCTTATTTTTTGTATCGATCTCTCTCAATCTTCCTGTTTTTACTGAATCTCATATCGGTTTGAAAGCTATGTTTCAGTTTCTTTGGATTTGAGCTTCAGTAGATTTGTTTAATCCCTTCGTTGATTGAAATTTGAAACAAACTCTCATATCTTCGTCTATTGAATTGATAGAAGAACAAAAGTCCGAAGGGACTTTCTTCCTTTCCTTTTTTTTTCAGTTAAAATCGATTTGGTTTGTCAGTAAATCAATTTTGTTGTGACAAGATGCCGAATCAACCGATTTGATGAGTCGATTTATTAAGATTAATCCTTCCATCACTCATTAGGCAGGAATTCACATCGCATTTTTGGATGGAAAACTTAACGGTAGGACTAAAGTGAAC
The DNA here is from genome assembly GCF_007655135.1 of Punica granatum. Lineage (NCBI taxonomy): Eukaryota > Viridiplantae > Streptophyta > Magnoliopsida > Myrtales > Lythraceae > Punica > Punica granatum. The sequence continues at coordinate 36,628,769 of NC_045128.1, read as the reverse complement.
AAATAGTGTAAGGTTCAGGATGATATTGAATCAAAATAAAAGTTTAGGGCGGAAATGAAAAGGCAGCGAAAAGTTGAGGACTAAAAATGACTTTTTCCTTTTTTTTCCTTCGTCGAGGAGATATACTAAAAATCCTGATTTTTTTTATTGATTTGCGATAAAGTACGTGAAAATTGCATATTTCTTAAATTTGGATTGACCGCTTATGCATTTCGTTTTCTAATCCAAATAGAGAGAAGCTGTGGTGGAGGGGAGCTTCTCAAAAAAGCTGCGACAGGCTAGTTACTGTGCCATGAGGGGTGCCATGACAGTGGCGTCGATCATAATTGGTATTGGGGCCGAAATTGGTAACTGGCACGAGATGGTGGAAGTCAGCTTCTCCGGGTTCATCGGAGCGATCTTGGCCTTTGCCATAGAAGAGTTGCTAACGGCGTGGTCTGACAAAAAGACCACGGAAGCTCTCCTAAAGCTTGCTAGGGCAAGCCGAGAAGCTACAGAGGAAACGGTGGAATTAGGGCGAGTTCCTCCGATACCGATAAGTGCAGATATCCCCCGCCCTTGGTTGTTTGCTGCTCTCAAGGGCGTTTGCTTCGCTGCTGGGTCGATCCCCCCGCTGTTGTCAGCGGTTCTCATCAAGAACTATACCCTGAGGATGTGGATGGTGGTGGTTGTGGCCACCACCATCTTCCTCCTGACCGGCATAGTCGGCGGGTTCTTGGAGAAGGCTTCAGTGGTCCATTCTCCGGTTCGAGTCGTCGTTGCTGGGTGGTTTTCGATCGGCATCAGTTTCGCCTTCAGCTGGATTTTCGATCGTATTGAATTGGGATAAGGTAAGCTGTTATGAATCAAATTATTTAGGGACCAAATTGTAATAAAGAAAGAATATTGTTCTCTCTCTTCTTGGTGTGGGATGTCACTGTGTCCAATGGGTTGTGCATGATTTGGCTTGAAGCGTTCGCTCAAGCAAACTACTATGGTTAGTGTTTGAGGTGGCCTGAAGGATTTCTTTCGAGATTTAGTGATCTAGGGGTTTCGTTGAGATGACTCTCTAGCTGATGATGGATTCTAGAAATTTGCTGTTATTTTTATAGCTGTATGTATCTGTAAAACTCGTACCAAATCATTGAAATGGATCCTTCCCCAAATTACAAATGGTAAAATAGGAAAAACTCGAAACTGAAGGGGACTAACTCGAAGGAGGGAAAAACTACAGGGGCAGATTGACAAACAGTTAGCCCTTTAGTCCCTCCTCTCTTCAAATTCTGTTCCGTCTTGTAGAACTGAATTAACACCAATCAAATTCCCACCGCTTTCTCAGGCTAAACTCGAGGCCATTCTACGGCTCGCTCGAAATCAGGACCCTGACCGACACCCTGTCCGGTCGAGAACTAAGGAAGGATGCCCCAAAAAAAATCTAGAACAAAAGAAAAAATAATAATACGAAAACGATCGATTTTAGACAAGATAGAAGAAACAGAGGAGAAACTAAATTTCATTGACCGTTAATGGCCGGTTCTTTTCCCTTTCCCCTAAATCACGTCAACGCCACCTTCTTAGTCTGACCAGCTCTCCTTATTACGTTTTAATTTCTTCTCCTTCCTCCTCTTCTGCTAAACATCGTCACATTCGGTAAGAAAAGCTAAAACAAAACGAAAGAAATGTCTCCGAGCAAATTGCGAAAAGCCATCGGGGCTGTCAAGGACCAGACCAGCAACAGCCTAGCAAAAGTCGGGAACAGCAGCTCCCTCTCAGACCTTGACGTGGCCAATGTCAAGGCGACTCGTCACGAGGAGTTCCCAGCGGATGAGAGGCACATCCGTGAGATCCTCAGCTTGACGTGCTACTCCCATGCCCACATAGGCGCCAGCGTCAACACTCTCTCTAGGCGCCTCAGTAAGACCAAGAATTGGGTGGTGGCACTCAAGTCCCTCATGTTGATCCACCGGTTGCTGGCCGATGGCGACCCTGCGTATGAGGAGGAAATATTTTTCTCGACGAGGCGAGGGACCCGCCTCCTCAACATGTCTGATTTCCGAGACACTTCGAGGTCCAACGCCTGGGACTACTCAGCATTCGTCCGCGTGATTGCCCTGTATCTCGATGAGAGGCTGGACTACAGGATGCAGGGAAGGAGAGGGAAGAAGAGTACGTTCGGACTCGATTAAGAAGAAGAGGCTCACCAACCCCCCCACAAGGCCACGCCAGTCCGTGAAATGAAAGTCGAGCAAATGTTCTCCAAGATGCATCATCTGCAACAGATCCTAGACCGTTTCCTCGCACGCAAGCCAACAGGTTGGTGTAGCATCTTACACCCATTATCACCAATAGGAAGCTAGAGACTCACCGGAAGAAAGCTCTTCGAGTACCATTATCATCACTCCTTAATTTGAATAACGTCATGATGACAAGAAGAACATGCGAAACAAAAGAATGCAGCACGTCAGCTACATTAAAAAAATGTCAAATTTTGGCAATCCTCTTTCGGGTTTAGCATTGCAGCGTCCTCAGCACCTGCCACAGCTGCCTCCAGAGCCCCAGCCACAAAATCCACATCTTTCTCATTCGCTTCTTCCCCTGTCTCTAGCTCCTCAACGGTTACCACCACCACGAGTGCATCAACACCAGCAGCTGGTACCTCTGCTTTAGCCGCGTCTTTTGCATCATTGGTAGCAAGTTCGTCATCAGCAGCTTCAGCTGCTACTACTGGCTCATTTACCGCTTTTAGTGTGGTTTCCTCTACTGCTTCTTCGGGGACCACCAGCTCTGTTCCAAGCTTCTCTTTGTCAACTGAGGTTACAACTCCGGCTTCGTCACATACCCCCTCGACCACTCCTGCCCCTGCATTTGGTATTACCTCTACTGCTGCTGCAACAACCACCGTTACCTCTACCAGTACAGCTGCTAGAGTGCTCGAGCTCGAAACCCTTCTCGTAGCAGCAGAGCACAAGAATGCTGAGCTTGAAGAGCGGATCAGTTCCCTTGAGAGGCAATTGCAGAACCGGGTGAGGCAGAGGCCCTTATTTTCCATAGAAATCAATCTCTCTCAATCTTCCTGAAAACCCTTTTTACTGAATCTCATATCGAGGTTGCTCCGATTAGACAAGAGAGACTCGGTCTCGTTATAATCCCCACTGGCTCTTCTTCAAGATTCCAAGTCTAGAACATTACCCAGAGCAAAAGAATCTGCCACAGGGTAGTACACGAGCATGCATATGCACACAGCCATACAACTCTTAAAAGAATATGATCTGGCTTGGACAGCACAGACACACCGAGCAAGAGACCTTAAGGGTAGGAAACTCGACGCTGAGACTATCAGTGTCTTTACCCTTTTCCACAAACCCTTATTAAGAACCAATTTCAGAGTCGGCCTCCCCAACCAAAACAAATAAGCGGTGAGGACGGCAGCAAAAAGACCAAGGAAGATGGTACTCAGAAAAGGATAGGTGCAGAGACTGATATGGTCAGACCTATTCATAGCACTGGTGAAATAGTGCGGCAAGTCTTGCCCAGAACTCTTTACTTTGCTCAGCTGTGGTCCAACTAGAATAATAAAGAGCTGAAGAGCAAACACTGGGAAGCAGAATCGTATTATATAACATGCTGTTCTGGCATTCCACTTTCGGCTCAAAATTCCCAAGTCCAACTTCTCTAAAAGTGCCCGAAGGAGGAAGACCAGAGTAAGGATAAGCATGGTTCCGCAAACCCTAGATATGAGACAATGTAGCCCTTGCAGACGGTCTCCTGCCATTTGAAATTGAGAGCATCCAAAACTTTCCCCTCACGTCTCGACAAGCTTAATCTAATAATCTCACCCAAACCCCATCAGATGGCAAACAAGATAAATCTGATCCGTATGATCCAAGGACCACTAAAATAGGTAAGCTGGATGTACCCTCGACTATGAATATGGAGCGCGGAAGTAAAATGAGTAAAGAATGCAGAGTAGCCGACTGGTATCAATAGAGCAACCAGGCAGCTGGTGGCCACACCACCGAAAACGTCAGTAGCAACTCTTGTCAGGGGCATTACCCGAATCACAGATTCCACACATGCTCTCTGCCAGCATGGATACAGAAAAATCTTCAGGCAGCAACTATTCTTCCCTATCCTATGGAAGAATTACTTGAGCAGTCTCCAAGTAATCATAATCCAAGTCACATCTAATAAGCCAGAACATGAACTCTTTCAGGGCCCACCAAAATCCAAGTCACAATCCCGTGGATATCATCTTATAATCTGTTCCAGCTCTGAACCCGATGGTTGCACAGCTGCAAGCAATGTTAAAAGCTGCGTCTTCTTTAGCACAAATACCAATGTTTACAGCAGAGACACCACCAATGCATCACCATAACTTCTTTTGATACTTCCGGAACTGAAAGTTTTGAAGGCAGTAAGCATCATGATCAATGCTCGGCTCGGCTAAATGCTCATTCGAATACATGAATATGCAAAAACTCTGATGGCAGAAAATATCCAACAGGTGGAATTGCTATAAAATAGAACTTATATTCTCATTTCATCCAAATAACTGAATGCTTCAGATTATCTTCATACAATTTGCTCCCCTATTTGTAAAGGTACAAGACATGACATGAGTTGTTTTAGCCTAGACCAACTCAATTCATGCATTACTATAATTCATATATATTTATGTCTAGCCATCTTGATTCTCCATATTGCAATAGGTTTTGTGCTTAGTTTTGTGCGTTCTACATAATATCCTGGTGAAAGGAGAAGAATTAACCCACCCAATCCCACCAAGAGGAACAGCATGAGAGGAAGTCATGGCACGCTTAATAAAAGGGTTGATGAAAACCCCCTGCATATTGCAAATGTAAAATGCAAGAAAAAGTCAAGTAAAATTGTAGAAACTGAGATTTTTCTCTATTTCCTATTCCTATTTCCTTTTCCAGTATTCAGCCCTTTTCCATGATAATAGTTGAAACGATTGAAGATATTACCTTCCCCTTGGCAGCTTCCACTCGGACTAATGCCATAGCCGGAAACCAATTGGAGCCTACCAAAGACAAGTAATATATGCTTAACCACTACTACAGAGTAATGTAGCTTCAGAAGAAAAGTTGAAACAAAAATGTAAAAATAGAGGGCACTCAGCATTCTAGATCATCCCTTGATAGACGAAATTATTTTAAGGAGTCCTTCGTGAACTCATATATCAATACCAAATACACATGCACTAAAATCTTCCCAAGGCAGTTTTTCTACTCCAAGAAATTTATCCGGGTCTCAGCACTTACCAAATGCATTTTTTCTTGAAAAGTCAGATTGAAGACCGAGGGGGGACTGGATTCGCTGTTTATCTTTCTTTGCCAAGTCAGTGCAGCTGGCTTCCTGGGGTCAACCTTAATCTAGAGATGAAAATACAAATTTTTATAAGAGGGTCATCCCATCTTATATATTATCATGCCAACATATTCAAAACACAGAAGAGGCATAACTTTAGTCAATATCTCAGGACACTAAGAGATGTGCACAATTAACAACTGATCAGTCAAAGCTATGATCAGTCGACTTTGAAAAATCACCGTCTAAACTTGGGAAAACTTCACTTTTAAGTCACCAGACGAGCTCTGTCCGAGCCAGTTGCAAGTCGCTCGACGATACTAATTAGACAATAAGTGTGAACTCAAAATATCCCCCGCAACCACCCAGCAGCCGCTGATAAAGACAACCTTAAATGAGTTGCAGAGCACCGGGGAATCAATATCAAACATTTAAGAAAAACCAAAGCAAACCGCGAAATGGATCGATTTCCAGCAGGTGCTGCACGGGAGAGAGATTTCCACAGTAACCACAGTAGGAAGCACGGGGAACTTACGTAGACGTGAACCGACGCAGGGAATCTACGATCGAACCAGCCGGATTGAACAGAAACAGGGAAGCAGCGCAAATGCGAAGCGGCTCAGCTGACGGAATCTCTCCCGCCAGAAGCAGCGGACACCGGAGGACTGGATTCCGTGGAGAGGGGGATGAGGGAATGGAGAAGCCGACGAGCTGAGACTGGAAAGAGAGCGATGTCGTCTTCTCTTCTCTTCTCTTCTCCTCTTCTCCGGTCGATTGATGTATTTGGGTGGTTTGATAATTGGGTGATTTAAGATGGAATGTTAAATTGGGTTTGACAAATATTAATTCCAGCCGTTAAATCACACTAACTTTTAATTCTAGCCTTTATTATTTACATATTTTATCCCTATTATTTTAGTTCTTTATAATTTTTACATAAAATACTATTCCACTGGTAATTTGATGAACATGAATTCTTTTCTTGAAGTACCAAGTTGCTTTAAATTTTTTTTACTCGATTCAACTCAACTCCACTTATATTCAATTCAACAACACAATTATTACTTAATCAATATTTTATTTCAACTATTCATTATTTTTATACTTTTTTTCATAATTTAACAATATAATCATTGCTTAATTATTATTTTATCTCAACTATTTATTATTTTTTCATATTTTTTTCATAATTCAACAATACAATCATTATAAACTAATTAAATTAAAACTCAACTCAATTCAACTCTAAATCCAAACACATTCCTAATGGTGCATCCTTCCAGATCCACTGCAAATCGAGGGATCGTGACCTCGGGTTGAATCTCATCGAGCCAGGCCGAAGGTATCCGCTCTCAATCGCCCCTTACTTCTTTGACACGATGTTATTCTTTTGCAAGGTGTCGTGGGTTGGCGGGCAGGTCATGTTTGACTTCTACGAGGCCATGAGAGATGATGCCGATAGATGTACGGAGTACTGCATGGGAGTGGGGAGAAAGGATGCTATCGTGGGATTCAGGGAAGATAGTCCAAACCCTGATATTGTTACTCCTTGGAAGAACGTAGTAATGTCGACGAGCGGGAATATTATAATAAAGTTGTGTTTTGTTTGGATTTAATGTTTTTAGGTGTTGAAATTTTGTTATATTTATTCTTTGTTTTACCTTGGGACATTTACGGTACGCTCATGTCAGCACCCAATTTCGGTCCATCGGCTCTAGGAGGGCAAAATTGTCATTTCCCAATTTATTACCTTTAAAATTTTTTTTTTAAAAAAGGGTCAAGTCGGTCAGAACCGGTCAGCGTCGGTCTGACCGATGGGACGGATGGGCAGGGTCGGTCAGGTTTGATCTAACCGACCGTTGCACCACCCAAAAAAAAAAGGGAAAAGTCAAACGAAGTTTGACTTTCCCTGTTCTTCTTCTTCCCGCAGCTCCCGTCTTCCCCGAATCCGAGAAGCTAACTCCCGGCCGATTCTTCGGAAATGGAGAGGATTTCCCTCAACGGCCGGAAGCTAACTCCCGAGCTGATTCTTCGAACGGGGGTTTTTTTCTAAAATATCCGAACCCCCAAGCTCTCTCTCGGGGGGATCTCTCTCGATTTTTTTTTTAAAAACCCGTAGCTTATCAAAAAAAAGGGGCAGCTGGAGGAAGGGGGCAGAAAACAAAAAAAGAAAAAAAAAAGGATTTTCTCCCAGAGCTCGATCTTCGGAACTTCCCCGAGCTCGGACGCCCATTCCACCGTGAGCTTCGACGCTCTCTCTCTCAGGAATCCACGGCCCACAGCTCGTCCACGCGCGCCTGAGGCAGCTCGAATTTTCGGATTTCTTCTCTCGGCTCCACACACTCTCTCCCACGCTCGTTGCCTCCGAGTTCGCCCTGGGTCTCGCGCCATCCCTCAGCCCGCTCTCCCGTTTTTCCTCCAGCTCAATCATCGCCACCACCCGAGCCTCTCGCCGCCCCGAACCAGATCTCTCTCTCTTTATTTCGGTTTCTTTTTCTGCTAACCGGGTCAACTCCTCTCCGGGCCAGCGCAGGTAGCAAATCGATCCGGATCCAGCGCACCAGTCCAGATCCAGTGGCCCAGTCCAGATCTCGGCGGCCCAGCCCAGCGGCTCACCAGCCTAGCTCGGCCCAGTCCGGCCCAGCAGCCCAGTGCGGCCCAGTCCAAATCCCAGCAGGCCCGTTTGGCCCAATCCAGCTCAAACCGGCCCAGCCCAACTCGTCCGACAGTTTTTTTATTTTTTATTTCTTTTATTTTTGTTTTACAGAATCACCCATCAACTTCTCGAACTAGGTAAATCCTCTACTTAGTGGCATGTTTAGGGCTCCATTTCTGAATTTTTATGTTTGCTTGGATGAATATGATGCGAAATGAGTGTTCTTGGGTCGTGTGGGTGATCGGATTTGTCCCGAACTTGATTTTACGAACTTTCTATTTTGTCACATTTCAGTCCAGGGGACATATTTTATTTTTTTTAGATCTGCCCCAAATTTCAAAATTATTTTCAATCAAGTCTCGGTCATTTTACTATTTTCCAATCAGTCCTTGGATTTCCCAGAATTTTTCCAAGAACCCCAAATAACTTTTCAAATTGTTTCAGTTTAGTCTCGGGACCATTTTTCACCCTTTTCAGATCTGCCCTGAATTTCAAAAATTCTTTTCAATAAAGTCCCAGTCATTTTATTATTTTCCAATCAGCCCTGGAATTCCCAGAATTTTTCAAGAATCCATAGGAACTTTTCAATTTGTTTCATTTTAGTCCTGGGGCCATTTTTTTTGTTTTCAGATCAGTCCCGATTTTCAAATTCATTTCAAATAAGTCCTAGGACATTTTCAGTAATTTTTTACACAGTTCCCAATTTTAGAATTTTCAAATCAGTCCCCAATGTTTTAGAATTTTCAAATCAGTCCCCAATTGTTTCAGAATTTTCAAATCAGTCCCTGATTTTTTAAAATCGTTCAATTTAGTCTCCTGGACATTTTCTAAAAATATCTTACCCTTTTCTACTTGGATCACCCACCGACAATGTATGTGCCGCATTTAATATTTTATTTTTGTAATTATATGTATGCAATGTGACCATGTCGGAAATTAGAGTTTATCGGGCGGTCAACCAAATGACTATCTCGACGACTCGAAACCCGTAAATCAAAGCATTCGACAAATTTCTAATTAACATAAAATTCTACATACGGGGTAATCGGGACGTTGAATTTGGCTAAATTAAATCACTTGACTCTTTTAAATAAATTGTACGAATTGATTAATAATCTGTAATCACGTCGACAGTTCAAGAACTGTTAGCCATGCCCTTTTCAAATTCACAATTTCAAAAGCACCGAGATACGTGCAACGTAATCTTGATTTTCATACATATACATATTTACCGATTCAAGGGCATGATTACTAGTTTTTGTCCTGCCGTCACTTTAGTGTAGATTTGTGTTTAGAACGGGTTAAAACATGGAAAAACGGATTAATCACAAACTCGGCATAATCAACATGGGCAAATAGTCAAGTAGAGGGCTAGGTTTTGCGTTTTAGGTGAAAACACTCTTAATCTATAAAAGCCATATTGCCACGATACTGAATAATCTAAAAATAACCCACACATTCGAGACTCGACCACAGACGTCATGTCTATCGGGTCCGTTTTAAATAATGTCGAATGCTACATACCCTATACATCATCCCTTTTATTTGTTTTAGGGTAGGATTTGTATGCCAAAATACCCCGGATAATAATTGATTAACTCATGTAAATTCGACAATAACAAAATCTCATTGTTTGTTTATTTGCCCTTGCTTGTTACATTCTTGTACTTATTTGTTATGCGGGTCGAGCCCGGTCCTTTAGAATACGATTCACACTGGGTCCAACGCCCATAACCTTCGATCACGGGGTCCAATGCCCCCATACACCAAGTGCGCATTTAATTTAATTTTCGGTCTTTTACAAACCATACGGTGAGCATGAGTGGAATAATGATCGAACGCGAACCAACTGGGATTTAGTCATTATAACTTGCCTTTTATTTATTTGAGAGAACAATATAAGGTTTTATATTATACATATATTCATGTAAAATCCCGGTCGGAGAGTGGACGGTTAGAGTATTTATTCGAATTTACGATGTCAAAACGCATAAGATGAGCGGAACTTAATTAAACGGTAATTAAATTAAAATGGCAAGCCTAGACAAGCTAGAGTACCGAAAGGGCGTGTGAGATATAGGCCCACACGTAATAGAACCCTCGAATTCGGAACCTCGGGTTTCGCAGACCATATGCCTTAGCAATTAGGTGTACCCCGTACCCCTAGATCCGGGCAACTCATCGGCCCTCGACCTTCGGGTCGTAAACAGGTAGTGACGACTCCTTCTCACGTGCGTCCGTTGCGCGTCCCCAGGAAGGTGGACACTCCCAAGCCGCATTGCATTTAGGCGTGCGCATGCGTGCCCCGACGAGACGAAATTCGGGTGCGCACAGCTCACATCCTTTATATTGAATAACTCAAAATGAATCGGTCATTAAAATTTTCACGGATATATGAGAATGTTACCCTAAGCACGTCTCTGTTCCTTTTTATAGTATTAGCAGTAAGACAGACACGTGCATTGCACGTGAGAATATTCTCAAAAGGTTTCAGATCTAGCCTCCATCAACATCACGAATCTCTAACTGCATTAGTGTATGTGCTGATTGTAAACCTTTTGTCTTCTTTTTAATTAGTTAAATTTGCCGTTAAAAGAGTTCGAAGAAGTACAAATTGTTCTTTGAATCCGCTTCTTTCTAGGAAAGATTCTTTTTCGGCTTTTAGACTTGATTTTAGTTTTCTTCATGAACTGATGGAGATAAAGATTTTTTTCTGGCCTTCTTGGAAAGATTTTGGCATTCAAATCTCAAGGATTAATAGAGAGACATAGTGGAGAGTTTTTGTGGTGGTCGATTTCAGTAGGTGGCGCTTTGTCGGCGACCACCACCCCCTCATGTGGGCGTCGTTGACCCCATATGAGCGTGTGGTGACTACCAGCAAGAACCAACCACTCTATCTTCACCTTTGATTTTCTTAAAAAAAAAAAGAAAAGAAAAACCTAGCCCTTTCTCCAACCGGGTGGTTGCCGAGGATAGGGGCTCGGTCAGTGAGCCCTATCCCCAGGATGGGGTTGCCGACGGCCAAAAACCTCATCCCAGGGGTAGGCAAGGTCCCGACCAGAAACCACCTAGCTCAAGAGAGGGTTAGTTTTTTTTTCTTTTTTTTTTTTCCTTTTTTTCCTGTAATTTTTAAATTTCTCAAATAAGAAATCACCACATGGACAATTTGCTGCCAACTAGGATGGATTTAACGGTGCTAAGTTCATATCATGGCTGGTTATGGAATGGACTAAAACTGTCATATTTTTAAATGATTTAGGACTGATTTTTGCAAGTAAAACTTATGAGACTCAAGTTCAAAAATAACAAACTTTTAAAATGGTACGTTGAATTTAAATAAAATTAAAATTTCGTATATCCCATTTGTGATATTTCGTACTATGTTCTTTTACAAAGTTTCGTGTAATTTATAAAAATATTTTGAAAGATTTTTGAATAGTTTTTAAATCACCACCACAAATGATATTATTTAATATTATATCTTTGCAATTTAATAATATTTCTTAAAATTTCTAGATATAATATTGTAGTGAGGTGTAAAATTTATTATTATTTTTTCCATATATTCGAATCAATTTATATCATCTTCCATTATTATGTCTCGTGAAATGAGCAAATTCTCCTTTACTTATGTATTAATTAGCTAGACATTATGCCCGCGAGTTGCACGAAAATATTATTAGTAAAAGAAAATAATAGAATATATGGTTTAACAAAAAAGTAATAATCTATAAGTTATTTCTGTTTTAAAAATTTTTGAATCCCTTATTCAATTTCTCTACTCAAGTTATTTATTAGAGATACGTTTTTCTTTAGTTTCTTTCAGTATATGAATATCACTAGTTCCTTTAAGATTGTAAAATCTAACCCTTAATTATATTTTGTGAGTGAAGCAAAGTAAAGTGGAAGACATATATTTGAATCAAAATTATCGTAGTCAATTGTCAGGGTCTGGACGGTTTTGCCTGAATCCTAGGATGTCATCCTTTGTCACTTGTCCCCTGCAGTAGTTCTTGCACCTGCGCATGTTATCCCTTTTGGTCCTGTAGATGTCAAACACCTTATGTCCACCAGCCCATGACATTCCGCAAAAGAACAACGTCGTTCCCCGTAAGTAAAGCGCGAATCTCAACTGGTACTTCTGGTTCGGCCCCATCACATGCAATCCAACGTCATCATCTCCCGATTTGCAATGGATATTGAAGCTCGCACCATTAGGCAAGTCGTTAAACACAACGACCGTGACTTTACGAGGTTTAAACCACCAATTGAGGTGTGCTTCCGCTGCTACAGCCATTGCTTCCTGTGAAACCACCAGACATAGGATATGTATTAAAATAACAGGATTCATATTCGTCAAACTCATGCTTGCTCGATTCCGTTCTCTCTCTCTCTCTCTGGCCACTCTGTCTTAATTGATTCTCCATCCAAAACAAATAGGAGTTGCTTATATAGCACGTCCTGAAACTTTGCCCAGCATGCACTTCCATATTTAGATTTAATCATTATAGTCCCAATAAAAATTGTACTTAACATATCAGAATTTACATCCTTTTTTGACTTGGAATAAGGATTTACGTCTGCATGCCAAAAAAATAAGATGTCTGGATTTACTTAAATATGACTATATGTGAAATGAAAGTATATAAATTTGTTACAATCTAATCATTGTTATTAAACCAGACCGGATCAGAAGTGGCACCTTTACCAGTCTGGTCCTGCATCTGGACTGAATGTGCATTATTGGACCACTAAACCCATAAAATCGGTTGGTTTTTAAGGTCATTGAACAGGCTGGTTTATGAGTTTTACGGTTTGCTAGAGATTTTAAAAAATTATTTGTTGGTGGATGAATTTGAACCCTAACCCTCTCACTCCCCAAAATCTTATAACGCATCTCACTAACCAAATGGGCTTCCTAGCTTTTTCCTCTTACATAGTACGACATTTATTGCTGTTATCTGGTAAATATTATGAGTTTACTGCAATTTATCTATTTTTCATAATAATATAAACATATAATTTAAATTAATTAAACGTGTGGTCCGACCCATCAAACCTTCGATTGAACCCGTAAAACCATCAACCCATACCCTAGCCAACTCGATGTTCGGTCCAGTTTTAATAACGCTACATCTAATGGATGGAAACATAAACATCACTGCGATTACTTTGGTAGCTAATGATTCTCTTTTCGGTGAAAGGCAGCTAATGATTTGGATTTGGATTAATGCAACTTACATTGTAAAGCCTATTGAAACTTTTCCCAGCATACACTAATATATTTAGGTTTAATTATTATAGTCCTGATAAAAATTGTACCTAATATATAAATAAGGATTTACATCTTTTTTCTTCTTTTTTTGGGCTTGGAATCAGGATTTACATCTACCGAACAAAAAGACAATTATGGATATACAACTTGGAGAATTTTTAGCTTGAATGTCCACGGTGTTATCTTGAAAGTGCGGCGCTTTTTATCTTGAAATTCTCAATTTGTTGGCTGAGGATCAGATCGTGCTTTCATTAAGCAACTCCTTGGTTTCTAAAATTTTTATTTGCCTGTGGAAAGCTGTGTGCGTCGAGTAAATTGGTTATATAACGTATGTGATGTAATATATGTCCAATTGTATCGTATCATGTTGATACAGGAGTCTGAGTATGACATTACGAGATCGCGGGCCTGTCCAAGTGTCCATTTAGGTCCACTCCACTGAGGTGGCTGCATCATGGGCCCAGCTAGGGCAACATCTCGGGCCCGCCCAGATAATGATCTTGAAATGATCGAAATATATGTCTATATATATATATATATATATATATAATAAAAAGGAATAATATAAAGAATTGGTCGAAATAAAGAAGAGCAAAAATTGTTCATGAAAAGTACGTATGAGATAAAATGAGCAAATTGCCTTTTTTAAAATTAGGAAAAACACCCAAATTTCACGTCAGTTCCTTCAATCCATTCATCCATCCATCAAACAAGCACGGTATATTAATCATGAGTATAGATGTGAAACTGATAATGTCGATCATGAGAGATCAATGTACACATGAGTTGAGCAAATTGGCTATTCTCCAGGTTACCCGTACCATGCCCTATGAATTCCTACCACACCTATATAGTCTTGGTCCCTTCTGAATTAGTCTCACTTCCGATGGCTACGCAATGCATAAGTGTATACTAGGGATACATGGAGGACTAATTAAATGTGTAAGAGTAAGCCCCTTGTTCTTGAGAGTTATCTTTTCATTCAGCCGATGTACTGCATAGTAGGAAAAACGACTTATGCATAGCGTAGCCATGTACTTCGGCTTTTATTGTTTCAACTTCCCGATGATTACCACGTCTTACTTGTTAGTGTTAGAAGGGCGAAATGGACGAATTTGTAACCCGATGGAGTATGGACTGGGGCACGTAGGTTTTTTTTTTTTTTTAACTTTTGTCTAGTTAATGAAAATGGCAAATATACTGTAGTAGAAAGATCAGTTCTTACGGGAAATCACGTTTCAAGGAAGTAAAAAGTAAAGAATGAATTGGAGTTTCTCTGCGAAACCTTTGAACGATTCCAAACGCAGAGCCGCTTGAAAATTTTTTTTAGTGATCATCTTAGTCATTCAAAGACTAACAATGTACAAACACGAGCAATAGTTACTTAAAAAGGTAGAGATACATTATCACGAGATCTAATTACGATTTTTATTAAGAGTTGGAAAAGTTGAAAATTTGAAGAGAGACAACGACCACCTAACTTAGAATGTGACCCGTGAAAGGTACTTGACTGAGAAGAACCTTCTCAGATATGCAGCACAACATAGAGTTGAAATAAATTAATGCAATCAAACACCATGAACAACCAATTGAATGCATACATATACGCCCTTTTTTCTTACTCGAGATATTTATTATGAGGAAAAAATATATTTTTAGTCTTATAATTTTGACATTAGTTAATTTTAACCTTATAAGATTTAAAATTACCAAATCAATTTTATACTTTTTGCTCCGTAAGACAATTTCAGTGTTATAAGTTTTTTAAAAGATATTTTTAGTCTTATAAATTGGCTTTCAATTAAAATGTGGTTCTATAAGTTTTGAGAAAGAAAAACGTTTTTGGTCTTATAAGTCACGAAATGGACAAATATTGCCTTACGAAGCAAACATATAAAACTAATTCGGCACTTTTAAAACTTAGAGGATCAAAATTGACTGAAAACTAAGGGTGTGTTTGTTTTCTAAAAAATATTCAACTCAACTCCACTTATCTTCAATTCAACATCACAATCATTACTTTTTTTATTTTTTAAATTTTTTTAACCATTCAATTCAATTTTTAATATTAAATTCTCTCAACTATTCATTACTTTTTCACAATTCAACAACACAATCATTACTTAATCATTACTTTCTCTCAATTATTTATTACTTTTTCACCTTTTTTCCCATAATTCAACAATACAATCATTACAAATCAATTAAAACCAAAACTCAACTCAACTCAACTCAAAATCCAAACGCACTCTAAACAATTTATAGAACTAAAAATTTATTTTTCCCTTTATTATTACTAATGCTCTCCGTTGAGTCATCATCTCAGTTAGAACGACCCCTATATCAATTTGAGATATTTACCTTATGAATATTTGATAAGCAATGCCTTAGGTTCCTCGACAAGTAATTATGTAATAAAGACTGGATGTGAGTTAGACCCGAATGTTATAGCCGTCTTCATCAAAATATATGAGAGACCTTATACGCATTTTCCGACGATTTGTTGTTACTCGTAGAGGAGGGCCAATTTTTCCTCACATTTGACTGCGAATTTGGAATTTCGGACTATTGATTTGCACTAAGCCCATCCCAACATTTCTCCTCATAGATCTATCAACTTTTCTACATGATCTCACTGCTTCGATATCAAAGGGGAAAAAGAACAAAACCGATTATGTTCCTTAAACTTTGGTCCTCCCATATTTCCATTCTCGTCAGTATTCTATTCCTTCCCACTTCTCATACCTTCTCAACTCAAGACCAAACAAAGGAAGTTGAAGCTCTCCTGAAATGGAAAAACAGCCTCAGCCTCGATACCGGACCGTCGAGCTAGGGAGCCCTTTTTTCGTGGACCCTCTCCCCAGATAACGGCACCAGCCCGTGTTCTTGGGAAGGGATCTGGTACGACTTCTCGGGACGGGTCGCACGTGTTAACCTTACCAATATTGGCCTTCGAGGTACGCTGGACGAATTTGACTTCTCTTCACCACAACGAACTCTCCGGCGAAATCCCTCCTAGGATTTTCGAATTCGACTTCTCTTCCCTGCCCGCCCTGTCCTCTCTCTATCTTCATAGAAAAGAACTCTCCGACGAAATCCCTCCTAGGATTTTCACCAGCCTCCCCAACCTCACTGTCCTCAGCTTGGGTTTCAATCAGTTCAGTGGATACACTCCTCCAAAAGTGGGGAATTTGAGGACACTCGATGTGTTGAGCCTATCCAACACTCTCCTTGTTCGTTCCATTCCTTCTAGTGTTGGAAATTTAACCAACCTCTCTCCTTTACCTAGCCAATAATCAATTTGAGGGTCCATTCCGCCGGAAATCGGAAAGCTTAAATAAATCCATTGTCGAGCTTCGGTTGAACTTGAACAACCTCAACTTGACGGGCCTAAAGGTCCTGTCCCCCTCCGGTAACCAACTTTCCGGTCCATTGCCTCGAGAGATTAACCTGACGAATTTGACCAGGGGCGAATCTATGTGAGTGGGGTCATTTGACCCCACTTTAATTTTGAAAATTTTGCTAATTGTTTTCTATTAGTTGCATATATTTTCAGTTTAGTCCTACTGTTGTCCAAAAAAGATCAAGAGTGCGTTTAGATTTTGAGTTGAGTTGAGTTGAGTTTTGATTTTAATTGATTTGTAATGATTGTATTGTTGAATTATGGGAAAAAATGTGAAAAAATAATAAATAATTGAGAGAAAGTAATGATTAAGTAATGATTGTGTTGTTGAATTGTGAAAAAGTAATGAATAGTTGAGAGAATTTAATATTAAAAATTGAATTGAATGGTTAAAAAAATTTAAAAAATAAAAAAAGTAATGATTGTGATGTTGAATTGAAGATAAGTGGAGTTGAGTTGAACATTTTTTAGAAAACAAACACACCCCAAAGAATTGTGGTGCAAAATATGAAATGAACCCGCTTACATCTCTCCCTCTCTTAGACATGTAAAAAGAAATTAAATTCCGGGGTCAATTGTAGAATAATATCCCACGAGTCTTTCTCTTCAAGCGAAAACTGCATTTTTTTCTTCTCCAGATCATTTTTTTTTTCTGGTAGGACTCCAAATCAATTTTTTTTCCATACTAAGAGAATTGATATTTAGCTCGTGCATTTTGCGGATAATTATCATTCCAAACATATATTAATTTGGATTGATATTTATTATTGTTGTGATGTCTATCTAAAATGACCATACAATTATTACGTCAAAGAGGGCAATTGTAGGATTTTTTTAATATATTATGATTTATAGTTATTTTCAAGTTTATAGTTATTATATAATTCTAGATTTTTCTATGCTACAATTTTAAGTCTATACTTTCTTTCGATGATATAATTATCAAATACGTCTATTATTAATTATTCGGCATAAATATTATGTTCCTTTTAAGATATGGCATTATTTGCAAGAGATATTACATTAGACATAGTTTTTTCGATCTATTTGTGTTGTAATTGTTGTGCTTATGAAATATAATAGAATATAATCATTTTCTTGGACTTGTTTTGTACTGAAGTAGTCTGTGATAATTAATGTCGTGTTGTATAAGTTATTTTGATGTCGTGTGCATTTATAGTTTGTTACTAGAAAATCAAAATCTTGAGCTTTACTTTAGGTTCCGAAAAACCCGAACAATTAATTGCTGAATTTTTCTTACTTCTAATTGTTTTCGGGTGTTTCTTCAAGGTTTGAAAAAGGAAAAAAAAAAATCAATCTTGGGAAAAGTTGGCACAATTTTTTTTTAAAAAAGCATGGCATCTTAACTATTTCCACAGTGCTAAAATCACAGAATGACCTACATAAGTAAGAAACCTACTGTGTTAAAAGAAATGATTTTAGAATCACGGAAAATTGGCTTGTTGTAAAGACTTTCGAGGCTTCTATCAGAAATGTGGTTGTTCTTTCCAAAATTATGTTGTTTTTTTATTTTAGAGTTGAGTTTGATTTTAATTGGGTTGTAATGATTGTGTTGTTGAATTATGAGAAAAAATGTGAAAAATTAATGAATAGTTGAGAGAAGGTAATGATTACTTTCTCTCAACTATTCATTAATTTTCACATTTTTTCTCATAATTCAACAACACAATCATTACAACCTAATTAAAATCAAAACACAACTCTACTTAACTCTAAAATCAAACACACGATGAGGGTTTTGAGACAAAAATAGGCCTTATGGGCCTACGGAAGAAGAATTGCAGCCGGCCCAAAAATAATTTATATGGGCCTTCAAGATCAGTTTTGGTTTAGCTTCCCTTGCTCAATTAATTCTCCCCAAAAAAAAATGAAACGCAATAATAATGGAGAAGATCAAATTTGTAGATTGTGGCAGGACATAGAGCTCGATTAGCTTCGTGTACAGAGTTGCATTGTGAATGTTCATATATGTTGTTAGCCAGTTTATAGATATTGGACATTTTAGTAATCAGCAGATTTGGCAAGATAAGAAAATGTATTCAATAAAATATTCACCGAATATCATTGAGAAGGTGTCCGAAAATATTTAATTATGTAATAATATGCCGTCTAATAGAAATATTACTATATTATCTTAAAATTTCTTGTAATTGCCTTGTAAAAACAGTTCATCTCTAAATTAATACACATGCATTACGTCCTTGTCACTTGTGTGGATGGAGAAAAAATGCCGCAATGATATTTGGGTCCAAACTCACAAATTGCGAAAATATCACTCTTAAAATTCAAATAAAAAATTAAGAAAGGAAAAGAGAAAAAAAAAGAGAGAGGAGAAATTCAGTCTAATGGAGACAAATTTGGACTCCATTTTGTCTTAATTCCCAAATTGCAGCAGCTATACATATATTTATGCGGCTTCCTCAGGTTTGACATTTGTCATGTGATCCTCTTTGGAATAAGCTAATACAGACGATACTAATTTTTAATTTGCCTAAAATGACACAAAAAAAATCTGAAAATAAATAAATACAAATTACTAAAACAACAATGGACTATTCAGAGAACTTCAACTCTATTATAATGTGAGAGACCCTGGATACATATATGACACATCTGATAATGGCAAATTTGCTATTTTTGCACAATTTGTAATATCTTATACTATTATTTAAGTGAGAGTTCAATTTTGTAACTACTTCTTAATTAATATGATAGTTAAAAAAGTCAAAATATCATTTTATTATTAGTTTAAATATTAAAAATAAAATAAATAAATTGAAGGACTCTAGTGTCTATTTAATAATATTCTTCTCTCTTTCAATTCACAAGCAAGTCATTCTCTCCTTATTTTCTCTCCATACTATCAAACTCTTAATCCAAAGTCCTATCATACTACTTTTTTCTTTTCTAAAATTTTATCTCCAATTCTTACTTTTATTTTCTTATCATTATTTTTTTCACGGTTGCCGCGCGGTACGCGTGAGTAGATTCTAGTATGATTAAGAAACTTACAATATGTGGGTATGGCATGTATAATTAGTCCTACAATAATTTTAATTGTGTTACCTTCATGAATGTGTACACAGCTTGTTCAATTAATGGCACTATTATGTTGTCCAATGGACTTCTTACATCTAGATGTTGTATTTTATTAGAGTAAATTAACGAATTGGTCCTCAAGATATGAATTGTACATCAATTCAAGCCATTTTTACATCACTCTCACCCCTAACCGGCTAAATGGGGCCTTCTGTCTGTCCACCGTCAAAAGATAAACAGAAAATACCTATGTGACATATTTTCAAATTACAAAGGAGGTCAAAAGCCTAATATAATGAAAGAAAAATTATAATTCTAAATAACTAAAAAAGAGATGTGAGTAATAGGGGTGATCGGTTCCAAGTACCCTGTATTTTTACAATATCCGGACCCTACCCCGTAAGGGACATGTTCCAAGATTTTGGAACCGGACCCTACCATGTTAAATCCTGGAACCAGAACCTACTCGAATCTGTATTATACCATAAGTTCCGGGCACTCTATTGGAACCTATAAATTTTTTTCTCTAGCTAAATAAAATCGAAAATTTCACATACATAATCAGTAATCACGCCAAATAGAATATCAACAAAGATTTAGATTAATCCACAACAATAAAAAATAATATGTCTCATCAATCCATTCACAAAATTAAACATCCATAATACGATCTCACACAACAAAGTGCCTCTATTCTGATTTACTAGAAGAGATAGTAACTTTACTCTTTTCTCTTTTTTTAAAAAAAATAAATAACCAGTTCTGGATATCCTGTAGGCAGGAATCAGAACCAGAACCGATTTTCACCGGTTCCTAATTCTAATACTCGGAACCTACCTTATTTTCAATACGAGCTACTCGGACCCTACCCTAACGGGTAGGTTCCGACCAGTTCTGGGTATACCCGGTACCCGTGCACACCCCTAATATGTAATCTATTAGGTATTGCACCTGCGACATCTAGGTTAACAGGTAATGACGTGCGCTATTACGCAACACCTTCTTTTGATAGACATGGCATATTTTATTATTTCCTATCTTTTTTATTCTTCCTTTCTCTCTTCAATTTCTCTATATTATTTCCTTCTTTTCTTTTTAATTCTCTCTCTTTCCCTTCCTTTTATTTTATTTTGTTCTTTTTAAAAATTCATTCCGACATCATCCCATTTCGAGGCCATTGTCCTCCCACCACGCATCCATGGGAGGCCATCGGTGATCCTGGGAGCTCCAGTGAGCTCTCCAGAATTAAATAGCTCTCCTCTCTAGAATTCGAACATCGAGCGGTCATACGTAAGAACTGAAGATCCCTAATGCATTGAGTTCCAGAAAACTTCTCAATTTGCCTAGTTAGAACTCGAATTATATTCTATATTTTATCTGTTTGATTATGCCAACAGTTCAGATGCCTAGAAGAAGTTGGAATTGGTCTGCAAGCATTGGAATGGCCTCGAAGGCAGATACAGAAGCAAGGGGCCATATGCGCCTTGCCGAAAGCTTTGATGCCTTCCACTGTAACAAATCTGTCGTATAGAGAGGGAAAATTCCATCTCAATATGATGCAAATCCAGCTCAACATTTAAAATCAGAACGCAATTGAGACAGAATAGTGTACATCTTAAAAACCTTCGTTCCAATATGTTCCAATATATAAAGACGGAAATTCCGTCATGAAATTTGAAATGAATAATTCTATCGCAAGTTTTATCCTACTGTTTTTGGACGGAATATCTCCTCTCTCGTTGACTTTCCTTCTAATATTAGGATGGAATAAGGGACGGAATTTTCCGTCTCAACATAAAGAGGGACGGATATTTTCGTCCCCTTCCATACATGTTAAAAAGTAAAAAAATAATAAAAATTGTGTTACAAACTCCGTATCTAATCCTGCCCTCAAGAATCCATACAAAAGATTTGTTGTAGTGTACACATGGTAATGTCACTGATACTCGAATCATAACCATACATCTGATGGTATCCATTTTGCAGCAATGGTGATATTAATGAATAATTCCTTGCTATTCCATAGTTATAGATCAAGAAAATCCAGCCCTGCCTTAGCGTGGGATTCATGGGTCCAAAGGAACCACTTCTTTGATTTTCACGGTAAGCTGTGTATGTGATTTCTCGGCTGAACAATCGACCATAGTTGCGATATATCTAGAACGATATGAAAGGAACCGACTATAGTTTTTTCTATTGCCAGGCCAGCCAGGTTAGTCTGCCCAAGCTGAAACACAGTTGCGAATCTGAACAGTGAACACTACATATTTATAATTAATTAAATATACAAACCAAAGTTGTTTGATGAGTGGTTGATAACAGATCAAACTATCTTTCCTTACAAAATTAGTTAATCAGTCGGAAGACTGATCATGTGTCTTGGCGGGGCACTCCTTATGACCAGTTTGGATGATTTTGATTTTTCCTTTAATCAATCACCTACCAAATATACACATGCACTGAAATCTAGTTAGCCATGCTGAAGTAGCCATGACTTCCATTCCCCAGAAATGTAAAATTGGTACACAAGAAAGCATTATTGTAAAGAGTATCAACTTCTTTGCCATAGACCCTCTCCTTAAGGTTTTACGATCTTAATTACTTAATCATATATATATATATATACACACATGCACGCACAATATAATAAGATATTGTGTATATTATATATGTATGAATACTATGAAATGACAAACCAAGCTATCTCTCCTCTCATTCCTTCAGTAAAGAGAAGAGAGAGAGAGAGAGAGAGTCGAGTTTTCATAGAAATCTGTACTAGGCTGTCACCCGCACAATGTCGCGAGTAGAAAAAAGTTTTAATTTAAATTATTCAATAATTTAATTAGAAAATCACTACCACATGATATATTATAAGGCTGCCATAGACGTAATTGTTGGTTTTGCTAATTACTAATGACCAAAATCAGTAATTGGATGCATTTATAAAGATCAATTTATTGTTGTTATAATCGAAATCCACTTTCTGAAATAGCTTCCTCTCCTTGTCTTTTTGTTTCTGACAAAATAGATATATCTGGTAAAACCGTATCATATCGGCATGTTCATATAATCAGTTTGGATGCATAATAATAAAGTTAAATTATTCTCAGTATAAGTCTCCTTGCCTCTTAAGAAATTTGACAGTCTTTCCTTAGTATAGCAAAGGTAAATGTGTTATATATATATATAAAGGTAGGAATTATATTTTCAAAAATGTTAATTGAATTATATGATTTATAGGATGACACTACTCAAATCGAGATATATACAAGGGAAATGGAAGATACATCTTGTATTGAGTTTTGTGATAATACGCAAACGTCATTATCATGCACGGCAGTCACGGAGGACAACATTTACAATTACTTTGCTTCATTAATTTCTTATTTCTAGTAATAACCAACAATAGTTAACTTAATTTTTAGGAGTAGCTTCCTAATGAGGTGAGCGGACCATTTAGTTAATTATATAATATATAAATAAAGTGGTGAGAAAAAATGTAAAGGAGGAAAAGTTAAGTTGACAGGCTTTATATAAATCAATAAAAAGCAAAAACTGAACAAAATCTAATGATCAGTTTAATTTGACATAAAAGCAAATGAAAAATGGAGGGCATAAAGTTCAGAGATTAATGATAACTAACTAACTAATTAAGCTGATGACGCTCACTAATGTGAATCCAAAGTTAGAACTGATTTTTGGAAGAATGGCCGACAATATCGAACTACTAGAAGAAAAATGGAAAAGGAACACCTTTAATAAATTGACCTTTTTTTCAAGGGAGGTCTATAAGTTTGGACGTGTTGGTCACCAGGCGACTTGCGCCATTGGATTGTATCCTCTTTAATTGATTAAATATATTGACTTTGATATCCAATAGTTAAGTACTTATCGGAGTTCCAGTGCTTAAAAAAATCATTTTACGGATCAAAGTTAACATAGACACTGAATTTGAGGGTTTTGAGACAGAAATGGGCCGTATGAAGAAGAATTGCAGGCCGGTCCAGAAGTAATGTATATGGGCCTTCAAGATCAGTTTTGGTTTAGCTTTCCCTTGCTCAATTAATTCTCCCGGGAAAATTTGGCACGCTAGGACAGGATAGTCATCTGCCATCATGATTCCTAGCAATTCCAGCAATACAAGCTCGGGTACAGCTCCAGGGGCTGTCAGTTTGGATTGGAATTACATCTGCATCAGGTGGCTTCGGAAGGACTGTTGATGCTTGATTAGGGCAGGGCAAGCAATGTGGGAATTAATGTGCTTTCTTAATTCTGTGTACGCCAATAACCAGTTTTTCCGGAAGGAAAATAAATATATATTTATGATATGAAGAAAGCTGTTCTCTTTCACTCTTTCAGTCGTTCGTCTTCTTCGATCGTGTAACATTGAGAATTAAATCTCACATGGAAAAATGTAATTTTGATTTGATTTTTTTTCTCTCCCATTCTCAAGATCTATGGGGCATGTAAAGTGGTTCGCTCGACTATAATATTGATTATATGTCGGGTCGAGATTCCAAGGGAGGGACAATGCAAAGGAAAATGAACAATTAAATAAATCAATAAAAAGTAAAAATTGAACAAATCTAATGATCAGCCCAATTCGATATAAAAGTAAATGAAAAATGCAGTGCGCAAAGTTCAGAGACTAATGATAACTAACTAACTAATTAAGCCGATGACGCTCGCTAATGTGAATCCAAAGCTACAACTGGTTTTTGGAAGAATGGCCAACAGTTTCGAACTACTAGAAGAAAAATGGAAAAGAAACACCTTAATTAATTGCAATATTATATTGTCCAATGGACTTCTTACATCTAGATCTTGCATTTTATTAGAGTAAATTAACAAATTAGTCCTAGAGGGATGAATTGTACATCAATTTCATCCTCAAGCCATCTTTTACATCACTCTCGCCCCTAAAGGCCTAAATGGAGCCTTCTGTCTGTCGATCATCAAAACATAAACAGAAAATACATATGAGACATATTTTCCGATTACCAAGGAGGTCAGAAGCTTAATATAATGAAAGAAAAATTCTAATCATAAATAACTAATAAAGGGACATAGGTAATGTTACTGGGTATTGAATCTGCGATATTTAGATCAACAGGCGAGAACGTGCGCTACTATACTACACATTCTTTATGTGGCATATTTTATTATTTTCTGCCTTTTTTAATTCTTCTTTCTCTCTTCAATTTTTTTTAAATATTATTTCCTTCTTTCTTTTTTAATTCTCTCTTTCTCTCCCTTCCTTTTATTTTATTATGTTCTTTTTAAAAATTCGTTCCAGCATCATCCCTCTCACCACGCATCTATGGGAGGTCATTGTTGATCCTGGAAGCTCCGGTGAGCTCTCTAGAATTAAATAGCGCCACTTCCCCCTCCTCGGCTCCCCTCTGTCCCGACTTTCTTTCATTACCTCTCTACGCCACCATCAAAGACTTTGTTGCCACCTGTGATCTCCCGAGCCCACCTCTCCACTTCCAACAGAAGTATACTCAGAAAAGACTGAAATTTGATGATGATGAACTCAGATATTCAAAATCAGCAAAAGAAAATATATGAAAAAGATGAAGTTTCTTCTTTTATACATATAAAAGGGAGGACGAAAAAAAAAGCAAGTGATTCCACCTTGCCTCCTCTTGCTGAATACCACCTTGCCTCCTCTTGTACTTTTCTTCTAGAGGCCGGACTATAAAGGGAGTTGTCTCTTAATCACTCCAATACATAGGAGCCTAATTAGTCATCTCGAGGTTTCCATACTTGTACGGATGAAACCTCTCATATGTATTTGCCTGGAAGAACATAAGCAAAACTGATTGGTCTCGCGCATATTTGGCATAGCTTTTTCTGCTTATAGTCATTGGCATCACGATTGCTCAATAGCCAAATGATGAACGAAGCTGAGTGAAGAATGAAATGAAATTCGAACATCGAGTGACCATTACGAATGAACTGACAATCCCTAATGCATTGAGCTCTAGAAAACTTCTCAATTTGCTTAGTTAGAACTCGAATTAGATTCTATGTTTTATCTGTTTGATTATGCCAACAGTTCAGATGTCTACAAGAAGTTGGAATTGGTATGCAAGCATTGGGATGGCCTCGAAGGCAGATACAGAAGCAAGGGGCCATATGTGCCTTGCCCGAAGCTTTGATGCCTTCCACAGTAACAAATCTATCATATAGAGATGGAAAATTCCATCTCAGTATGATGCAAATCCAGCTTAATATTTAAAATCAGAATGCAATTGAGACGAAATAGTGTACATCTCAAAAACCTTTGTTCCAATAGATAAAGATGGAAATTCCGTCATGAAATTTGGAATGGATAATCTTGTCGCAAGTTCTATCCTACTTTTTTGGACAGAATATTCCATCTCTCACTCTGCGCGGCACTTTCCATCTAATACTGGGATGGAATAAGGGACGGAATTTTCCGTCTCAATATATAGATGGACGGATACTTTCGTCCCCTTCCATCCATGTTAAAAAATAATAAATAAGAAAAAAATTGTGTTACAAACTCCGTATCTAATCCTGCCTTCAACAATCCATACAACATATTTGTTGTAGTGTTCACATGGTAATGTCACTGGTACTCGAATCATAACCATACATCTGATGGTATCCATTTTGCTGCAATGGTGATATTAATGAATAATTCCAAGCTATTCCATAGTTATAGATCAATAAACTCGAGCCCTGTACTAGCATGGGATTCATGGGTCCAAAGGAACCACTTCTTTGATTTTCACGGTAAGTTGTGTAGGTGCTCTCTCGGTTGAACAATCGACCATAATTTGTGATATATCTAGAACAACATGAAAGGAACTGACTATAGTTTTTTCTATTGCCAATCGGCCTGGTTAGCCTACCCAAGCTGAAGCATAGTTGCGAATCTGAACAGTGAACACTACATACTTGCAATAGTTTTTTCTATTGCCAATCCGACTATAGTTTTTTCTATTGCCAGGCCGGGCCAGGTTAGTCTGCCCAAGCTAAAACACAGTTGCGAATCTGAATAGTGAACACTACATATTTATAATTAATTAAATATACAAACCAAAGTTGTTTGATGAGTGGTTGATAACAGACCAAACTATCTTTCCTCACAAAATTACTTAATCAGTCGGAAGATTGATCGTGTGTCTTGGCGGGGCACTCCTTATGACCTGTTTGGATGATTTTGATTTTTCCTTTAATCAATCACCTACCAAATATACACATGTACTGAAATCTAGTTAGCCATGCTGAAGTAGCCATGACTTACATTCCCTAGAAATGTAAAATTGGTACACAAGAAAGTATTATTGTAAAGAGTCTCAACTCTTTGCCATAGACCCTCTCCTTAAGGTTTTACAATCTTAATTACTTAATCATATATATATATGTATGCACATGCAGGCACAATATAATAAGATATTGTGTATATTATATATGTATGAATACTCTGAAATGACAAACCAAACTCTCTCTCCTCTCATTCCTTCAATAAAGAGGAGAGAGAGAAAAAGGTTGAGTTTTTATAGAAATTTGTACTAGACTGTCACCCGCGTAATGCCGTGGGTAGAAAAAAAAATTTAATTTTCAATAATTTAATTAGAAAATCACTACCACATGATATATTTTAAGGCTGCCACAGACGTACGCGCTTGTTGGTTTTGCTAATTATTAATGACCAAAATCAGTAATTGGATGCATTTATAAAGGTCAAATTATTGTTGTTATAATCGAAATCCGCTTTCTGACGTAGCTTCATGTCCTTGTCTTTCTGTTTCTGACAAAAATAGATATATTTAGTAAAGCCGTATCATATCGGCATGTTCATTTATTCTGTTTGGATGCATAATAATAAAGTCAAATTATTCTCAGCATAAGCTTCCTTGCCTCATAAGAAATTTGACAGTCTTTCCTTAGAATACCAAAGGTAAATGTGTTATATATATATATATAGGTAGGTAGGAATTATATTTTCAAAAATTTTAATTGAATTATATGATTTATAGGATGACATTACTCAAATCGAGATATATACAAGGGAAATGGAAGATGCGGCTTGTATTGAGTTTCGTGAACATTTCTCAACTCTACTTTCTATCATGTATGTACAAGGAATAAAAATACACAAGAAGATCCAAAACTAGCAGCACGATGCTCTGGAGCAAAATAGGTTCAACTCTTCATTGTCTACAATTAAACAAGGAACAGTAAAACAGTTGGCAACATGAACAAGGATAGAGAAATTACCCTGGATAAGATTTCACGATCACGGAATTTTGATGCAGACAATGACAACTGCAAGCAGGCGCCAAAAATACATCTACTAGTATCAGTTGTAGTAATAAATGAAACAACTGAAGTAAGTGAAAAGAATGGAGTGAGTAGAGCTAGACTTATAATAATAGATGCAAAATTTAATGTCTACGTGGGAAACAGTACATCCTTCCTTTATTTGAGTCGAAACTCGAAAGTGTATCAGGAAGGGCTAACAGCATATTCAGCAAAAGACAAAACTCAAGTGTTTCTGCTCTGTTTGGTACAACTTCAGCTTCCAGCTCGCCCTTGTTTGGGATGGCATCCTCCACTGGTAGCACCACCTCTTCCCTTCTTGGGACGCCGTCGTCTGCTGCTTTTGGACCATCTCCGTTTGG
The DNA here is from genome assembly GCF_007655135.1 of Punica granatum. Lineage (NCBI taxonomy): Eukaryota > Viridiplantae > Streptophyta > Magnoliopsida > Myrtales > Lythraceae > Punica > Punica granatum. The sequence goes on along the minus strand of NC_045128.1, from coordinate 36,600,408 downwards.
TGCACCTGCTTCCACTTTTGCTTCCGCTTCTGTCTCATCTGCGTTCGGGTCGGCTCCATCCACTATAAGCTCTTCCCCTGCCTCTAGCTTCTCAACAGTTACCACCACCACGAGTGCATCAACACCAGCAGCTGGTACCTCTGCTTTAGCCGCGTCTTTTGCATCATCGGTAGCGAGTTCGTCATCAGTAGCTTCAGCTGCTACTACTGGTTCATTTATCGGTTTTGTTGGGGTTTCCACTACTGCTTCTTCGGGGACCACCAGCTCTGTTCCAAGCTTCTCTTTGTCAACTGAGGTTACAACTCCGGCTTCGTCACATGCCCCTTCGACCACTCCTGCCCCTTCATTTGGTATTACCTCTACTGCTGCTGCAACAACCACTGTTACCTCTACCAGTACAGCTGCTAGAGTGCTCTTGCTCGAGACCCTTCTCTTAGCAGCAGAGCACAAGAATGATGAGCTTGAAGAGCAGATCAGTTCCCTTGAGAGGCAATTGCAGAACCAGGTGAGGCAGATGCCCTTATTTTCTGTAGAAATCGATCTCTCTCAATCTTCCTGAAAATCCTTATTATTGAATCTCATATCGGTTTGAAAGCTATGCGTCAGTTTCTTTGGATTTGAGCTTCATCCGAAGGGACTTTCATCCTTTCCTTTTTTTTTTCAGTTAAAATCGATTTGGTTTGTGAGCAAATCGATTTTGTTGTGACAAGATGCCGAAGCAACAGATTTGATGAGTCGATTTATTAAGGTTAATCATTCGACACGTGGCATCCACTCATTGGGTAGGAAATCACATCTGCATTTTGGATGGAAAACTTAACGGTAGGACTAAAGTGAACAAATCGAGTAAGGTTCAGGATGATATTGAATCAAAATAAAGGTCTAGGGCAGAAATGAAAAGGCAACGAAAAGTTGAGGACTAAAAATGATTTTTTTCCAATTTTATTTCCCTTCGTCATGGATATATACTAAAAATTCTGATTTTTTTATATTGAATTGCAATAAAGTACATGAAAATAGCATTTTTTTTTAAAATTTGGTTTAACCGCTAAAGCATAGATTTTATTGATCTTCTTATCCAAACAGAGAGAAGCTGTGGTGGAGGGGAGCTACACAAAAAAGCTCCGAGAGGCTAGTTACTGGGCCATAAGGGGCGCCATGACAATGGCTTCCATAATAGTTGGTCTCGGGGCCACAGTTGCTAATTGGAAGCCGATGGCGACCACTAGCTTCTCCGGATTCATTGGAGCAGTTTGGGGCTCTGCTGTGGGAGAGCTTCTGAGGAGGTGGTATGAAAAAAAACCACAGAAGCTCTCCTAAAGCTTGCTAGGGCAAGCCAAGAAGCCACGGAAGAAACGGTGGAATCAGGGCAAGTTCCTCCGGTACCAGTAGCTGCAGATATCACCCGCCCTTGGTTGGTTGCAGCTCTCAAGGGCATTTGCTTTGCTGCCAGGTCGGTCCCCCCGCTGTTGCCGACACTTTTCAGCGAGAACTACGCCCTGAGGATGTGGATGGCCACCACCATCTTCTTCCTGATCGGCATAGTTGGCGGGATCTTGGAGAAGGCTTCAGTGGTCCAGTCTCCAGTTCGGGTTGTTGTTGCTAGGTGGTTGTCGATCGCCATTAGTTTCGGCTGCAACAGGATTTACGACCGTCTCGTAATCAAATGAGCTATGTTGTTATAGATCAAACTATTTGGGGGCCAAATTGTAAATAAAGAAAGAATATTGGGGGAAAGAGTGAGAAATAGATAACTAGTGGGATAACAGCAGAATATCATGCCAGGTGAACATTCAGCCGATCGTGCCATACTCGCCAATGAATGAAAGCAACATCAGAAAGAAAGAAAAAAGACATCCCCATTCAATTTCAATTCAATTCAAGTGTCAAAGAAAAACAAAGATCCTAAACTATATAACAAGTAACTCCTACCCCAATAAAAAGGGAGAGAAACTTCACATGAACTCGTCGTAACATACCAAAAGTTCGGACATATTATCATTTATTACTGTCAAACTCTTTATGATCAGTTCCTTGCCACAAAAATTGATCCTCTCATGAGTGCTCCAGTTCCTCTAGAGCTTCCCCGGTCAACGAGTCTACCTATGCTGGAGTTCATTGTCTACAATTAAACAAGGAACCGTAAAACAGTTGGCAACATGAACAAGGACAGAGAACTTACCCTGGATAAGATGTCACGATCATGTAATTTTGATGCAGACAATCACAACTACAAGCAGGCGCCAAAAATACATCTTCTAGAATCAGTCGTAGTAATAAATGAAACAACTGAAGTAAGAAAAAAGAATGGAGTGAGTAGAGCTAGACTTACAATAATAGATGCATAATTCAATGTTTACGTGGGAAACAGTACATCCTTCCTTTATTTGAGTCGAAACTGGAAAGTGTATTAGGAAGGGCTAACAGCATATTGAAAACGAAGGAGAAGAGAGAATAAAATATGTATATGTATATACATATTTATACATATATATAAATATGTAGATACATAAATATGTATATACATAAATAATTTTAGTTTTACACTGGAGCAACGCCCACTACAATACCACACACACTTTAGCCTTAGATATCCCTTGTCCTTGGCTGGCCGCAGCTCGCAAGGCTTTTGCTTTGTTGCCGAGTTGGTTCCCCCCGCTATTGCCGGTGCTTCCCAGTGAGAACTACACTCGGAGGATGTGGATGGTGATAGTATGTGGCCACCGCCACCTTCCTCCCAATCGGCATTGTCGGCGAGATCTTGGAGAAGTCTCCAGTGATCCAGTCTCTAGTTCGGCTCATCGCTGCTGGGCGGTTGTTGATCGCCATCAGTTTCGCCTCTAGTTGGATTTACGACCGTCGCGCAATCTATTGAACTAAGCTGTTATGGATCAAACTATCTTTGGACCAGATTGTAAAAAAGAAGGAATACTGGGGGAAAGTGTGAGAAATAGATAACTAGTTGGAGTACTTTTAATTGTTCAGACTTAGCTAGTTACGCAATTTTTTTTCCCTTCGTCATGGATATATACTAAAAATTCTGATTTTTTGATATTGATTTGCGATAAAGTACATGAAAATATCATTTTTTTTTTAAATTTGGTTTAACCGCTAAAGCATAAATTTTATTGATCTTCTTATCCAAACGGAGAGAAGCTGTGGTGGAGGGGAGCAACTCAAAAAAGCTCCGAGAGGCTAGTTACTGGGCCATAAGGGGTGCCTTGACAATGGCTTCCATAATAGTTGGTCTCGGGGCCACAGTTGCTAATTGGAAGCCGATGGCGACCACTAGCTTCTCTGGATTCATTGGAGCACTTTTGGGTTCTACCGTGGGAGAGCTTCTGACGAGGTGGTATGACAAAAAACCACAGAAGCTCTCCTAAAGCTTGCTAGGGTGGGCCAAGAAGCCACGGAAGAAACGGTGGAATCAGGGCAAGTTCCTCCGGTACCAGTAGCTGCAGATATCACCCGCCCTTGGTTGGTTTCAGCTCTCAAGGGCGTTTGCTTTGCTGCCAGGTCGGTCCCCCCGCTGTTGCCGACACTTTTCAGCGAGAACTACGCCCTGAGGATGTGGATGGCCACCACCATCTTCTTCCTGATCGGCATAGTTGGCGGGATCTTTGAGAAGGCTTCAGTGGTTCAGTCTCCAGTTCGGGTTGTTGTTGCTGGGTGGTTGTCGATCGCCATTAGTTTCGGCTGCAACAGGATTTACGACCGTCTCGTAATCAAATGAGCTATGTTGTTATAGATCAAACTATTTGGGGACCAAATTGTAAATAAAGAAAGAATATTGGGGGAAAGAGTGAGAAATAGATAACTAGTGGGATAACAGCAGAATATCATGCCAGGTGAACATTCAGCCGATCGTGCCATACTCGCCAATGAATGAAAGCAACATCAGAAAGAAAGAAAAAAGACATCCCCATTCAATTTCAATTCAATTCATGTGTCAAAGAAAAACAAAGATCCTAAACTATATAACAAGTAACTCCTACCGCAATAAAATGGGAGAGAAACTTCACATGAACTCGTCGTAACATACCAAAAGTTCGGACATATTATCATTTATTACTGTCAAACTCTTTATGATCAGTTCCTTGCCACAAAAATTGATCCTCTCATGAGTGCTCCAGTTCCTCTAGAGCTTCCCCGGTCAACGAGTCTACCTATGCTGGAGTTCATTGTCTACAATTAAGCAAGGAACCGTAAAACAGTTGGCAACATGAACAAGGACAGAGAACTTACCCTCTATAAGATGTCACGATCACGTAATTTTGATGCAGACAATGACAACTACAAGCAGGCGCCAAAAATACATGTTCTAGAATCAGTCGTAGTAATAAATGAAACAACTGAAGTAAGAAAAAAGAATGGAGTGAGTAGAGCTAGACTTACAATAATAGATGCATAATTCAATGTTTACGTGGGAAACAGTACATCCTTCCTTTATTTGAGTCGAAACTCGAAAGTGTATTAGGAAGGGCAAACAGCATATTGAAAACGAAGGAAAAGAGAGAATAAAATATGTATATGTATATACATATTTATACATATATATAAATATGTAGATACATAAATATGTATATACATAAACAATTTGAGTTTTACACTGGAGCAACGCCCACTACAATACCACACACACTTTAGCCTTAGATATCCCTTGTCCTTGGCTGGCCGCAGCTCGCAAGGCTTTTGCTTAGTTGTCGAGTTGGTTCCCCCCGCTATTGCCGGTGCTTCCCAGCGAGAACTACACTCGGAGGATGTGGATGGTGATAGTATGTGGCCACCGCCACCTTCCTCCCAATCGGCATTGTCGGCGAGATCTTGGAGAAGTCTCCAGTTATCCAGTCTCTAGTTCGGCTCATCGCTGCTGGGCGGTTGTTGATCGCCATCAGTTTCGCCTCTAGTTGGATTTACGACCGTCGCGTAATCTATTGAACTAAGCTGTTATGGATCAAACTATCTTGGGACCAGAATGTAATAAAGAAGGAATACTGGGGGAAAGTGTGAGAAATAGATAACTAGTTGGAGTACTTTTAATTGTTCAGACTTAGCAAGTTACGCAATTTTTTTTCCCTTCGTCATGGATATATACTAAAAATTCTGATTTTTTTATATTGATTTGCGATAAAGTACATGAAAATAGAATTTTTTTATAAATTTAGTTTAACCGCTAAAGCATAAATTTTATTGATCTTCTTATCCAAACAGAGAGAAGCTGTGGTGGAGGGGAGCTACTCAAAAAAGCTTCGAGAGGCTAGTTACTGGGCCATAAGGGGCGCCATGACAATGGCTTCCATAATAGTTGGTCTCGGGGCCACAGTTGCTAATTGGAAACCGATGGCGACCACTGGCTTCTCCGGATTCATTGGAGCAGTTTTGGGCTCTGCCGTGGGAGAGCTTCTAAGGAGGTGGTATGAAAAAAAACCACAGAAGCTCTCCTAAAGCTTGCTAGGGCAGGGCAAGAAGCCACGGAAGAAACGGTGGAATCAGGGCAAGTTCCTCCGGTACCAGTAGCTGCAGATATCACCCGCCTTTGGTTGGTTGCAGCTCTCAAGGGCGTTTAGTTTGCTGCCAGGTCGGTCCCCCCGCTGTTGCAGACACTTTTCAGCGAGAACTACGCCCTGAGGATGTGGATGGCCACCACCATCTTCTTCCTGATCGGCATAATTGGCGGGATCTTGGAGAAGGCTTCAATGGTCCAGTCTCCAGTTCGGGTTGTTGTTGCTAGGTGGTTGTCGATCGCCATTAGTTTCGGCTGCAACAGGATTTACGACCGTCTCGCAATCAAATGAGCTATGTTGTTATAGATCAAACTATTTGGGGGCCAAATTGTAAATAAAGAAAGAATATTGGGGGAAAGAGTGAGAAATAGATAACTAGTGGGATAATAGCAGAATATCATGCCAGGTGAACATTAAGCCGATCGTGCCATACTCGCCAATGAATGAAAGCAACATCAGAAAGAAAGAAAAAAGACATCCCCATTCAATTTCAATTCAATTCATGTGTCAAAGAAAAACAAAGATCCTAAACTATATAACAAGTAACTCCTACCCCAATAAAAAGGGAGAGAAACTTCACATGAACTCGTCGTAACATACCAAAAGTTCGGATATATTATCATTTATTACTGTCAAACTCTTTATGATCAGTTCCTTGCCACAAAAATTGATCCTCTCATGAGTGCTCCAGTTCCTCTAGAGCTTCTCCGGTCAACGAGTCTACCTATGCTGGAGTTCATTGTCTGCAATTAAACAAGGAACCGTAAAACAGTTGGCAACATGAACAAGGACAGAGAACTTACCCTCGATAAGATGTCACGATCACGTAATTTTGATGCAGACAATGACAACTACATGCAGGCACCAAAAATACATCTTCTAGAATCAGTCATAGTAATGAAAGAAACAATTGAAGTAAGAAAAAAGAATGGTGTGAGTAGCGCTAGACTTACAATAATAGATGCATAATTCAATGTTTACGTGGGAAACAGTACATCCTTCCTTTATTTGAGTCGAAACTCGAAAGTGTATTAGGAAGGGCTAACAGTATATTGAAAACGAAGGAGAAGAGAGAATAAAATATGTATATGTATATACATATTTATACATATATATAAATATGTATATACATAAATATGTATGTACATAAACAATTTTAGTTTTACACTGGAGCAACGCCCACTACAATACCACACACACTTTAGCCTTAGGTATCCCTTGTCCTTGGCTGGCCGCGGCTCGCAAGGCTTTTGCTTTGTTGCCGAGTTGGTTCCCCTCGCTATTGCCGGTGCTTCCCAGCGAGAACTACACTCGGAGGATGTGGATTATGATAGTATGTGGCCACCGCCACCTTCCTCCCAACCGGCATTGTCGGCGAGATCTTGGAGAAGTCTCTAGTGATCCAGTCTCTAGTTCGGCTCGTCGCTGCTGGGCGGTTGTTGATCGCCATCAGTTTCGCCTCTAGTTGGATTTACGACCGTCGTGCAATCTATTGAACTAAGCTATTATGGATCAAACTATCTTTGGACCAGATTGTAAAAAAGAAGGAATACTGGGGGAAAGTGTGAGAAATAGATAACTAGTTGGAGTACTTTTAATTGTTCAGACTTAGCTAGTTACGCAATTTTTTTTCCCTTCGTCATGGATATATACTAAAAATTCTGATTTTTTGATATTGATTTGCGATAAAGTACATGAAAATATCATTTTTTTTTTAAATTTGGTTTAACCGCTAAAGCATAAATTTTATTGATCTTCTTATCCAAACGGAGAGAAGCTGTGGTGGAGGGGAGCAACTCAAAAAAGCTCCGAGAGGCTAGTTACTGGGCCATAAGGGGTGCCTTGACAATGGCTTCCATAATAGTTGGTCTCGGGGCCACAGTTGCTAATTGGAAGCCGATGGCGACCACTAGCTTCTCTGGATTCATTGGAGCACTTTTGGGTTCTACCGTGGGAGAGCTTCTGACGAGGTGGTATGACAAAAAACCACAGAAGCTCTCCTAAAGCTTGCTAGGGTGGGCCAAGAAGCCACGGAAGAAACGGTGGAATCAGGGCAAGTTCCTCCGGTACCAGTAGCTGCAGATATCACCCGCCCTTGGTTGGTTTCAGCTCTCAAGGGCGTTTGCTTTGCTGCCAGGTCGGTCCCCCCGCTGTTGCCGACACTTTTCAGCGAGAACTACGCCCTGAGGATGTGGATGGCCACCACCATCTTCTTCCTGATCGGCATAGTTGGCGGGATCTTTGAGAAGGCTTCAGTGGTTCAGTCTCCAGTTCGGGTTGTTGTTGCTGGGTGGTTGTCGATCGCCATTAGTTTCGGCTGCAACAGGATTTACGACCGTCTCGTAATCAAATGAGCTATGTTGTTATAGATCAAACTATTTGGGGACCAAATTGTAAATAAAGAAAGAATATTGGGGGAAAGAGTGAGAAATAGATAACTAGTGGGATAACAGCAGAATATCATGCCAGGTGAACATTCAGCCGATCGTGCCATACTCGCCAATGAATGAAAGCAACATCAGAAAGAAAGAAAAAAGACATCCCCATTCAATTTCAATTCAATTCATGTGTCAAAGAAAAACAAAGATCCTAAACTATATAACAAGTAACTCCTACCGCAATAAAATGGGAGAGAAACTTCACATGAACTCGTCGTAACATACCAAAAGTTCGGACATATTATCATTTATTACTGTCAAACTCTTTATGATCAGTTCCTTGCCACAAAAATTGATCCTCTCATGAGTGCTCCAGTTCCTCTAGAGCTTCCCCGGTCAACGAGTCTACCTATGCTGGAGTTCATTGTCTAAAATTAAACAAGGAACCGTAAAACAATACATGAAAATAGAATTTTTTTATAAATTTGGTTTAACCGCTAAAGCATAAATTTTATTGATCTTCTTATCCAAACAGAGAGAAGCTGTGGTGGAGGTGAGCTACTCAAAAAAGCTCCGAGAGGCTAGTTACTGGGCCTTAAGGGGCGCCATGACAATGGCTTCCATAATAGTTGGTCTCGGGGCCACAGTTGCTAATTGGAAGCCGATGGCGACCACTAGCTTCTCCGGATTCATTGGAGCAGTTTTGGGCTCTGCCGTGGGAGAGCTTCTGATGAGGTGCTATGGAAAAAAACCACAGAAGCTCTCCTAAAGCTTGCTAGGGCAGGCCAAGAAGCCACGGAAGAAACGGTGGAATCAGGGCAAGTTCCTCCGGTACCAGTAGCTGCAGATATCACCCGCCCTTGGTTGGTTGCCGCTCTCAAGGGCGTTTGCTTTGCTGCCAAGTCGGTCCCCCCGCTGTTGCCGACACTTTTCAGCGAGAACTACGCCCTGAGGATGTGGATGGCCACCACCATCTTCTTCCTGATCGGCATAGTTGGCGGGATCTTGGAGAAGGCTTCAGTGGTCCAGTCTCCAGTTCGGGTTGTTGTTGCTGGGTGGTTGTCGATCGCCATTAGTTTCGGCTGCAACAGGATTTAGGACCGTCTCGTAATCAAATGAGCTATGTTGTTATAGATCAAACTATTTGGGGGCCAAATTGTAAATATTGAAAGAATATTGGGGGAAAGAGGGGGAAATAGATAACTAGTGGGATAACAGCAGAATATCATGGCAGGTGAACATTCAGCCGATCGTGCCATACTCGCCAATGAATGAAAGCAACATCAGAAAGAAAGAAAAAAGACATCCCCATTCAATTTCAATTCAATTCAAGTGTCAAAGAAAAACAAAGATCCTAAACTATATAACAAGTAACTCCTACCCCAATAAAAAGGGAGAGAAACTTCACATGAACTCGTCGTAACATACCAAAAGTTCGGACATATTATCATTTATTACTGTCAAACTCTTTATGATCAGTTCCTAGCCACAAAAATTGATCCTCTCATGAGTGCTCCAGTTCCTCTAGAGCTTCCCCGGTCAACGAGTCTACCTATGCTGGAGTTCATTGTCTACAATTAAACAAGGAACCGTAAAACAGTTGGCAACATGAACAAGGACAGAGAACTTACCCTGGATAAGATGTCACGATCACGTAATTTTGATGCAGACAATGACAACTACAAGCAGGCGCCAAAAATACATCTTCTAGAATCAGTCGTAGTAATAAATGAAACAACTGAAGTAAGAAAAAAGAATGGAGTGAGTAGAGCTAGACTTACAATAATAGATGCATAATTCAATGTTTACGTGGGAAACAGTACATCCTTCCTTTATTTGAGTCGAAACTCGAAAGTGTATTAGGAAGGGCTAACAGCATATTGAAAACGAAGGAGAAGGAGAATAAAATATGTATATGTATATACATATTTATATATATGTATATACATATACATAAATATGTATATACATAAACAATTTTAGTTTTACACTGGAGCAACGGCCACTGCAATACCACACACACTTTAGCCTTAGATATCCCTTGTCCTTGGTTGGCCGCGGCTCGCAAGGCTTTTGCTTTGTTGCCGAGTTGGTTCCCCCCGCTATTGCCGGTGCTTCCCAGCGAGAACTACACTCGGAGGATGTGGATTGTGATAGTATGTGGCCACCGCCACCTTCCTCCCAATCGGCATTGTCGTCGAGATCTTGGAGAAGTCTCCAGTGATCCAGTCTCTAGTTCGGCTCGTCGCTGCTGGGCGGTTGTTGATCGCCATCAGTTTCGCCTCTAGTTGGATTTACGACCGTCGTGCAATCTATTGAACTAAGCTGTTATGGATCAAACTATCTTGGGACCATATTGTAATAAAGAAGGAATACTGGAGGAAAGTGTGAGAAATAGATAACTAGTTGGAGTACTTTTAATTGTTTAGACTTAGTTAGTTACGCAAGTGGTGGTGATTGTGCGATGGTATCATCAGCCCACACATAAAAGGGCTTCTGATGTAAGAGGCAGATATCCATAAATGAGAAAACTCTGAAAATTAATTATTGTCCTTGGTCTCTTTCTCTCGCTCTCTATTTGAGATTTCTCCTCCTATTTCCCTACCTCTTTGGATATGCCTACCCCCTTTTCAGTTTATTTCATAACAAGTTGCAGCACAAAAGGTTGATCTAATGATTAGATGAGGTCGAGACGGATCTTGAGGGAGTAGCAATAAGAATTACACTTAGAATTTCCAGTGGAATAGACTACTTGATCAATCATGCTTTCATTCTTCACCGTTAGTTTCAACTCAGCCACGCAGTATTGTTCTCCATTAGCCTCAAGTCAGCCACGCAGTATATTGATATTAGTCAAGTGTCAATCCAGTTTATCCATCATGTGTGTTGCAGGGAGTTCATGGAACCGAGGGGATAAGTCGGGCTAAATCTAAATATAACTCGATAGCCAAAAGAAAAGAAAAAAAAAGCAACAACATGTCGAACCACACGAGATTGGCCTCATTAGGCTACATCAAGTCCTCCTGAGGCCTTATGTGGATGGCCCCCTGATTGCTTCTTTTCTAATGCTCAACCTTATCACTGATGAAAGAGTAGCTTGGTGATTGCCTGATCAACAACTAGATCATTCTAGCAATTTAGATGAACTCGGGAGACATATTCTAAATTTAGGCGCGGGATAGACTAGCCTAAGATTAATTCGATTTGGAAAACATAATTAATTTGTGAGAGGATTATGAATAATCAATTGTCTTAGGTAGCCAATTAGGGTTCAATTATAAATGGTCCTCATAAAAAAAATAGTGAAGTCACAATTCCATATATATATATATATATATGTTGAAAATTGAAATTCTTTGACGTTCATTAATAAAAATATAAATCAATTGTTTGAATTAAAAGTGAGCGTGTCATAATTTATGTACTCTGTTTTTTTTTCTTTTTGTCCATGCTATAGATGCACAGGTTCACATTCATATGGTAAGCACGATCGGATGGAAAGTACTAATGATAAATGTACCCATGCTTATAATAAAATAATAAAAGAAAAAGACAAATGTACACGATACATAGCTATAGGCTACATATTGCTATATGTAATATAAGCATGAATTGTGCGTTGCACTTGGTAAACTGTCCTCCGTGTAGGCAGAGTTTCCCCACAAATCAAGGATACTAAAATCCCATTGTGACAATGGTAAGTTGAAATCCAGAACAAGAATGATTCTCATGCTAAGACTGAAAACATCTTAAGTTTCTCACCTATATGTAATCCCGTACTTTATTAGGTAATTGAGAAGGACCAAAACAAAGAGAATGATTGGAAATGGATTAATCACGTAAAAAGACACGATCTTTGTACTTTTTTCTCAATATAGCACGACATTTAAAAAATAGTACGGAATGATACGGTCTTTTACACTTTTTTTCTAAATATAGCACGACCTTTGAAGAATAGGAAAGAAATGCACGACATTTGTAATTTTCCTAACACTATGTTTGGATAAGTTTGAGTAAGGGGTTAGGAGGGTTTCAAAGCGGGAGGGATTTAGAGGGTTATGGAGATTTAGGAGGGGAAGGATTTGTAATACGTAAATTTAATTAGCCTTAATAAGTCACAAAATTGAACGATAATTCAAATAGCTATTCGGACAAATAGAATACTATCAAATTAACTTAATTTCATTAGTATAGGAACTTGGAAATTCAAACCGAAACAAAGGCGAAACCGAAAGATACGAGAGAGAGCCGAGTCCTGTGTTAGACACAAACCCCTTGAAACAGAATTGTCCCCTCCTGGGTGCTTGAGGTTACGTGGACAATCGTTTCCCAGGATAAAACGGCAACAAGCGAAGCAGCAGCACAAACAGCAACGCTTCAGCGAACTCGAAGAGAAGCGTGAACACTTTTGAGGTCGAATTTTCTTCTTGTTTTTCAATCGGCTATAGGAAGCAATGGAAGGCAGGAGACTTTTTCTCTTGTTCTCTTTCCTTTTTGCCGTGTGCCCCTTTTATAGACTATGGGTTCCATCCGTTATATGACTCTTCCTATTCTCCATTTATGGGGAATAATTCACATATATTCAATATACATGTTAATGACATTTGATTATTCATGAATGCAATCCATTCATTTCTTGTAACCGCCAAGAAAATCAAGAGTCATTAGCTCGTGAGCAATTTCCTCATTCACCCATTAGCCATAATTTCCAACAATCCCCCACATGAATGGAAATTGTTTTGTTTCGACTCGTAAATAGTGTTCACCAGTTGAACCTGTATAGGATAGGTAGGTGTCACCACCCTTGAACCTTCCCTTGTGAAAATGCATGTACTTTACTAGCAGTCCAATAGACACGATGTCCTTGAATTGTTCTGCTGTTTTGTGTAAAGATATTACACACCTCACACAAGATTCAACTGACTTCCTTCGGTTCTCATAGTTGTGTCCTTTTTTTTTGCCATGGAACACCGTTCTGGTTCTGCGAGAGTTTCTGAAGAATTAAGTCCATAAAAATTCTCCTCTAAAGCGGCCTCACTTTTCTCTCACATAGGTGATTTCACATATCATTAAAGCAATTTAGATTGCTAGCCTTATCCGTTTATCACTGTTTCATCAAGGAATGGTCCAGGGATTTTCTCCCCTACAGTGATTTGATTCGGTTCTATAACTTGGTTGTCCCATTGAACCTAGATCTTGGGATCTCCAGTCAGCTAGGTTGGGTGTCCGCTATAAAACCTTTCCTCTAATGGACTTTAGACCCATTCCCTTTGACAACTTCTCAAACTGCTCTTTACTTAACCCTTTGGTTAGCGGATCCGATATATTATCCTTTGACCGCACGTAGTCAATAGATATAATTCCAGTTGAGATCAGTTGTCTAATGGTGTTGTGTCTACGACGTATATGTCTAGACTTACCATTATACATATTACTTTGTGCCCTTCCAATTGCTGTTTGACTGTCACAGTGGATACAAATTGGTGGCACAGGTTTTTCCCATTGAGGAATGCCCTCTAGAAAATGGCGTAGCCATTCAGCTTCTTCTCCACATTTATCCAGAGCAATAAACTCAGATTCCATTGTGGACCTAGCGATAATAGTTTGTTTCGAGGACTTCCATGAAACTGCTGCACCTGCTAGTGTGAACACATATCCACTAGTGGATTTTGAATCCGTTATATCAGATATCCAATTCGCATCACTGTATCCCTCTAGGACAGCTGGATATCTAGTATAGTGCAGCCCGTAATCTCGAGTGTATCTAAGGTATTTGAGTACCCTGACAATTGCCTTCCAATGGTCTCCACTCGGATTACTCGTATATCTACTGAGTCTACTAACCGAGTATGCAATATCAGGCCTAGTACAACTCATCAGATACATCAGACTTCCAATGACCCGCGAGTATTCTAACTGAGAAATACTCTCTTTTCTATTCTTTGATAGATGAAGATTATTGTCTATTGGAGTCTTTGAAATTCCAGAATCATTTTTGGTAAATTTTTCCAGAATTTTATCTATGTAGTGTGACTGACTCAAAATTAGTCCATCTGATGTTCTCATGATTTTAATTCCTAAAATCACATCAGCGAGTCCCATATCTTTCATATCAAATCTTGAATTCAACATATTCTTCATAGATTTGATCATTCTGTCATCATTACCAACAATGAGTATGTCATCCGCGTAGAGACATAAAATGACGTAACCATTTTCTGTTTCTTTAATGTATACACATTTATCACACTCATTGATTTTAAATCCTTTGGAAATCATTGCATTATCGAATTTTTCGTGCCACTGTTTTGGCGCTTGTTTTAACCCATACAATGATTTGACCAATTTACAGACTTTCCTTTCTTTTCCTGGAGCCACGAACCCCTCGGGTTGTTCCATATAGATTTCTTCATCTAAATCTCCATTTAGGAAAGCTGTTTTCACATCCATTTGATGAACTTCCAAATTACGCAATGCCGCAACTGCAAGTATCATCCTAATGGAATTTATTCTTGTCACAGGAGAATAAGTATCAAAATAGTCCAAGCCTTCCTTTTGCTTGTATCCCTTAATTACAAGCCTGGCCTTGTACTTATCAATGGATCCATCTGCTTTCATTTTCCTTTTAAAGATCCATTTGGATCCTAAGGGTTTACAACTAGTGGGGAGATCCACTAATTCCCAAGTGTGATTTCGCAGAATCGAATCAATTTCACTTTTGATTGCCTCCTTCCAAAGAGGTCCCTCAGAGGAATTTACTGCTTCAGCATAGCTTTGTGGTTCATTTTCTAACAAATATGTCAGAAAATCATTCCCGAATGATTTTTCAATTCTAGCTCTTTTGCTGCGTCTAGGTTCAATCTCTTCATCCGAACCCTGCCTTTCATGATCTACGTCATGAAGTCCATCATTCATAGTGCACGAGGTTCGTTTTGATGAACTCGATACCTCATTCAATTTACATGGAAATACATCTTCAAAGAACGATGCATTCCTTGATTCCATTATCGTGTTCTTGTGTATATCGGGAATCTTAGATTCATGCACAAGAAATCGATAAGCACTACTGTTATGTGCATAACCAATAAAGATGCAGTCCACCGTCTTAGGACCGATCTTTACTTTCTTTGGTGCCGGAACGACTACTTTTGCCAAACACCCACACACTCGCAAGTGGTCGTAGGATGATCTCCTACCTCTGAATAATTCATAAGGTGTCTTTTCCCTTTTCTTTCGAGGCACCTTATTTAATAGGTAATTGCTTGACAATATTGCTTCACCCCACATATTTTGAGGTAATCCTGAACTTAATATCATCGCATTCATCATGTCTTTCAATGTGCGATTTTTGCGTTCAGCAACACCATTCGATTGAGGTGAATAGGGTGCAGTCACTTCGTGTATAATTCCGTATTGTGCACAGAATTCCCCGAAAGGCGTTACATATTCGCCTCCTCTGTCACTCCTCAATCTCTTGATTTTCTTGTTGAGTTGATTCTCAACTTCATTTTTTATAGAGAACAAATTTCTCTATGGCCTCATCTTTGCTTTTCAACAAATATACGTAACAGTATTTTGTACTATCATCGATAAAGGTAATAAAATAATTATTACCACCTCTTGTTGTTGCGAACTTTAAATCGCATACATCACTATGAATTAGATCTAGTGGCTCGGTGTTCCTTTCAATCGTTTGAAAGGGTGATCTTGTCAATTTTGCCTCAACACAAATTTCACATTTGTGCCGTGAATCAATTTGGAATGTAGGTATGTGATTCAAGTTAATTAATCTACGCAAAGTATTATAATTAACATGACCTAGTCTTCCATGCCACAAATCAGGAGACTCAATCAAATACGCAGAAGAACCAGAATTCTTATTGATTATGGTCATTACATTGAGCTTAAAAAGCCCGTCACATACATATCCCTTTCCTACGTACATTCCAGACTTGGACAGAATAACTTTGTCCGACTCAAAAACCATCCTGAACCCATGTTTGTTCAGCAATGACCCGGAGACTAAATTCTTCCGAATCTCAGGTACGTACAATACATTGTTCAGAGTCAACTCCTTTCCTGAAGTCATCTTTAAGACTACCTTTCCTTGACCTTCAACAGCAGAATGGGCAGAGTTTCCCATATAGATCCTTTCCCCAGTGACCGGTTCGAGCATAGAGAACAGGTCTCTATTTGAGCACACATGTCTGGTGGCACCGGTATCAAGCCACCATTCCTTTGGGTTGGACCCAATGAGGTTCACCTCTGAAACCACAGCAGATAGGTTGATGTCTGCCACATCTCGAGCCATTTCATTGACCACGTTTGCTTCATGATCCTTTTTCCTTTTTGGGAGCCTGCAGTCAGCAGATCTGTGACCTTTCTTGTCACAGTTGAAGCATTTCCCCTGAAACTTGGGCTTGAAGACTCCTCCATTCGTACCCAGCTTCTTCTTGCCTTTTTTGTTCTTAGAGCTTTGCCCTTGCTCCATGACATTTACCTTAGCAGCAGGGAGGATGAGATCCTTTCCGGAGTTTTTATTGTCTTCTTCAATTCGAAGCTTGACAACAAGATCTTCCATTGTCATCTCCTTTCGCTTATGCTTCAGATAATTCTTGAAATCCTTCCAACCAGAAGGCAGTTTCTCAATGACAACAGCCACTTGGAAGGATTCACTTAGAGCCATTCCCTCAGCCTGAATCTCATGTAAGAGCACTTGCAATTCCTGCACTTGACTCATTACGGTCCTTGAATCCACCATTTTAAAATCGAGGAATCGTCCGACGAGAAATTTCTTCGCACCGGCATCCTCTGATTTATATTTACGGTCCAAGGATTCCCATAGTTCCTTTGCCGTCTTAAACCCCTGATAGACACTATACAGGGAATCATGAAGACTATTCATGATATAATTCCGACAGAGATAGTCGGAGTGCTTCCAAGCGTCAACCGCACTGAGAGCCTGCACATCTGACTCCCCCACAGATAGGGTTGGAGCATTTTCAGTCAAAAATCTTGCAAGGTTCAGAGTTGTGAGGTAGAATAGCATCTTTTGCTGCCACCTCTTGAAGTTCAACCCATTGAACTTCTCGGGCTTCTCGACATGGTTCACAGGGACCATCGAGGGAGCAGCCACGTTTTGGCTAACCAAATGGTTAGGCAAGATAGGAGCAGGGCCGGAGCCAGTAGTCTGGCTTCCGTTGGTCGTATCTCCATCGTTCCCCGACGCCATTCGAATCGTTCAAATAACAAAATCTGTTTCAAGATTGTAATACGTAAATTTAATTAGCCTTAATAAGTCACAAAATTGAACGATAATTCAAATAGCTATTCGGACAAATAGAATACTATCAAATTAACTTAATTTCATTAGTATAGGAACTTGGAAATTCAAACCGAAACAAAGGCGAAACCGAAAGATACGAGAGAGAGCCGAGTCCTGTGTTAGACACAAACCCCTTGAAACAGAATTGTCCCCTCCTGGGTGCTTGAGGTTACGTGGACAATCGTTTCCCAGGATAAAACGGCAACAAGCGAAGCAGCAGCACAAACAGCAACGCTTCAGCGAACTCGAAGAGAAGCGTGAACACTTTTGAGGTCGAATTTTCTTCTTGTTTTTCAATCGGCTATAGGAAGCAATGGAAGGCAGGAGACTTTTTCTCTTGTTCTCTTTCCTTTTTGCCGTGTGCCCCTTTTATAGACTATGGGTTCCATCCGTTATATGACTCTTCCTATTCTCCATTTATGGGGAATAATTCACATATATTCAATATACATGTTAATGACATTTGATTATTCATGAATGCAATCCATTCATTTCTTGTAACCGCCAAGAAAATCAAGAGTCATTAGCTCGTGAGCAATTTCCTCATTCACCCATTAGCCATAATTTCCAACAGGATTTGGAGGTTTTTTAAAAGGGTTTAAAAAATCTTGTTTGGTTAAAGGGTTTGGAGGGTTTTGGAGTTTTTCTATAATTTTATATGTAGACTATTGTGCCCTCATGATCAATCAAAGACAAAAGAAAGAAAAACTACAGTTATATGCAACCAAGCTATGTACCGGATTTTTTTTTGGCTGAGTATGCTACGTACCAGACAAATATTATAATTGGATCATTGTATAATTGGACCCTTCTAATTAATAACTAAATTTTATAGGCATATACTTATGAAGAAAATGAACTTTTTCACCAGTAAAAAATAAAAAATAAAACAAAACGGTTGGAAATAAAAACACTCATAATAATAATAATAATAATAACAATAACCATAATAACCAATTAATAATGTATGCGCACACAATTTAAAATAAAGAACTGAATCATGGAAGCAAATACACAGGTCAGAGTAGCCCGTACATATGCGAATACTTATTAAAAATAGAAGTTTTCAATCCTTCAATATTATTAAGGATAGTATCCATGGATAATAGGCATCTTGTAACATATATAGTAATCATAGATATTAGTCATAAAGGAATAATTAGTTTCCTTTTCATGCAAAGGCTCTCGGTTTATTTATTGATTCGATCATCATCAATGAAATTAAGTTGGATTGTTCCAAATTTCTCATGGTATCAGAGCGCCTACGCTCCGGGACCGATTGAAATTTTTCAATTGCAAAATATCGGACGTCAGTGATGAAGAGAAGAGCTCAAGACAGGGCAGTAACTCATCCAAAGACAAGAAGGCAGGGGATGGCTCACTGAGGATCACAGACGTCCCGCCGGTTTACCGACTAGCTTTATCAAACAGTACAGGAGCTCAGGTAATTGCATGCACCCTCAACGGTGATAATTACCTGACATGGTCACGGGCCATGATTATCGCGCTTCGGGCAAGAAACAAGCTTGCCTTTATCGATGGCTCTCTTGAGAAACCGGGAGATGAAGAACCCCTCAAAGAACAAAGGGAAAGATGCAACTCCACAGTTTTGGCGTGGCTCTTTAACACCATGGAGGGAAGCCTTCAGTCCACGGTGGCCTATGCAGTGGACACCAAGAACTTATGGGACGACCTGAAGGAAAGGTTTTCGAAAGGGAATCAGTCTAGGGTTTTCCAAATCAAGACCGAAATTTGTCTTCTCAGACAAGAGGGATTGAGTGTACGGGAATATTTCGGCAAATTGAAGCTCCTATGGGATGAGCTAGGTTTTTACCTTGAGCATCCAGGCTGTAGTTGCGGGGCGAGTGCCACCATCGCAGCACAGAGAGAAGCGAAAAAAGTGCTATCAGTTCTTCATGGGACTGACCTTGGATTTTAACACGATCCGATCCACAATTCTCAGCATAGAGCCGCTGCCGAATTTGAACAAGGTGTACAAAATGCTGGTGAACGAGGAACGGCAGAAGTTGGTGACGAGATCTCGAGAAGTCATGCCTGAATCGGCCGTCTTCCTCACCAAAGAAGACGCAGAGCTCGGGCGGACTGGAGGAAGCAGATGGCAGAGCTCCGCGGAAGGGAAGCGTACCTACAGCTACTATGGGAAGATGGGCCACACGAAAAATACGTGTTGGGCCCTAATCGGATACCCATCTTGGCATTCTAAGTCCAAGGTGAGTGCAGAGAGAAGGCCTGGACCGATACTAGGCAAGCAGGGCAGTGGGCTGCGAGGAAAGGCCCAGACTCAGCGAGGCCCAGACCGGGCAAATGTAGCCCAGGCGGTACAGACATCAAGTTCACGGGCTGAACGACTAGAGGCCCTGCCCGATGAACAGTTCCAGCGTCTATTATCCATGTTGTCACAAAACACCATCGACCCAAACCGACTCGTTGGTAATGAGTTTAATTTTGTTTATTTGCAAAATGAATGGATTTTGGACATAGGAACATCGAGGCACATGACGGGATGCCTCGAAAATTTTTCAAGAACGGTTCCAATCAAGGGCGGAGCACCGGTGTATATTCCTAACGGGGGCATGGTACAGGCCACCCGAACGGAAAATGCAAACATTGCAGGCGTGATGGAAATTAGGGACGTACTTTATGTGCCGACTTTCAATTGCAATTTAATTTCCATTGCGCAATTATCGAAAGAGATGAACTATTACGTGACATTTTATGGCAATCTATGCGTTATACAAGACCGCACCTCGAGGAGGATGATTGAATGGTATTAATTGAGATTTCGGTGAAAGAAGTAATAAGGAGTGTGATGTATGCCTTAGAGGGAAACAAACACGCTCACAATTTCAATTGAGCATGAATAAAGCTGAGTGCCCATTTCAGTTAATACACTGTGATTTGTGGGGGCCATATAGAGTTAAGGCCAGTTGTGGAGCCAATTATTTCTTAACCATTGTGGATGATTTTAGTCAAGGTGTATGGGTATATCTGTTGCGAGAAAAATCTGAAGCTCGACGATTTATCATTGATTTCTATAATTTGGTCAAGAATCAATTTAATTGCACGATTAAGGTTCTAAGAAGTGATAATGGGATGGAGTTTTTGTTGAGGGAGATACAAGACTTTTTCTCTGCACATGGCATCGTGCATCAGGCGTCTTGTACAGATACACCTCAGCAAAATGGTAGAGTAGAAAGGAAGTATCGGCACATTCTCAACGTTGCGAGGGCACTCATGTTCCAAGGCTCATTACCGACACGGTTCTGGGGGGAGTGTGTCTCGATAGCTGTCCACTTGATTAATATCACTCCGATGCCATTGCTCGACAACAAAAATCCACATGAGGTATTTTTTGGTAAATCACCTAATTACTCGAATTTACGGGTTTTTGGGTCATTATGTTATGCACATAAGCGAACCAAGGATAAGTTTGAACCTAGGTCTCGCAAATGTGTTTATAGCGAGGGATGTTCGGTTTTGCGAGACAATTTTTCCTTTTGCCACGGAAAATGAGGAATCGAGGCAACAAGGAAAAGGGAGCCCATTATTTCTAGGTGAAGCTGGGCCCACGAGTCCACAGAGGCAGACTGAAGAATCCGGGCCCAACTCCGCAGATGGGTCAGCAGGGAGGCAATCCAACTGGGAGGAACAGCCCTACCCAACTCGGCAACTAAAGCCAAGCCCAAAGGTAAAGGAGAGGCCCATAGATGGAGATGGGTACAGTTTAGCTCAACAGGCTATGGAAAAAGATCATGCGATGGGCCGAGAAGCAAAGGAGAGTAAGGGGCCCACGCAGTTTTTTGAACCGGGCCGAACAAGGGATAATGCGGACCGAACTCTGGAGGAAAGAGAGAATATTTCTGGGCCGAATGAAGACAGCAGCCGAAATCTGGAAGGAAGGGGGAGTGATTCTGAACTGAGCCGAATTGAATTTCAAGGGGGGCGAATTTTTTTGGAAAAAGGGATTGTTAATTTGGAGACAATTGAAGAAGATAAAAGTAATGAGATGGTTTTGCGGCGATCTGAACGGGTTTCTAATCGTCTCAAACACTTCAATGACTACATTGTTCATACTACTCGCCATAAGACCCCCTTCCCTGACTCACCCACTTCCTCGGACTCCTCAGATATGTCTTATCCCATTGAGAGGTTTATTGATTATTCCAATATTTCTAATCATCACAAGGCATATCTAGCTGCAATTGACTCTGATACAGAGCAAACATCTTATCGAGAAGCTATCCGAGATCAGAGATGGAGGAAAGCAATGGCAGAAGAAATTCATGCCGTAGAGGTATATAAGACCTGGACGATTGAACAACTTCCCACTGGTAAACACCCTATTGGTTGCAAATGGGTGTTTAAGGTAAAGCGCCGAGCGGATGGAAGTGTAGAGCGCTATAAGGCTCGGCTGGTTGCGAAGGGCTTCACCCAAGTCGAGGGGATTGATTTTCATGAAACTTTTGCATCGGTGGTGTCAGCACCCAATTTCGGTCCATCGGCTCCGGGGGGGGGCAAAATTGTCATTTTCCAATTTATCACTTTTTTAAAAAAAAAATTTAAATTAATTCATTAATTAATTAATAATATTATTAAAAAAAAAGTCATCGGGTAGGCCGGGCAGCGTTGACCGGCTGCCCGTGACCCGCCGACCCTTTTTAAAAAAAAAAAAAAAGATTCGGGCAGGGGCCGGGCAGGCCGGGCAGCGCTCGCCGACTGCCCGCGATCCCCAGGCCCGGAACCGCCCCCAAATCGGCCGAAATCTTAACGGAAAAGGGGAAGAAATTGCAATTAAATAAACAGAAATGGAATTCGGATGGGGAGGAACAAGACCCATTGAGAGAAATCGGAAAATTTTCTCCCCTTTTAAGGAATTTGGAGATCGGAGAACTCGGAAAACTCTCGCCGGAAAATCCCAAAATTCTCCCCGATTCCGACTGTTTAAACGCCGGTGAGGCCCCGATCGACCACGGCAAATCCCAAGCGGTGCTAAGAGCCATCTCCCGCGTCCATTCCGGCCCTCATCGCGGCGTCCAGGGGCTAGAACCGCCGCCCGCAACTCCGTGGCCGTCGCTGACCGCTCGATCCCGACCGCCCTTGGCTAACGGGCCTCGGCCCAGTTCGTTCTTTTGCAGGCCCAGCCCGGAAGCTTGGCCCATTCAGGCCCAACGCCCAGTCCAGCCCAGTATCTCCTCCGGGTGGTTTCTCCTTCGGGCGGGAGCTCCGATCCGACCCGACCCGATTGTCCGGCGATTTTTTTTATTTACAGAGAAGCCCCTCAACTTTCCGGATTAGATAAATCCTCGACTTAGTGGCATGATTAGGACTCATTTCCTGAATATTATTGCTTGCTTGATGGATATAATGTGAATTGAGTGTTCTTGGGTCGCGTGGGTGATCGGATTTGTCCCGAACTCAATTTTATGAACTTTCCATTTTGTTACATTTCTGTCCGGAGGACTCATTTTATTTTTTTCAGATATGCCCCGAACCCTAAAATTTATTTTCAACCAAGTCCCGGTCATTTTACTATTTTCCAATCAGTCCTTGGATTTTTCAGAATTTCTCAAGCGTCCCAAAGGACTTTCCAAGTTGTTTCAGTTTAGTCCCTGGGCCATTTTTCACCCTTTTCAAATCTGCCCCGAATTTCAAAATTTCTTTTCAATCAAGTCCCAGTCATTTTACTATTTCCCAATCAGTCCTGGAATTCCCAGAATTTTTCAAGCATCCCAAAGAACTTTCCAAGTTGTTTCAGTTTAGTCCTGGGGCCATTTTTTTATTTTCAGATCAGTCTCGATTTTCAAATCCATTTCAAATAAGTCCTAGGACATTTTCAGTAATTTTTTGCAAAGTCCCCATTTTTTTAGAATTTTCAAATCAGTCCCCAATCTTTTAGAATTTTCAGATCAGTCCCTAATTTTTTTTAGAATTTTCAAATTAGTCCCTGCTCTTTTAAAATATTTCAATTCAGTCCCTGGATATTTTCTAAAATATACGACCCTTTGCTACTTGGATCACCCACCGACAATGTATGTGCCCATTTAAATATTTTATTTTTGTAATTATATGTGACCATGTCGAAAATTAGAGTTTATCGGGCAATCAATTAATGGCTATCTCGACGGCTCGAAATCCGTAGACTAAAGCATTCGGCAAATTTCTAATTAACCCAAAAATTCTACATACGGGATAATCGAGACGTTAAATTTGGTTAAATTAAATCACTTGACACTTTTAAACGAATTGCACAAACCGATTTAATAACCTGTAATCGCATCGACAGTTCAAGAACTGTTAATCAGGCCCTTTTCAAAATTCACAATTTCAAAAGCACCGAGATACGTATAACGTAATCTTGATTTTCATGCATACACATATTTACCGATTCAAGGGCATGATTACCGGTTCTTGTCTTGCCATCACTCTAGTGTAGGTTCGTGTTTAGAACGGGTTAAAACATGGGAAAACGGATTAATTTCAAATTCGGCTTAAATCAAACATGGGCAATAGTCAAATAGAGGGTTATGTCTTTTGGGTTTTAGGTGAAAATACTCTTAATCTGTAAAAATCATATTGTCACGATATAAAATAATCTAAAAATAACCCACACATTCGAGACTTGACTACAAACATCATGTCTGTCGAGTCCGTTAAAATAATGCCGAATGCCACATACCCTATTCATCATCCCTTTTGTTTGTTTAGGGTAGGATTTGTATGCCAAGATATCTCGGCTAATAATCAGGTAATTCACGTAAATTCGGCGATAACAAAAAAAACCCCATTGTTTGTTTATTTGAGCCTGCTTGTTACATTTTTGAACCTATTTGTTATGCGGATCAAGCCCGATTCCTTAGGACTCGATTCACACTGGGTCCAACGCCTAGAACCGTCGATCACGGGGTCTAGGGCCCCCATACACTGAGTGCGCATTTAATTTAATTTTCGGTCTTTTCCAAAAATATACAGTGAGCAGGAGTGAAATCATGACCGAATGCGAACCGACCGGGATTTAGTCATTGTAGCTTATCTTTTATTTATTTGAGAGAACAAAGTGAGATTTTATATTATACATACATTCATGTAAAATCCCGGTCGGAGAGTGGACGATCAGAGTGCTTCTTCGAATTTACGGTGTCAAAACGCATAAGATGAGCGGAACTTAATTAAGCAGTAATTAAATTAAAATGGCAAGCCTAGACAAGTTAGAGTACCGAAAGGGCGTATGGGATATAGGCCCACACGTAATAGAACCCCCGAATTCGGAATTTTCGGTTCCGTACAGACCATTGCCTTAGCATTTTAGGTGTACCCCGTACCCCTAAACCTGGGTAACTCGTCGACCCTCGACTTTCGAGTCATAAAATGGCAAGTGGCGACTCCTTCTCACGTGTGTCCGTCGCACGTCCCCGGGAAGGTGGACACTCCCAAGCCGCGTTGTATTTAGGCGCGCGCATGCGTGCCCCAACGAGACGAAATTCAGGTGCGCACAGGTGGCCAAGTTGGTAACCGTGCGATGCCTTTTGACGGTTGCAGTGGCGAGAGGATGGATCATTCATCAGATGGACGTGAACAACGCCTTTTTGTACGGAGACTTAGAAGAGGAAGTATACATGGAATTACCTTCGGGTTTCTCTGCTTCAAAGAGTGTGTCAGCACCCCATTTTGGCTCACCGATTTAAATTACATCATCAGCAATGATCCAAGCCATGACTTGAGCAGAATACAGAAAAACGACTTAACAGAGCAGAAAATCACTATTCATCCTCAAGTCAGCAAAATCGAGCAAATGACACATGCATTTGACAGAAGGACTCCAGGGGTCACCAAAGGGTAATAGAGTGACTAGAGAGCTCAGCAATATCCAAAACCGGCATTTTCAGTATATCACATGGACAGTTCTATTTTCCGATAGTTCACTCGATCATCGGAAGATAGCCAATATTGGACTCCAAAAATCCACTCCAATGCCAAACAGATGAAAAGTGTCCCCAAAGGCATTTTGCAAATCATCTGCTTTATACAGAACAACTTCCTGTATACAGACAACTTTTCAGTGGAAGTCCAAAAATGTCGGTTTCTTGGAGAAAAGTTAATTCCAAATATCAGATGCGGCCACGCCCCACAATCATACAGAGCACGTGCAGAGCTTCAGATTGTCTTTTGGAAGCCATACAAACACCCTAATGACTTCCGAGCGACAAAACGGGCATACCCTTCTTCGGAAGAGCGTAACCGGAGACTAGTCTGATGGAATTACGGTAAACGAAGTTCACACTACATTGCCCTGAAAACTCCAGCGGACATTCGCAATTGGGCAAAACAGACAGCAAAACCCTTCACGGTTTCCCGAGTAACCTCCGAGGAGCACAAAAGGCCATTTTCAGTGAAGATCCATATCCGGAGGTCCTCTTTGGGGAAACTTGACGCCGGATGCTTACCTTACACAATGCTAGCCTTCTCAAGGCTCAATGTGGAATTGTCGGAATGAATCACACAACTCATCTAGACCCCTCGAGCAGTGCTTTAAGGGTCTCAGATGCACTTTTCATATCCTTAGAGGCCCAATCTCAGCAAACAGAGATTACAATAATCTCCGGAGTGCCCAAACAACTCAGAAATCATCCTGAGAAATCCAGTTTCGGCCTCCTAGGACGTCTCCGGCCCCACGTTAGCATTACCGGCTTAAGGGATAATTGTTCACGTTGTCTGACAATTTATGTCAAAATGACCGACGTGGGATGCAGACACAAGATATGCTGTCAAAAGCGAACAACTTCGCTCTGATCATCTGCAATGAGCAAAACCGGCTTCCGAGCCTCATATGCTTCCGGGGCATTTCTCCATGAAAAATGCCAATCTCAGGCTCATTAAACCCGTTTTCTCGCGCATATCGACAATTCAACGTTCAATTCGAACCACGAACTTCGAATACGCGACCAATCGAGACCCGAGCTTCCTCCCGGATTCTTCTCTTAGGCCGTGGGACCCACGGATCAGGCCTAGCCCCCCCATCCTTGCCCTAGGTGTCCTCTTCTTTGTCTTCTTCATCTCCATGAAGATAAGAAGACAACTTGCACACTTATCCCCTAAAATATCTAAGTGTTTCATTCTTGCACTCCAACTCCCCATCAATGCTTATTAATGTTTTATCTCTTCTCCATCAATGCCACTTGCAAGAATATCTTCTTCCTTCATTAAACAAATTCGGATCTCCTAATCCATGCCCCTTAATTGCACTTTTCTTCACTTAATTGCACTTAAGCATAGCCTATATATACTTTCTAAGTCATTAACTTAAGGAGACCTTCAAGCACTCTCTCTCTAGCATTTCTCACTCAAACAAATGCTCTCAACCTCCCAAGAACTTCAGCAAAATCGCAGCAAGCAAGAACCACCCAAAAACCAAGCAAAACACTCAAGACTTAAGTCGGAATCCATCCCGACTTAAATCCAAACTTCACCAAACTTCATATCGCATAGGTTTTCGAGCCCCTCTATCCATTTCTGAACTTAGATTTTAAGTTTGAAGCCTCTAAGCCATAGAACCAGCCTTGAACAAAATCTGGACAGATTTGGTCCTTCTCGGGTAAAAAATGTCAAACCGGGTTTCAAGCCTTTCCAAGTCGGTTTGAGCTACCAAAACCAATCAAACACCTCCCCACACAACCCTAGGGTGTCAAGGAGTCAAGAAATCCAAGAAAAACCCGTCGGTTTAACCCCAGGAAGAAGAAACAGCCCGACTGCCCAGTCGGGTCGAAATTTCTGACTGTTTGTGCGGTTTTCTTGCAGATCGGGTCGATCCGAGACTCTTTTCAGAAAACGACCACCACAGCCACCTCCGAGGGTCAGTTAGGAGTCAGGAGCCGCTGACCTTGCCTCAAAATTCCATCGGGAGCCTCTGTGGCGACGTCCGACCCGACTTGTGCCAGTCGGGTCTGTCCACCCTTCCATTCGGGTCTGTTTGGTGCCATTCGGGTCTGTTCAACGGAAAACAGCCCAAACCCGACCCATCAATGGTCCAACCCGACTCTTGAAGGTACCATCCCGCATCTCGGGACTAGGTATGACCATTCCCGACTTAGAGGAGCTAGGACTTTTACATTATTGTTGTGTTTATGGAGTTTTGAGGGGTTTCAAGCATGATTTTAATTCCGAACTTTAATATTATGCAATTTCCTTATTACACCATGCATGTTTATCATCGTTTAACTTGCTAGTATGTCGGGAAATATTTAAATCGAAGTCGAGGAAACTATCCCGACCCGGAAAAGCCGAGATCATTCGGGTTAACCTCTCCATGAGGTAACCTAGAGCTTTCTTGACCTTTTTGGGTCAAGACCGGATTCCTTTGCCCCGATTTAAATTGTTTCCTTAGTTTTATTGTTTTTCTCACATCCATGAAGTCGGTATTGTTTTATCGATTCCTTAAATAATATGTTTGTGCATGTTTGCATGTTTGAATGTGTTATTTAAATCATGATAATACCGACTTTCGTTTAATCGTGTTATTTAACATGTTTGATGTTTGAGCATGCGAGAAACGATTCAAAACAAGACGGGAAAAACTCGTGAAACCAAATACAAGCCATGAGACCTCTCGGCTTTCTCCAAGGAGAATAGGCCGAGAGTCTCATGGAGTTATTCGGGTTCCATGAGACTTCCTCTTCCCGTTTTAAATCCGTTCTCGGATTTCGTGTAATTTGCAAGTTCAATTACATCGAGAATTTCACATGAAATGTCTTTCCAAACCAAAATATGCATGGATTCGCAATTCGGAGACCCTTTCGGGCCTATTAGGACCAAAGGGCGTTTCAGCCATCGTTGGCCGAATCTTCCTCGGTCTTTCTTGACCCGTCTTGGTCGCCGAGTCACGAATCGTTTTTACAATTAATGCATTCGGCACAACCCTTAAGCATTAATTCCACAAACGGGTTAATCGGGACGCTTACATGATTAAACCCACTTCACACTGATAAGGTTTACACGAATTGGCCATTAACTGATAACTCGCGTCGATGAGTTGTCAAATGACGTTGGTGCACTTTTCAAACTTATCAATTTCAAAACCCGAAACGCGCGGTCCGATGTAGCATGGACGTCTGAAAAGGGCTTCTGTGTCTCAACTTGAGTTTTTACCTGATTCCAGGTAGCTCAGGTCAGGATACAGAAGATCTTTCTAGATCACTTCCGGGCAGATCGACCGGTTCTTTGGCTTTTTCGGGGTTCTTGCACAACCTTGGACGATCCAGGGATTTGGTTGACACCGGCTACAGGTCGAGGTGGCCCGGACTGCGATGTTTCCCCTTTTCTGAAAACAATTTTCAAATAAAGGGCAAAATCGTCTTTTCACAATTCAGCGACACCCTTAGGGTTAGCATGACAGAAACACTACAGTACGGGATAAGAATGGGCTACCTGTTCAGGTGCAGGTTCATCTGCATAGCCTTTTCTTATCTAACTGATGAGTTTCTGTTATCCTAACATAGACTCGGGTAACTAGAACGGTTATCTCTGTCAGAAAACATGCGAAATGCTGATTAACCTTTCACTCGACCTAACCAAACACTAGATAATGGTTAGGAGGAATTCTAGATTCCAAATCTAGAGTCAAAACACGAGTTTGGCTAATTCAGTGAAAATTCAATGTCACAATACAGAACAACTGTAAAAGCAATCCACACAAATGAGATTTGACTATCTTTGTCAAGTTCTCAAAACAAAGCCGAATGCTAAAACATTGGCACGTGCTTGTTTGTCTAGGGTAGGATTTGCATGCCAAAATACCCCAGATTAACAACTTGTTAAAACACGTACACTCGATAATAACAAACACCTTGTTTGTTATTTACCTGCTGCGTGTTATCTTTCCGCACCTGTTTGCCATGCGGGTCGAGCCTGATCCCTAAGCCGAATAATATTAGGGTTCAACGCCCTAATCATCGAGCACAGGGTTCAACACCCTAATCAACACTCACAGGGTCCAACGCCCTATTCAGTGAGAGCGTCCATTGAATTTCAGTTCTTCGGTCTTTTCCCTAAACTCACGGTGAGTTAGAGTGGAATAATAACCGAACGCGAAACGACTGGAATTCGACCCTTTTGTAATTTGTATTTATTGTTTTTGAGAGCATTGTAAGGATTTTATTTTGTACATTTATTCTGTAAGAATTCCAGTCAGTGAGCGAACGGTCCGAGAGTCGAATTAATCGAATCGGTCTAATGCTTGCCCAGACACAAGTAAATCCAAGATCTCGCGGTTTTGGTTCACGCAGGGATTCAACCTCCATGGTTCGACGAACTGTAACGCAAGATTGTGAACCAACTCACCGACATACGGGTTTACTTCTCTCTCGGCTTCTCCACCGACATCGTTTAATTCATCGAAGTTACGGTGTCAAAACGTGTGAGTCGAGTGCACCCTAATTCATGCGATAAATAAAACAAAAATGCAAGCCTAGCAAACCAGAGTACCGAAAGGGCGTGCGGGATATAGGCCCGCACGTAACATGAACACCCGAACACGGACTTTCCGGTTCCGCACAGACCAATGCCTTAACAACAAACTAGGTGTTCCATACCCCTAGACCCCGGGTAACTTATCCGCCCTCGACCTTCGGGTCGTAAAATGATAAGTGGCGACTCCTTCTCTCACGCGTGTCCGTCACGCGTCCCCACGGGAAGGTGGACACCCCCAAGCCGCGCGATCCAAAAGCGCGCAATGCGGGCCCCGACGAGAGTCCACATTCGGGTCCGTACAGAGTGGAGATGTATGCAGACTTCGCAAATCTCTGTATGGATTTCGTCAGGCATCAAGGAATTGGTTCTCAAAATTCGCTGATGCTCTTCGGCAGTATGGGTTCACTCAATCAAGTGCAAATCATTCCCTTTTTACCCTCCATCAAGATAACATTTTTCTTGGAGTATTGGTGTATGTTGACGATCTGATCATAGTAGGCAATAGCTCTAGCCACTGTGATTCATTTAAGGGATATCTGGATAAATGTTTCCGTATTAAGGACTTGGGACCTCTGAAGTACTTCCTTGGTATTGAAGTTACTAGAATGAATTATGGTCTTTTCCTCAGTCAGCGTAAATATGTAATCAATATCTTAACCGAATGTGGAATGTTGGCATCACGACCATCATCTTTCCCCATGGAGCAGCGTCATCGACTTTCCACGAGTTCTAGTGATTTACTATCGGATCCTGGCAAGTACAAAGGCTAATTGGGAGACTTATCTATCTGACCATTACAAGGCCAGAAATTAGCTATTCTCTACACATCTTGGCTCAGTTTATGCAGGAGCCTCGCCATGATCATTGAGATGCTTCTATGCGGGTTCTTCATTACTTGAAGCAATCTCTCGGTCAAGGGATCTTTCTATGGCCTACATGTCTCGAACTTGAAGTTTTCTGTGATTCGGTCTGGGCGAGTTGCCCCTTGACTCGTCGTTCTATCACGTGATATTTTATTACGCTAGGAGGGTGCCCGGTTTCATGGAAGACGAAGAAACAAACGACAGTCTCTCGTTCATTTGCAGAAGCAGAGTATCGAGCAATGGCAGCAGCTGTCAGCGAGATCGTCTGGTTACGAAGTCTTCTATCTTCTATTGGGGTACAGATGGCGACACCGACTCACCTATTTTGTGATAATCAAGCTACACTACACATTGTAGCCAATCCTGTTTTTCATGAACGGACAAAGCACATTGAGATCGACTGTCACTTTGTTCGTGAGCACATCAAGAAGGAACTGGTGACTACCGACCATCTGCCCACGCGACTTCAATTGGCAGATATCTTCACCAGGGCGTTGGGTCGAGATCGCTTCCGTTTTATTCTTTCCAAGTTGGGCATTCGTAATCCACATGCTCCAACTTGAGGGGGAGTATTAAGGATAGTATCCATTTATAATAGACATCTTGTAACATATATAGTAATCATAGATATTAGTCATATAGGAATAATTAGTTTCCTTTTCATGTAAAGGCTCTCGGCTTATTTATTGATTCGATCATCATCAATGAAATTAAGTTGGATTGTTCCAAACTTCTCAAATATGACTAGAAATAAGGAGATCGAGCATATTTAGTGACCGGAAGGCCAAGGACTGAACACCATTTCCATGACCACTTTCCTTTGCTTCTCCAATGGACAACAAAGTACTGCCCTCAACATCTTAGGATGCTTGAGAAGGTAAATATAAGCTTGACTAATACATTCAGCTCCAATTCCTATCTTCTCCAAAAGAAAGTAAACTTCATCCACCTTAACATGCAGACGTTTAGCATCCTTTAGAACCTCATTCCCCTCTCGTATAGCCACATTCCCATCTCTTATTGCCTCAGCAACATTGTCTATTACTTCTCCAATGACTATGCACTACAAGAAGTTTTGTATGTTGTGACAAATTCTCTTATTACAAAAGAAATTTAGTCATAAGAGAAGTATATTGTGATAAAAAGGTAATGACGTCTTATAATGCATATACTTTATATGTATGTAGGTACATATATATCTATATGTATATACATATTTTTGATATTGGGTAAGTGCCACAAACCAAGTGTTTACACAATAACTAACCTTATGTATATACATATTTTCATATATTGGGACACAAGGACTGTTACAATTAACCTTATATAATGTGACAATTATATTTTATCATGAAAATATGTTTGTCACCATAAATTATAAGATATCGTGACCAAACGTTATCTTGTCACGATATACTTATTCGGACGAGCTTATTTTGACAAAACTCGTAAGAAGTTATTCGATATTTTCGTGTTATGAAATCTTATTTGTTATTGTGATGACTTCCTTATCCTCTTTGGTTTTACTATTTGCACCGTGTGGAGTACGAGAGTGCATTTCTTGTTCTGAAAAATCCGCATTCGCATCCACCATATTCTCAAGAGGGTCAATTGTCACTTCCTTTTCAGCTACCAAGCGATCGATTCCCTTGATAGTATCCTCGAACACTTCTTCGGTCATGGAGGATTGACACTTTTTCATCTCTTTTGTTATTTTGGCATGCTCTTCAGTTTCACCATCTTATTATAGTTTGGGATAGGCTTGGTCATCCATTTTTTAGCGTGAGGGCGTGCCTACCACAATAAGAAGAAAAAGATTAAGAATAACAGATTATATATGCTTTTTTAAAAAAAATTATTGACAAAGTAGAAACAACCTACCTCTATTAATTTCTCCCAAACTTCAGGCTTTGCAGTCCACATATTGGTGTTGGGATCCCAAGCAAATCCACTTAATCCATTCTTCAAAAATTCATAGCACTTGGCAAAATTTGCTTTTAGGATCTTCGAGCGATTCTTTATATTTTCTTTTGCTAAATTCTTGTTGACCTTAGAATTTAGCTCTTTCATTATATTATAATATGCGAATGTCGTGAAAGTTCCATTCACTCTATTTCCTATATAATGTTGATGCAAAAATGCATCAATCAACATGTCATCCATTACAGGAGTCCAAGACTCTTGACCTTCTTTCTTTGGATTGTCCCCGGCGTTCTTCCTTTTTGACATGGTTGACCTAAACACATTCACAAGGTAACAAATTGAATGCACTTTCTATATCATAATGAAAACATGCAACTGCAGCAACATTTTTAATATCATAAAGATTATAAGCTGCACAAGGTGACACAGATCACAATAATAAATGAAATCATATAAGCAAGTGAACCCATTCTTACAAAATCATATGCTAAAGAGTTTCGTGCCTAAATATATGAAATAAATGAAATAACATGTCAGTAATATTTCTTCATATTCAATCACAACACATAATCATTCCACATGTTGGCAATGGCAGCTATGGCATCTCTTATAAGCTCTCCTTCGATTTCATCTTCACGATCATTCCTTGTACCACGACACTCATTTTGATGCTGACTTTGATTTTCAAGTTCCGCGTCCAACTCAGGAATAAGTTCATCTGGATCCACGCCCATTAGATAGTTATGCAAAATACAACAAGCTAGCACTATGATTTTTTTGTGCTTGAACTCTATAAGTTGGTTCCGTTGTACTTGCAATGATCGCAAACCTTTTCTTTGAAACTCCAAATGCCCGTTCAACTGCATTGCGCAAAGATGCATGTCGTAGATTGAAAAACTCTCTAGCTGTCTGTGGTGGACCTCTTGAATATTCTTTCAAGTGAAAATGCAACCCTCTATAAGGTGCGATTAACCCGATGAAAATGGCGACTTGCAGTTTCACTGGACCTCCGAAACCAAAATTGGAGCTCGCGGTTCCTAACATTGTGCGTTAATATATAAAGTGTTCTCAGAACTTCCTCTTCTACCGTTGCTCTTCGTGTTGGTTTTAAGCCACCATCCCTTTCCAACATGTAGCATAAGTCTAGAAATGTTTTAGACCCCATTCATATTATTTTGCGGCCTTCATTACTTTCAATAACTTTAGCCATGATCTCCTCACGTATCCTTTCCCTTTCAAAACTCATATTACTATCAATAAGTCACCTCCTTGAGCGCATTCTGGTAAAAAACCAATTCCTAACTAAACATATAATTTGCACCACCGCTCTTATACACGATTCTCTCCATGCCATTACTCTTCTTTTAAATTTAACGACCTCAATTTCTAGTTTTTGAGCATCCATCTATCATTGAATACAAGCAAGCAATTCAAGAGGGCATCGAACAATAATGAAGTATGACTAAGCAAGAAGTGCAAAAATCAAGTACTAAATTGAACTCAATGAGGATCAATCCACTACTACGAAAATTACATGAACAAACGAGAGAAAATCAGCCACAAATGATCAAACCTTATCACATACTGAGGTTTTGAATAAAATAAAATCCAATCAAGACAATTCTCAACCAGACAATTATCTTATACAGTAATTTCTAGCATTCTCATTGCAAAACAATCGAAAAGGTTGGATTGCAATCAAAAGGGATGCATACCTCTTCAATTTGAGTGCACTGCAATCAAAATGTAATTTTGATTTGATTTTTTTTTCTCCCATTGTCAAGTTCTATGGGGCATGTAAAGTGGTTCGCTCGACTATAGTATTGATTATGTGTCACGTTGAGATTCCAGGGGAGGGACAGCGCAAAGGAAAAAAAACAATTAAATAAATTAGTAAAAAGCAAAAACTGAACAAATCTAATGATCAGTTCAATTCGACATAAAAGCAAATGCAAAATGCAGTGCACAAAGTTTAGAGACTAATGATAACTAACTAACTAATTAAGCCGATGACGCTAGCTAATGTGAATCCAAAGCTACAACTGATTTTCGGAAGAATGGCCAACAATTTCGAACTACTAGAAGAAAAATGGAAAAGAAACACCTTTAATTAATTGACCTTTCTTTTCAAGGGAGGTCTATAAGTTTGGATGTGTTGATCACCGGGCGAGGGCTTGCATCACAACATTGTATCCTCTTTGATTGGTTAAATATATTGACTTCGATATCCAATAGTTAGGTACTTATCGGAGTTCCAGTGCTTAAAAAAATCATTTTACGGATCAAAGTTAACAAAGAAGCAGAATTTGAGGGTTTTGAGACGAAAATGGGCCATATGGGCCTACGGAAGAAGAATTGCAGGCCGGCCCAGAAATAATGTATATGGGCCTTCAAGATCAGTTTTGGTTTAGCTTTCCCATGCTCAATTAATTCTCCCGGGAAAATAATAAAAAAATTATGAAGCGCAATAATAATTATTCAGAGATGGAGAAGATCAAATTTGTAGATTGTGGCGGGACGTCGAGCTCGATTAGCTTCGTGTACAAAGTTGCATAGTGAATGTTCATATATGTTGTTGGCCAGTTTGTAGAGATTGAATATTGAAATAATCAGCAGATTTCGCATGACAATAAAAAAGGTATTCAATAATGTATTCACTAAATATCATTGAGGAGGCCTCCAAAATTATTTAATTATGAAATAATATTCCGTCTAATAGAAATATTATTATATTATCTTAAAATCTATTGTAATTACCATGTAAAAACAGTTCATCTCTAAAGTAACACACATGCATTACGTCCTTGTCACTTGTGTGAATGGAGAAAAAATGCCACAATGATATTTGGGTCCGAAGTCACAAATTGCGAAGGAGTCACTCTTAAAATTCAAATGAAAAATAATAAAGGAAAAAAGGAAAAAGGAAAAAAAAAGAGGAGAAATTCAGTCTAATGGAGACAAATTTGGACTCCATTTTGTCTTAATTCCCAAATTGCAGCAGCTATATATATCTATTTGTGTGGCTTCTTCAGGTTTGACATTTGTCATGTGATCCTCTTTGGAATAAACTAATGCAGAACATACTAATTTTTAATTTGCCTAAAATGACACAAAAATATTTGAAAATAAATAAATAAAAATTACTAAAGCAACAGTTAACTATCCAGAGAACTTTAACTTTGTTATCATGTGAGAGACCCTCGATACATATATGACACATCTAATAATGGCAAATTTACTGTTTTTGTGCAATTTGGAATATCTTATATTATTATTTAAGTGGGAGTTCAATTTTGTAATTATCTCTTAATTAATATGATAATTAAAAAATCAAAAAATCATTTATTATTAGTTTAAATATTATACAATTAAAAATAAAAGAGATAAATAGAAGGACTCTAGTAAAGGACCCTAGAATCTATTTAACTTGTTCTTCTCTCTCTTTCAATTCGCAAGTAACTCATTCTCTCCTTATTTTCTCTCTCTACTCTCAAACTCTTAATCCAACGTCCCAAAATGTTACTTTTTTTTCCTAAAATTTTATCTTCAATTCTTACTTTTATTTTCTTATCATTATTTTTTCTTTCACGGTTGTCGCACGGTATGCTCAGGTAGATTCTAGTATAATTAAGAAGCTTACAATACATGAGTATGGCATATATAATTAGTCCTACAATGTTTTAATGTGTTCCCGTCATGAATGTGTACCCAGCTTGTTCTACCGTCATGAGCGGGTACACAACTTGTTCAATTAATTGCAATATTATGTTTTCCAATGGACTTCTTACATCTAGATCTTGTATTTTACTAGAGTAAACTAACAAATTAGTCCTAGGGAGATGAATTGCACATCAATTTCATCCTCAAGCCATTTTTTACATCACTCTCGACCCTGACCGCCTAAATGGAGCCTTCTATCTGTCAACGTCAAAAAATAAACAGAAAATGCATATGTGACATATTTTCCGATTATAAAGAAGGTCAAAAGCCTTATATGATGAAAGAAAAATCTTAATTATTAATAATTAATAAATGGATATGTGTAATGTTACTAGGTATTGAAATTTGCAAAATCTATATCAACAGGCGAAGACGTGCGTTACTACGCTACACCTTCTTTATGTGGCATATTTTATTATTTACTGCCTTTTTTATTCTTCCTTTCTCTCTTCAATGTTTTTATATTATTTCCTTCTTTTCTTTTTAATTCTCTCTTTATCTCCCTTCCTTTTATTTTATTATGTTCTTTTTAAAAATTCGTTCCAGCATCATCCCATTTCGAGCCCCTTGCCCTCTCACCACGCATCTATGGGAGGTCATTGGTCATCCTGGGAGCTCTGGTGATCTCTCTAGAATTAAATAGCGCCACTTCCCTCTCCTCGGCTCCCCTCTGTCCCGACTTTCTTTCATTACCTCTCTACGCCACCATCGAAGACTTTGTTGCCACTTGTGATCTCCCGAGCCCACCTCTCCACTTCCAACAGAAGTATACTCAGAAAAGACTGAAATTTGATGATGATGAACTCAGATATTCAAAATCAGCAAAAGAAAATATATGAAAAAGATGAAGTTTCTTCTTTTATACATTTAAAAGGAAGGAAGAAAAAAAAATGCAAGTGATTCCACCTTGCCTCCTCTTGCTGAATACCACCTTGCCTCCTCTTGTACTTTTCTTCTAGAGGCCGGACTATAAAGGGAGTTGTCTCTTAATCACTCCAATACATACGAGCCTAATTAGCCATCTCGAGGTTTCCATACTTGTACGGATGAAACCTCTCATATGTATTTGCCTGGAAGAACATAAGCAAAACTGATTGGTCTCGCGCATATTTGGCATTGGTTTTTCTTCTTATAGTCATTGGCATCACGATTGCTCAATAGCCAAATGATGAACGAAGCTGAGTGAAGAATGAAATGAAATTCGAACATCGAGTGACCATTACGAATGAACTGACAATCCCTAATGCATTGAGTTCTAGAAAACTTCTCAATTTGCTTAGTTAGAACTCGAATTAGATTCTATGTTTTATCTGTTTGATTATGCCAACAGTTCAGATGTCTACAAGAAGTTGGAATTGGTATGCAAGCATTGGGATGGCCTCAAAGGCAGATACAGAAGCAAGGGGCCATATGCGCCTTGCCCAAAGCTTTGATGCCTTCCACAATAACAAATCTATCATATAGAGATGGAAAATTCCATCTCAGTATGATGCAAATCCAGCTTAATATTTAAAATCAGAATGCAATTGAGACGAAATAGTGTACATCTCAAAAACCTTTGCTCCAATAGATAAAGATGTAAATTCCGTCATGAAATTTGGAATGGATAATCTTGTCGCAAGTTCTATCTTACTTTTTTGGACGGAATATTCCATCTCTCACTCTGCACGGCACTTTCCATCTAATACTGGGATGGAATAGGGGACGGAATTTTCCGTCTCAATACAGAGAGGGATGGATACTTTCGTCCCCCTTCCATCCATGTTAAAAAATAATAAATAAGAAAAAAATTGTGTTACAAACTCCGTATCTAATCCTGCCCTCAACAATCCATACAACGGATTTGTTGTATGTTCACATGGTAATGTCACTGATACTCGAATCATAACCATACATCTGATGGTATCCATTTTGCTGCAATGGTGATATTAATGAATAATTCCAAGCTATTCCATAGTTATAGATCAATAAACTTGAGCCGTGTACTAGCATGGGATTCATGGGTCCAAAGGAACCACTTCTTTGATTTTCACGGTAAGTTCTGTAGGTTTCTCGGTTGAACGATCGACCATAATTGCGATATATCTAGAACGATATGAAAGGAACTGACTATAGTTTTTTCTATTATTGCCAATCGGCCAGGTTAGTCTGCTCAAGCTGAAGCATAGTCGCGAATCTGAACAAGCTGGAGCAAAATAGGTTCAACTCTTTGTACGGACCCGAATGTGCTCTCGTCGGGGCCCGCATGCGCGCTACCTGAAATCGTGCGGCTTGACGGATTGTTCCACCTTCCCGGAGGGGACGCGTGACGGACACGCATGAGAAAGAGTCGCCACTTACTATTTTATGACCTGAAGGTCGAGGGCTGGTAAGTTACCTCGGGTCTAGGGGTAATGGTACACCTAGTTTGCTAAGGCATTGGTCTATTCGGAACCTGAAAGTCCGAATTCGGGGGTTCACATTATGTGCGGGTTTATATCATGCACGCCCTTTTGGTACTCTGGTTTGTCATGCTTGCATTTTTTATTTTATTTACCGTATGAATTAAGGTGCACTCAATTCGCACATTTTGACACCGTAAATTCGATGAGTTAAACGATGTCGATTGAGAAGCCGAGAGAAAAGTAAGCATGTCGAGGAATAGGTTCATTATCTTTCGTTACAGTTCATTGAACCATAACGGTTGACCCCCTGCGTGAACCGAAACAACGAGCTTTTGGGGTTTACTTTCCTATGAGCAAACGTTGAATCGATTCGATTAATTCGACTCTCGAACCGTTCGCTCACTGAATGGGATTCTTACAATTATGAATGTACAAATAAATCCTTACGATGTGCTCTCATAATTAATATAATAAATTACAAATTACAAATGATTGAATTCCATTCGGTTCGCTTTCGGTTAATATTCCGCTCGACTCACCGTGAGTTTAGGAAATAACCAAAACATGCAATTCGATGGGCTCTTAGTGAATAGGGCGTTGAACCCTGTGAGTGATGATTAGGGCGTTGGACCCTGTGATTGGTGATTAAGGCGTTGAACCCTAATATTATTCGGTCTAGGGATCAAGCTCGACCCGCAAGACAAACAAGTGCAGAAGATAACACGTAACATGTTAATAACAGACAAGGTGTTTGTTATTGCAAAGTGTACGTGTTTTAACAAATTGTTGATCCGGGGTATTTTGGCATGCAAATCCTACCCTAGACAAACAAACACTTGCCAATGTTTTAATATTCGGCTTGGGTTTGAAAACCTAACATATCGGGTGTCCGTAGTCAAGTTTCGTGTGTATGGATTACTTTTACAGTGATTCGGTGTTGTGACACTAAAGTTATACTGAATTCATCCAAACTTGTGTTTTGACTCTATATTTGGAACCTAGAGTTCCACCTAACCATTTTCTAGCATTTGGTTAGGTCGAGTGAAATGATTAGTCAGGTGATCGTATTTTGATACAGAATACTCGACTAGCGCCCTAAACTATACCAGGATAACAGAAACTCATCAGTGAGAATAAGAAGGGCTATGCAGATGAACCTGCGCCTGAACAGGTAGCCCGTTCCTATTCCGATACCGTCGTGTTTCTGTCAAACTAGCCTTAGGATGTCGCCAAATCAGAAAATGATGTTCTTGCCATTGACTTGAAAATGTATTTTCAGAAAAGGGAAACAACGCAATACGGACCACCTCGGCCTGTAACCGGTGTTGACCAATTCTTTGGATCTTTCAGGGTTATGCAAGAACCTCGTAAAAGCCAAAGATTTGGTTGATCTATCCGGAAGTAGTCTAAAAGGAACTTATGTATTCTGACATGAATTACCTGAAGTCAGGTGAAACTCAAGCCAAAACACACAAATTTTTCCTAGATGTCCATGTTACTTCGTATTGCATGTCTCGGGTTTAGAAGTATGCGCATTTTGAAAATGACATTAACACCGTTTTGTAATTCGTCGACGCGAGTTACAGATTAATATCCAATTCGTGCCAAGTTGTTAAAGTTAAATGAATTAATCGTGTGAGCGTCCCGATTAACCCATTCATGGAATTAATGCTTAAGGTTACCGCCGAATGCATTAATTATGAAAACGATTCGTGATTCGGAAACCAAAACGATTCCATAAGGATCAAGGATAATTCGGTCAAATGACCGACAATAACCTCATAACCTAATGGACCTGAATGAGTCATCGATACACGAATCCATGCATGTTTGCTTGAAAAATAAAGTTTTAAACGATGTTTTGACGTGGGATTTGTAAAGATATTGAAAATGCTATTTCACACAATCCGAGAAACGAACCAACTCGAGATAAGGAAACCACTTTTGACTCGAGAAAGGCCAAGAGGCTCTCGGCCTCACCCTCTCAAGGACGGCCGAAAGCTCTCATAGCTCAACTCAAGTCTCTTGTGGTTTCCTTGCCTCGGTTTTGATTGTTTTTCATATGCTTATGCATCAAACACAATGAATAACACGTTTTTTGACAAAAGCCGGTATTCCCATGATTTGAATAACGCATTCAAACATGCAAACAGGCATAAACATGTTAATTAAGGAATCGATAAAACAATACTGGCTCCATGGATGCGGGAAAACATAAAGATTCGGGAATCAACTCAAATCGGGGCAAGGAAACCGGTTATAACCCGAAAAACCAACAAATGGGTCACAATTACCTTTCCTCAAAGGAAACCCGTGAGCTTCTTTGGTCGTTTGGGTTTAAATCGGTCTCCTCGACTTCGATTTAAACGTTTCCCGACATGTTAGCACATTAAACGATGATAAACACGCATGATATAACATTAAAATTGCATAAAATTAAAACTTGAGAGTAAAACATGCATAAAACCACTTATAACCCCCATAAACACAACAATAATTTAAAAGTCCTAGCTCCTCTAAGTCGGGAATGATCATACCTAGTCCCGAGATGTGGGATGGGATTGTAAAAATTCGGGTTGGACCTTTGTTGGGTCGAGTTTGGGCTGTTTTTCGTTGAACAGACCCGAAATTGACAAAAAGACCCGGCTGGAACACTGAATAGACCCGACTGGCACAAGTTGGGTCGGACGTCACCACGGAAGCTCCCGATGGAATTTTGAGGCAAGGTCAGCGGCTCCTGACTCCTAACTGACCCCCGGAGGTGACTGTGGTGGTCTTTTGGTCCCAGAGTTATCGGGTCGACCCATACATCCCTGCAAAGTTAAGGAAAACAGAGCACGTTTGGAATTTCGGACCCGTCTGGTACGAGTCTGGTCGAACATCGCCACTGATGGCAGTAAGGAGAGAAGAGAGGACCAAGCCCCCAAAACAACGAGCGAACGACCCGAAGAACCTTAGGAATCCACCTAAGTTATTCGAA
Organism: Punica granatum; assembly: GCF_007655135.1. Taxonomy (NCBI): domain Eukaryota; kingdom Viridiplantae; phylum Streptophyta; class Magnoliopsida; order Myrtales; family Lythraceae; genus Punica; species Punica granatum. The sequence continues at coordinate 36,558,851 of NC_045128.1, read as the reverse complement.
ATCAGAGAATAACAACTCAAAGAATGAGTTACTCTAGAATATAAATTGATTACTTCAAAAATGACTTGCCCATATCCTTACACAATCATCCTATTTATAGAACAAGGACACAAGGACTTTTTACCTTTCCAAGACACCCCATTAACTCTAATTCTATCTTCTCAGATTTTTCTGGACACAATTCACGAAAATAACAATAACTTTTCCTAGACAATTCCAAATTACGAACAGTTTGATTCATTGGAAACTAGACTTCTAGGGCTTTCCAATGACATCTTATTTGGCCCTATTTAGTGCAGAAACAACTCAAAAAAGTAAGCACGAAATGACTCCTTGGTTTCAGTCCAACAGCCTTTAATTATATTCTAGAACCATCATATGGTCTTCTCGTTTTCTCCATCATTCTCCCCTGGTTGGAAGAGACTTGTCCCCAAGTCGGACCCTTCGTCTTCTCCAGCATAGGGCAATAGGTCAGAGACATTGAAAGTCGCAGAAACTCCATAGTCTCTCGGTAGGTCAACCTTATATGTGTTTTCACCCACTCTCTTCAAAATGCGAAAAGGTCCATCAACTCTAGGCTTGAGCTTACCAAAGCGACCTTGGGGAAACCGCTCTTTGCAAAGATGAATCCATACCAAGTCTCCTTCCTTGAAAGTTGCCGGCTTCCTGAACTTGTCGGCTTGCTCCTTGTACTTCTCATTTTGCCGGATGAACTTCTTGCAACCTCTTCATGCATACTTCGAATTTGCTTCACTCTTTCTTCGGCATCACTACTGAAAGAGTGATTAATTGGAAGAGGGACCAAATCCAACGGACCAATAAGATTAGATTCATAAACAACCTAGAATGGCCTCTTACCGGTAGACTTGCTTTGAGACTGGTTATAAGCAAACTCCGCTTGAGGCAGCACCATGTCCCATTGACAAATATTTCCTTTCACCAAGGACCTTAGCAAGCTTCTCAAACTTCGATTAACCACCTCCGTTTGGCCATTGGTTTGAGGATGATGGGAGGAACTAAATTGAAGAGTAGTTCCAAGCTTTCTCCAAAGCGTACGCCAAAAGTGACTCATAAACTTCGTATCACGATCGGAATTGATGGTCCTCGGAATGCCATGAAGCTTGACAATCTCTCTGAAGTAAAGATCCGCAACATGAGACGCATCCAAGGTCTTAAGGCACGAAACAAAGTGTGCCATCTTAGAGAATCGATCCACCACCACCATGACCGAGTCTTTGCTCCTTTGTGTCCTTGGTAATCCCACCACGAAATCGATGCTCACATCTTCCCAAGGTGCATTGGGGATCGAAAGTGGAGTGTAAAGGCCCGTATTTTGAGAATGAGCCTTAGCAATGTGACATGTTTTGCAGCGCTCCACATGTCTCGATACGTCTCGAATCATATTCGGCCAATAGAATTGCGCATCAATAAGAGCAAGCATTTTATCTCGCCCAAAGTGACCTCCAAGTCCTCCCTCATGAGCTTCTTTGATGATGGCCTCCTTCAAAGAACATTGAGGAATGCACAACTTATTGGACTTGAAAAGATAGCCATCATGTACGAGAAAGTCCTTTCAAGGGCCTTTGGAACATTCACGCCATGTCTTGGAGAAATCAACATCCTCCTCATAAAGCTCCTTGATGATCTCGAGCCCCAACACTCTTACTTGCATAGATGAAAGCAATCTACACCTCCGACTCAAAGCATCAGCGACTTGGTTTTGAGTGCCGCTCTTATGCTTGATCACGAACGTGTAGGCTTGTAGGAACTCCACCCACTTGGCATGGCGATTGTTGAGCTTATGCTGGCCATTAATGTACTTCAACGCCTCATGGTCCGAGAAGAGCACAAATTCCTTTGAAATAAGATAATGCCTCCAATTGGCCAAAGCTCGAACAATGGCACAAAATTCCTTGTCGTACTTCGAATAATTCCTCCTCGGTCCATTCAACTTCTCACTAAAGAAAGCAAGTGGTTTGCCTTCTTGAGAAAGAAAGGCTCCAATTCCCACATTCGAAGCATTGCAACATACCTCGAAGACTTTCTCAAAGTTAGACAAGTCAAGAAGTGGTGCCTCGGTCATCTTCTTCTTTATTAGCTCGAAACTCTTTTGAGCCGCCTCGTCCCACTTGAATACACCTCCTTTCAAGCACTCCGTGATAGGAGCGACAAGAGTGATAAACCCCGCAATGAACCTCCCATAGAAAGAAGCTAGCCCATGGAAACTCCGGACCTCTTGGAGAGATCTTGGAGTCGGCCAATTTACGTTCGCCTCCACTTTACTTGGATCCATGCGAATGCCTTCTTGAGAGACAATATAACCTAAGAAATTGACACTATTTGTGAGGAAGTGACACTTCTTAAGGTTGGCATATAGGCGTTGCTCTCGAAGCACGTTAAAGAGCTCTTGAAGATGCTCCAAGTGCTCCTCCACGCTGGTACTATAGATCAAAATATCGTCAAAGTAGATGACCAAGAACTTGCCGATGAAAGCTTTCAACACATGGTTCATGAGGCGCATGAAAGTACTCGGGGCATTAGAGAGGCCAAATGGCATAACTAGCCACTCGTAGAGACCATCTCTCGTCTTGAATGTCGTCTTCCACTCGTCTCCGAGACGCATTCGAATTTGATGATATCCGCTCCTAAGGTCGATTTTGGAAAAGACCGAAGCTCCATGAAGTTGATCAAGCAAATCATCAAGTTGCAGTATTGGAAAGCGATACTTGATGGTGATCTTATTCATAGCCCGACTATCAATGCACATCCTCCAAGATCCATCCTTCTTTGGCACGAGAAGAGCGGGAACCGTACAAGGGCTCAAACTTTCTCGAATCAACCCCTTATGCAAAAGTTCGTCGACTTGGCGTTGAAGCTCCTCATGTCCCTTTGGACTCATTCGATACGCCACTTTACTTGGGATAGCAGCCCCGGGCACCAAATCAATATGATGTTGGATATCCCGCATGGGAGGAAGTCCCGACGGAATCTCATCGGGCACCACATCCCGAAATTCTTCGAGCAAAGACTTCACTACGGGTGGAATATCCCCTCGTTCTTCATTCTCTTCCAAGAGCACGAGTGCATAAGCCTTCGAAGAACGATCCATGACTTGGAGAAATTGAGATTTGGAGAGATAAGAGCTCCCTTCTCCCATGACGGCCTTAGACTTGTCCTCCATTCTACAAGGTGCTAGAATAATCTTGACACCTTCCTTGACAAAGGAGTAGGTGTTCTTAAAGCCATCATAAATCACCCTTCGATCATATAACCAAGGCTGTCCAAGAAGTAAATGACACGCATCCATGGGAACCACATCGCACATAATCTCATCCTTATAATGCGTGCCAATAGAGAATTGCACCAAGCAACGTTTATTGACATGAACGTCGTTACCTTTCTTGAGCCAAGAGAGCTTGTACGGATCCGGATGAGGCTCCACCTTGAGGTGCAACTTTTCCACCATGGTAGTGGAAATGACATTCTCACAACTCCCACTATCGATAATGACCGTGCACACTTTGCCATGAGAAGTGCATCGGGTGTGGAAGATGTTATGCTGCAACCATTTATCATCCTCAACATGTGCGGACTTCAAGATGCGTTGAACGACGAGAGCCTTCCCTTGATCACCATAAGTGACCTCTTCTTGCTCAACCTCATTCTCCTCGTCGTCGTAAGTGTCGTACACCGGCTCATCATTAGCTTCCTCCACTAAGGAAATAATCTTCCGATTCGGGTACTCAGAAGTGATGTGACCCAATCCTCGACACTTAAAGCATTGTTTTGATATCGTGCTTGAAGTGTTGCGAGAAGTGCCACCTTGTGCGGGTGTAGCCTTGGAAGAAGAAGCCTTACCAGTCGATGATGACTTCGGAGTCGGAGCACTCCCTCGGTTAGAGACCCCGTCTCTTCTCAAGGTCTTATGAGTACTCTTCTCCTTAGATTGCTTCTCCACACGAACGGTCAGCTTGCAAACATCCTCGAAAGTCCAATAAGGTTGCAATTGGACCACGTTATGAATCTCGGATCGAAGACCGCCAAGGTATCGAGCAATGGTTTGTTCCTGGGGCTCCACGAGATCGCACTTCATCGTGAGATGCTCAAACTCCGCGGTGTATTCCTTTACGGTCAACTTCATCTTGCTTGTAGCTTGCGGGAAGAAACTTCTTCTTGAGCTCTCGTTTCATCTTTTCCCACGTCACAATCCTCCGTTTTCCTTCACGTTCTCGACGCCTCTTCAAGTTCTCCCACCAAACTGAAGCATGTTTTTTCAATTTGATGGCGACTAACTTCACCTTCTTTTCTTTGGAAATGTTCTTGAAGTCGAAAACTCGTTCAACGGTAGTCAACCAATCAATGAAATCTTCTGGGTGCATTTGACCTTCAAAGTCGGGAATGTCGACTTTGACACCATAATCCTCAAAACGATTCCTCCGGCCAAGTCGAGGAGAAGCTCTTTCGGTAGACGAATCAGAATCTTCATCATGGAAAGGGTTAACCTCCCCAACCTCGCCAACATCCAAACCATGACGTGTCTTGTCACGGTTTCTAGCTTGGAGATGCTCAAGTTGCTGTTGGAGTTGTTGCACTTGCCTCCTCAGCTCATCCATCTCGACATCACAAAGGTCACGCTCCGTGGGAGCCACGTTGACGTTAGGTACTCTACGTTGACGGTTCATCATGGAAAGAACCGTGGCTCTGATACCAATCTGATGGCGGTAAGAAGAGAAGAGAGGACCAAGCCCCTAAAACAACGAGCGAACGACCCGAAGAATCTTAGGAATTCACCTAAGTTATTCGAAGTCAGAGAATAACAACTCAAAGAATGAGTTACTCTAGAATATAAATTGATTACTTCAAAGATGACTTGCCTATATCCTTACACGATCATCCTATTTATAGAACAAGGACACAAGGACTTTTTAGCTTTTCAAGACACCCCATTAACTCTAATTCTATCTTCTCGGATTTTTTTGGACACAATTCACGAAAATAAGAATAACTTTTCCTAGACAATTCCAAATTACTAACAGTTTGATTCATTGGAAACTACACTTCTAGGGCTTTCCAATGACATCTTATTGGCCCCATTTAGTGCAGAAATGACTCAGAAAACTAAGCACGAAATGACTTTTCGATTTCAGTCCAACAGCCTTTAATTATATTCTAGAACCATCATATGGTCTTCTCGTTTTCCCCATCAGCCACGGTGTCTCCCGATAGAATTTTGAGGCAAGTCAACGGCTCCTGACTCCTAACTGACCCCCGGAGGTGACTGTGATGGTCGTTTTGTGAAAGGAGTCTCGGATCGACCCAATCTGAAAGAAAACCGCAAGAGCAGTCAGAAAAATCGACCCGACTGGGCAGTCGGGCTGTTTCTTCGTGCTAGGTTAAAATCGACGGGTTTTTCTTGGATTTCTTGACTCCTTGACACCCTGGGTTGTGTGGGGAGGTGTTTGATTGGTTTTGGCTACTCAAACCGATCCGAAAGGCCTTGAAACTCGGGTTGCCATTTTTGAACCAAGAAGACCGTTTTTTGGGTTCCGTTCTGTGGTGGCTGTTCCGATGGGTTGGAGGCTTCAAACTTAAAATCTAATCCCAGAAATGGATAGAGGGGGTCGAAAACATGTGGGATATGAAGTTTGGTGAAGTTTGGATTTAAGCCGGGATGGTAAATACCATTATTCCGACTTAAGTCTTTGGTGTTTTGCTTGGTTTTTGCTTGCTGGAAATGGCTGAAGCTTGTTGCGGTTTGCTATGGAGTTTGAGAGCTTTTGAAGAGTGATAAATGCTAGAGAGATGGCATGAAGTGAGTGTGATTAAGTTAATGACTTAGAAAGTATATATAGGCTATGCTTAAGTGCAATTAGTGAAAGAAAAGTGCAATTAAGGGGCATAGATTAGGAGATCCGAATTTATGAAGGAAATATCAAGCCCAATCCTCATCCATTGCATTAATGGAGAAGAGATGGAAGCATTGATGAAGATGGAGTGTGATCTTGGTTGATTGAAAGATATTTGAAGAGAAAGACAAATGCAAGATATTTGAAGAGGAAGACAAATGCAAGTTGCCTTACCCCTTTGGAGAATTCGGCCATGAAGGGAAAGAGGAGACTAGGGTTGATCCGGGGGTCCCTAGGGTCATGAGGGAAGTTTGGGACAAAGTTCGGGTCTCACTTAGTCGTGCTTTCGAAGCTCGTAGTTCAAATTGAACGTTGAATTGGCGATATGCGCGCTAAAACGGTTCCAATGAGCCCAAGATTGTCAATTTTCGTGGAAGAATGCCTCGGGTGCATACGAGGCTCGGAAGCCGGTTTTGCCCGTTCTGGGCGACCAAAGCGAAGTTAACCGCTTTCGACAGCATATCTTGTATCTGCATCTCACGTTGGTCATTTTGACATGAATTGTCAGACAACGTGAACAACTGACCCTTAAGCCGGTAATGCAAATGTGAAGCCGGAGACGTCCTAGGAGTCCGAAGTTGGATTTCTCATATTATTTTCTGAGTTTCTTGGGCGCTCCGGAAATCACTGTAATCTCCGTTTGTCGAGATTTGATCTATAAGTACTTGAAAAGTGCATCTTAGACCTTTCATTCTAGTAACTTCAATACCAATGAAGTACTTCAGAGGTCCCAAGTCCTTAACACGGAAATATTTATCCAGATATCCCTTAAATGAATGACAGTGGCTAGAGTTATTGCCTACTATGATCAGATCATCAACATAGACCAATACTCCAAGAAAAATGTTATCTTGATGGACGATAAAAAGGGAATCATCTGCACCTGATTGAGTGAAGCCATACTGTCGAAGAGCATCAGCGAATTTTGAGAACCAATTCCTTAATGCCTGACGAAGTCCATATAGAGATTTGCGAAGTCTGCATACATCTTCACTCTTCGAAGCATAGAAAACCGGAGGTAATTCCATGTATACTTCCTATTCTAAGTCTCCGTACAAAAAGGTGTTGTTCACTTCCATCTGATGAATGATCCATCCTCTCGCAACTGCAACCATCAAAAGGCATTGCACGATTACCAACTTGGCCACCGGTGCAAAAGTTTCATGAAAATCAATCCCCTCGACCTGGGTGAAGCCCTGCGCAACCAGCTGAGCCTTATAGCACTCCACACTTCCATCCGCTCGGCGTTTTACCTTAAACACCCATTTGCAACCAATAGGGCGTTTACCAGTGGGAAGTTGTTCAATCGTCCAGGTTTTATTTACCTCGAGGGCATGAATTTCATCTGCCATTGCCTTCCTCCATCTCTGATCTCAGATAGCTTCTCGATAAGATGTAGGCTCTGTATCATAGTCAATTACAACTAGATATGCCTTGTGATGATTAAAAATATTGGAATAATCAATAAACCTCTCAATGGGATAAGACATACCTGAGGAGTCCGAGGAAGTGGGTGAGTCAGGGAAGGGGTTCTTATAGCAAGCAATATGAACAATGTAGTCCTTGAAGTGTTTAGAACGACTAGAAACCCATTCAGATCGCTGCAAAACCATCTCATTACTTTTATCTTCTTCAATTGTCTCCAAATTAAAATTCCCTTTTTCCAAAAAAATTTGGCCCCCCTGAAATTCAATTCAGCCCGGTTCAGAATCACTCCCCTTTACTTCTAGATTTCGGCCCCTGTCTTCATTCGGCCCAGAAATATTCTCTCTTTCCTCCAGAGTTTGGCCCGGTTCAGAAAATTGCGTGGGCCCCTTACTCTCCTTTGCTTATCGGCCTACCGCATGATCTTTTCCCGAGCCTGTTGGGCTGAACTGGACCCATCTCCATCTCTGGGCCTCTCTTTTGCCTTCGGGCTTGGCTTTAGTTGCCGAGTTGGGTCGGGCTGTTCCTCCCAGTTGGATTGCCTCTTTGCTGACCCATCTCCGGAGTTGGGCTCGGATTCTTCAGTCTGCCTCCGTGGACTCATGGGCCCAGCACCACCCAGAAATAATGGGCTCCCTTTTCCTTGTTGCCTTGATTCCTCATTTTCCGTGGCAAAAGGAAAAATTGTCTCGCAAAATCAAACATCGCTCAATACCAACATTTGCCTATTCTTCAGATCATAAAGTCTCCATCCCTTCTTCCCGTGAGGATATCCGATAAAAACACAATTGCGAGACCTAGGTTCAAACTTATCCTCGGTTCGTGTATGTGCATAACATAATGACCCAAAAGCCCGTAAATTCGAGTAATTAGGTGATTTACCAAAAAGTACCTAATGTGGACTTTTGTTGTCGAGCAATGGCGTCGCAGTGATATTAATCAAGTGGACAGCTGTCAAGACACAATCCCCCAAAACCGTGTCGGTAATGAGCCTCGGAATATGAGTGCCCTTGCAACGTTGAGAATGTGCCGATGCTTCCAATTCTCCTCTACCATTCTGCTGAGGTCTATCTGTACAAGACGTCTGATGCACGATGCCATGTGCAGAGAAAAAGTCTTGTATCTCCCTTGACAAGAACTCCATCCCATTATCACTTCTTAGAACCTTAATCGTGCAATTAAATTGATTCTTGATCAAATTATAAAAATCAATGATAAATCGCCGAGCTTCAGATTTTTCTCGCAGCAGATATACCCACACACCTCGACTAAAATCATCCACAATGGTTAAGAAATAATTGGCTCCATAATTGGCCTTAACTCTATATGGCCCCCACAAATCACAGTGTATTAACTAAAATGGGCACTCAGCTTTATTCATGCTCAATTGAAATTGTGATCGTGTCTGTTTCGCTCTAAGGCATACATCAAACTCCTTATTACTTCTTTCACCAAAATCTAAATTAATACCATTCAATTTCATCAGATGAGATGGATGACCGAGCCTATGATGCCATAGATCCGCAAATTCCTCTACGACTGCCTGGCATGTCTGCGGTGCAGTAGCCACTCGCCTTAGATAATAGACCCCCCTTGAAGCTCACCCACTCCAATTGTCCTCCTTGAGGTGTGGTCTTGTATAACGCATAGACTGCCGTAAATGTCACGTAACAGTTCGCCTCTTTCAATAATTGGGCAATGGAAATTAAATTGCAATTGAAAGTCGGCACATAAAGTACGTTTGTAATTTCCATCACGCCTGCAATTTTTGCATTTCCCGTTCGGGTGGCCTGTACTATGCCTCCGTTAGGAATATACACCGATGCTCCGCCCTTGATTGGAACCGTTCTCGAAAAATTTTCGAGGCATCCCGTCATGTGCCTCAATGCTCCTGTGTCCAAAATCCATTCATTTTGCAAATAAACAAAATTAAACTCATTACCAACGAGTCGGTTTGGGTCGATGGTGTTTTGTGACAACATGGATAATAGACGCTGGAACTGTTCATCGGGTAGGGCCTCTAATCGTTCAACTCGTGAGCTTGATGTCTGTATCGCCTGGGCTACATTTGCTCGGTATAGGCCTCGCTGAGTTTGGGCCTTTCCTCGCAGCCCACTGCCCTGCTTGCCCAGTATCGGTCCGGGCCTTCTCTCTGCACTTACCTTGGACTTAGAATGCCAAGATGGGCATCCGATTAGGGCCCAACACGTATTTTTTGTGTGGCCCATCTTCCTACAGTAGAAGCAGGTACCCTTCCCTTTCGTAGAAGTCTGCCATCTGCTTCCTCCAGTCCACCGGAGCTCTACGTCTTCTTTGGCGAGGAAGACAGCCGATTTGGGCATGACTTCTCGAGACCTCGTCACCATCTTCTGCCGTTCCTCGTTCACCACCATTTTATACACCTTGTTCAAATTTGGCAGCGGCTCTATGCTGAGAATTGTGGATCGGATCGTGTTAAAATCCGAGGTCAGTCCCATGAGGAACTGATAGCACTTTTCCGCTTCTCTCTGTGCTGCAATGGTGGCGCTCGCCCCACAACTACAGCCCGGATGCTCAAGGTAAAAGCCTAGCTCATCCCATAGGAGCTTCAATTTGCCGAAATATTCCCGTACACTCAATCCCTCTTGTCTGAGAAGACAAATTTCGGTCTTGATTTGGAAAATCCTAGACTGATTCCTTTCCGAAAACCTTTCCTTCAGGTCATCCCATAAGTTCTTGGCGTCCACCGTGTACGCCATCGTGGACTGAAGGCTTCTCTCCATGGTGTTAAAGAGCCATGCCAAAACTGTGGAGTTGCATCTTTCCCACCGTTCTTTGAGGGGTTTATCATCTCCCGGTTTCTCAAGAGATCCATCGATAAAGGCAAGCTTGTTTCTTGCCCGAAGCGCGATAATCATGGCCCATGACCATGTCAGGTAATTATCACCATTGAGGGTGCATGCAATTACCTGAGCTCCTGTACTGTCTGATGAAGCCAGTCGGTAAACCGGCGGGACGTCTGTGATCCTCACTGAGCCATCCCCTGCCTTCTTGTCTTTGGATGAGTTATTGCCCTGTCTTGAGCTCTTCTCTTCATCACTAACGCCCGACATTTTGCAATTGAAATTTTTCAATCGGTCCCGGAGCGTAGGCGCTCTGATACCATGAGAAGTTTGGAACAATCCAACTTAATTTTATTGATGATGATCGAATCAATAAATAAGCCGAGAGCCTTTACATGAAAAGGAAACTAATTATTCCAATATGACTAATATCTATGATTACTATATATGTTACAAGATGCCTATTATCCATGGATACTATCCTTAATAATATTGAAGGATTGAAAACTTCTATTTTTAATAAGTATTCGCATATGTACGAGCTACTCTGACCTGTGTATTTGCTTTCATGATTCAGTTCTTTATTTTAAATTGTGTGCGCATACATTATTAATTGGTTATTATGGTTATTGTTATTGTTATTATTATTAGTATTATTATTATTATTATTATTATTATTATTATTATTATTATTATTATGAGTGTTTTTATTTCCAACCGTTTTGTTTTATTTTTTATTTTTTACTGGTGAAAAAGTTCATTTTCTTCATAAGTATATGCTTATAAAATTTAGTTATAAATTAAAAGGGTCCAATTATACAATGATCCAATTATAATATTTGTCTAGTTAGGGGTGTGCACGGATACCAAGTATACCCAGAATCGGTTGGAACCTACATGGTAGGGTAGGGTCCGGGTAGCTCGTATTGAAAATAGAGTAGGATCCGGGTAGCTCGTATTGAAAATAGGGTAGGGTCCAGGTATCAAAATAAGGAACCAGTGAAATTCGGTTCCGGTTCCGGTTCCAACCTATAGGGTACCCAGAACTGGAACCGGAACCGGTATCCGGAACCGGATGGTAATTACTAAAACAAAAAAGAAAAGAAGGTAAAGTTATTCTCAGTCTCAGTCGGGAAGACAGGAAGGAAGGAATGCTGCTCAGCTTTCGTCTCCGCTGTAACCTAAATCGGCTTTCGTCTTCAAATCTCCACTCCAACTCATCTCCGTCGTCAGTCGCCTCAAGTCTTCGACTCTCCACTCCAGCTACTTTCTGTCGCTCGCCAGCCTCGCCTCTTGTCTCCGAGTGTGCTCATAATCCCATTTCCCGATGAGCTTCTGTTCTGCCTCCTCTCCGTCGCTCTCGTTTTCGACTCTCGACTTCGGCCTCTCTCCGTCGCTCTCGTCTCCGACTCTCCTTCAAGCTCTCTTTCCCGGTGAGATTCTCCTCTGGACTCCTCTGCTCACCCAATTTGTATAAATCGCCTCTCAGCCGCTGTTAGTCTGTTCTATTAAAACCCTAAATCGGCTCTGTACTCCCTGCAGCTCCTCTCCGTCGCTTGCCTCTCGTCTCCGACTCTCCTTGAAGCCCTCTTTCCCGGTGAGATTCTGCCTCCTCTCTTGTCTCCGACTCTCTCTGGAATATTTGAGGAATATGAGGAATATCTCCAACCATTAATGGATAGTATAATTTGGTTACCGATATATATGAGGAATATCTTTCTTTGGCATTCCTTCATGTAAAAGAAAAGCTATTAATCAAATGTCTTTCTTTGGCATTTCTCTGGATTGCACCCACACAATGTTTCGTCCCTGAGATTAAGAAGAAAAGCTAACTTTTCTTCTCTTTATTACGATACGTGAATATATATTTACTTGTCTTTGCTTTTGTCTGGGTTAATTCTGGTTAAGATCAGCTTCATGTGACTGTTCTCATGAGTCATGAGTTACGAGACAAACGCTTCACAATGGACTGGATATTTCCTGGTGTGATCAGTATCTCGTTTTTAATATCTATACACAATTAGAAAATGCTTTTATCCGATAAGATAAAAGCTCATGTTTCTCCTATTTATTACCAACACAGTATATATATCCTTCTGTTTGGGTTAATTTTGGTCCTGACGTGTTCCTGTTCTCACAAATTAAGAGGCTAAACACTAAAATAAATTGGATGGTAGACAAGGGTGAATCAATATCTCGTTTTTAATATCTACATCCTTTTCGGATGTTCTTCTGGGGCAATTGGCTTCTGGGGTGTGGTCCAGTCGTCTTCCAGTGGCTTATCTGGTGGTCTATTTTCATGGATGATCAAATCATGTTTGTCACTTTATATCAGGGAATCTAATAAAATTATTTAGCTCCATTTCAAAACTTGATCAGGTCGGTTCTACTTCTTAACAAACTTTAGGTTAATTCTTTGTTCGCCTTTATGTATTTGCTCTATTTTTTGGGCTCCTGCTTCGAAGAAGTAGTCTCCATCCTCGTGTTCTAGATCAATCTAAGGTTCTGTTGTGAGGAAACAAAACTTTTTGTTGAGCAGAGTCATATCTACATTGTGATAGACATTCTGAATGTGGCAATTTCCTCCATTGGTGCAGCAACGAGGGATATTGATGAATTCGACAATCCAGTAGACAAAGTTGGTCAGGGACTTCACAATTCCCTTCCCCTGCCTATCATATTAGATCCTCTAAGTTATCTTTTTTTAGTCCTGTATTTTTTCTTAAGATTAAAGTGTGATTTGTCTGCTTTTGGATAGATAAACTTTTTAGTTCATGGACCGTATTAGTCCATGATGGACGTATTGTGAGGAAATATTACATTTTGTTGTGTGAGATCGTATTATGGATATTTAGTTTTGTGGATGGATTAATGAGACATATTACTTTTTATTGTTGTGGATTAATCTAAATCTTTGTCGATATTATATTTGCCGTGATTACTGATTATGGGTGAGATATTTTCAGTTTTATTTAGCGAGAGAAAAAAATTTACAGGTTCCAACAGGGTAACCGGAACATGTGGTATAATATAGGTTCCGGGTAGGTTTCAGTTCCAGGATTCAACAGGGTAGGGTTCAATTTCAAAATCTTGGAATCGGTCCCTTACTGGATAGGGTCCGGATATCATGAAAAAAATAGGGTACCCGAAATCGATTATCCCTATGTCTGGTACGTAGCTTACTCAGCCAAAAAAAAAAGGTCCGGTATGTAGCTTGGTTGCATATAACAGTTGTTTTTCTTTCTTTTGTCTTTGATTGATCATGAGGGCACAATAGTCTACATAAAAAATTATAGAAAAACTCCAAAACCCTCCAAACCCTTTAACCAAACAAGATTTTTTAAACCCTTTTAAAAAACCTCCAAATCCTTCCCCTCCTAAATCTCCGTAACCCTCTAAATCCCTCCCACTCTGAAACCCTCCTAACCCTTTACTCAAACCTATCCAAACATAGTGATAGGAAAATTGCAAATGTCGTGCATTTCTTTCCTATTCTTTAAAGGTCATGTTATATTTAGAAAAAAAAAGTGTAAAAGACCGTGTCGTTCCGTACTATTTTTTAAATGTCGTGCTATATTGAGAAAAAAGTACAAAGATCATGTCTTTTTACGTGATTAATCCATTTCCAATCATTCTCTTTGTTTTGGTCCTTCTCAATTACCTAATAAAGTACAGGATAACATGTAGGTGAGAACCTTAAGATGTTTTCAGTCTTAGCATGAGAATCATTCTTGTTCTAGATTTCAACTTACCATTGTCACAATGGGATTTTAATATCCTTGATTTGTGGGGACACTCTGCCTACACGGAGGACAGTTTACCAAGTGCAACACACAATTCATGCTTATATTACATATAGCAATATATAGCCTATAGCTATGTATCGTGTACATTTGTCTTTTTCTTTTATTATTTTATTATAAGCATGTGTACATTTATCATTAGTACTTTACATCCGATCGTGCTTACCATATGAATGCGAACCTGTGCATCTATAGCATGGACAAAAAGAAAAAAAAAACAAAGTACATAAATTATGACACGCTCACTTTTAATTCAAACAATTGATTTATATTTTTATTAATGAACATCAAAGAATTTCAATTTTCAACATATATATATATATATATATGGAATTGTGACTTCACTATCTTTTTTTTATGTATAGTGACTTTACAAAATAGCCAAAGAAATTAGGGAAGCAAGCGCACGTACACAATATCAAGAATCTCAAGAATTACTAGGATCGCCATATACAAAAAGGAACAAGCTATGCTAGCATTGGTACTTGCATCCATGGAAAATAATACACATCCAGCGGTCAATCCAAATTTTCATTCATTCTAATAAATAAATGACCTTAATTAAAGATGGATTTAAATGAAACAAATCAAAAAGTTAAGGGACTGGAAATAGTTTTTGAGGAGAACTATTGTGAGAATTAATTTGGAAAAGATGACTATTCCGGTCCTAAGCCATGATGTGTATACTATATGTATGTGCATATATATATATATATATATATGAATATATTTAGATGGCCGATTAATTATGCAAGCTAGTTACTTCTCATGGAATCAGATATTGACGAATTCTCACAAGACTACTTAGAGCAAGCTTAACTGAGGCATATAATTACATACATCAAAAATTGATTATGACAAAAAGCTAAATTGTGTGCAGCCTTGTAGTGGGCATTGCGGCAGTATGTAACTAAAATTGTTCATGAAGATACATATTTATGTATATGTATATACATGTATGTACTCACATATTTGCATATTTGTTATTGTTACGGTGTACATGTTATTGCATATTTGTTATTGTATATACATATATGTATCTCGCACGACTTCCGATAGCTACGAGAACGTATCCCCATGTATCAAATCGACTATACTATTCCTAAGCAACCGACTAGTGGGGACCATTTATAATTGAATCCTAATTGGCTACCTAAGGTAATTGATTATTCCTAATCCTCTCACAAATTAATCATGTTTTCCAAATCGAATTAATCTTAGGTTAGTCTATCCCGTGCCTAAATTTAGAATATGTCTCTCGAGTTCATCTAAATTGCTAGAATGATCTAGTTGTTGATCAGACAATCACCAAGCTACCCTTTCATCAGTGATAAGGTTGAGCATTAGAAAAGAAGCAATCAGGGGACCATCCACATTAGGCCTCAGTAGGACTTGATGTAGCCTAATGAGGCCAATCTTGTGTGGTTCGACATGTTGTCGCTTTTTTTCTTTTCTTTTGGTTATCAAGTTATATCTAGATTTAGCCAGACTTATTCCCTCGGATCCATCCCTGCAACGCACAGGATGGGTAAACCAGACTGACACTTGACTAATATCAATATAATGCGTGGCTGACTTGAGGATAATGGAGAACAATACTGCGTGGCTGAGTTGAAACTAACGGTGAAGAATGAAAGCATGATTGATCAAGTAGTCTATTCCACTGGAAATTCTAAGTGTAATTCTTACTGCTACTCCCTCAAGATCCGTCTCGACCTCGTCTAATCATTAGATCAACCTTTTGTGCTGCAACTAGTTATGAACTAAACTGAAAAGGGGGTAGGCATATCCAGAGAGGTAGGGAAATAGGAGGAGAAATCTCAAATAGAGGGCGAGAGAAAGAGACCAAGGACAATAATTAATTTTCAGAGTTTTCTCATATATGGATATCTGCCTCTTATATCATAAGCCCTTTTATGTGTGGGCTGATGATACCATCGCACAATCACCTCCACTTGCGTAACTAACTAAGTCTGAACAATTAAAAGTACTCCAACTAGTTATCTATTTCTCACACTTTCCCCCAGTATTCCTTCTTTATTACAATCAGGTCCCAAGATAGTTTGATCCATAACAGCTTAGTTTTGTAGATTGCACGACGGTCATAAATCCAACTCGAGGCGAAATTGATGGCGATTAATAACCGCCCAGTAGCGACGAGCCGAACTAGAGACTGGATCACTGGAGCCTTCTTCAAGACCTTGCCGACAATGCCCATTGGGAGGAAGGTGGCGGTGGCCACATACTATCACCATCCACATCCTCCGAGTGTAGTTCTCGCTAGGAAGCACCGGCAATAGTGGGGGGAACCAACTCGGCAACAAAGCACAAGCCCTTGCGAGGCTCGGCCAGCCAAGGACAAGGGATATCAGAGGCTAAAGTGTGTGCGGCATTGCAGTGGGCGTTGCTTCAGTGTAAAACTAAAATTGTTTATGTATATACATATTATGTGTATATATATATACATATACATATTTTTTCTCTCTTCTCCTTCGTTTTCAATTTCAGTTGAGCAGCTTGATTTTTTATTGAACGTCAAAGGCTGATAAGAAATTAAATTAAAAGCTGCTTGGCTTTTTCCCTTTTTCTTCTTCCTCTCATAAAACCATATAAATCCCTCTGTTGGATTAATGATGGAGAACAATTCCCGTCTATGAAAACGAGTTCACGTGCTTTCGTGTATGCACATTTTCAACTTTCTCTATGTAGGTCTGCTATAATTTGCAGTATGCAACTTTTCATGCAAAACCGTATGCTGTAATTATCAAAAACCACGCGTGGACGTAAATACTAAATATGGCAACCAGCAAAGACAGGCAGTTTTGTGGCGGGCCCCGGTGATGCTAACGCCTGCCAGTTCGGTTCGGTTAAGCTAACTATTATTGGTTAGCCATTAAATAAATGGCTGCCGTGCATGATAATGACTTTCGCGTATTATCACGAAACTCAATACAAGTTGTATCTTCCATTTCCCTTGTATATATCTCTATTTGAGAAGTGTCATCCTATAAATCATATAATTCAATTAACATTTTTGAAAATATAATTCCTACCTTATATATATATATATATATATATATATCACACATTTACCTTTGGTATACTAAGGAAAGACTGTCAAATTTCTTATGAGGCAAGGAAACTAATGCCGAGAATAATTTGACTTTTTTTTTAGGTAGATTAAAGGTAGGAATCTCTAATCTAGCAGGAACTTTAAAAATTTTCTAAAAAAACACAAAGTTTCAAAATCTTCCCTAATCTAACATGCCGTCTCCTTCCGTCCATTCTCTGTAGAGTCCGAATACAAAAAACTCAAATAGAAACAGTTGAGTTTTGTCTTTTGCTTAATATGTGTTAGCCCTTCCTAATACACTTTCGAGTTTTGACTCAAATAAAGGAAGGATGTACTGTTTCCCACGTAAACATTGAATTTTGCATCTATTATTATAAGTCTAGCTCTACTCACTCCATTCTTTTTGCTTACTTCAGTTGTTTCATTTATTACTACGACTGATACTAGTAGATGTATTTTTGGCGCCTGCTTGCAGTTGTCATTGTCTGCATCAAAATTTCGTGATCGTGACATCTTATCCAGGGTAAGTTCTCTGTCCTTGTTCATGTCGCCAATTGTTTTACTGTTCCTTGTTTAATTGTAGACAATGAAGATAGTTTGGTCTGTTATCAACCACTCATCAAACAACTTTGGTTTGTATATTTAATTAATTATAAGTATGTAGTGTTCACTGTTCAGATTCGCAACTATGCTTCAGCTTGGGCAGGCTAACCTGACCGATTGGCAATAGGAAAAACTATAGTCGGTTCCTTTCATGTTGTTCTAGATATATCGCAATTATGGTCGATTGTTCAACCGAGAGAGCACCTACACAACTTACCATGAAAATCAAAGAAGTGGTTCCTTTGGACCCATGAATCCCATGCGGAGAGGGAGAGCTTATAGTGGATGGAGCTGACCCGAACGCGGATGAGGCGGACGCGGAAGCAGAAGTGGAAGCGGGTGCACCAAACGGAGATGGTCTAGAAGCAGCAGACAATGACGTCCCTTGAAGGGAAGTGGTGGTGCTAGCGGCAGAGGATGCCATCCCAAACAAGGGCGAGCAGGAAGCCGAAGCTGTACCGAACGAAGCAGAAACACTTAGGTTTTGTCTTTTGCTGAATATGCTATTAGCCCTTCCTAATACACTTTCGAGTTTCGACTCAAATAAAGGAAGGATGTACTGTTTCCCACGTAAACATTGAATTCTGCATCTATTATTATAAGTCTAGCTCGACTCACTCCATTCTTTTTGCTTACTTCAGTTGTTTCATTTATTACTACTACTGATACTAGTAGATGTATTTTTGGCGCCTGCTTGCAGTTGTCATTGTCTGTATCAAAATTCCGTGATCGTGACATCTTATCCAGGGTAAGTTCTTTGTCCTTGTTCATGTTGTCAACTGTTTTACTGTTCCTTGTTTAATTGTAGATAATGAAGAGTGTCAGCACCCCATTTTGGTTTATCAAAGAAACAAGGTTCATTGACAGCATACAATGCCATGACTCGAGTGTGGATGCAGTTGAAAGGCCCAACAGAGCAAGAAAATTACTATTCACCTCAAGTCAACAAAATCGAGCAGATGACATATGCCCACGACAGAAGAACGGCCTTGGTCATCAGAAGCCAACAGAGTGACCAGAGAGCCCAACAATATCCAAAACTGGCATTTCCAGAGTTCACACGAATAGTGCTATTTTTCGATAGTTCGCTCGACTGTCAGAAAATAGTCAATATTGGACTCCAAAAATCCGCATCATTGCCAAACAGATGAAAAGTGTTTATAAGCGCATTTCGCAAATCATCTGCTCTATACAGAATAATTTTCTGTATACATACAACTTTTCAGTGGAAGTTCAAAAATGTCGGTTTCTCAGAGAAAAGTTAATTCCAAATGTCAGATTTGGCCATGTCTCACAAGCATACAGAGCATGAGCATTGCTTCAGATTGTCCCCTGGAAGTCACGCAGACACTTCAAATGACTTCCGAATGGCAAAACGGGCATACCCTTCTTCGGAAAAGCATAACCGAAGACTAGTCTCACAGAACTACGGCGAGCGAAGTTGACACTGTATTGCCCCAAAAACTCCAGCGGACAGACGCAATTGGGCAAAATACACAGCAAAATCCTTTTCAGTTTCCCGAGTAACCTCCGAGGAGTAGAAAAAACCGTTTTCGATGAAAATCTATATCCGGAGGTCTTTTTTACGGAAACTTGACGTCAGATGCCTGCGCTACATAGTGGTACACACTCCAAGGCTTAATGTGAAATCGTCGGACTGAACTGCACAACGCGTCTAGGCCTCCTGAGCATTGCTGGAATGTTGGCATCGCGACCATCATCTTTCCCCATGGAGCAGCGTCATCGACTTTCCACGAGTTCTAGTGATTTACTATCGGATCCTAGCAAGTACAGACGGCTGATTGGGAGACTTATCTATCTGACCATTACAAGGCCAGAAATCATCTATTCTCTACACATCTTGGCTCAGTTTATGAATGAGCCTCACCAGGATCATTGGGATGCTGCTATGCGAGTTCTTCATTACTTGAAGCAATCTCTCGGTCAAGGGATCTTTCTACGGGCTACATGTCTCGAACTTGAAGTTTTATGTGATTCGAACTGGGCGAGTTGTCCCTTGACTCGTCGTTCTATCAAGGGATATTTTATTACGCTAGGAGGGTGCTCGGTTTCATGGAAGACGAAGAAACAAACAGCAGTCTCTCGTTCATTTGCAGAAGCAGAGTATCGAGCAATGATGGCAGTTGTTAGCAAGATCGTCTAGTTACAAAGTCTTCTATCTTCTATTGGGATATAGGTGGCGACACCGACTCACCTATTTTGTGATAATCAAGCTGCACTACACATTGCAGCCAATTCTGTTTTTCAAGAACGAAGAAAGCACATTGAGATCAACTGTCACTTTGTTCGTGAGCACATCAAGAAGGGACTTGTGACTACCGACCATCTGCCCACGCGACTTCAATTGGCAGATATCTTCACCAAGGCATTGGGTTGAGATCGCTTTCGTTTTATTATTTCCAAGTTGGGCATTCGTAATCCACATGCTCCAACTTGAGGGGGAGTATTAAGGATAGTATCCATGTATAATAGGCATCTTGTAACATATATAGTAATCATAGATATTAGTCACATAGGAATAATTAGTTTCCTTTTCATGTAAAGGCTCTTCGCTTATTTATTGATTCGATCATCATCAATGAAATTAAGTTGGATTGTTCCAAACTTCTCAAATATGACTAGAAATAAGGAGATCAAGCATATTTAGTGACCGGGAGGCCAAGGATTGAACACCATTTCCATGACCACTTTCCTTTGCTTCTCCAATGGACAACAAAGTACTACCCTCAACATCTCCGGATGCTTGAGAAGGTAAATATAAGCTTGAGTAATACATTCAGCTCCAATTCCTATCTTCTCCAAAAGAAAGTAAACTTCATCCTCCTTAACAGACAGACGTTTAGCATCCTTTAGAAACCTCATTCCCCTCTCGTATAGCCACATTCCCACTCTTATTGCCTCAGCAACATTGTCTATTGCTTCTCCAATGACTATGCACTACAAGAAGTTTTGTATGTTGTGACAAATTCTCTTATTACAAAAGAAATTTAGTCATAAGAGAAGTATATTGTGATAAAAAGGTAATGAAATCTCATAATGCATATACTTTATATGTATATAGATACATATATATCTATATGTATATACATATTTTTGATATTAGGTAAGTGCCACAAACCAAGTGTTCACACAATAACTAACATTATATATATACATATTTTCATATATTGTGACACAAGGACTGTTACAATTAACCTTATATAATGTGACAATTATATTTTATCATGAAAATATGTTTGTCACCCTAAATTATAAGATATTATGACCAAACGTTATTTTGTCACGATATACTTATTAGGACGAGCTTATTTTGACAAAACTAGTAAGAAGTTATTCGATATTTTCGTGTTATGAAATCTTATTTGTTATTGTGATGACTTCCTTATCCTCTTTGGTTTTCTTAGCTTTCTTTGTCTTTGAACTATTTGCACCGTGTGGAGTACGAGAGTGCATTTCTTGTTCTTGTTCAAGAGGGTCAATTGTCACTTCCTTTTCAGCAACCAAGCTATCGATTCCCTTGATAGTATCCTCGAACACTTCTTCAGTCATGGAGGATTGGCACTTTTTCATCTCTTTTGTTGTTTTGGCATGCTCTTCAGTCTCACCATCTTATTATAGTTTGGGATAGGCTTGGTCATCCATTCTTTAGCGTGATGGCGTGCCTACCACAATAAGAAGAAAAAGATTAAGAACAGATTATATATGCATTTTTATTTTTATTTTATTGATAAAATAGAAACAATCTACCTCTATTAATTTCTCCCAAACTTCAGGCTTTGCAGTCCACATATTGGTGTTGGGATCCCAAGTATATCCGCTTAATCCATTCTTAACAAGGTCATAGCACTTGGCAAAATTTGCTTTTAGGATCTCCCAGCGAATTTTTATATTTTCTTTTGCTAAATTCTTGTTAACCTTAGAATTTAGCTCTTTCATTATATCATCATATGCGAATGTCGTGAAAGTTCCATTCACTCTATTTCCTATATAATGTTGATGCAAAAATGCGTCAATCAACATGTCATCCATTACAGGAGTCCAAGACTCTCGACCTTCTTTCTTTGGATTGTCCCCGGCGTTCTTCCTTTTTGACATGGTTGACCTAAACACATTCACAAGGTAACAAATTAAATGCACTTTCTATATCAAACTGAAAACATGCAACTGCAACAACATTTTTAATATCATAAAGATTATAAGCTGCACAAGGTCACACAGATCACAATAATAAATAAAATCATAAAAGCAAGTGAACCCATTCTTACAAAATCATATGCTAAAGAGTTTCGTGCCTAAATATATGAAATAAATGAAATAACATGTCAGTAATATTTCTTCATATTCAATCACAACACATAATCATTCCACATGTTGGCAATGGCAGCAATGGCAGCAATGGCAGCTATGGCATCTCTTATAAGCTCTCCTTCGATTTCATCTTCACGATCATTCCTTGTACCACGACACTCATTTTGATGCTGACTTTGATTTTCAAGTTCCGCGTCCAACTCAGGAATAAGTTCATCTGGATCCACGCCCATTAGATAGTTATGCAAAATACAAAAAGCTAGCACTATGATTTTTTGTGCTTGAACTCTATAAGTTGGTTCCGTTGTACTTGCAATGATCGCAAACCTTTTCTTTGAAACTCTAAATGCCCGTTCAACTGCATTGCGCAAAGATGCATGTCGTAGATTGAACAACTCTCTAGCTGTCTGTGGTGGATATCCAATAGTTAGGTATTTATCGGAGTTCCAGTGCTTAAAAAAATCATTTTACGGATCAAAGTTAACAAAGAAGCAGAATTTGAGAGTTTTGAGACGAAAATGGGCCGTATGGGCCTACGGAAGAAGAATTGCAGGCTGGCCCAGAAATAATGTATATGGGCCTTCAAGATAGTTTTGGTTTAGCTTTCCCTTGCTCAATTAATTCTCCGGGAAAATAATAAAAAAAATTATGAAGCGCAATAATAATTATTCAGCGATGGAGAAGATCAAATTTGTAGATTGTGGCAGGACGTAGAGCTCGATTAGCTTCGTGTGCAAAGTTGCATAGTGAATGTTCATATATGTTGTTGGCCAGTTTGTAGAGATTGGATATTGAAGTAATCAACACATTTCGCATGACAATAAAAAGGTATTCAATAAGGTATTCACTAAATATCATTGAGGAGGCGTCCAAAATTATTTAATTATAAAATAATATGCCGTCTAATAGAAATATTATTATATTATCTTAAAATCTATTGTAATTACCATGTAAAAACCGTTCATCTCTAAAGTAACACACATGTATTATGTCCTTGTCACTTGTGTGAATGGAGAAAAAATGCCGCAATGATATTTGGGTCCGAAGTCACAAATTGCGAAGGAGTCACTCTTAAAATTCAAATAAAAAATAATAAAGGAAAAAAGGAAAAAAAAAAGAGAGGAGAAATTCAGTCTAATGGAGACAAATTTGGACTCCATTTTGTCTTAATTCCCAAATTGCAGCATCTATATATATCTATTTATGTGGCTTCTTCAGGTTTGACATTCGTCATGTGATCCTCTTTGGAATAAACTAATGCAGAACATACTAATTTTTAATTTGCCTAAAATGACACAAAAATATTTGAAAATAAATAAATAAAAATTACTAAAGTAACAGTTAACTATCCAGAGAACTTCAACTCTATTACCATGTGAGAGACCCTCGATGCATATATGACACATCTGATAATGGCAAATTTACTGTTTTTGTGCAATTTGGAATATCTTATACTATTATTTAAGTGGGAGTTCAATTTTGTAATTATCTCTTAATTAATATGATAATTAAAAAATCAAAAAATCATTTATTATTAGTTTAAATATTATACAATTAAAAATAAAAGAGATAAATTGAAGGACTCTAGTAAAGGACCCTAGAATCTATTTAACTTGTTCTTCTCTCTCTTTCAATTCGCAAGTAACTCATTCTCTCCTTATTTTCTCTCTCTACTCTCAAACTCTTAATCCAACGTCCCAAAATTTTACTTTTTTTTTCCTAAAATTTTATCTCCAATTCTTACTTTTATTTTCTTATCATTATTTTTTCTTTCACAGTTGCCGCACGGTATGCTCAGGTAGATTCTAGTATAATTAAGAAGCTTACAATACGTGAGTATGGCATATATAATTAGTCCTACAATGTTTTAATGTGTTACCGTCATGAATGTGTACCTTGCTTGTTCTACCGTCATGTGCGGCTACACAGCTTGTTCAATTAATTGCAATATTATGTTTTCCAATGGACTTCTTACATCTAGATCTTGTATTTTACTAGAGTAAACTAACAAATTAGTCCTAGGGAGATGAATTGCACATCAATTTCATCCTCAAGCCATTTTTTACATCACTCTCGACCTTGACCGCCTAAATGGAGCCTTCTATCTGTCGACGGTCAAAAAATAAACAGAAAATGCATATGTGACATATTTTCCGATTATAAAGAAGGTCAAAAGTCTAATATGATGAAAGAAAAATCCTAATTATTAATAATTAATAAAGGGATACGTGTAATGTTACTAGGTATTGAATCTGCAAAATCTATATCAACAGGCGATGATGTGCGCTACTACGCTACACCTTCTTTATGTGGCATATTTTATTATTTCCTGCCTTTCTTATTCTTCCTTTCTCTCTTCAATTTTTTTTATATTATTTCCTTCTTTTCTTTTTAGTTCTCTCTTTCTCTCCCTTCCTTTTATTTTATTATGTTCTTTTTAAAAATTCGTTACAGCATCATCCCATTTCGAGCCCCTTGCCCTCTCACCACGCATATGTGGGAGGTCATTGGTCATCCTGGGAGCTCCGGTGAGCTCTCTAGAATTAAATAGCGCTACTTCCCTCTCCTTGGCCCCCCTCTCCCCCGACTTTCTTTCATTACCTCTCTACGCCACCATCAAAGACTTGGTTGCCACCTGTGATCTCCCGAGCCCACCTCTCCACTTCCAACAGAAGTATACTAAAAAAAGACTGAAGTTTGATGATGATGAACTCAGATATTCAAAATCAGCAAAAGAAAATACATGAAAAATATGAAGTTTCTTCTTTTATATATATAAAAGGAAGGGGGGAAAAAAAAAAGCAAGTGATTCGACCTTGCGTCCTCTTGAACTTTTCTTCTAGAGGCCGGACTATAAAGGGAGTTGTCTCTCAATCACTCCAATACATAGGGACCTAATTAGCCATCGCGAGGTTTCCATACTTGTACGGATGAAACCTCTCATATGTGTTTGCCTAGAAGAACATAAGCAAAACTGATTAGTCTCGCGCATATTTGGCATAGCTTTTTCTGCTTATAGTCATTGGCATCACGATTGGTCAATAGCCAAATGATGAACGAAGCTGAGGGAAGAATGGAATGAAATTTGAACATCGAGTGATCATATGTAAGAACTGAAGATCCCTAATGCATTGAGTTCTAGAAAACTTCTCAATTTGCTTAGTTAGAACTCGAATTAGATTCTATTTTTTATCTGTTTGATTATGCCAACAGTTCAGATGTCTACAAGAAGTTGGAATTGGTATGCAAGCATTGGGATGGCCTCGAAGGCAGATACAGAAGCAAGGGGTCATATGCGCCTTGCCCGAAGCTTTTGATGCCTTCCACTGTAACAAATATATCATATAGAGATGGAAAATTCCATCTCAATATGATGCAAAACCAGCTTAATATTTAAAATCAGAATGCAGTTGAGACGAAATAGTGTAGATCTCAAAAACCTTCGTTCCAATAGATAAAGACGGAAATTCCGTCATGAAATTTGGAATGGATAATCCTGTCGCAAGTTCTCTCCTACTTTTTTGGATGGAACATTTCATCTCTCACTCTGCACAGCACTTTCCATCTAATACTGGGATGGAATAAGGGACAGAATTTTCCGTCTCAATATATCGAGGGACGGATACTTTCGTCTCCTTCCAACCATGTTATAAAATAATAAATAAGAAAAAAATTGTGTTACAAACTCAGTATCTAATCCTGCACTCAACAATCCATACAACAGATTTTTGTAGTGTTCACATGGTAATGTCACTGATACTCGAATCATAACAATACATCTGATGGTATCCATTTTGCTGCAATGGTGATATTAATGAATAATTCCAAGCTATTCCATAGTTATAGATCAATAAACTCGAGCCCTGTAGAGCCCTGTACTAGCATGGGATTCATGGGTCCAAAGGAACCACCTCTTTGATTTTCACGGTAAGTTGTGTAGGTGATCTCTTGGTTGAACAATCGACCATAATTGCGATATATCTAGAACGACATGAAAGGAACCGGCTATAGTTTTTTCTATTTCCAATCGGCGAGGTTAGCCTGCCCAAGCTGAAGCATAGTTGCGAATCTGAACAGTGAACACTACATACTTATAATTAATTAAATATACAAACCAAAGTTGTTTGATGAGCGGTTGATAACAGACCAAACTATCTTTCCAGACTAATCATGTGTCTTGGCGGGGCACTCCTTAAGACCAGTTTGGATGATTTTGATTTTTCCTTTAATCAATCACCTACCAAATATACACATGTACTGAAATCTAGTAAGCCATGCTGAAGTAGCCACGACTTACATTCCCCAGAAATGTAAAATTGGTACACAAGAAAGTATTATTGTAAAGAGTCTCAACTCTTTGCCGTAGACCCTCTCCTTAAGGTTACTTTATAGATGTATTAAGCTTTCCAGTCCGTCTCGTTTATTTTCAAATATCAATGTCAAATATTAAAAATCTCACAAATACTAACCAAACTAGTTGATCGACATGATTTAATTTTGAATATTTAATTATCTAATATGATAAAATATCAATCTCCAATACACAACTTATACCTTCGGGGACCTCGAGTCAGATTGCTTCCTGATGTCTACGCAATTCATGCCATGCATAAATGAGTCGGGGAAAACTAGGAGAACCTTGTTATCCAATAAAACTTGTCTGCTATATATATATATATATATATATATATATATATTATACACGTTCACATAAATATATACTCATATATATAATATAAAGTCAACAAACTTAGGGTCATTCTTAGATGTTACTTTCAACTTTGGTATTCATCAATAGTCTGGTTCCTTTTCTAGCTAATTTTCTTGATATTTCTGTTATCAAGTGTGAACCCCAAAGCAAGAAACTGAAAAGTAATTGAAGGTTATTCATCAGAGAAAGAAAAGTAATTGAAGGGTTTGGTATTTCTTGCCATTGGACCGTCAAAGTTAAATGACAATCGGACTTTTCAGGGGTCGCTTAGGCAAATGATAGTTTGACTTCAATTGCATTTATTAAAAACTTTCTGCACTGAAAAGATGCAGTTCCCACACGAGTTATATACTAGATATATATATATATATATTCGTCACGAGGGAGAACCACCAACCGATTGCAGGGTTGGTACGGTGACTTTGCGGTGATAGCACATTTAGTCCAATAAAATCATAACCGCATTATAGTATGAAAACCACTATATACATATTCGACACTATATCTACATATGATGATATTTTAAAGTAATAACTATATCCGCGCCACGGATAATCCGCAAGTTAATTGCACTGCACTGACTTGTGATTGGCTTTAAACTATAATATATAAATAAGTATCAACAAAAAAAAATCTACATCTGATATCCCAAAAGAGAAGTTTATATAAGGGAATAAAAGGATGATAAAGGGGCACTCGAGACCGAAAAGTGAAAATTAAATTTTACTTTTCGGTTTCTAGTAGAAAACGAGCACCGGCATCTATACTAAACCTCATTTCTTAAAAAAATTATTTTTCAACTCTCTTCAATATAAAAACATCATAAGAGACTGATTTTATGAAAATTGAAATCTCGTACTTGATTCGCAAAATTCATACTGCATTGAAATCAATAAATACATAAATAAATACATTAAATATCCAACTGAAAATAATTAAATTGCATAGAAGTTCAAATGTAAATGCTTCATTTCTAATTTTCTTAACTTTAAAGTAATTATATGCGAGAGGCCACTATCGGGTCATTCAAGAAGCCTACTAGGAGAAACACTTACTATTCAAGTTAGAGAAAAATGCAATGTAAATAGCACAAAAATGTAGTAAGTAGAGTGTAGAGGAATTTGTGAACCAAACTAGTAAAGGAGCTCAAAGCGATACATTGACGACAAAATTCTAATTGGATTATCTAATTTCTAGTTAGGATAAATTACACTGTTGGTCAAAAAAGTTTTACAAATATTTCAATATGGTACCATTTTTTTTTATTAGTAGATGGTACAAAATGTTTCAAAGTTGTTTTTAGTATAGTACAAACCGTCATCTCGCCATTAACGCCGTCAAGCCGATGCTGATAGTATAAAACCGATTTTTGTGGGATGTTACATGATGGTGCAAAATGTTTTGAAATTGTAACTTAATAGTACAAAATGTTTTACGTAAGTTACATGATGGTGTAAAATTTACAGTCTTGTAAATGACGACTTGACGGCGTCAATGGCGATATGACATTTTGTACTATACTAAAACAACTTTGAAACATTTTGTACCATCAAGTAGCAAAAAAACTTTTTGTACCATATTGAAATATTTGTAAAACTTTTTAGACCACCAGTGCAATTTACCCTTCTAGTTATATATGTTAGTTACGACCCTATATTTTAATTCTTTTTCTTGTCACAAGTGAAGCTGATAAACCTAGTACAGAATACAAAGAAAAGTAACGGACACAGAAAATTCTAGTGATGAAATAGTTCAATTTAGACTCTATTGGTTATAAGCCAAAATTTATACCAGTACACGCATATAATCTTAGAAAAAAAAAACTCAAGTATATAAGTTGATTTTTTATTATTTTTTCTTTTTAGAGATACGAAGTATATAAGAT
Organism: Punica granatum; assembly: GCF_007655135.1. Lineage (NCBI taxonomy): Eukaryota > Viridiplantae > Streptophyta > Magnoliopsida > Myrtales > Lythraceae > Punica > Punica granatum. Next base: position 36,530,294 of record NC_045128.1, on the reverse strand, counting down.
GATTGACTTTGCCGTCATACCAAATTAAAGTTTTGGATTAAACATGGCTCGACCCTTTGATCCAGTAGAGATCTTAAAGAGCGATGCCCAGTAAATCGTATCTTCATCGTCCTCAGCTGCCTTCGCTTCAGAATGACAAGCTGTGTTATGATTCAAGCCTAACGAAGTATAGGCCATTAATATTGAAGCTCGGTGATCATCATAGCAACGTCCTAAGGTATCTTATAATGGATCGATACATTAATTGATTAATTGTACAACGAAGGAAACCACTTAAGGAGCCCAAGCCCAAAGTTTTCTCAAGCCTTCACAGTCCCATTATTCAACATCTCTCACAGTATATCAGCAAGCCACTGTTCATTGCAGTCCGCACGCAGCCAAGACGCCAATGATTGATTCGTGTCCCATTTAGTTTGCTGCAATCGGAATATGGTTACGTTATTATTGTGCATGTAGTTCTAATTATTTTGTTTGTTTTTCAACCTTAATTGTAATCACATGATTATTGGGCCAATCAGCACGCCACCTATGTATTCTTTAGTACTGCCACCCTATCCGCCTTTGCAGTTGCTGTCGGAGTCCGCTTTTGGCAAAAGTAGCCATTTTTCTCGGCTGCTCTCGAGCTGGCGAAGTTAGATCTAGCCTCATCATGGTCAAGTCTGGTCTTGCTAGCCGGATCTGGATCAAGGGCTCATAGAGGATCGCAAGCCTTACAACTAGCTTGCGATGTCAAGATCAAAATTTGGCGAGAAGAAGATACCTCGTTTCATTCATCTAAAAGGTATATATACAACCAAGTTCGATAAATAAAAGGAAAGCAAATATCTATGGCTTAACTTGGATATCCTAAGAATGGCATACAAGGATATATACATAAGTTACAATGGAAGGTAAATCTTTCCATAATACTCCCCCCTCAAGTTGGAGAATGAGGATTTCGAATTCCCAACTTGCTGAGGAGAAAATAAAACTGATCACGCCCAAGTGTCTTAGTAAAGATGCATACCAGTTGAAAGCACGAAGACACGTGGGATGTTGCTACAACTCCAGAGCGCAAATGATGCCTAATGAAATGGCAATCTATTTCAATGTGCTTGATGCGGTCATGGAAAACTGGATTAGAGGCGATATGAAGAGCTGCTTGGTTGTCACAGAATAGATGCATTGGACCTGCACGATAGACATCAAGAGAGTTGAGGAGAGGTCGGAGCCATAAGAGTTCACTAACAATCGTGGTCATGGCCCGGTATTCAGCTTCAGCGGAGGACTTCGAGACTGTCGTTTGCTTTTTGGTCTTCCAAGAGATAGGACTGCCTTCTAAAGTGATGAAATATCCAGTCAAAGACCATCGAGTCATTGGGCAACTAGCCCAATCTGCATCACAGTAAGCTGTTAAAGATAGAGAAGTTGGCCGAAGAAAAATTCCTTGGCCAGGAGATTGCTTGAGATATCGAAGCACCCGTATAGCGGTATCCCAGTGGCCCTAACGAGGATCTTGGAGGAACTGTGAAAGGACATGAATAGGGTAGCGAAGCTCTGGTCTAGTGATGGTGAGATACAGGAGACGACCAATGAGGTGACGGTACTAACTCGGATCAGAGATATGATCACCACTATCATTGGATAACTGATGTTGTTGCTCCATAGGGAAATAAGCAGGACGAGAACCTAGCATACTAGACTCTGTGAGAATGTCGAGAGTATACTTACGTTGATTGAGAAAGAGACCAGAACTGCTGCGAATGAATTCTATTCCCAAGAAATAGGATAAAGGACCAAGATCCTTAATGTGGAAGCATTTGTGGAGATAATTCTTAAAATGAGTGCAGGAGAGAGAGTCGGTAGCCACAAGAATCATATCGTCCACATAAACGAGAACGGCAAGGAAAACGCCATCATGAGAAAAAGTGAACAGAGAATGATCAACCTCTACCTGTTGAAAACCATATTGAATAAGAGCTGTGGCAAATTTTGAATACTAGTTACGAGAAGCTTGACGAAGACCATATAGAGACTTCCGTAATCGGCAGACTTAGTTAGGATGAGCGGAACGAAAACCAGGAGGAAGAGACATGTAAACCTCATCATCCAAGTCCCCATGGAGAAAAGCATTGTTGACATCCAGCTGATGCAGCTCCCATTGCTTAGCAACAACAATAGTTAACAAACAACGTACCGTAACTAGTTTTGCCACAGGAGCAAAAGTCTCATGAAAATTGACTCCTTCAATCTGTGTGAAACCCTTGGCTACGAGTCGAGCCGTGTAACGTTCCACAGTGCCATCCGCCCATTTTTTAATCTTAAAAACCCATTTACATCCTATGGGTTTCTTCCCAGAAGGTAGTGATTGAATAATCCACGTACCGTTATCCTCAAGAGCTTGAATTTCATCTGCTATGGCAAGGCGCCACCGGTGATCCTTGGCAGCATGGGAATAAGTCATTGGCTCTGTTTCTAAATTAATTGCGGTAAGGAACGACAATTGTGTGGCATCTATATCAGAATAATTGAGATAATGCTCTAGGGGATGAGACGTACCTAAAGAGTGCGATGGAGTGGGTGGGAGGATGGGGAGTGGGGGGAAGCCCAATCAACGAGCAGTGTGAGAGACATAGGCATGAAGCCAACTTGGTTTCCGAATATTGCGCGGAGCCTTAGAAAGCGCTATACTATATGTTGGAGGTTTGGGCAGAGCAGTTGGGTCGGCTGGAGAAGGAGAGACCGGATCAGGTGCAGTGGAGATGGGTGAAGCGGGTGGACTGTGTGAAGTGGGCAGACTGGGCTGAGTCGAATCAGTTTTGGACCAGATGAGACCCATTTTTTGGTGCAGGACTCAGCCGAATTTGGCTCAGCGGAATTGGGCCCAACTGAAATAGGCTCTGTTGGACTGGGCGAAGGATGGGCCGATCTGGGCTCCGCTGGACAGGACGGTGGATGGGCTGAGTTGGCATATGTTGAACCGGACGATAGAAAGGGCTGAACTGGCCTCTGTTGGATTGAATGTCTCCCCCTGAAAACCTAGGCTTGAATTATCTAAAAATCTGACAGCCGTGTGAACTGAGCTAGATGGAGACATATTGTTGAATGGAAACTCGGTTTCACAGAAGCGTACATCTCAAGAAACAGAAGTCTCACGATTCTCCAAGTCATATACTTTCCAACCCTTCTTTCCAAATGTATATCTAATGAAAATGCACCGTCGTGATCGTGGTCCAAATTTATCCTTGAGATGAGGATTAAGATGTGCATAACAGAGACATTCGAAAACACGAATATGTCGATAATATGGTTTCTTACGAAAAAGAAGTTCAAACGGTGTCTTGCCTGACAAAATGTTTGAAGGTGTGAGATTAATGAGATGTGGCACCGCGGAAACACATTCTCCCTAAAAATCTATAGGAAGTGAAGCTTGAAACATCAGAGCCCAAGCTACATTGAGAATGCGACGGTGCTTGCACTCAACCCTTCCATTTTGTTGAGGGGTGTCATTGCACGAAGTTCGATGGAAGATGCCGTTATCAGAGAAATATTCTTGAACAACTCGGCTCATGAATTCTGACCCATTATCGCTTCTCACTGTTTTCACCGTCCGATCAAACTGATTCCTGACCAGCTTGCAAAAATTGATCAGGAAACCTTGTGCCTCCGATTTGTCCCGTAAAAGATAAACTCATACAGCACGACTATAATCATCTACAATTGTTAAGAAGTATCAGGCACCAGAAATAGATGAGACCTTATAAGGTCCCCATATGTCACAATGAACCAGTTGAAACGGGAAAGAAGCTTTGTTTGAACTAATTGGAAAACTAGAACGTGTTTGTTTCGCTCGGCAACACACGTCACATAGTTTATTGTCTGAACCATAAATAGAAATAGCATCATTCTCAAACTTAATGCTTGTGCCAAAGATCTTCACTATCTGCTCTCATTGCCCGTAGTCTCTGAATGGATGAAGATACTCGTCGTAGAAGCCAGACCACCCCGTGAAACTCACCCACTCCAATCGTTCTCCCCGATGTGCAGTCTCGAATCAAATAAAGACCAGAGATGTAGTGTATACTACAATTAAGTTCCCGAACTAATTGAGCCACAAATAGTAAATTACAAGTAAAATCTAGCACATAAAGGACATTCTGAAGAATCAAATTGGCTCCAAATGAAACTTTGCCCATAAAGGTAGCTTTCGTTGTCCCATTCGGGATATGAGTAGTGGGACCATCATTAATAGGAATGACATCAAAAAGACTAGCCAAGCTACCAGTCATTTGTCGTAAAGCTCCCGAATCAATAATTCAATTAAATTCTGAAGAAACGGGCACAAAATTCTCACCACTTAATCGATTTATCTCACTATCATCGCGAGAAACCATGGAAACAAGCTGCTGTAACTGAGCCTCGGATAAATGGGCCAGGTTATTTAAATCCGCGGGCTGCTCTATATGGGCCTGGGCTGCAGTGTAATTCCCTGGGCCAGGATTAAAAAACTGGTGAGAAGATTGATTGGGCTTCCATTGCCCACGATTGAATTGGGCTGATCTCGTCTGGGATGGGCCGACTGTGTATGGGCCTCCAGATTGAGATTGACTGAAGCTTCCCCCACGCTGCTGCGGAGGGAACGATGACAGCGAACTCCTTCCTCCTCCCTGCCGAAACTGCCCCGATGAGCTGCCCTTCGAGTTCCTCTGGTTCGTCTGCTCAGAGTTTGGGTATACATGTAGCTGATAGCAGGTGGCCCGATAATGGCCGTTTCGCCCACAGAAGTCGCAGAAAGGACGGCCCCGAGGCTTGAAATCGCCTCTGTTGAAGCCGAAATTAGGGTTAGCGCTGCCCCCAGTTTCAGTACTGATTTTGGCCGCAAAACCGATCGCCTCCGTGTTAGAATTTCTGCCCTGGGTGATAAGGCGCTGAGCTTCATCATGTGCGGCCATGGAGTGGGCTCTATTTGCATTCGGTAAGGGGTCCATGCTTAGAATCTGTGAACGAATTGTCGAGAACTCGCCCGATGAGGAACTGATGTGTTTTCTCTCTTTCTTTGTGAGCAGCGAGTTGAATTCCGGCATTACAAGTACAAGCCGGCAAATCAAGGTATAAGTCTAATTCGTCCCAAAGAGACTTTAATTTCGAAAATTACTCAGAGACTGTCCTCTTTTCTTGTCTGAGTAGGTAATTATCTGTCTTCAATTGATGAATCCTTATTTCATTGCCCTGAGAAAAACGGATCGTCCCAGAGCACTTTTGCGTTCCTTGCCCCTGCAACTGAGTTTCGCAAATCTTCATCATCCAAGTGATTAAAAATCCACGAGACTAACATTGAATTACATGTCACCCACTGCTCATGATAGGCTTCTCCTTCTGCCGGTTGTGCTATTTTGCCTTCGATGAAACTGAGCTTGTTCTTAGCCTGAAGTGTCGTTTGAATTGCTTGAGACCAAGTATTGTAATTCCTGCCATTGAGTTTGCAGGAAATAAGTTGAGTACCAGGGCCATCAGAAGGAGTGAAGACATAGACGAGCGGTACGCCTCCACCCGAAGTATTCTGGTCTGCAGCTTTCAACATGATGATAACTCAGAGAGAACGTGGAAAAATGAGAGGAAAAAAAAAGAAGAGAAATTTATGGGATAGATCAGAAACGTGAAGGATGACTCCCAGCAAGAGTCTCTTGCAGATGAAGCTCGACTATACTAGCCGACAAAGAGATGAGTCGGCTGGCCTCAAGACCACTGCTCTGATACCATGTCAAGATCGGAATTTGGCGAGAAGAAGATACCTCGTTTCATTCATCTAAAAGGGTATGTATACAACCAAGTTCGATAAATAAAAGGAAAGCAAATATCTATGGCTAAACTTGGATATCCTAAGAATGGCATACAGGGATATATACATAAGTTACAATGGAAGGTACATCTTTCCATAATATGCGGTCATGAGCCCTACAACTAGCTCACGGCCCCGAGTGCTCAGGACCGTGAGCCCTAATTCCCCAGCAAGCTCTCTCTCTCTCTATATATATATTTTGTGTGTGTGTGTGTGTATAATTATGACAAAAATGCTAAATCATCTTGATTGGTGTGCATAAAAATCCTCCTAATTTAAAATCCTATCTACATCTATTGAATAGTCCTTGAATATTGTATAGTTGCAACTCATGTTATTATGAGTGGAATTTTGAATTAAGGAAGGATTTTTTTTTTTGAGTAATAGGAGGACTTTTAGATTAATTTATTAAGAGGATATAACAACACTCTTATTTTCAATATTAGTATAGGACCGACATTTTGGTATTTAGAATAGTTGTGGTTTTAATGCATCCATAGTTTATTCCGATCAAATTGAAAAAGTTTCATCAATATTTTAATTCGATTTCCTATCAATCCTCATTAATTACTGTCTGTTGGATATACCTTCCAGTACTAATTGCTTTCCAATAATCCAGATGTAATGTCGGTACATGTTACATTGAAGATCTGGTAGAAAATATCTTCATATTTTATTTTTCGAAATTAATCTGCATGAAGAGGTAATTTGTCATTTATTTCAAGCTAGTTATAGCTGCGATATATGGAAAATAATGATTTGCTAGCAAGCAAACTCTGACTGAACATTCGAGTTTTTCACATAGAGATTCCAAACTAGATTACCCGAAAAGATAAAGAACCAAGAAAAGCCATTCAAACTGCAAAGTTCTCTTCTTATATACTCAACACTCTTAAGGAAGAGCACAAAATACAACCAGAATAAAGCAGATAAAAGCTAGAACAAACATTATTGCAGAAGGAAAAAGCAAAAAGGACACTACTCAGAGATTCTTTATTTCTCATTAATGTCAGTACATTTTACATTGAAGATCTGGTAGAAAATATCTTCATATTTTATTTTTCGAAATTAATCTGCATGAAGAGGTAATTTGTCATTTATTTCAAGCAAGTTATAGCTGCGATATATGGAAAATAACGATTTGCTAGCAAGCAAACTCTGACTGAACAATCGAGTTTTTCACATAGAGATTCCAAACTAGATTACCCGAAAAGATAAAGAACCAAGAAAAGCCATTCAAACTACAAATTTCTCTTCTTATATACTCAACACTCGAAAGGAAGAGCACAAAATATAACCAGAATAAAGCAGATAAAAGCTAGAAGAAACATTATTGCACAAGGAAAAAGCGAAAAGGACACTACTTAGAGATTCTTTATTTCTCATTAAGACTTATTCCACATTATTTTTTCCCCTCGATTACTGACAAAGGTACATGGTGTTATAAAGAGATATATTGGAATGCAAATATAAAAGAGTACGGGAAGTATTAGTGGGAATAAACCTAAATCTTCTGTTGATAGGTCGAGAGCGATGTTAATGCACCAAACCACCTTTCTCTTCAATAGTCTTTTTCTGTTTCCCACTTCTTTTCAATTTTCAGACATACATTGATAATTTTTCTTTTTCTTTTTCTTTTTCTTTTTTTTGGGGTTAGAACAGGGGTCCATTAGCCTAGAAGGAGATACTAGATAGTGAGATATGGAAATAAAGGGTATGGATGGCATACTAGTGAAAATTGGATGTTAGGCTAAGGAAATTGGTTAGTTTAAATGATTTGATACTTATTCTTCTTAAGTAAAATCTTAAGTTTGAATCTTACGAATAGAAAAAAATCCTTAATCGGCAAAGTTTTATTCCTTAATGGGCCAACCAAACTCGGAAATTGAATATGAGACGAAATGGAATATGCTGCAATCAAAGGCACTATACAATCAAAATAAATTACTACAATTCCTAGTACATTACTTAAATTTGTAGTAAATTACTACTAGAATAAGTAAGTTCCACTCATAAAAAAGAAAGAGAAAGTAAGTTGCATAAATTTCGAAGCAAATTACACAAATTTCGAATTGAACTATTCAAATTTTGAAATAAAATGCCCAAATTTTGAAGAACTTTACTTAGTTCTTTAGTAAAATACTTATAATTTTCACTTATACTTTTAGTAATTTACTTGATGATATAACAAAATCAAATTTATTGATTGCGCTATAAAATTCCCCGCGTGAGACCTTTTGATTTTAAGTAAAGGAAGATGCCACTACACCAACCCTTTTTTAATAATATTCACTTTTAATCACCACATTTGCTTTTGTTTGGGATCGGAGTATACAAATTTAATGTTCCATAAGAAAAATCGTGAGCCTAACTTAAACCACATCCCTGATGGATTCTTTCCTCACCTACACATCATCAACATCAAGAACTACACCTCCTTCAACTGCATCATATTCTTCACTCATTTCAGTGATAATCCTCTCTTGCTATCTCTTTGTCGTCCCGATTGTATCTCAGAAAACGCATTGCAGAACTGCCTGTGGCGATATACCCATCAACTATCCCTTTGGGATCGATGACGGTTGTGGAAGCCCGTACTACCGCCGCCTCCTCATATGCTCAGAGACGGGCACTCTCGAGCTGCGCACCCCATCAGGGCGGTATCCGGTCCATAACATAAGCTATGCGGACCCGCACCTCCTTGTGACCGACCCATACATGTGGAACTGCCAGGACATGGACCATTTCCGGCCCACCCGAGCCTTCAGCCTTGACACGAGCACACACCTCTCCCTCTCCCCTCAGAATGACTACTTATTTTTCAATTGTAGTGAGAAGGATGTGATCATAGAGCCGAAGCCCATATTCTGCGAGCGCTTCCCTGATCGGTGCGACTCCTCATGTGACAGCTCGAGTTATCTATGCAGGCACCTGCCTGAATGTTCATCAGCATTACGGGAGAGCTCCTGCTGCTCTTATTATCCGAAAGCAACAGAATCCTTAAGGATGATGCTCAGGTAATGTTGTCATCTACAGTTGAGTTCTTCGTAACACAGAGAGTCGAGATATATGTTTTTATGTTACGGACATTGCAGTAACATATAATATCCTGGATGACTACTTATAAAATAAGAATTTGTGTAATTTTCTGCGCATATAAATTTCCAAGGCACTGCACAAGTTACACGAGTGTGTACTGGAGGAATGTCGGGACGAGCGAGTATGATCAGGTGGCTGAGTATGGCATTCGGGTCGATTTTGATATTCCGGTGACTACGCATTGCCTTCAGTGTCAGGATACTCTAAAGGGAGGTGGAACCTGCGGTTTTGATCCCCAAACTGAGAATTTCCTCTGCCTCTGTGGTGAGAAGAATGTCACTTCTTATTGCAAAGGTATGTTTTGTTGATTCTGATTAAAATGTAAGCATTTATGTAGCTGACTTATGGGACCGCATTGCCCGATTTTGGTTCCTTCCCAAGTACTTGTATATGCAAAACAGATTTGATAACATTCTTAAGTCCGACCCTTGGTTTCCCAATCAAAAAACGGTTAATAAGAGTAGTTCCATCTCGAGTCAAAGATTTTTAATCCTTTACTGATAGCTCTCAATGTCGGTTGAAATGAGATGAAGCTACGATTGCACAATGTTTGAGACCATTTAGAACAGGTGCAGTTGTTCTTTGTCTAAAAATTTGACATTGCATCGAAGTCTTTATTTTGGCCAGACACTGTGTCAAAGTTGGGTTTCAGTCCCTACTATCCATGCACAGCCTCTGTCCGATCAGTTCCATGCATCGAGTGCTTGTCAGTTACCCAACAAACATTCCTCAAGCAAGGTTGATCTCTTGATACGATTTAGACGGTGCCGCAACTGTAAAACTTTCACGACAACACGTTTCACATAACTAACACATCCCAAGTTGTTAACTTGTGTAACTGTGTCAAGAGGCAAATGCTTTCTTCCTAATCGGTTCAGACAATTCTCTGCAGATTACGGAACTTCCGGGCACAGCAGTGCTGGAGTCATTGCAGGTAAACAAAGGAATTAATTTGTATCAGAATGAGGTTTTCAATATGATATGTGGATCTTCATCATCTGCAATTTGATCTGTTTTGGTTGGTTAATTGTTTGTTTGGGTGGGCGCACTGCAGGGACAGTGACCGGGGTGACAGCAGCAGCAGCGATAGGAGTTGGGGCTGGGATTTGGTTCTTCAAGAAAGTGAGGGCTAAAGCACCTGTCACCTGTGGGGTCCAAACCAATGAGAATCGCCTCTTTTAAAAGGAGAAAAAAAAAGTTCGAACAACTCATTTATTTTAACCAAAAAAAAAAAAAAAAAAAGATGCCTTGTAGTAAGTGCATCATTTCTTTGATATGCTTTTCTTGGCTGTAGGGTTGGCCTTTTCTCTGCTTTAATTTGAAGCTGATTTTGATAATTTGTTTGGTTATCCATAATTATTTTATATATAATACAAGATAGAGAACCTCACAATTTTACTTTTACAGTGGCCTGTCAATTTTTCTCTTTGCCGCCAATGATGGGAGGCGTTTGTAGAGAGAACAGGACTATATAAAATAGTAAAATTCATTAGACATCGCATCCCATCCAATCCCATCCCGATCAATAATGCTATCATATCCTGATTCATGTACACCTAGAGTAGAATTTACTTCCAAAATAAATGTAAAGTAGAATTCATTTGGTGCGGCCTAACGTTACAGTAGAGTTCTATTTTCGAGACAAATGTAAATGGAAAGCAGCTCTCTTATTGAACAAATTACACCCGGTACAGGTATGGGCTCGAGCAACCGAAACCAAAAGGAGGGAGTATCAAGGCTTGCCTTCCTCTTAACGTTGGATAGGTTTATGCCGATTCATTCAACGACAAAACCGAGTTTAAAAGATGTCAGTGATGGGCTCTAGCAAGAACCTCTCCATTTGCTTAGCCCTAGTCTTGATGGACATGTCGAAAACCTTCTGTGAGAATTCCACCACAAGCCCACCAAGGATGCTGGGATCAATCTGTTAAGAGATAGAGACTACTAGATTCACCAGCATTCACAACAAGCGGAAACTGAATCCTTTGACATTGAAACTGATACAAAGCGAGTGCCAGGCAGCGTACCTTCTGCTGGATCTTTACTTTCTTCCCTTTCCCAATTATATCTTGGAGTGTCTTCTTCAGCTCTTTCTCCTCTTCAGGTGGCAGGTGCTATAAAGAGACGAACAATCAGAAAAGAACATAAGAAAGGCTTCATTCAAAGGCTTTCTGCACTGAGGATCACCTCAAAGAAAGATGAATTTGTTTCTTTGACCACAAATAGAAAGATGTATTAATAAGTAGAGGTGGAACTTAATTGCATTTGTCGACATGTCATGCTTCTGAAACTTTTTCTGTGCATTTTGTGGCGCCATATCAATGAAACTCTCTTATTTATTATTAAAAAGGTAAAAGAGAATTAAGAAATCAATACGTGACAGGCCCCAAAAAATGCTATACAATAACAATGAAGGTCAATTCATAATCTGCAAACGTCTTACGCAGATGCATCATATCATGATCTATTTGTCATTTTTCATTAGAAACATTTGAATCAAACATAAATATTAAACATCCTGTTCTAATCTGAAATTAGGAGCATCCCAAGCAAGGAGGAAAAACTCACAATGACACTAGTCATAGTGACATTGACTTCTCCTTTATGTGCCATGGTCAACTAGATGAACCTCTTTGTGATGCTCTCTATGTTTCTGAGCCTCCCATTCTCAGCCAATACAACTAGAAAAATGAATAAAGATCAGGGACTAAGCACAAACAGTACTTGATTTAAGCTGAAAAATAAATCAGGGGAGTTGAAATAGTCAGCCTGATAACTAACAGACTAGCTAGAATCAAAGATGCAACACGTAACATCTGGACAATAGTGATAGACAAGCCAAAAAAGACATATCAAAAGAGAAGCAGCATATCATACCCAAGAAATTCCTAGTGATGTCTGAAAGTTTAGCTTCATCACAAATGGCATTGATGGCCTTCAATCTGACTTCTTTGGGCACCGACAAGTCTTTCATAAACTGTCCAAAGGTAGTACTTCTTTTGGAAGCCTCGACAAGGTCAAGAAGCTCTGACTCAACCTTGTCGAAAGCATTGGCTTTGACTGCTGAAAGTTACAATGCAGAAGCATAATTTCCAGTGCCACCAAATAGAGCTAGAGGTACCTGTAAATGTAATACTCAACAGATTACAAAAATGGAGAATCTCAAATTTTCAATCACTTATTTCTGTCCTTCACACAAGAAGATTACCATTTGATGGTTTTCAGGATAGAGAGTGTGTCTAGTAGCACAGAGCACATTACAACATTGTTTCATCAGAAAACTATGTGCGATAATGTATTAGCATTAGCACCTAAACAATGTACGCTTCCTCACTCCATGGAAGTTTCAACTGAGTCAGGCATTGTTCAATCAAGTATAGCCTTTATCTTGAAGTCAGCCATTGTTCAATCAAGTATGGCCTTTATCTTGAACATCGAAGACACCCCTTTCTTTTCCATTATGTTCTCACTTAACCATTCCGACATAATAAGTTTGATACCCTTCTTCAGGATAAATCCTTAGGAGACCAAATGCATAATTTTGCTAGCAGATACAAATCGAGACACTCAATTTCAGCTTTAACAATTTGGAGGATGCCGAATCATATTACCTTTACATTTTCAGCCTTTGAGGTTGATGATGAAGTAGCATAATTTCTTGAACACTGCAAAATTCAAACAACAAGATAGCATGTCAACTTACCAAAAAAGGCGGAAAATCACATGGCTACACGACAAGTATTTCGGCATAAAGGTGCAAACATTTGATTAAGCTAGTCGACTAAGCTCATCAATTGTATCTAGTTCTAAACCCTTTGCAATGCCCCATTGCATCAGAAGTCAAGCTCTGAGAATTGAGAAATGAAACCGATTAAGAGTCAATCTTATGATCATGGCACCAGTGCAGTAGTTACCTCAGATGCGGAGAAGGCAGGGCAGAGCAGCGACTGCTGGACTATTGTGGACCTTTGAGCGGACAGAGGATCGGCTGTGGCGATAAACCGTTTGAGGAGGGGAAGTCTCGATCTGATGCGCCCTGCCATTGCCTAGTCTCTCAGCGGTGGAGCAGGAGGTTAGAACAGCAGCCGGTCGCGTTGGGCTTGGAGCAGAAGCTGGTCGCGGTGGCGCCGGAAGGAGCAGCACGTCGCGCCGGTAAAGGAAGGGCTGGCCAGAGAGTGACGACGGCGAGAAGTGAGAGATGACAGGAAAAGAGTCGGGTGGAGGGGAGGAAGAGTTGAACCGGTTCCAATTCCGATCTTGGTATCCCGTACCATTAAATCCGAACCGGAATCCGGACCGGATCTGAACCAAATTAAACCGATTCATCGATATCCTACCCGGACTAGGGATGACACTTGGTAGAGTCTGGTACCGCAATATTCTTATACCCATTTCCGTTAATTAAAGTTAATCTCAAAATTTTCCGAACTCATTAAGATTTTAAAGAAAAATTCTAAAACCCGTCAAAACTAATTTAATGAGTGCCCACTGAAAAATGTTTTTCACTTGTTAATATGTTTGACTAAATAAAGTCCCTATAAACTTATCATTTTATCTGTAAAAATACAATAAATAATCCAAGATAACAAAAATATACAAATATTAAGATATAAATGCCATGCGAGTAACTGTTCTAGAAAAATAAACAATACTTACATAAGTTAATAGTATGAACGTGAAAAATTACAACACTTAAAATTCATGACATGTTCGAGAAAATTAGACCATAACACTTCGAAGTGAGTAACGTTAAAGAAGCTTATTTTGTAAATGTCGGTAATATGAAGCGCAATGAACTAACTTCACATTTAGCAGGTTCGGGGGTTTTGAGATAAAATGTTAAATCCATCCTAAACCTTACGGGGTTTTGATATCAAATTTCAAACCCTTTCTGTGACCGAGTAAATTTCGTTAATCATCTATCAGGATATGAGATGGGTGGAATACCCGTTTACAAAATCCTGCCATCCCTAACCTAGATCTATCCGATTTTTGATATGATTACTACTCGAAACCTACCGTAACGGTAGGTTTCAATTGATTCTAGATCTATCAATTAATGGTGCATTAAACGTAAATAAATCAAAACGAAGACGGCCAAGGCACTGCACATTTTCCGTATATGTGATTTTTAATCTCATGTGACGAAGTAATAATTTAAAAAGATGTTAATGAAAATGAGTTTTGAAATTGAGAACACTACTTAGCTGAACAGTTCAGCTGGTTTGATCATCTCTATTGAACGGCATTTTGAACCTATTTTCTCTTGCCGTGGCCGAAAATTTACTTAGAATTGGGCTCCTCTCTCCTCTGGCTATTGGTCTCTCTCTTCTCCCCCTTAGCAAAATATTGGTCGCTGAATTGCACCCTTAAAAGGAAATTCCTAAATTTATAGAACTGCATGAATCGATCTGTAATTTATCCGGACCCATGAAGGGAGGTGGCCTGTTTAGCAGCCTAAAGCCGAACAACAGCTCTCATTGAGAGCCTACTAGCGTTTAACGAGCACCGATTGGAGCTAGTCTCCACCCAATCAGCAATCCCGTCTTCTTTGGTCAAACCTCAGAGAGACTCCAAAACAACTTCCTCTTCAGATTCGGCCGGTAGGGTGTGGGTGGATTTGAAATTTAATCATTACTTAATTACCATTATATATATATATATATATACACACACGCACGCGCAATATAATAAGATATTGTGTATATTATATATATATATGAATAGTCTGAAATGACAAACCAAACTCTCTCCTCTCATTCCTTCAATAAAGAGGAGAGAGAGAGAAAAAGAGTTGAGTTTTATAGAAATTTGTACTAGGATGTCACCCGCGTAATGCCGTGGATAGAAAAAAAATAATTTTAATTTTCAATAATTTAATTGGAAAATCACTACCACATGATATATTTTAAGGCTGCTACAGACGTACACGCTTGTTGGTTTTGCTAATTATTAATGACCAAAGTCAGCAATTGGATGCATTTATAAAGGTCAAATTATTGTTGTTATAATCGAAATCCACTTTCTGACATAGCTTCATCTCCTTGTCTTTCTGTTTCTGACAAAAATAGATATATTTAGTAAAGTCTTATCATATCGGCATGTTCATTTAATCAGTTTGGATGCATAATAATAAAGTCAAATCGAGATATATACAAGGGAAATGGAAGATACCACTTGTATTGAGTTTCGTGATAATAAGCGAAGGTCATTATCATGCACGACAGCCATATATTTAATGGCTGACCAACAATAGTTAGCTTAACCGAACCGAATTGGCAGGCGGTAGCATTACCGGGGCCCGCCACAAAACTGCCTCTGTCTTTGCTGGTTGCCATATTTAGTATTTACGTCCATTTGTGGTTTTTGATAATTACAGCATACGGTTTTGCATGAAAAGTTGCATACTGCAAATTATAGCAGACCTACATAGGGGAAGTTGAAAATGTGCATACACGGAAGCATGTGAACCCGTTTTCGTAGACGGGAATTGTTATCCATCATTAATCCACCAGAGGGATTTATATGGTTTTATGAGATGAAGAAGAAAAAGGGAAAAAGCCAAGCAGCTTTTAATTTAATTTCTTATCAGCCTTTTACGTTCAATAAAAAATCAAGCTGCTGAGCTGAAATTGAAAACGAAGGAGAAGAGAGAATAAAATATGTATATGTATATACATATACATAAATATGTATCTTCATAAATAATTTTAATTTTATACTGGAGCAACACCCACTGTAATACCGCACACACTTTAGCCTCATATATTCCTTGTCCTTGGCTGGCCGCGGCTCGCAAGGGCTTTTGCTTTGTTGCTGAGTTGGTTCCCCCCGCTATTGTCAGTGCTTCCCAGCGAGAACTACACTCGGAGGATGTGGATGGTGATAGTATGTGGCCACCGCCACCTTCCTCCCAATCGGCATTCTCGGCGAGGTCTTGGAGAAGGCTCCAATGATCCAATCTCTAGTTCGGCTCGTCGCTACTGGGCGGTTGTTGATATTCATCAGTTTCACCTCTAGTTGGATTTACGATCGTCGTGCAATCTACTGCACTTAAGTTGTTATGGATCAAACTATCTTGGGACCAGATTGTAATAAAGAAGGAATACTGGGGGAAAGTGTGAGAAATAGATAACTAGTTGGAGTACTTTTAATTGTTCAGACTTAGTTAGTTACGCAAGTGGAGGTGATTGTGCGATGGTATCATCAGCCCACACATAAAAGGGCTTCTGATGTAAGAGGCAGATATCCATATATGAGAAAACTCTGAAAATTAATTATTGTCCTTGGTCTCTTTCTCTCGCCCTCTATTTGAGATTTCTCCTCCTATTTCCCTACCTCTCTGGATATGCCTACCCTCTTTTCAGTTTAGTTCATAACAATTTGCAGCACAAAAGGTTGATCTAATGATTAAACGAGGTCGAGACGGATCTCAAGGGAGTAGCAGTAAGAATTACACTCAGAATTTCCAGCGGAATAGACTACTTGATCAATCATGCTTTCATTCTTCACCATTAGTTTCAACTCAGCCACGCAGTATTGTTCTCCATTAGCCTCAAGTCAGCCATGCAATATATTGATATTAGTCAAGTGTCAGTCCAGTTTACCCATCATGTGCATTACAAGGAGTTCATGGAACTGAGGGGATAAGTCGAGCTAAATCTAGATATAACTCGATAGCCAAAAGAAAAGAAAAAAAGCGACAACATGTCGAACCACACAAGATTGGCCTCATTAGGCTACATCAAGTCCTACTGAGGCCTTATGTGGATGGCCCCCTGATTGCTTCTTTTCTAATGCTCAACCTTATCACTAATGAAAGAGTAGCTTGGTGATTGCCTGATCAACAACTAGATCATTCTAGCAATTTAGATGAACTCGGGAGTCACATTCTAAATTTAGGCACGGGATAGACTAGCCTAAGATTAATTCGATTTGGAAAACATGATTAATTTGTGAGAGGATTAGGAATAATCAGTTGCCTTAGGTAGCCAATTAGGGTTCAATTATAAATGGTCCTCACTAGTCGGTTGCTTAGGAATAGTATAGTCGATTTGATACATGGGGATACGTTCTCGTAACTATCAGAAGACGTGCAAGATACATATATATATATACAATAACAAATATGCAATAACATGTACACCGTAACAATAACAAATATGCAAATATGTGAGTACATACATGTATATACATATACATAAATATGTATCTTCATGAACAATTTTAGTTACATACTGCTGCAATGCCCACTACTAGGCTGCACACAATTTAGCTTATTGTCATAATCAATTTTTGATGTATGTAATTGTATGCCTCAGTTAAGCTTGCTCTAAGTAGTCTTGTAAGAATTCGTCAATATATGATTCCATGACAAGTAACTACCCTGCATCAATTAATCGGCCATCTAAATGTATTCATATATATATATATGTATATGTATGCACATACATATAGTATACAAATCATGGCATAGGACCGGAATAGTCATCTTTTCCAAATTAATTCTCACAATAGTTCTCCTCAAAAACTATTTCCAGTCCCTTAACTTTTTGATTTGTTTCATTTAAATCCATCTTTAATTAAGGTCCTTTATTTATTAGAATGAATGAAAATTTGGATTGACCGCTATAGCATAAACTTTATTAGATCGATTATTTAATTCTTAATTTGATGTGTATTATTTTCCATGGATGCAAGTACCAATGCTAGCATGGCTTGTTCCTTTTTGTAAACATGGCGATCCTAGTAATTCTTGAGATTCTTGAGATTTGTGTACGTGCGCTTGCTTCCCTAATTTCTTTGGCTATTTTGTAAAGTCACTATTCATAAAAAAAATAGTGAAGTCACAATTATATATATATATGTTGAAAATTGAAATTCTTTGACGTTCATTAATAAAAATATAAATCAATTGTTCGAAATAAAAGTGAGCGTACTCTGTTTTTTTTCTTTTTGTCCATGCTATAGATGCACAGGTTCACATTCATATGGTAAGCACGATCGGATGTGAAGTACTAATGATAAATGTACACATGCTTATAATAAAATAATAAAAGAAAAAGACAAATGTACACGATACATAGCTATAGGCTATATATTGCTATATGTAATATAAGCATGAATTGTGCGTTGCACTTGGTAAACTTCCTCCGTGTAGGCAGAGTTTCCCCACAAATCAAGGATACTAAAATCCCATTGTGACAATGGTAAGTTGAAATCCAGAACAAGAATGATTCTGATGGTAAGACTGAAAACATCTTAAGTTTCTCACCTATATGTAATCCCGTACTTTATTAGGTAATTGAGAAGGACCAAAACAAAGAGAATGATTAGAAATGGATTAATCATGTAAAAAGACACGATCTTTGTACTTTTTTCTTAATATAGCACGACATTTAAAAAATAGTACGGAATAACACGGTCTTTTTACAACTTTTTTCTAGATATAGTATGATCTTTGAAGAATAGGAAAGAAATGCACGACATTTACAATTTTCCTAACACTATGTTTGAATAAGTTTGAGGAAGGGGTTAGGAAGGTTTCGAAGCGGGAGGGATTTAGAGGATTACGGAGATTTAGGAGGGGAAGGATTTGGAGGTTTTTTAAAAGGGTTTAAAAAATCTTGTTTGGTAAAAGGGTTTGGAGGGTTTTGGAGTTTTTCTATAATTTTATATGTAGACTATTGTGCCCTCATGATCAATCAAAGACAAAAGAAAGAAATACTAATGTTATATGCAACCAAGCTACGTACCGGATTTATTTATTTTTGGCTGAGTAAGCTACGTACCAGACAAATATTATAATTGGATCATTGTATAATTGGACCATTCTAATTAATAACTAAATTTTATAAGCATATACTTATGAAGAAAATGAACTTTTTCACCAGTAAAAAATAAAAAATAAAACAAAACGGTTGGAAATAAAAACACTCATAATAATAATAATAATAATAATAATAATAACAATAACCATAATAACCAATTAATAATGTACGCGCACACAATTTAAAATAAAGAACTGAATCATGAAAGTACACTGGTCAGAGTAGCCCGTACATATGCGAATACTTATTAAAAATAGAAGTTTTCAATCCTTCAATATTATTATGGATAGTATCCATAGATAATAGGCATCTTGTAACATATATAGTAATCATAGATATTAGTCATATAGGAATAATTAATTTCCTTTTCATGTAAAGGCTCTCGGCTTATTTATTGATTCGATCATCATCAATGAAATTAAGTTGGATTGTTCCAAACTTCTCATGGTATCAGAGCGCCTACGCTCCGAGACCGATTGAATATTTTCAATTGCAAAATGTCGGACGTCAGTGATGAAGAGAAGAGCTCAAGACAGGGCAGTAACTCATCCAAAGACAAAAAGGCAGGGGATGGCTCAGTGAGGATCACAGACGTCCCGCTGGTTTACCGACTAGCTTCATCAAACAGTACAGGAGCTCAGGTAATTGCATGCACCCTCAACGGTGATAATTACCTGACATGGTCACGGGCCATGGTTATCGTGCTTCGGGTAAGAAACAAGCTTGCCTTTATCGATGGCTCTCTCAAGAAATCGGGAGATGAAGAACCCTCAGAGAATGGTGGGAAAGATGCAACTCCACAGTTTTGGCGTGGCTCTTTAACACCATAGTCCACGGTGGCCTACGCAGTGGACGCCAAGAACTTATGGGACGACTTGAAGGAAAAGTTTTCGGAAGGGAATCAGTCTAGGGTTTTCCAAATCAAGATCGAAATTTGTCTTCTCAGACAAGAGGGATTGAGTGTACGGGAATATTTCGGCAAATTGAAGCTCCTATGGGATGAGCTAGGTTTTTACCTGGAGCATCCGGGCTGTAGTCGCGAGGCAAGCGCCACCATTACAGCACAAAGAGAAGCGGAAAAGTGCTATCAGTTCCTCATGGGACTGACCTCGGATTTTAACACGATCCGATTCACAATTCTCAACATAGAGTCGCTGCCGAATTTGAACAAGGTGTATAAAATGGTGGCGAACGAGGAACGGTAGAAGATGGTGATGAGGTTTCTAGAAGTCATGCCTGAATCGGCCATCTGTCTCGCCAAAGAAGATGCAGAGCTCGGGTGGACTGGAGGAAGCAGATGGCAGAGCTCTGCGGAAGGGAAGGGTACCTGCAGCTACTGTGGGAAGATGGGCCAAACGAAAAATACGTGTTGTGCCCTAATCGGATACCCATCTTAGCATTCTAAGTCCAAGGTGAGTGCAGAGAGAAGGCCCAGACTGATACTAGGCAAGCAGGGCAGTGGGCCACGAGGAAAGGCCCAGATTCAGCGAGGCCTAGACCGGGCAAATGTAGCCTAAGCGGTACATACATCAAGTTCACGGACTGAATGACTAGAGGCCCTGCCCGATCAACAGTTCCAACATCTATTATCCATGTTGTCACAAAACACCATCAACCCAAACCAACTCATTGGTAATGAGTTTAATTTTGTTTATTTGCAAAATGAATGGATTTTGGACACAGGTGCATCGAGGCACATGACGGGATGCCTCGAAAATTTTTCGAGAACGATTCCAATCAAAGGCGGAGCACCGGTGTATATTCCTAACGAGGGCATGGTACAGGCCACCCGAACGGGAAATGCAAAAATTGCAGGCGTGATGGAAATTACAGACGTACTTTATGTGTCGACTTTCAATTGCAATTTAATTTCCATTGCACAATTATCGAAAGAGATGAACTGTTACGTGACATTTACGGCAATCTATGCGTTATACAGGACCGCACCTCGAGGAGGACGATTGGAATGGGTGAGCTTCAAGGGGGGTCTATTATCTAAGGCGAGTGGCTACAGCACAGCAGACATGCCAGGCAGTCATAGAGGAATTTGTGGATCTATGGCATCATAGGCTTGGTCATCCATCTCGTCTGATGAAATTGAATGGTATTAATTTAGATTTCGGTGAAAGAAGTAATAAGGAGTGTGATGTATGACTTAGAGCGAAACATATATGCTCACAATTTCAATTGAGCATGAATAAAGCTGAGTGCTCATTTCAGTTAACACACTGTGATTTATGGAGGCCATATAGAGTTAAGGCCAGTTATGGAGCCCATTATTTCTTAACTATTGTGGATGATTTTAGTCGAGGTGTGCGGGTATATCTGCTGAAAGAAAAATCTGAAACTCGGCGATTTATCATTGATTTCTATAATTTTATCAAGAATCAATTAAATTGCATGATTAAGGTTCTAAGAAGTGATAATGGGATGGAGTTCTTGTCGAAGGAGATACAAGACTTTTTCTATGCACATGGCATCGTGCATCAGACGTCTTGTACAGATACACCTCAGCAAAATGGTAGAGTAGAAAGGAAGCATCGGCACATTCTCAACGTTGCAGGGGCACTCATATTCCAAGGCTCATTACCGACACGGTTCTGGGGGGAGTTTGTCTCGACAGCTGTTCACTTGATTAATATCACTCCGACGCTATTGCTCGATAACAAAAGTCCACATGAGGTACTTTTTGGTAAATCATCTAATTACTCGAATTTACGAGTTTTTGGGTCGTTATGTTATGCACATACGCGAACCAAGGATAAGTTTGAACCTAGGTCTCGCAAATGTGTTTTTATCGGATATCCTCACGGGAAGAAGGGATGGAGACTTTATGATCTGAATAATAGGCAAATGTTGGTATCGAGGGATGTTCAGTTTTGCCAGACAATTTTTCCTTTTGCCACGGAAAATGAGGAATCGAGACAACAAGGAAAATGGAGCCCATTATTTCTGGTTGGAGCTTAGCCCATGAGTCCACGGAGGCAGACTGAAGAATCCGGGCCCAACTCCTGAGATGGGTCAGCAAGGAGGCAATCCAACTTGGAGGAATAGCCCAACCCAACTCGGCAACTAAAGCCAAGCCCGAAGGCAAAGGAGAGGCCCAGAGATGGAGATGGGTCCAGTTCAGCTCAACAGGCTCTAGAAAAATATCATGCGGTAGGCCGATAAGCAAAGGAGAGTAAGGGGCCCACGTAGTTTTCTTAACCGGGCCGAACAAGGGATAATGCGGGCCGAACTCTAGAGGAAAGAGAGAATATTTCTGGGTCGAATGAAGACAGGGGTCGAAATCTAGAAGTAAAGGGGAGTGATTCTGAACTGGGCCGCATTTTTTTGGAAAAAATGAATGTTAATTTGGAGACAATTGAAGAAGATAAAAGTAATGAGATGGTTTTGCGGCGATCTGAATGGGTTTCTAATCGTTCCAAACACTTCAAGGACTACATTGTTCATACTGCTCGCGATAAGACCCCTTTCCTCGGACTCCTCAAGTATGTCTTATCCCATTGAGAGGTATATTGATTATTCCAATATTTCTAATCATCACAAGGCATATCTAGTTGCAATTGACTCTGATACAGAGCCTACATCTTATCGAGAAGCTATCTGAGATC
Organism: Punica granatum; assembly: GCF_007655135.1. Classification (NCBI taxonomy): domain Eukaryota; kingdom Viridiplantae; phylum Streptophyta; class Magnoliopsida; order Myrtales; family Lythraceae; genus Punica; species Punica granatum. The sequence continues at coordinate 36,507,933 of NC_045128.1, read as the reverse complement.
AGAGACGGAGGAAGGCAATTGCAGAAGAAATTCATGCCCTCGAGGTAAATAAGACCTGAACAATTGAACAACTTCCTACTGGTAAACGCCCTATTGGTTGCAAATGGGTGTTTAGGTAAAGCGCCGAGCGGATGGAAGTGTGGAGTGCTATAAGGCTTGGCTGGTTGCGAAGGGCTTCACCCAGGTCGAGGGGATTGATTTTCATGAAACTTTTGCACCGGTGGCCAGGTTGGTAACCGTGCAATGCCTTTTGACGGTTGCAATGGCAAGAGGATGGATCATTCATCAAATGGACGTGAACAACGCTTTTTCGTATGAAGACTTAGAAGAGGAAGTATGCATGGAATTACCTCCGGGTTTCTCTGCTTCAAAGAGTGGAGATGTATGAAGACTTAGCAAATCTCTATATGGACTTCGTCAGGCATCGAGGAATTGGTTCTTAAAATTCGCTGATGCTTTTCGATAGTATGGGTTCACTCAATCAGGTGCAAATCATTTCTTTTTTACCCTCCATCAAGATAACATTTTTCTTGGAGTATTGGTCTATGTTGATGATCTGATCATAGTAGGCAATAACTCTAACCATTGTAATTCATTTAAGGAATATCTGGATAAATGTTTCCGTATTAAGGACTTGGGACCTCTAAAGTACTTCCTTGGTATTTAAGTTACTAGAATAAATTCTGGTCTTTTCCTCAGTCAACGGAAATATGTAATCGATATCTTAACTGAAGGTGGAATGTTGGCATCGCGACCATCATCTTTCCCCATGGAGCAGCGTCATCGACTTTCCACGAGTTCTAGTGATTTACTATCGAATCCTGGCATATACAGATGGCTGATTGGGAGACTTATCTATCTGACCATTACAAGGCCAGAAATTAGCTATTCTTTACCATCTTGGCTCAATTTATGAAGGAGTCTCGCCAGGATCATTGGGATGCTGCTATGCAGGTTCTTCGTTACTTGAAGCAATCTCTCGGTCAAGGGATCTTTCTACAGCCTACATGTCTCGAACTTGAAGTTTTCTGTGATTCGGACTGGGCGAGTTGCCCCTTGACTCGTCGTTCTATCACATGATATTTTATTACGCTAGGGGGGTGCCCGGTTTCATGGAAGACGAAGAAACAAACGACAATCTCTCGTTCATCTGCAGAAGCAGAGTATCGAGCAATGTCGGCAGCTGCCAGTGAGATCGTCTGATTACGAAGTCTTCTATCTTCTATTGGGGTACAGATGGCGACACCGACTCACCTATTTTGTGATAATCAAGTTGCACTACACATTGCAGTCAATCCTATTTTTAATGAACGGACAAAGCACATTGAGATCGATTGTCACTTTATTCGGGAGCACATCAAGAAGGGACTTGTGACTACCGACCATCTACTCACGTGACTTCAATTGGCAGATATCTTCACCAAGGCGTTGGGTCGAGATCGCTTCCGTTTTATTCTTTCCAAGTTGGGCATTCATAATCCATATGCTCCAACTTGAGGGGGAGTATTAAGGATAGTATCCAAGTATAATAGGCATCTTGTAATATATATAGTAATCATAGATATTAGTCATATAGGAATAATTAGTTTCCTTTTCATGTAAAAGCTCTCAGCTTATTTATTGATTTGATCACCATCAATGAAATTAAGTTGGATTGTTCCAAACTTCTCAAATATGACTAGAAATAAGGAGATCGAGCATATTTAGTGACCGGAAGGCCAAGGACTGAACACCATTTCCATGACCACTTTCCTTTGCTTCTCCAGTGGACAACAAAGTACTGCCCTCAACATCTCAGGATGCTTGAGAAGGTAAATATAAGCTTGAGTAATACATTCAGCTCCAATTCCTATCTTCTCCAAAAGAAAGTAAACCTCATCCTCCTTAACAGGCAGACGTTTAGCATCCTTTAGAACCTCATTCCTCTCTCGTATAGCCACATTCTCATCTCTTATTACCTCAGCAACATTGCCTATTGCTTCTCCAATGACTATGCACTACAAGAAGTTTTGTATGTTGTGACAAATTATCTTATTACAAAAGAAATTTAGTCATAAGAGAAGTATATTGTGATAAAAAGGTAATGAAGTCTCATAATGCATATACTTTATATGTATATAAATTTTTGATATTGGGTAAGTGCCACAAACCAAGTGTTCACACAATAACTAACATTATGTATATACATATTTTCATATATTGTGACACAAGGACTATTACAATTAACCTTATATAATGTGACAATTATATTTTATCATGAAAATATGTTTGTCACCATAAATTATAAGATATCGTGACCAAACATTATCTTGTCACAATATACTTATTAAGACGAGCTTATTTTGACAAAACTCGTAATAAGTTATTCGATATTTTCGTGTTATGAAATCTTATTTGTTATTGTGATGACTTCCTTATCCTCTTTGGTTTTCTTAGCTTTCTTTGTCTTTGAACTATTTGCACCCTGTAGAGTACGAGAGTGCATCTCTTGTTCTAAAAAATCCGCATTCGCATCCACCATATTCTTAAGAGGGTCAATTGTCACTTCCTTTTCAGCAACCAAGCTATCAATTCCCTCGATAGTATCCTCGAACACTTCTTCGGTCATGGAAGATTGGCACTTTTTCATCTCTTTTGTTGTTTCGGCATGCTCTTTAGTTTCACCATCTTATTATAGTTTGGGATAGGCTTGGTCATCCATTCTTTAGCACGAGGGCGTGCCTACCACAATAAGAAGAAAAAGGTTAAGAATAACAGATTATATATGCTTTTTAAAAAAAACTTATTGACAAAATAGAAACAATCTACCTCTATTAATTTCTCCCAAACTTCAGGCTTTGTAGTCCATATAATGGTGTTGGGATCCCAAGCAAATCCACTTAATCCATTCTTAAAAAAATTCATAGCACTTGGCAAAATTTGCTTTTAGGATCTTCGAGCGATTCTTTACATTTTCTTTTGCTAAATTCTTGTTAACCTTAGAATTTATCTCTTTCATTATATTATCATATGCGAATGTCGTGAAAGTTCCATTCACTCTATTTCCTATATAATGTTAATGCAAAAATGCGTCAATCAACATGTCATCCATTACAGGAGTCCAAGACTCTCGACCTTCTTTCTTTGGATTGTCCCCGGCGCTCTTCCTTTTTGACATGGTTGACCTAAACACATTCATAAGGTAACAAATTAAATGCACTTTCTATATCATACTGAAAACATGCAACTGCAACAACATTTTTAATATCAAAAGATTATAAGCTGCACAAGGTGACACAGATCACAATAATAAATGAAATCATAAGAGCAAGTGAACCCATTCTTACAAAATCATATGCTAAAGAGTTTCGTGCCTAAATAAATGAAATAACATGTCAGTAATATTTCTTCATATTCAATCACAACACATAATCATTCCACACGTTGGCAGCTATGGCATCTCTTATAAGCTCTCCTTCAATTTCATCTTCACGATCATTCCTTGTACCACGACACTCATTTTGGTGCTGACTTTGATTTTCAAGTTCCGCGTCCAACTCAGGAATAAGTTCATCTGGATCCACGCCCATTAGATAGTTATGCAAAATACAAAAGGCTAGCACTATGATTTTTTGTGCTTGAACTCTATAAGTTGGTTCGGTTGTACTTGCAATGATCGCAAACCTTTTCTTTGAAACTCTAAATGCCCGTTCAACTGCGTTGCGCAAAGATGCATGTCGTAGAATGAACAACTCTTTAGCTGTCTGTGGTGGACCTCTTGAATATTCTTTCAAGTGAAAACGCACCCCTCTATAAGGTGCGATTAACCCAGAAGATAGTTGGAATATCCAGCATCGACAAGATAAAATTTACCTATCCAAAAATATCATCACATGTTACTATTAAGTATTTAATGAGATTTAAGATTAATGATAGTCAATATTATTTTATTACCTTCAGGAATATTAAGGCTGTCTTCCCTAGTTACTGCATCTTTCAGTATCCTCGAGTCTGATGCAGTTCCTTCCCAACCGGGAAGGACATAAGTAAACTTCAAGTCAAAATCGCATGCAGCGAAGACATTAAGGGTAGGCCAATCTTCCATGATATTTAGGTGCATCTTCAATAGATATTTTTACACGTACATGTGTTCCATCAATAGCTCCCACAATCCTGAGATAAGAGTTATATGTTAATATTTATATAGTTCAGTTTTAATTATATAATTAATAATATGGTGTATAGCTAGATTTACCTTAAAATATGGGTAGAATCAATTATTGTTGAGAAGTTGTGGTGATACTTGTGAACCATCCGGTTGTTTGAGAAGCTTGTCTTCGAGTTCAATTATTGATTTCAATACCCGATGAAAATGGCGACTTGCATTGGAGCTCGCGGTTCCTAACATTGTGCGTTAATATATAAAGTGTTCTCAGAACTTCCTCTTCTACCGTTGCTCTTCGTGTTGGTTTTAAGCCACCATCCCTTTCCAACATGTAGCATAAGTCTAGAAATGTTTTAGACCCCATTCATATTATTTTGCGGCCTTCATTACTTTCAATAACTTTAGCCATGATCTCCTCACGTATCCTTTCTCTTTCAAAACTCATAGTGCTATCAATAAGTCGCCTCCTTGAGCGCATTCTGGTAAAAAACCAATTCGTAACTAAACATATAATTTGCACCACCGCTCTTATACACGATTCTCTCCATGCCATTACCCTTCTTTTAAATGCAACGACCTCAATTTCTAGTTTTTGAGCATCCATCTATCATTGAATACAAGCAAGCAATTCAAGAGAGCATCAAACAAGAATGAAGTATGACTAAGCAAGAAGTGCAAAAATCGAGTACTAAATTGAACTCAATGATGATCAATCCACTACTACGAAAATTACATGAACAAACGAGAGAAGATCAGCCACAAATGATCAAACCTTATCACATACTGAGTTTTTGAATAAAATAAAATCCAATCAAGACAATTCTCAACCAGACAATTATCTTATACAGTAATTTATAGCATTCTCATCGCAAAACAATCGAAAAGGTTGGATTGCAATCAAAAGGGATGCATACCTCTTCAATTTGAGTGCACTGCAATCAAAATGTAATTTTGATTTGATTTTTTTTTCTCCCATTGTCCAGATCTATGGGGCATGTAAAGTGGTTCGCTCGACTATAGTATTGATTATGTGTCACGTCGAGATTCCAGGGGAGGGACAACGCTAAGGAAAAACAACAATTAAATAAATCAGTAAAAAGTAAAAACTGAACAAATCTAATGATCAGTTCAATTCGACATAAAAGAAAATGCAAAATGCAGTGCACAAAGTTTAGAGACTAATAATAACTAACTAACTAATTAAGCCGATGACGCTAGCTAATGTGAATCCAAAGCTACAACTGATTTTCAGAAGAATGGCCAACAATTTCGATGGAAAAGAAACACCTTTAATTAATTGACCTTTCTTTTCAAGGGAGGTCTATAAGTTTGGATGTGTTGGTTACCAAGCGAGGGTTTGCGCCACAACATTGTATCCTCTTTGATTGGTTAAATATATTGACTTCGATATCCAATAGTTAGGTACTTATCGGAGTTCCAGTGCTTAAAAAAATCATTTTACGGATCAAAGTTAACAAAGAAGCGGAATTTGAGGGTTTTGAGACGAAAATGGGCCATATGGGCCTACGGAAGAAGAATTGCAGGCCGGCCCAGAAATAATGTATATGGGCCTTCAAGATCAGTTTTGGTTTAGCTTTCCCTTGCTCAATTAATTCTCCCGGGAAAATAATAAAAAAATTATGAAGTGCAATAATAATTATTCAGAGATGGAGAAGATCAAATTTGTAGATTGTGGCAGGACGTAGAGCTCGATTAGCTTCGTGTACAAAGTGGCATAGTGAATGTCCATATATGTTGTTGGCCAGTTTGTAGAGATTGGATATTGAAGTAATCAGCAGATTTCGCATGACAATAAAAAGGTATTCAATAAGGTATTCACTAAATATCATTGAGGAGGTGTCCAAAATTATTTAATTATGAAATAATATGCCGTCTAATAGAAATATTACTATATTATCTTAAAATTTATTGTAATTACCTTGTAAAAACAGTTCATCTCTAAAGTGACACACATGCATTACGTCCTTGTCACTTGTGTGAATGGAGAAAAAATGCCGCAATGATATTTGGGTCCGAAATCACAAATTGCGAAGGAGTCACTCTTAAAATTCAAATAAAAAATAAGAAAGGAAAAAAGAAAAAAAAAAGAGGAGAAATTCAGTCTAATGGAGACAAATTTGTACTTCATTTTGTCTTAATTCCCAAATTGCAGCAGCTATATATATATTTATGTGGCTTCTTCAGGTTTGACATTTGTCATGTGATCCTCTTTGGAATAAGCTGATACAGAACATACTAATTTTTAATTTGCCTGAAATGACACAAAAGTATTTGAAAATAAATAAATAAAAATTACTAAAACAACAATGAACTATCCAAAAAACTTCAACTCTATTATAATGTGAAAGACTCTCAATACATATATGACACATCTGATAATGGCAAATTTACTGTTTTTGTGCAATGTGGAATACCTTATACTATTATTTAATGGGGAGTTCAATTTTATAATTATCTCTTAATTAGTATGATAATTAAAAAATCAAAATATCATTTATTATTAGTTTAAATATTATACAATTAAAAATAAAAGAGATAAATTGAAGGACTCTAGTAAAGGACCCTAGAATCTATTTAATTTGTTCTTCTCTCTCTCTTTCAATTCGCAAATAAGTCATTCTCTCCTTATTTTCTCTCTCTACTCTCAAACTCTTAATCCAATGTCCTACCATATTACTTTTTTTCCCCTAAAATTTTATCTCCAATTCTTACTTTTATTTTCTTATCATTATTTTTTCTTTTACGGTTGCCACGCGGTACGCTTGGGTAGATTCTAGTATAATTAAGAAGCTTACAATATGTGAGTATGGCATATATAATTTGTCCTGCAATAGTTTTAATGTGGTACCGTCATGAACGTGTACACAACTTGTTCTACCGTCATGAACGGGTACACAGCTTGTTCAATTAATTGCAATATTATATTGTCCAATGGACTTCTTACATCTAGATCTTGTATTTTATTAGAGTAAATTAACAAATTAGTCATAGAGAGATGAATTGTATATCTGTTTCATCCTCAAGTCATTTTTTACATCACTCTCGCCCCTGATCGCCTAAATGGAGCCTTCTGTCTATCGACTATCAAAAAATAAACAGAAAATGCATATGTGACATATTTTCCGATTACAAAAGAGGTCAAAAGCATAATATAATAAAAGAAAAATTCTAATACTAAATAACTAATAAAGGGACACGAGTAATCTTACTAGGTATTAAATCTGCGACATCTAGATCAACAGGCGAGAACGTACACTACTACTCTGCACCTTCTTTATGCGACATGTTTTATTATTTCCTGCCTTTTTTATTCTTCCTTTCTCTCTTCAATTTTTTTTATATTATTTCATTCTTTTCTTTTTAATTCTCTCTTTCTCTTCCTTCCTTTTATTTTATTCTGTTCTTTTTAAAAATTCGTTCCAGCATCATCCAATTTTCGAGGCCGTTGCCCTCTCACTACGCATCTATGGGAGGTCATTGGTGATCTTGGGAGCTCCGGTGAGCTCTCTAGAATTAAATAGCGCCACTTCCCTCTCCTCGGCCTCCCTCTCCCTCGACTTTCTTTCATTACTTCTCTACGCCACCATCGAAGACTTCGCTGCTACCTGTGACCTCCTGAGCCCACCTCTTCACTTCCAACAGAAGTATACTTAGAAAAGACTGAAGTCTGGTGATGATGAAATCAGATATTCAAAATCAGCAAAAGAAAATATGAAGAAGATGAGGTTTCTTCTTTTATAAATATAAAAGGAAGGAAAAAAAAAGCAAGTGAAAATTCATCAAGTATGTATTTGTATGCCTCAATTAAGCTTGCTCTAAGTAGTCTTGTGAAAATTCATCAATATCTGATTCCATGAGACCTACTTGCTTGCATCAATTAATCGGTCACCAAAATATGTTCACATACATATATATATATATATATGTATGCACACACAGATAGTATGCACATCACGACTTTCGACCAAAATAGTCTTCTTTTCAAAATTAATTCCCACAATAGTTGACGCAGCGGAACCTAAATTGCGATCGGTTGATTCGCGCACAAGTATCAAACAACAACCTTCTATCACCTATTGATTCTACGAATACCAAGAATAGGCATCAAACTCAAAAACAAATCCGAGATTGGAAGAAAGAGCACGGTAGCTCCACAACTTTATTGATAAATCCGAAATTCAAAATCCCCTCAACCCTAGGGTTGTACAAAGCTTAAATAGGTCTTAAAAAAGCTTAAATTGCACATAAAACATAAACTTTTCCTAAAATTGTAAAAACGTCATAAATAACATAAATTGCTTATTTGATGCCCTAAACGATGAAATTTGCTTTAAATATAAAAAAATAACGGCAAAGCGTGAGTTTTGCTCCGGAAGCCATTTCCTTCGAAATAGAGTCGTTATAACCTATTTTTCTCCATGTGCCGACTTGCCGCCTCTTCTACCGCATCATTCTTCCTTGGATAGAGAGAATTCGCCCTCGAATTGTTCTCGTCCGAGCTGTCACCCGTGTAAGGAATCATGTGCTTCACATTAAACACATCAGCAGTACGAATGTGGTTAGGAATCTTAAGCCGATATGCATTCGAATTGATCTTCTCTATAACCTCTACCGGCCCAATCTTCCTTGCTGAAAGCTTGTTGTACTCCCCAGCTGGATATCGATCCTTAGTAAGAATTACCCACACATAATCACCCACTTCAAATTCCACCAAACGACGCTTCTTATCCGCAACTTGCTTATACTTGGCATTAGCTGCTGTCAAATGTTCAAACACTGCTTGATGAATCTCTCGCAAGCTATCCACAAAATCTGCTGCCTTACCATGAACTTTAGATCTGTTAGGTAAAGGAATTAAACCTAGAGGACCCTCGGGAACAGCAGCATACACAACCTGGAAACGGCTAAAACCCGTGCTACGATTGATTGCATGATTATGGGCAAACTCAGCTTGGCACAACTTGAAAGGGCTAAAACCAAACTTCGCAGCAAGTTACCTAACGACCGATTCACGACCTCAGTTTGCCCATCGATTTGGGGATGATAAGCACTGCTGAATTGCAGCTGTGTATCCACCATCTTCCATAAACTACGTCAAAAGTGGCTAAGGAACCGGGTGTCTCGATCAGAAACAATGGACTTTGGTAATCCATGAAGACGATACACTTCACGAAAGTACAGCTGAGCCACTCGAATAGCATATGTCGTCTTCTTACAAGGAATAAAATGCACCATCTTAGAGAATCGATCAACAACAACATAGATGGAATCATTACCACGCTGTGTTCGCGGTAGACCCAGCACAAAATCCATGCTGACATCCTCCCAAGGTCGCGATGGAACCGGTAATGGCATATATAACTCGGCATTGGTAGCTGTCCCTTTGGACACGTTGTAGACCCGACACCTCTACACGTACTTTTCCACCTACTTGCGAATGGTTGGCCAAAAATACGAGCCTTGCACTAGCTGTAACGTCCGATCTCGCCCAACATGCCCTTCTCCATGCAACTCCTTAATAATTTGCAAACGGAGGCTGCAATCTGGAATACACAACTGGTTGCCCTTGAACAGAAACCCATCATGCAGCAAAAATTCTGACTTCTCCCCGGCACGAACTTTCCCCAAAACATTAGAGAAATATGGATCAATCTCAAGCAAATCACAAAGACAGTCAAAGCCAGGTACCTCAATACGCAGATTAACCAATAGATTGTTCCTGCAGCTCAACGCATCAGCCACCCGATTCGTCACCCCTGACTTGTGTTTCACCACGAAGGTAAAACGCTGCAAATAAGCAATCCACAAGGCATGTCGTGGGGACACCTTATCTTGGCGGTGAAGGTGTTTTAATGCCTCATGATCAGTATAAAGCACGAACTCCCGATGAAACAAATAATGCTGCCAATGTTTGACTGCTTGTACTACCGCATAGAACTCCACATCATAGGTGATGTACTTTAACTTAGCCCCAGACACCTTTTCACTGAAATATGCAATAGGCCTGTTGTTCTGTCTCAAAACTGCACCAATGCCCACTTTAGAAGCATCACAATGTAACTCAAAGGGCTGAACAAAATCAGGCAGGACTAATATTGAGGCAGTCGTAAGACACATCTTGATAAGCTGAAATGCCTTCTCCGCTTCTTCTATCCACGCAAACTTTCCACCCTTTATGCAATCTGTTAAAGGCACCATAATTGTACTAAAGTAAAGGATGAAACGTCTATAAAAGGACACAAGTCCATGGAAGCTGCGAACTTCAGTAAGTGTCCTCGGCTGCGGCCATTGTCTCACCACTTCGATCTTGGACTCATCTACTTTCAGTCCTTCCTCGGAGACCACATACCCAAGGAATAAAGGTGGTGTTTGGTTTCATAGTAGGATTTTAGAATTGTGATTTTGATTTTGATTTTGATTTTGAGTGGTATAAATGGGGCCCACCCTTTGACTTTGTAAGAGTTATGTTGTTTTGTTGTGGGAAAAAGTAATATAAATGAGACCCACTCTTTGACTTTGTATGAGTTATTTTGTTTTGTAGTGGGTAGAATTAAGTTAGAATTGTGATTCTAAAATACAACTCTCAAAACCAAACAGAGCCAAAACCTTCGATGCCATGAATACACACTTCTTCACGGCAGCATAAAATTTCTCCCTGCGAAGCACACACAAAACTGCCCGCAAGTGCTGGAGATGCTCTGTTTGGTTAGCACTATAAATTAGAATATCATCGAAATAAACAACAACGCACTTGTCAATGAATGGTCGCAAGGCCTGATTCATCACACGCATAAAGGTGCTCGGTGCATTAAACAGCCCAAAAGGCATCACCATCCACTCATACAATCCCTCGCGTGTTTTGAAAGCTGTTTTTCACTCGTCGCCGGGCCTTATGCGAATCTGATAGTATCCACTCTTCAAATCCAGCTTCGTAAACACTGTTGCACCGCTGACTTGAGCAAGCAAATCATCCAATCGAAGAATTAGAAATTTGTATCGCACCGTAATTCTATTAATGGCTCGACTATCCACACACATGCGCCATGAGCCATCCTTCTTGGGTGTAAGCAAGGCTGGAACTGCACAGGGACTCAAGCTTTCACGGATATATCCCCTAGCCGGCAACTCCTCAACCTGCCTCCGTAACTCCTCATGTTCCCCAGGACTCAACCTGTAGTGAGGTCTATTTGGCAGTGTCGCTCCTGGCTCCAAGTCAATTTGGTGCTAAATATCCCGCAAGGGTGGCAAACCATCGAGAAGCTCATCAGGAAAGACATCCACATACTCAGCCACTACAGGTGCAGCTGCAATTGGAATTGACGCCTCACCGGCCACTTCTTTTCCGATTAGCACATAAATTAACTGCGATTCGTCCACCTCTTCTTCAAACCTCGCCAATGACAAAAGCTTCGTTTCTCCACCCATAGAGGTTGGTTTCTTCGTCTCTCTACTGGGCACTAACACAATCTTCACATTTTCAAACATAAAACTGTATGAGTTAGTCCGCCCCTCATGAATCACACGACGGTCATATTGCCACGGCCTACCCAACAGTAAATGACATGCATCCATTGCCACCACATCACACCACACAGCATCTTTGTATTTCAGGCCAATGGAAAAAGAAACCAATGCACGTTCTGACACATTAACCCCGCCTCCCTTTTTCAACCAAGTCAGATTATAAGGCTTATGATGTTTCTCTGTCTTGAGGCCCAATTTCTTCACTATCTTCGCAGAGACAATAATCTCACAACTGCCAGCGTCGGTAACAAAACGACACACCTTACCAAGAACAGTGCATGTGGACTGAAAAATATTATGCCTCAGCCAATTATTGTCTGCAACCTTAAGCGTCAAGCATGAACGCCTAACAACCAGTGCCGTTCCTGTGTCTTCAGTCACGACTTCTTCTTCGACGACCTCCTCACTATCAAACTCAGGATATTCGACTTCCTCTACATCCTCATTTTCGCCCTCCTCCGTGTCAATGAAGAATGTCTTTTTGCCAGTGGTCTTCCGGCACTCAGATTGCCTGTGGCCAACCTCGCCACATCCGAAGCACTTCACCCCAGTACCTGTTAGTCTATTTGGCTGGTTTGTGTTGGTAGTATTTCTGTTGGCTCCTCCTCCAGGGCGGTTCACCCCGCTACTACCACCATCACTACTACCAGGACGACTCGCACCACTACTGCTTCCTATATTGGAGGAATTCCTAAAATTACTGTTGTGTCGGGACTGTTTTTTAATTTGTACAGCCTTTTGATGTACTGCCGAGACACTAGGTGGATCAAACATATTGACAGTGTTTTGAATCTGCACTCGCAATCCTCCGATATACCTCACCACTAATTGATCTTCAGTTTCGTGTACCTCATTCCGAACTATAAGTTGGAAAAAATCGGTGGTATATTCATCCACCATTTGAGTTCCTTGCCGTAAATTCTGCAATTGTTGATACATCAATCTCTGAAAATTATATGGCAGAAAACTGGCTCGCAATTGTTTCTTCATCTTCTCCCACGTCACAACTTTTGGCTTCCCCAATCTGCTTCTGGTCAATTTGGGCTACTGCCACCAAGTTGTGGCTCTGTCTCGCAACGTGATTGCCACCAAAGGTACACGTTTGTCTTCGGGAACTCCTTTAAATTCCAAAATCTCCTCAACTGTAGCCAGCCAATCAAGAAACTCCTCAGGTTTAAGGCTGCCATGAAATTCTGGAATTTTAGTCCGCATCCCCGACTCCCAATGCCTCCTGTCTTCCTCGAATGGTCGCCTCATGTCATGCTCGACAGCGCCCCTTTGCTGTCTTCGTGGAATATCAGCAAAATAGTTCTCTCCTTCCGACTCCTCTTCGGTTTCCTCTCGATCAGGGTCAGAATTCGGATTAGGGTTTCTCCGATTCTGGTTCTCCATAAGTGCAGCCATCTGCTGTGTGAATTGCTTCATCATACGTTCCATCCTCTGATTCACGACTTGCTCCATCCGTTCCATCCTCTGTTCTAGTTGTCGCAGGTTGTCACGTTCAAGAACATCGTCCACACAATCCCTTCTCCTGGGCGGCATGGCTATTCCAGATCAAACCTTGCGATCTGTTGATTCGCGCACGAATACCAGACAACAACCTTCTATCGCCTGTTGATTCTACGAATACTAGGAATATGCATCAAACTCGAAAACAAATTTGAAATTTGAAGAAAGAGCACAGTAGCTCCACAACTATATTGATAAATTCGAAATTCGAAAACCCCTCAACCCTAGGGCTATACAAAGCTTAAATAGGTCTTAAAAATGCTTAAATTGCACAAAAAACATAAACATTTCTTAAAGTTGTAAAAACGTCCTAAATAACATAAATTGCCTGTTTGAGACCCTAAACGATGAAATTTGCCTTAAATATCGAAAAATCACGACAAAGCGTGAGTTTTGCTCCGAAGGCCATTTCCTTCGAAATAGGGTCATCAAAACCTATTTTTCTCTAGGTACTGACTTGCCGCATCTTCTACCGCATCAATAAAGTTATGGAGCTACCGTGCTCTTTCTTCCAATCTCGGATTTCTTTTCGAGTTTGATGCCTATTCCTGGTATTCGTAAAATCAACAGGTGATAGAAGGTTGTTGTCTGGTATTCATGCGCGAATAGATCGCAATTTAGGTTCCGCTGCGTCAGTTGGTACTTTTCCCCAAAAACTATTTCTAGTCCCTTAACTTTTTGATTTGTTTCATTTAAATCCATCTTGAATTAAGCTCCTCTATTTATTAGAATGAATGAATTAAATTTGGATGGACCGCTAATGCAATAAAATTTATTCGTTTTCTTACCCAAACGGAGAGAAGCTGTAGTGGAGGGGAGCTTCTCGAAGAAGCTTCAAGAGGCCGTTTACTAGGCCAACATCGGTGTTGTGGCAATGGTTTCGATAATAATGGGTCTCGGGGCCACAGTTACTAATGGGAAGGAGATGTCGACTGCCAGCTTCTCCGGGTTCATCGGAGGGTCTTTGGCCTCTGCCATAGGAGAGCTGCTAACGATGTGGTCTGACAAGCTCTACCAAAGCTTACTCGGGTAGGCCAAGAAGCTATGACGGAAATTAGAGATACAATAACTTATACATGGAATCTCATCAGGTAATTGGAGATACAATAAAATAACATGTACACCGTAACAATAACAAATAGGCAAATATGTGAGATACATATATGTATATACATATACATAAATATGTATCTTCATAAACAATTTTAGTTATACCCTGGAGCAACGCCCACTGCAATGCCGCACACACTTTAACCTCAAATTTCCCTTGTCCTTGGTTAGCCGAGGCTCGCAAGGGCTTTTGCTTTGTTGCCAGGTCGGTTCCCGCCGCTGTTGCTGGTGCTTCCTAGTGAGAACTACACTCGAAAGATGTGGATGGTGGTAGTATGTGGCCACAGCCACCTTTCTCCCGATCGGCATTATCGGCAAGGTCTTTGGAGAAGGCTCTAGTAGTCCAGTCTCTAGTTCGAGTCGTTGATGCTGAGTGGTTATCGACCGCCATTAGTTTCGCCTCTATCTGGATTTACGACCGTCGTGCAATCTACTGAGCTAAGTTGTTACGGATCAAACTATCTAGGGACCATATTATAATAAAGAAGGAATATTGGGGGAAAGTGTGAGAATTAGATAACTAGTTGGAGTACTTTTAATTGTTCTCACTTAGTTAGTTACACAAGTTGATGTGATTGTGCTATAGTATCATCAACCCACTCATAAAAGGGCTTCTGATGAAGAGGCAGATATCCATATATGAGAAAACTCTGAAAATTAACTGTTCTCCTTCGTCTCTCTCTCTATTTGAGATTTCTTCTCCTTCTTCCCTACCTCTTTACCCCCTTTTCAGTTCAGGTCATAACATGTTACGGCACAAAAGGTGGATCTAATGACCAGACAAGGTCGAGATGGATCCTGAGGGAGTAGTAGTAAGAATTACACTAAGAATTTCCAGTGGAATAGACTACCTGATCAATCATGCCTCCATTCTTCACCATTAGCCTCAACTCAGCCACGCAATATTGTTCACCATTAGCCTCAACTCAGCCATGCAGTATATTGATATTAGACAAGTGTCAGTCCAGTTTACCCATCCTATGCATTGCAGGGAGTTCATGCAACCGAGGGGACAAGTCTGGCTAAATCTAGATACAACACATAGCCAAAAGAAAAGAAAAAAATCGAAACATATTGAACCACACAAGATTGGCCTCATTAGGCTACATCAAGTCTCGCTGAGGCCTTATGTGGATGGCCCTTGGATTGCTTCTTTTCCAATGCCCAACATTATCATCGATAAAATGGTTGCTTGGTTATTGCCTGATCAATAATTAGATCATTCTAGCAATTTAGATGAACTCGAGACACATATTCTAAATTTAGGCGATGGATAGAATAGCCTAAGATTAATTCGAGTTGGAAAACATGATTAATTTGTAAGAGGATTAGGAATAAACAATTGTCCTAGGAAGCCAATTAGGGTTCAATCATAATGGGTCATCACTAGTCGAATGCTTAGGAATAGTATAGTCGATTTGATACATAGGGATACGTTCTCGTAGTTATCGGAAGACGTGCGAGATACATATATGTATATACAATAACAAATATGCAATAACATGTATGCTGTAACAATAACAAATATGCAAATATGTGTGTACATATATGTATATACATATACATAAATATGTATCTTCATGAACAATTTTGGTTACATACTAGCGCAACGTTCATTGCAAGGCCGCCCACACTTTAGGTCATTGTCATATTCAAATTTAGATGTATGTAATTGTATGCCTCAGTTAAGCTTGTTCTAAGTAGTCTTGTGAGAATTCATCATTATCTGATTCCATGAGAAGTAACTAGCTTGCATCAATTAATCGGTCATCACAGCTTTAGACCGGAATAGTCTTCTTTTCAAAATTAATTCCCACAATGGTTTTCTCCAAAAACTGTTTCTAGTCTCTTAACTTTTTGATTTGTTTCATTTAAATCCATCTTGAATTAAGCTCCTCTATTTATTAGAATGAATGAATTAAATTTGGATTGACCACTAATGCAATAAACTTTTTTCATTTTCTTATCCAAATAGAGAGAAGTTGTAGTGGAGGGGAGCTTCTAGAAGAAGCTTCAAGAGGCCGTTTACTGGTTCAATAGTGGCGTCATGGCAATGGTTTCAATAATGGGTCTCGGTGCCACAGTTACTGACTGGAAGGCGATGTCGATCGCTAACTTCTCCGAGTTCATCGGAGGGGCTTTGGCCTCTACCAAAGAAGAGCTGCTAACGAAGTGGTTTGACAGAAAGACCAAGGAGGCTCTACTAAAGCTCTTGTTGCTGCTTCCAATAGTAGGGCAACTTCAAGTGTAAGAACACCTTCTGCTGCACCAAAAATGCCATCTGAAATCACTGGGAAGACAATTGAGGAGATCATCAAGGAGTGGAACGCGGAACTACAAGAGCGAATAGGGAAATTTTGGAAGCAAGCCAGTGTAATAGCTAAATGGGATAAGAGGATTTTGCAAAATCGTGATTTTCTTCTTAGGCTTGAGATTGAAGTGGCAAAAGTGGTTGAGACGCAAGCTAGTTTGGAAAGACAGCTGGAGCTAATTGAAAGTCATCATCAAGAGGTTAACAAGGCTTTGTAGAGCATTGAAGAAAAAGCTATAAGGACGAACGTGTAATACTCCTTGATGACGAAGCTGCATCTACAAGAGACGGAATGTATGAGCAGGCTAAGTTTATAGAAAGGGAACTGGAGCAAATGACCGAATAGATCAAATCAATCATTCATAACCTAAACTCCAATCAGGGTAGAGAGCTTGCGGCGGTTGATGGGATGACACCAGTGGATGTTGTTGTCCAGATATTGAATAATCAGCTGAGCTCCTTAATGTGGATTGATGATAAGGTTGAGGAGTTCTCCTCCCGTATTCAGAAGCTCGTTGGGCAAGGCTCTGCTGTTGAACATGGTTGTCCTGAGTTAAGATACTCTGTCCCGTTCCTTGCATCATTTTACTCTTCAACACAGCTCGACAACTCCAGCTCCAGTTCAGCAGCAGTTTCGGCGTTTCGCAGTAGCTCTGATTCCACACTCCACAGTAGCTCCAGTGCTACAGAAGGAGGACGAGAAGACGGGACTCCACTCTCAAGGGAGGATTATAATCAGAGAAGCTTAATCCAAACTTCAACTAGCCCAACAGCCAAAGTAGAAAAATTACAAATGAGTAGAGAGCTCGAGCTCGAGACCAGTCTCATAGTAGCAGAGCAGAAGAATGTTGAGCTTGAAGAGCAAATTAGTTCCCTTGAAGGGTTAATGGAAGCGAACATGAAGCTTACTGAGGAACTAGCATCTTATGAGTCGAAGTTCAATGATTTACAAGCAAATATTTTTACTGCTAAGCAGGTGAGGCAAAGGCCCTTATTTTATTTAATATCCAATCATAGAATATTTTTTTCTCTTCGTCATGGATATATACTAAAGTTCTGATAATTTATATTGATTTGCGATAAAGTACGTGAAAATTGCATATTTCTTAAACTTGGATTGACCGCTAATGCATAAATTTTATTCGTTTTCTTACCAAATAGAGAGAAGCTGTGGTGGAGGGGAGCTTCTCAAAGAAGCTACGAGAGGCTAGTTACTGTGCCTTAAGCGGCGCCATGACAATGTCTTCGATCATAATTGGTCTCAAGGCCACAGTTGCTGAATGGAACGCGATGGCGGAAGCCAGCTTCTCCGAGTTCATCGGAGCGGTCTTGGCCTTTGCCATAGGAGAGCTGCTAATGGCATGGTCTGAAAAAAAGACCACGGAAGCTCTCTTAAAGCTTGCTAAGGCAAGCCGAGAAGCTACGGAGGAAATGGTGGAATCATGGTGAGTTCCTCTGATACCGGTAGCTGCATATATCCCTCGCCCTTGGTTGTTTGTGGCTCTCAAGGGCGTTTGCTTCGCTGCTGGGTCGGTTCCCCCGCTATTATCGATGGTTCCCAATGAGAACTATACCCTAAGGATGTGGATGGTGGTGGTTGTGGCCACCACCATCTTCCTCCTGATAGGCGTAGTTGGCAGGGTCTTAAAGAAGGCTTCAGTGGTTTAGTCTCCAGTTCGGGTCGTCGTTGCTAGGTGTTTGTCGATCGGCATCAGTTTTGCCTCCAGCTGGATTTACGATTGTATTGAAATGAAATAAGCTAAGCTGTTATGGATCAAACTATCTGGGGACCAGATTGTAATAAAGAAAGAATATTGAGGGGAAAGAGTGAGAAATAGATAACTAAATGGGAGTACTTTTAATTGTCCTGACTTAGTTAGTTGCAGGAATGGAGGTGATTGTGCGATGGTATCATCAGCCCATGCATAAAAGGGCTTTTGATGTAAGAGGCAGATATCCATATATGAGAAAACTCTAAAAATTAATTGTTCTACTTCATCTCTCTCTCTCTCTCTCTTTCTCTCTATTTGAGATTTCTTCTCCTTCTTTCCTACCTCTCTGGATCAATTTACCCGTTTCTCAGTTCAGTTCATAAGAAGTTGCGGCACAAAAGGTTGATCTAATGATTAGACGAGGTCGAGACGGATCCTGAGGGAGTAGTAGTAAGAATTACACTCCGAATTTTCATTGGAATAGACTACCTTATCAATCATGCCTTCATTCTTCACCATTAGCTTCAACTCAACCACACAGTATTGTTCAACATTAGCCTCAATTTAGCTATGCGGTATACTGATATTAGACAAGTGTCAGTCCAGTTTACCCATCTTGTGCGTTGCAGGGAGTTCATGGAACCGAGGTGACAAGTCAAGCTAAATCTGGATATAACTCGATAGCCAAAAGAAAAGAAAAAAAGCGACAACATGTCGAACCACACAAGATTGGCCTCATTAGGTTACATCAAGTCTCCTAAGGCCTTATGTGGATGGCCCTTGGATTGCTTCTTTTCCAATTCCCAACCTTATCACCGATAAAATAGTAGCTTGGTGATTGCCTGATCAACAATTAGATCATTCTGGCAATTTAGATGAACTCGGGAGACATATTCTAAATTTAGGCACGGGATAGAATAGCCTAAGTCTAATTCGAGTTGAAAAACGTGAATAATTTGTGAGAGGATTCGGTATAATCAATTGCCTTAGGTAGCCAATTAGGGTTCAATCATAATGGGTCCTCACTAGTCGGTTGCTTTGGAATAGGATAGTCGATTTGATACATGGGGATACATTCTTGTAGCTATCGGAAGATGTACAAGAAGATACAAAATTCTAGGTTAATAGTAGAATCAATCAGTTAATATATTAGCTGAGAAATTTGAAACTACAATTGTATAAGTAATTCTCGTAGGAGCTGCATGTAGTGATCATATCATGTTCAACCCTCCATTTTTCTAGCTTAATTGGAGATTAGCCCATTATATATTTATGCTCCTGCATTTTTAGGGATATAAACATTTTTTATTTTGAAATTGAATGAATGATTGGTGGAGGCTTGGAAAGAACGGGGCAATGAAATTCTATTCAGAACATGACTTGAAATTGCTAGGGGCAGGCGATGTTTAGCTCAGCACGGCATGGACAACCATTCACAACTGCATTTGCTAATCCTTTTGACATGATCTCTTTTACACTAAATTCTAAAACCATTATATGCCACACTACTTTTTAAGGACACATACAATCAACACTAGTAATAACAGAGATGTCAATATCAAACATGTAATTTCTAACATTTTTATCTCGTATTCATACTTCAAAATTTTCTTTCTTCAACTTGCCAATAACCACTTTATCTGCTGCATTTAGGGGCCCTCTTCATTAGCATCCATCACAGGAGTAGGCACATCACCCAGCTCATCCAACCATTGAAAGTATCCATAAGATATGCGTTTATTCTAACAAAAGAAAAAAAACACAATGAAAGCAATTATTAGCAAACCCATTCAAACCAAAAAAAATTCTACCCAAAAAGCGAGAAAATCCCCCTCTCTTTCCTCAAATTCTTAAAATTTCAGAATCACATCGAAGAAATTTTCTGCCATAGTTTGTTGCAGGCCTCGAAGTGAAAATTGCAGCGTTCCTCCCGCAACTGCAATGAATCATGAACTATCTCTCTCTATCCGTTCATGCTAGTTCCTTGCCTCTGATGTCCGTATGTCCTTGAATCAGCCTTCATTGGTCTCGACTAGGTTTAGATGAAAGGAGTAGAGGTGTAGAAAGGAGGAGTGTAGTAGAGAATGGGGGTAGCAGAGAATGAGATAATGAGGGAACGAGAGGTTGAAGGATAGTAAGACAAAGGGATGGATCTGGGGTTGGGGATGATTTAACCATTTAACGTCGTCAACCTCTCATTTAATGTAAGGACCTACTTAATGTAACAAATAGACTTAACTGATGTAGCAAAAAAGGATCGAACAGATTTGTCATAAACTTTAGAGATTTCACTGATGTAGCAAATGACTTAACTGATGCAACAAAGGACCAATATGATGTAACAAAGGATAAACTTGATGTAGCAAAAGGACCTACGTAATGTAAAAAGGACCTAACTAATGCGAATTTCATAATTAAACAATCCAAGTAATGAAAAAATAACTCAGGAACCCAAGTAATATGAACAAATAACTAAGGGATCGAATTGTTAGTTTACTCAACAAATATATTGTTAGTTGACAAGTTCCAAAGTCCAGTCCATAGTCATACGTGACTATATATATGTATATTATATATATATGGTTCCATCATCATCATTGTTATTGTTGTTGTTATTATTATTATTACAGGGTGAAAGAGGAGCAAGGTCATTATAATAATGAGAGGGAGATGAAGAGGCAGGCCAGCTATGCTTCTTTTTTTCCCCTCGAAAATCAATGAATGTCCATCGATTATAAAAACGGGTACAAGGGAAAAATCTTCAAGAGAGCAAATTACAGAGATAGAAATATGGCAAATCCACCTAGACCACTACGAAGGGAATAACATGTGACAAGAGCACATCGAATAAGTCTAGGCACAATTACAAATTTGCAAAGATCCTTCTTGTTACTGTATTTCATTCTCAACCTCTTGAGATTAAACTCTATAAGGATCCTAGTAAAAATTGAAAAGCAGAGTATAGCACAATCCCTGTAAAGACTATTTTTACTGTAGAAACAAAGAAGCAGAGTCAAAAAGAGTATTGAACTAGTACCCGGCATAGAAATCCTTCACAGATCTTACCTCTAGACTAATACAATCAACCAATTCCTAAACGGCCTAATCCCTAAATATTCAAATCAAATCTACTAGATTTTTATGATCGGTTCAAACCAGTAATAGCCTAACTAACTAGTGGCTGGCCATGCAATAAGGAAAATGGCAAATCCAACAGCTTTTTAGGTTCAATGAAAAATCAAGCTGCTGAACTGAAATTGAAAACAACTCGACCTGATATGTTGTCGGAACTCGCATACCCAAAAACTTCTCCCCCTCCCTTCCCCTAGGGCCCTCCTATCCGACCCTGCATATATTCATCTCCTATCTCTCTTTTAAATACAAAATATCAATCCAAATTTTTTTTTCCATTTACGAAAGAGTCTCAAAAATCTAGTATAAAAAAAGGCCAAGAAATAAAAAAAAAATGTACATATTATTCATAAAATTTGAAGTCGAAGTGGGAATCTATTTATTCTGGACAAGAGTTTGTGACCCTCCAATTCTATTTCTCTTAATTGTTCAATATATTTGATTTGTTTTTGGCAGCGGGGTAGATCTCTCTCGTCCTCTTCTTCTCTGTTTGTCTATGTCTGCTTTTTTTTTTCCCTTTCTTTTTTTCTTGTTCTTGGCTGAAAAGTGATATTAATGAAACAGAAATCAAGTCGCGGGCGATACCTTTTTTTTTCAGCATTCATCTCTGTTTGTTTCAATTTCAGAGTGGCGTGCAGGGGAGCAACGTGAGGACAACGAAGGAGAAGAGAGAGTAACTGTACTAATCGCGGATGCCTCAGCTAAACTTACTCTAAATATCCGATTCCATGACCGAGCGAGCTCGCATCAATCGTCTAGTGACTATGCTTTCGGCTAAACATATGTACTATCATTCACGAGTTAGGTTCTGACCAATCACGGCATGAAAGTCATCCTCATTATATTCTTCGATAATAACTATGCAACGGCATTCTTGGTGCAAGAATTACTATATATATATATATATATATATTTTTTTTTTGTATATATTTGGCTGACTGCAAAATAGCTATGGGTATATTTAGTCCAGTACGAGCACGTAGTCAACTTCGAACAATAGTGGGTCGATTAATTAATCTGTTTATAAATGAAACATCGATCATTGAATTCTTAATTTGATGTGCATTATTTTCCATGGATGCAAGTACCAGTGCTAACATAGCTCGTTCCTGTTTGTAAACATGGCGATCCTAGTAATTCTTTAGATTCTGGAGATTTATGTACGTACGCTTGCTTTCCTAATTTTTTTGGCTATTTTGTAAAGTCACTATTCATAAAAAAATAGTGAAGTCACAATTCCATACATATATATATATATATGTGTTGAAAATTAAAATTCTTTGACGTTCATTAATAAAAATATAAATGAATTGTTTGAATTAAAAGTGAGCGTGTCATAATTTATGTACTCTTTTTTTTTCTTTTTTCTTTTTGTCCATGCTATATATGCACAGGTTCACATTCGTATGCTAAGCACGATCGGATGTAAAGTACTAATGATAAATGGACACATGCTTATAATAAAATAATGAAAGAAAAAGTCAAATGTACATGATACATAGCTATAGGCTATATATAGGTATATGTAATATAAGAATGAATTGTGCGTTGCACTTGGTAAACTGTCCTCCGTGTAAGCAGAGTTTTCCCGCAAATCAAGGATACTAAAATCCACTTTTTCCCATTGTGGCAATGGTAAGTTGAAACCCAGAACAAGAATTATTCTCATGCTATGACTGAAAACATCTTAAGTTTCTCACCTATATGTAATCCCATACTTTATTAGGTCCTTGAGAAGGACCAAAACAAAGAGAATGATTGGAAATGGATTAATCACGTAAAAAGACACGATCTTTGTACTTTTTTTTCAATATAGCACGATATTTAAAAAATAGTACGGAATGATACGATCTTTTACACTTTTTTTCTAAATATAGTACGACCTTTGAAGAATAGGAAAGAAATGCACGACATTTGTAATTTTCTTACCACTATGTTTGGATAAGTTTAAGTAAGGGGTTAGGAGGGTTTCGGAGCGGGAGGGATTTAGAAGGTTACGGAGATTTAGGAGGGGAAGGATTTGGAGGTTTTTTAAAAGGGTTTAAAAAATCTTGTTTGGTTAAAGGGTTTGGAGGGTTTTGGAGTTTTTCTATAATTTTATATGTAGACTATTGTGCCCTCATGATCAATCAAAGACAAAAGAAAGAAAAACTACTGTTATATGCAACCAAGCTACGTGCCGCATTTTTTTTTTTTGCTGAATAAGCTACGTACCAGACAAATGTTATAATGAGATCATTGTATAATTGGACCCTTCTAATTAATAACTAAATTTTATAGGCATATACTTATGAAGAAAATGAACTTTTTCACCAGTAAAAAATTAAAATAAAACAAAACGATTGGAAATAAAAATACTCCTAATAATAATGATAATAATAATAATAATAATAATAATAATAACCAATTAATAATGTATGCGCACACAATTTAAAATAAAGAATTGAATCATGAAAGCAAATACACAGGTCAGAGTAGCCCGTACATATGCGAATACTTATTAAAAATAGAAGTTTTTAATCCTTCAATATGAATAGAAAGAAGGAGATCAAGCATATTTAGTGACCGGAAGGCCAAGGACCGAACACCATTTCCATGACCACTTTCTTTTGCTTCTCCAATGGACAACCAAGTACTGCCCAACATCTCAGGATGCTTGAGAAGGTAAATATAAGCTTCAGTAATACATTCAGCTCCAATTCCTATCTTCTCCAAAAGAGAGTAAACTTCATCCTCCTTAACAAGCAGCTCCAATTTCTATCTTCTCCAAAAGAGAGTAAACTTCATCCTCCTTGACAGGCAGACGTTTGTAAGCATCCTTTAGAACCTCATTCCCCTCTCGTATAGCCACATTCCCATCTCTTATTGCCTGAATAACACTATCTATTGCTTCTCCAATGACTATGTACTACAAGAAGTTTTGCATGTTGTGACAAGTTCTCTTATTACAAAAGAAATTTTGTCATAAGAGAAGTATACTCTGATAAAAAGGTAATGAAGTCTCATAATGCATATACTTTATATGTATGTAGATATATATATATATATATATATATCTATATGTATATACATATCTTTGATATTGCGTAAGTGCCACAAACCAAGTATTCATGCAATAACTAACATTATGTATAAGTATATTTTCATATATTGTGACACAAAGACTGTTACAATTAACTTTATATAATGTGACAATTATATTTTATCATGAAAATATGTTTGTCACCATAAGTTATAAGATATCGTGACCAAACGCTATTTTGTCACAATATACTTATTAGGACGAGTTTATTTTGACAAAACTCGTAAGATGTTATTCGATATTTTCGTGTTATGAAATCTTATTTGTCATTGTGATGATTTCCTTATCCTCTTTGGTTTTCTTAGCTTTCTTTGTCTTTGAACTATTTTCACCTTGTGGAGTACAAGAGTGCATCTCTTATTCTGAAAAATCTACATTCGCATCCACCATATTCTCAAGGGGGTCAATTGTCACTTCCGTTTCAGCAACCAAGCGATCAATTCCCTCAATAGTATCCTCGAACACTTCTTCAGTCATGGAGGATTGGCACTTTTTCATCTCTTTTGTTGTTTCGGCATCCTCTTCAGTTTCACCATCTTATTATAGTTTGGGATAGGCTTGGTCATCCATTCTTTAGCGTGAGGGCGTGCCTACCACAATAAGAAGAAAAAGATTAAGAACAACAGATTATATATGCATTTTTTTATTTTATTGATAAAATAGAAACAATCTACCTCTATTAATTTCTCCCAAACTTCAGGCTTTGCAGTCCACATATTGGTGTTGGGATCCCAAGCAAATCCACTTAATCCATTCTTAAAAAAAGTCATAGCACTTGGCAAAAATTGCTTTTAGGATCTCCCAACGATTTTTTATATTTTCTTTTGCTAAATTCTTGTTAACCTTAGAATTTACTTCATTCATTATATTATCATATGCGAATGTCGTGAAAGTTCCATTCACTCTGTTTCCTATATAATGTTGATGCAAAAATGCATCAATCAACATGTCATCCATTACAGGAGTCCAAGACTCTCGACCTTCTTTCTTAGGATTGCCCCCGGCGTTCTTCCATTTTGACATGGTTGACCTAAACACATTCACAAGGTAACAAATTAAATGCACTTTCTCTATCATACTGAAAACATGCAACTGCAACAACATTTTTAATATCATAAAGATTATAAGCTGCACAAGGTCACACAGATCACAATAATAAATGAAATCATAAAAGCAAGTGAACCCATTCTTACAAAATCATATGCTAAAGAGTTTCGTGCCTAAATATATGAAATAACATGTCAGTAATATTTCTTCATATTCAATCACAACACATAATCATTCCACATGTTGGCAGCTATGGCATCACTTATAAGCTCTCCTTCAATTTCATCTTCACGATCATTCCTTGTACCACGACACTCATTTTGATGCTGACTTTGATTTTCAAGTTCCGCGTCCAACTCGTGAATAAGTTCATCTGGATCCACGCCCATTAGATAGTTATGCAAAATACAAAAAGCTAACACTATGATTTTTTGTGCCTGAACTCTATAAGTTGGTTCCGTTGTACTTGCAATGATCGCAAACCTTTTCTTTGAAACTCTAAATGCCCGTTCAACTGCATTGCGCAAAGATGCATGTCGTAGATTGAACAACTCTCTAGCTGTCTGTGTTGGACCTCTTGAATATTCTTTCAAGTGAAAACGCACCCCTCTATAAGGTGCGATTAACCCAGAAGATAGTTGGAATCCAGCATCGACAAGATAAAATTTACCTACCCAAAAATATCATCACACGTTACTATTAATTATTTAATGAGATTTAAGATTAATGATGGTCAATATTATTTTATTACCTTCAGGAATATTAAGGCTATCTTCCCTAGTTAATGCATCTTTCAGCATCCTCAAGTCTGATGCAATTCCTTCCCAACCTGGAAGGACATAAGGAAACGTCAAGTCGAAAACGCATCTTCCATGATATTTAGGTGCATCTTCAATAGATAATTTTACACGTACATGTGTTCCATCAATAGCTCCTACACAATCCTAATATAAGAGTTATATGTTAATATTTATATAGTTCAGTTTTAATTATGTAATTAATAATATGGTGTATAGCTAGGTTTACCTTAAAATATGGGTAGAATCAATTATTGTTGAGAATTTGTGGTGATACTTGGGGACCATCCGGTTGTTTGAGAAGCTTTTCTTCTAGTTCAATTATTGATTTCAATACCCTGTGAAAATGGCGACTTGCAGGTTCACTGGACCTCCGAAACCAAAATTAGAGCTCGCGGTACCAAACATTGTGCGTTAATATATGAAGTGTTTTCAGAACTTGTTCTTCTACCGTTGCTCTTCGTGTTGGTTTTAAGCCACCATCCCTTTCCAACATGTAGCATAAGTCTAGAAATGTTTTAGACCGAATTCGTATTATTTTGCAGCCTTCATTACTTTCAATAACTTTAGCGATGATCTCCTCGCGTATCGTTTCCCTTTCGAAACTCATATTACTATCAATCAGTCGCCTCCTTGAGCGCATTCTGATAAAAAACCACTTCGTAACTAAACATATAATTTGCACCACCGCTCTTATACACGATTCTCTCCATGCCATTACTCTTCTTTTAAATGCAATGACCTCGATTTCTAGTTTTTGAGCATCCATCCATCATTGAATACAAGCAAGCAATTCAAGAGGCAATCAAACAAGAATGAAGTATGACTAAACAAGAAGTACGAAAATCAAGCACGCAATTGAACTCAATGACGATCAATCCACCACTACGAAAATTACATGAACAAACGAGAGAAAATCAGCCACAGATGATCAAACCTTACGACAGACTGAGGTTTTGAATAAGATAAAATCCAATCGAGACAATTCTCAACCAGACAATTATCTTATACAGTAATTTCTAGCATTGTCATCGCAAAACAATCGAAAAGGTTGGATTGCTATCAAAAGGGATGCATACCTCTTCAATTTGAGTGTACTGCAATCAATTTGAGAGAGAAGAAGACAAAGTGTTGCGTGGAGGAGAATATGTAGGTGACGGTGCTTAATCTTTAATTTATTTTTCAATTTCATCCTAATTCATAATCTTTTTAATATTGTTTCAAGGTGACATAGTTAGTCCACGTTTGGTCATATTATTTAAATCATCATTGAATTTGTTGACATGAAATTTTTTTGTTGATGAAAAAAGTTTGGAACTAAGAAAATACATAATAAAAAAAAGAAAAATAATGCTTGTAACTGCTCTGTTCGAGATCATCCGTGATCATTAAGGTTTTCGGTTACCTATGTTGGAGTACTTGCCGTAGTTTGTCGTGGCATCAACATCCATCGAGCTTCACGGTGGGCAACAAAGAAGGAAGAGAGCTTGATGGGAGCCTTCACTGGTAGCATCTAATGAAAATCCGGTCATTGTTCTCTTTCTTCTTAGTGTGGGATGTCACTGCGTCCAATGGGTTGTGCATGATCTGGCTTGAAGCGTTCGCTCAAGCAAACTACTATGGTTAGTGTTTGAGGTGGCCTGAAGGATTTCTTTCGAGATTTAGTGATCTAGGGGTTCCGTTGCGATTACTCTCTAGCATATGTTTCCCTGGTATCGAGATTCCAGGAGCTTCAAAGCTGCCGGCTTTTTTGCACATAATATTTTGCGCAGCTCAAAAAGGGATTTCTGTGTTTTTTTTTTCTCGGATTCTAGTATCTATTTTCTTCCTTCAACTATTATTGTAGCCAATATTCTTCATTGCCTTTGCTCATCAAGTATTTTACTAAGTTGCTATTTAGAGATTGAAAATTCTGCCAATCTATTTTATTGTATGTGCTTCAACAAAGGGTGGAGGAGACCTTAGAAAGAGAGCTTGATGCTGCTTGCCAATCTGTTCTATAAAGGGTGCCTCAACAAAGGGTGGAGACATTACAAAGGGTGGAGAAATGGTCGCGGTGCTCGTGCGAGGAGGTTCAAGAAAGATTTGCCGTTGAGGGAGAAAGCGGATGCATATTGAACAACTGTTGCTTTTTCATTCTTAGTTTCGGTGTTTCATTTTGGAGTTAAAAGGACGAGGATATGATGGATTCTAGATATGATATTACCAAATTACAAATGGTAAAATAGGAAAAACTCGAAACTGAAGGGGACTAACTCGAAGGAGGGAAAAACTACAGGGGCAGATTGACAAACAGTTAACCCTTTAGTCCCTCCTCTCTTCAAATTCTGTTCCGTCTTGTAGAACTGAATTAACACCAATCAAATTCCCACCGCTTTCTCAGGCTAAACTTGAGGCCATTCTACGGCTCGCTCGAAATCAGGACCCTGACTGACACCCTGTCCGGTCGAGAACTAAGGAAGGATGCCCCA